>NC_091287.1:29357194-30557194 GCF_032444005.1 Ranitomeya imitator | reverse complement strand
AAGATTGTAGACCTCCACAAGGCTTGGATGAGCATAGTAGATCCGTTCTGCTCCTCTCTCCATTTGTTCACAATACTCAAAGACACATCTCCATCTACTTTACGATTCACACCCGGCGTCGCCGTCTTATTCTTCTTTCGGAATTAATTAAGCAGCAGAAACCTTTTCCTTTTCAATCCATGTGTTTGAGTTTTCAGAGTTTGTTCTGTCAAAATAAATTTTTACTTAATGAAATAATAATATCCGCGCTTTTGCCGGGAGTGCGGAGAACAACATTCATTTGCAGAATGTTTAATTAGAGGAATTAAGTTGACTGTTCTCACTTCTCCTGATGGAAGGAAACGCGCCTCCCACCATGCGGCAGTGGGCTGGGATTATTTACCATGTAATTGTTTACACCGGGCTTAGTAAGGCTCCCGACACTTCATTATTCTCTGTGGACGATTATCTCACATGCTCCCATCATGGAATGCGGTTATGAATGATATTCTGAATATTTATATAGCCATGGTGGCCAAATAACAGGCCGTAACCCCGTGCATAGCATATCAATTTGAGGTTAGTCAAAATTTTCTTTTTTTTGCAAATCACTCTTGGGCAAATCAAGCAAATTAACATTCTGCTTTCCATCATTTTACTGGATGATAAAATGGTTCGGTCCTCTTGTTCATTCCGGTCTTCACTTCGATATCTTCCATACCTTGGCCATTTATGGAGTCTTCCAGGAACTGTCCAATTTGACACCTCAAGAGCAGACTAGACCATGCAAAGTCATGATGTTGTTGAGTCTTGTCAAGTGATGTCAAAGATGGCGGGTTCTTGAAGGCACTGAAGATGGCCGAGTGAAGACAGGAGGGTAGAAGACGACTTGAATGGAGCAGGGCTGCACACTGAGACAGGTGAGCAGTGAGGTGAAGGTAATAATAGAAATATACATATATATTTATATATATAGCACCAGAAATAAGTATTGAACTTGTCACCAATTTTCTAAGTTAATATATTTCTAAAGGTGCTATTGACACAAAATTCTCACCAGATGTCGGTAACGACCCATCCAATCCACAAAGTCAAAGAGCTCAAACCACAGATGTCCATAAATTAAGTTATGTGTAATAATAAAAAAAAATATACAGGGAAAAAGTATTAAACACATGAAGATAGAGAGGAGCAAAAATCCCTGGACAGTCCTGACACTAGCTGAAATTCATCAGTAATTAGAAGCCAATCCTGCCACTCAGTGATAAATAACATCAGCTGGTTCAACTGATGGCCTATAAAAAGGTGCCTCATTACCAAGGTGCACAGAAGAAACATCTCATGATGGGTTAAACCAGTGAGCTGTTTCAAGACCTTTGCAACCTTATTGTTGCAAAACATAATGATGGCATCGGTTACAGGAGAATTTCTAAACTACTGAAGGTTCCAGTGAGCACTGTTGGAAAAGAATTATCAGAATAATTGTCCCAAGAGCCAACAACCACCTTGGAGAGCTACAGAAAGACCTGGAATCAGCAGGTACAATTGTTTCAAAGAAAACAAGTATTGCCCTCAACCTCCATGGGGTGTATCCACGTTCACCACACAACCTCCATTGCCTGTTTGCACGCTCACCACACAATCTCCATGGCCTGTATGCACGCTCACTTCGCAGGACTCTATTGCTGAAAAAACAGCATGTTTAATCACATTTAAAGTTTGCTCAACAACATTTAGACAAGCCCGTTAAATAATGGGAGAATATAGTCTGGTCAGATGAGACCAAAATTGTACTCTTTGGATGTCATAATACACACCATGTTTGGAGGCCAAAAGGCACTGCATATCACCCCAAAACCACCATACCAACAGTGAACTTTGGAGGTGGGAATTCCATGGTGTGGAGCTGTTTTTCAGCATACGGCACTGGCAAACTTCATTTAATTGAAGGAATGATGAATGGACAAATATACTCACATATTCTTGATAAAAATCTGCTGCCATCTACCAGGATGATTAAGATGAAATGAGGGTGAACATTTTAGCAAGACAATGATCCCAAACACACAGCCGAGGAAACTCAATTGGTTTCAGAGAAAATAAAGCTGCTAGAATTGCCGAGCTGATACCTGAATCCAATAGAAAATGTATGGAAGGAACTAACGCTCAGAGTTCATAGAAGAAGCCCAAGGGATCTTCAGGATGTGAAGTGTGTTTGTGTGGAAGAATGAGCCAAAATTACATCTGAGCAATGCCTGCGACTAGTTTCTCAATATAGAAGGCATCTGGAAGCTTTAGCACCAACAAAAGCTTTTGTACAAAGTATTAAACAAATTTCAGTAAGCGTGTTCAATACTTTTTTTCCTGTATCATTATCTCATTATTACACAAAACTTATGGACATCTATGGTTTGATTTCTCTGCCTGTCTACATTGGATTATCGACGTCTGGTAAGAATTTAATGTCAATAGCACCAAAAGAAATATATTTACTTAGAAAATAGGTGAAGTGTTCAATACTTATTTTACCCTCTGTATGTACCGTATATTTTTATATATATATTTTTTTACCCGTGTTTATCTCGCATTAGGATCTGTACAGACATCAGAGGAGAATGGTGCACATTCAACTCGTGTCGAATAAATTTGATGGAAACGGGAGTGTTCTCATTCATTGACAGCAGACCTATATCTTATAGATGGTGGACTGAAATAGGTATAATACAAAGGTTTAGAATTTTCCATTTTTTTTCAGCAATAAAAAGGAAACTGTCAAATATTTTTATCCTCCTAAACTGCCCCCAGTACTTTATTAGTCTTTTAATTAACTCGGGACCACCCATAGAGTTTATCTGATTAGTCCCACTCCTGAAGTGGCGCTCTAAAACCACACTGCTTAGTAGCGCAGCCACACGTGAGCATGATGTTGCGGATGCAGGATTTGAATTGTCAGAAACAGCCAGACTCCCCATATTTATTACCATTCCTGCCTTCTCTATCGCTGTATATTTAGCGCTAAACAAGCGCTGTCTATGTAGTAATAGGAAACGCTGACGGCGCTCTTCTTCCATAGACAGCAGTCATGTGATCACTGCGCCTATTGAGGTCTCTGAGTCATAGGACACCCAGACAGATCCGATATTCAGCCAGGAGTCTAAATTTCCCCTGTAACTGGGGCTAATATAACCCAGTTACAAGGGAAATATGATGAAAATAAAAATAGTTCAATACTGAATCCCCCCCCCTCAATGGTTTTTTATGACCTTATGAGGGCAAAAGGTGTAAAATAAGTTAAAAATAAAATTAATAGATAAATAAAATACTATCAGATAAAAAATAAATAAAAATAAGTAAGTCAAAATGCCACTATCAATTCTCAATCCAGCTGATGAGAGGTAAGTGCCCTGGAACAGGAGTCTACAGATACGTTTCCCATTTGGCTGGTATCCTTAGTCATGTTGCAAGAGTTGGACGTTGGGACCTACCTCCAATACAGAGAAAGTTTTATTCTTTCTAGAGGAGAGGTTTTATGTTTTTTTTCCATAGTTTATACCTAATTTAAGCAAAAATACATCTTGGACAAAGCTGAAAATATATTCAGTAAAAAGTCTGCAGGCATGAAATGTCACTGAGCGCGAAGGGTATGAAGATGACTTGTAAGTTCTGGTCCGGCCGCAGAAATGTCCTGCTGAATTTATTTCTCACTTCTCCCTCAGATATGGACCGAGGACTCTTGGCCGATCTCTAACGAGCTGAACCGTCCATCATTCATCACGTCCCGGCCCACGGGGCAAAGCTACCGGCTACAGCTAAGTGTGAGGTGTGTTGTTATGAGGCAGCCGCCCTTGACAGGTCTAATCTCCATCACGTCAGTCGTAAATGTGAGATCTCGGGGAAAAATAGAGTTGTAATTATTAAAGGTCAGCCGTGGTTGGGTTTTATGTGATAAACTTGTTCCAGATTGAATAAGTTTTATGACTTTATAGGAAGTAAAGAACGTTGTACGGTAGATTTCCAAAGGCTCAAACAATGGTGCTGTAAAAATTGGAAAAGTATGTCAGCTATATTGTAGAAACAGCACCACACCTGTCTATAGGTTGTGCATGGTACTGCAGGCTAGAGCCTTTCACTTCCTTAGGCTACGTTCACATTTGCGTTGTTGGGCGCAGCGTCGGCGACGCAACCAACAACGCATGTACACAACGCAGCATTTTGCGACGCATGCGTTGTCATACGATCCTACAGATCAGGAATTTCGGCGCAGGGAAAACGCTACAAGTAGCGTCCTCTGCGCCCTGTCTTGTGCGTCTATATGACGCATGCATCGTAAAACGCAGTACAACGCATACCAGCGCATGTTAAAGATGGGGGCGCATGACGCATGCGTCGACAACGCTGCGCCCAACAACGCAAATGTGAACATAGCCTTAGTAGACTCTATTAAGGCTTTTTAACTTTCAGGAAAGTGGACCCCAAATGCTCTAAAACCCCAAGCAGAGTACACGCTCATGGCAGGTCCAGTACCAGCTCCCCACCAGCTCATGTCACAACCGGTCGAACCCCCAGCAGAGCTGAACCTTTGGTCTTGCTACATCAACATGACAAAAAAACCCCCAGAAGAAATGTTGTGTGTGAACTGAAAATTGCATCTCTTCGGTCACAGTTCCATGGCCTTCCTATATGGCAAGATTGCCACGAATGGACCGAGAATTGCACAGACTACAGTGTTTGCCAGCTTATCATCAGGAGATACTGAAGTAATGGTAAAATCAGATTTGTGGTCAAATTGTTTTTCACTTTCCATCCCTAAGAAAACACTAGAAAGTTGGTTAATTGCCATGGATATGGAATATTTGCCACTTGACACCCAAAGGCTGGTGCCTAGGGCGGCAACAGTTTGTGGCGGCGTCCTAGGAGAAGTGATGAGATTCAGATTTCTATTTCTTTTACTTTGTTTTTAAAAAATAACACAAAATTAAAACCTACGGTAATTATTAACACTTCTACTTTTGGAACCATTCTTACTATGCAGCATTTTTAAAACAACTGCCTAAATCTATAGAACATTTCTGTATGTACCGGGTGTGCATAGATGAGCATGACTATTTAGTGAGCGTGTGCACAGATGTGCGTGCCTGCATGTTGTGAGTGTCCATAGAAGTACATGCCTGCATGCTGAATGTGCTCAGATGTGCGTGACTGCATGCTGTTAGCATCCATAGAAGTACATGCCTACATGATGTGAGTGTGCATTAAGGTGCGTGCCTGCATGCCGTGTGTATAGACGTGTGTGCCTGCATGCTGTGAGTGTCCATAGAAGTATATGCTGTAGGGATTTCACTCACTCAGCTGCGACGGCTGACACTCAGGAGACGTGTTCCTTTAAAGTTCACTGGGTTTATTGCTTCATAAACCATGTGGCAAACAACAGAAAACAAATAGCCTTTGGTTCAGGTAAAGAAAAACAAGTGTCCAGTTCATCCGGCTCAGTCCTGAAGCCGTAACACACTCAGGAGGGTTTCACCTCCATACATACCTACCTGTGTTAAGCATTAGGCTTTCTTTTATATGTCTAACCACACCCAGAACCCATCACATGACCAGACATGTGGTTGTGACATCACCACAGGTCCTGAAACACATATAGGTAGCCATGGTTACATCACAGCAACAAGCCATCTATAAGACACATATCTCCCATCGATTAGACATCCTTTAGCCACGCTACATACCTCCCCCTCTGCCTAAAGCCGTGGGGCTTGGCACTTTCTCCCACTAGACAAGGGATTCTTGACAGGGCATCAGCATTACCGTGCAGCTTTCCGGCCCTATGTTCCACATGGAAACAGAAGTCCTGCAGGGCTAAAAACCAACGGGTGACCCTAGCATTTCTACCCTTCGTTTCCCTCATCCACCTAAGTGGGGCATGGTCGGATATCAGTCTAAATTTACGTCCCAGCAAATAGTACCGTAATGTGTCGACTGCCCATTTTATGGCCAAGCACTCCTTTTCAACGACTGAGTAGTTCTTTTCAGACGAGGACAGCTTCCTACTCAGATAGAGAACAGGATGCTCCTCTCCATGTAGTTCTTGGGAAAGGACTGCTCCCACCCCAACATCTGAGGCATCTGTCTGAAGAATAAACTCTTTCTTGAAGTTTGGGGCCATCAGAACGGGTTGCTTACATAAAGCCTCTTTCATTTCTTGGAAGGCTGAATCTGTTTCTTCGGACCACTTAACCATTACTGATTTTGTCCCTTTTAGCAGGTCAGTCAGAGGCGCCGCCATTGTGGCGAAGTTTGGGATGAACCTCCTGTAATATCCCACGATTCCCAGGAAGGCTTTAACTTGCTTCTTGGAAACTGGTTTTGGCCATGTTTGAATTGCCTCCACTTTACTGATTTGGGGTTTTATTTCTCCATGACCCACTATGTATCCAAGGTACTTAGCTTCTTCTTTACCCAATGCACACTTCTTCGGGTTTATTGTAAATCCGGCCTCTCTTATAGCATCAAACACCGCTTGGACTTTCTCCAGATGACTCTCCCAGTCCGGGCTAAAGATGACGATATCATCTAGGTACGCAGCAGCGTATGCCTTGTGGGGTGCAAGGACTCTATCCATAGCCCTTTGGAAGGTGGCCGGAGCTCCCTGTAGGCCAAATGGCATCCGGACATACTGGAAGCATCCATCTGGTGTAGAAAACGCCGTCTTCTCCTTGGCTTCCTGTGCCATGGGGATCTGCCAATACCCCTTCGTCAAATCCAAGGTGGTTATGTACCTGGCGGGCCCAAGCCTTTCGATGAGCTCATCAACTCGGGGCATGGGATATGCGTCGAACTTGGAGACCTCATTCAACTTCCTATAGTCGTTGCAAAATCTCCACTCCCCATCAGGTTTTGGGACCAGGACAATTGGGCTCGACCAACCGCTCTTGGATTCCTCAATGACTCCAAGCTTCAACATACGCTCCACTTCCTTGGAGACTATTTCTCGACGGGCCTCAGGAATTCTATAGGGCTTCACGTTCACGCGCACATGGGGCTCTGTCAGGACCTCATGCTCTATGACCTTCGTGTACCCAGGCAACTCGGAAAACAGGTCCCTGTTTTTCTGGAGTAACTCCCGGCATTGCTGTTTCTGGGACTCCGATAGCGTCTCCGCTATAGTAACCGCTCCAACCTCATCTTCTGGGTTGCTTAACAACGATGGAGTTACTGTCGGCTCTCTATCTTGCCACGGCTTGATAAGGTTGACATGGTATACTTGGAATGGTTTCCGTCTTCCTGGTTGGTGAATTTTATAGTTTACTTCACCAAGTTTCTCGACAACCTCATATGGCCCTTGCCATTTGGCCAAGAACTTGCTTTCCACTGTCGGAACTAACACAAGAACTCGGTCTCCCGGATTGAATTGCCTCACTCTTGCAGACCGATTGTAGACCCTGGCCTGAGCTTCTTGTGCTTGGAGAAGGTGTTCTTTCACGATAGGCATCACCTTTGCAATCCTCTGCTGCATCAGGGCCACATGCTCAATGACGCTTCTGTGGGGCGTGACTTCGGCTTCCCAGGTTTCCTTGGCTATATCCAGGAGTCCTCGTGGATGTCGGCCATACAGAAGCTCAAACGGTGAGAAACCTGTGGAGGCCTGTGGAACTTCACGAATGGAAAACATCAAATAGGGTAAGAGACAATCCCAGTCTCTACCGTCTTTCTCTATAGCTTTTCTCAGCATGCTCTTCAGTGTCTTGTTAAATCTCTGAACAAGGCCATCTGACTGGGGATGGTACACCGAGGTCCTCAACTGGGAGATTTTCAGGGCTTTGCATAGTTCCCTCATCACCTTGCTCATGAAAGGAGTCCCCTGGTCAGTCAGGATCTCCTTCGGCAGACCTGTCCGGGAAAAGACATGGACCAACTCGCGAGCTATACTCTTTGAAGAAGAATTTCTCAAGGGAATTGCTTCAGGATAGCGTGTGGCGTAGTCCAGGATGACTAATATATACTGATGGCCCCGGGCTGATTTAACTAAGGGACCGACCAAGTCCATGGCAATTCTCTCGAATGGCACCTCAATAATGGGCAGTGGCACAAGGGGGTTCCGGAAATGAGGAGTGGGAGCAGTTAGCTGACATGTAGGGCAGGACCTGCAATAGTTCACTATTTCCCGGTGGCACCCAGGCCAATAGAACCTCTGCACAACCCGTTCCTGTGTTTTTTCCACCCCTAGGTGTCCACCCAAGATGTGTGAATGGGCCATGTCCAACACCTTCCGTCTATATGGACCCGGCACTACCAACTGCTCTACCAACTCCTCCCTTATTTTCGTGACCCGGTACAACAACTCCCTGCTCATTAGAAAATGGGGAAATCTTGTGTCTGCCCCCGGCTCCTGTACCACCCCGTCAATAACTGTGACATTATTAAAGGCTTCCCTCAGAGTGGGGTCCCTATGTTGGGCAGTCCCAAAATTTTCACCGGATACCTCTAACTCCAGAATGTCAGATGCAGGGGACACTTCCTCCTCATCTCCAGCCAGGACACAAAAAGGAAACCTGTCTGACTCTGGGTGTGGCACCACCCTTCCCGGGTTCACTGGTTCCCTACTCTTGCTAGGGAGCTCAGAACCTTTCCCCCACAAATCCCAAAACAAACAGAAATCCCGGCCAATAATTATAGGGTGCAACAAGTCCTGAACGACGCCGACTATGTGGGACTCCGTGCCACATGTCGTTTCAATGTTCACACTGGCCACAGGGTAGTCCTTTGCATCACCATGTATGCACCGCACTCCGACCTTCTTTCCCGGGAGCAGGTGGAGAGGAAAAGTGGCCCTCACCAGGGTCACTAGGCTCCCCGAGTCTAACAGTGCCGTTACTGCTTGACCGTTCACCTTCACGGGACATGCTTGAGGTCCCTCGTTGGGCGGAGAGTTCACACTGCAAGCTGGATACGCATAGTATGAACAACGGCGTCCCATGCTGCAGTCCATCTGCTCAGTGGTTTGGGAACAACGGGCAGCTATATGTCCTGGCTTGTGGCACCTCCAACAAATAATATCACCCGTGGGGACCTTGGGCACCACCTCCCCCGCCCTTTGTGACCTTGGACGCACCACCCCTTTTTGGGACTCAGCTGCCTTCTGGGATCCCCAGTACGGCATGGGCTGCCTCCCGAAGGAGCCTTCCAACCCTTGGTACCTCTCAACCAGTCCGATCAGCTAGTCGGCATTCTGGGGATCACCCTGGGCAACCCAAGACTGTATAGGCCTCGGGAGGGAATGGACAAACCGATCCATCATCACCCGTTCTACCATCTGTGCAGGCGCAGAGGACTCTGGCTGCAGCCATTTCTGGACCAGGTGCAACAGATCAAACATTTGGGAACGAGGTGGTTTGTCCCGGTGATAGCCCCAGGAGTGAACTCGCTGTGCCCTGACAGTCAGTGTCACCCCCAAACGTGCGAGAATCTCGGCTTTCAATTTGTGATACTCTTTGGCATCCTGCAAGGTCAAATCATAGTACGCCTTCTGGGGTTCTCCCGTCAGGTATGGCGCAAGTACCTCTGCCCACTGCTCTGGCGGAAGTTTTTCCCTCTCAGCGACCCTCTCAAACACCGTCAGGAAGGCCCCAACATCATCCCCGGGAGTCATTTTCTGCAATGCGCGTCTTACCGTTTTCCGGACGTGGGTGTCATCAGCCAAACCTGGGGTTGGGGCGCTCGCCTTGCCCTGGATGGCGGTTGCCAGAAGCTGCATCTGCTGCTGATGCTCCTGCTGGCTCTGCTGCATCTGCTGCCGTTGCTCCTGCTGGCTCTGCTGCATCTGCTGCTGGCTCTGTTGCATCTGCTGCCGTTGCTCCTGCTGGCTCTGTTGTATCTGCTGCCGTTGCTCCTGCTGGCTCTGCTGCATCTGCTGCTGGCTCTGTTGCATCTGCTGCCGTTGCTCCTGCTGGCTCTGCTGCATCTGCTGCTGGCTCTGTTGCATCTGCTGCCGTTGCTCCTGCTGGCTCTGTTGTATCTGCTGCATCAACAGCCTGTTGGTCTCTTGCTGCCTTTTCTCCTGCTGTGACTGCATCTGGACCAATTGTTTCAGCAGGTCCTCCATTTTCTCCGGCAATGCTTGCTGTCTTGCAACAGCCTTGACCCAGGACATTCAAAATAAACTCACGTCTCCGCTGGGAACGCTGCTCGCACGTCTACCACCAATTGTAGGGATTTCACTCACTCAGCTGCGACGGCTGACACTCAGGAGACGTGTTCCTTTAAAGTTCACTGGGTTTATTGCTTCATAAACCATGTGGCAAACAACAGAAAACAAATAGCCTTTGGTTCAGGTAAAGAAAAACAAGTGTCCAGTTCATCCGGCTCAGTCCTGAAGCCGTAACACACTCAGGAGGGTTTCACCTCCACACATACCTACCTGTGTTAAGCATTAGGCTTTCTTTTATATGTCTAACCACACCCAGAACCCATCACATGACCAGACATGTGGTTGTGACATCACCACAGGTCCTGAAACACATATAGGTAGCCATGGTTACATCACAGCAACAAGCCATCTATAAGACACATATCTCCCATCGATTAGACATCCTTTAGCCACGCTACAATGCCTATATGCTGAGACTGTGTATAGGTGTGCAAGGCTGTATTCAGTGAGTGTACATAGATGTGCATGACTGTTCGCTGTGATTGTGTATAGACATGAATGCCTGCATGTTGTGAGTGTGCATAGACGTGTGTGCCTGCATGCTGTGAGTGTACATAGAGGTGCGTGCCTGCATGCTGCGAGTGTGCATATACATGCGTGTCTGCAAGCTGAGTGTGCATAGACGTGTGTGCTTGCATGCTGTGAGTGTGCATATACATACATGCCTGCATGCTGTGAGTGTGCATAGAGGTGTGGGCCCACATGCTGTGAGTGTGCATATGCATGCGTGTCTGCAAGCTGAGTGTGCATAGACATTTGTGCTTGTGCAGCGCCCCAGAGATCTGGTCGTTGCAGTATGACGCTCTGCCACTAAGGGGAGTGATGGTACGTCTGATGGCACTGAAGGAATTCTACTGACCAGGTATCACCAGCACACATTACACTTCACACTCCGCCCACTAGGGGGAGCAAAAGGCTTTATTTATTGGGCCCCTCCTCACACTGGTAAAACTAGGGGTTGGATAGGAAGTTAGTCAGAAGCTGACTGGGTGTCACGATACTAGTGGATACAACTGGACACCAGTGGCTAGGTCAAAGAGACTGCAGACACATTGGTTTGAACAAGCAGAATTGTATATGTGATCTGAATGCAATATAGCATGTAAGTCCAGATAAATGTTCAGTCAATCTGATAAACAGTAATAGCAGAGCTGATACTCTGCGACACAGCATGCAAAGTCACTGAGCAATGAGTGCACAAGAATGTCCAGCACTGACACAGTCTCTTGCAGAGCAGAGGAACACACAAGCTGGCTGGAGTTCTTACTTCACCGCAGGTGTGGTCACTCAGAGGTTTCTGAAGTCAGGTGTCCAGCAATCACTTGGTTAGCAGGCAGGGATCCAGACGTGCAGGTTGGCAGAGGACTCCGCCGTTAGGAAAGGACCAACAGGGATAGTAAGTCCAGGCTTGGGACTGCAGAGGAACAAGGTCCAAAACATAATACACAAGCAATGAAACAGAGCAGGTGCTGGCTTTATATACAACTTTGGCAGGAAGCAAGATGGCCGACGTGAAACATCAAGATCCATGTTAACTAAGGGCAAGTCTAAGGGCAAGAGAAACAGATTCCAGGACTAGATACTGACACTGGGTTGGATTCAGGCAACATCCCGTGGCAGGGGGTGTTGCAGGGAGAAGACACAGGGGGGTCCCTGTCAGGCGTGGGAACCTGGCAGGCACCTAGCGACCAGAATAGAATGTTACGGAACCGCGCCTGCACACCCCGCAGTGGTATCCTAAGAAAAAGACACGAAGCGAAGGATATTGTGAGACAGTGAGAAACGAGATCAAGCACAAAGGAGAGCCAGTAGGAGTCGTGCCGTGAGACCGAGGCAACATCCTATTGAGGCGCGTAGCCGGTGGCCGGAACACCGAGGGAGTAACTGACTCTACTCCTTACTTCAAACTCCGCAGGACAGTTAATTATAGGTTGGCTGTCTCACCTAAACACCTACGAAGACATAGGGGGCAACAGTGGGAGAGGGGCGTCTCTAGGGTCCCGGAAGACCTCCAGGCCTTCCCGTCATACGGGTGCGTCCTAGCCATAACATATCTGGGGGACGTTGAACTAGAAACATCTGGAACACATTAGAAAGAACGATCGAACGAGAACAGCAGTTGTGAGGACTATTCCGAATGCTCAGCAGGGTAGGACTACAACACACAGGCGCTATTGGTAGGCAACGATTTCCACCTGCAAAGGGAACTCTGGAATTGCCCATCAGACCGGCCGGTCTCAGATAGCCCTGTTAAGCATGCTCTGGATTGCGGATCCTGAAGTCTTCAGTAAAGAGGTAAAGAGACTGCAACCTTGTGTCCTCGTTATTGACTGCACCTCACACCATCACCATCCACCTTACTGGGAAGCCCTGGGGACATACTTCACCTGTGGGAAGGTATACCATCCGGCTGCCATTCCATCACCCCAGCGGACCCCACAGCAGCGTCGGTCACCCTGACCGAACACCACAGGTGGCGTCACGAATCCCTGACAGACTGTACCACCTTTATTGGACGCCCCTTAGCAGGGTCGCGGACCGGGTCTAGCCACCGTGACAGCATCAGAACCGAACCAGAGAGGCCCGGTACCGAGAACTCGTGGCCCTGTGTCTGGGGGCGCTCCACTTGCATGCTGTGAGTGTGCATATACATACATGTCTGCATGCTGTGAGTGTGCATAGAGGTGAGGGCCTGCATGCTGTGAGTGTGCATATACATGCGTGTCTGCAAGCTGAGTGTGCATATGTGCATAGACATGTGTGCCTGCATGCTGTGAGTGTGCATAGAGGTGCGCGCCTGCATGCAGTGAGTGTGCATATACATGCATGTCTGCATGCTGAGTGTGCATAGATGTGTGTGCCTGCATGCTGTGAGAGTACATATACGTACGTGCCTGCATGCTGCGAGTGTGCACAGATGTGCGTGCCTGCATGCTGAGTGTACGTACTGTACGTGCCTCCATGCTATGAATGTGCATTGACGTGCGGGCCTTCATGCTGTGAGTGTGCATATACATGCGTGTCTGTATGCTGAGTGTGCATAGATGTGTTTGTCTGCATGCTGTGAGTGTACATAGATGTGCGTGCCTGCATGCTGTGAGTGTACATAGATGTGCGGGCCTGCATGCTGTGAGTGTGCATAGATGTGTGTGCCTTCATGCTGTGTGTGCATAGATGTATGTGCCTGCATGCTGTAAGTGTGCATAGATGTGCGTGCCTGCATGCTGTGAGTGTGCATAGATGTGCGTGCCTGCATGCTGAGTGTACGTACCTGCCTCCATGCTATGAATGTGCATTGACATGCGGGCCTTCATGCTGTGAGTGTGCACATAGATGCGTGTCTGTATGCTGAGTGTGCATAGATGTGTTTGTCTGCATGCTGTGAGTGTACATAGATGTGCAGGCCTGCATGCTGTGAGTGTGCATAGATGTGTGTGCCTGCATGCTGTGAGTGTGCATAGATGTGCGTGCCTGCATGCTGTGAGTGTGCATAGATGTGCGTGCCTGCATGCTGTGAGTGTGCATAGATGTGTGTGCCTGCATGCTGTGAGTGTGCATAGATGTGTGTGCGCCTGCATGCTGTGAATGTGCATAGATGTGTGTGCCTGCATGCTGTGAGTGTACATAGATGTGCATGCCTGCATGCTGTGAGTGTACATATACGTATATGCCCGCATGCAGTGAGTGTACATAGATGTGCATGCCTGCATGCTGTGAGTGTGCATAGATGTGTGTGCCTGCATGCTGTGAGTGTACATATACGTATGTGCCCGCATACTGTGAGTGTACATTGTTATGATCCGGTGACCTTGGAGCTGCATGAGAACTTTCACTGGAGAAGGTGGCCACTATACTGACCGCAACCCTGAACTTAACACCGCAACTAGAAGTAGCCGTGGAGTGTACCTAACACACCTAGACACCTCGTCACAGCCGGAGGACTAAATACCCCTAAAGATGGAAATAGGAATACTATCTTGCCTCAGAGAAAATCCCCAAAGGATAGACAGCCCCCCACAAATATTGGCGGTGAGTCGGAGAGGAAAAAACATACACAGGCAGAAAAACAGAATTTAGCACAGGAGGCCACACTAGCTAGATAGGACAGGATAGGACAGAGTTCTGTGCGGTCAGTATTAAAACCCTTCAAAAACATCGATAGCAGAATATACAAAAACTTCCTACATCTAACTAAAAGATGTAGGAGCGTAAATCTGCAACTCCAGTGAATCCTACAATCAGAGCAAGAATAAAACTGAAACAAGCACACAGCAGTGTGCCACAGATACAAAAACCAAAGACTTATCTTTGCTGAATTTGGCAGCCAGCAGGAGAAGCCAGAAAGTGATGCAACACTTCACAAGGAACATTGACAACTGGCAAGGGCTAAAGGATCCTGCACACTTAAATATCCCAGTCAGAATTGTAATCATCCGATACACCTGGCCAGGACTGCGACTCAGAGACAACTGCATTCCCACCTACAACCACTGGAGGGAACCCAAGAGCAGAATTCACAACAGTACATATACGTATGTGCCCGCATGCTGTGAGTGTACATAGACGTGCCTGCATGCTGTGAGTGTACATATATGTACGTGCCTGCATGTTGTGAGTGTGCATAGACGTGTGTGCCCGCATGCTGTGAGTGTACATAGACGTATGTGCCTGCATGCTGTGAGTGTACATAGATGTGTGTGCCTGCATGCTGTGAGTGTACATAGATGTGTGTGCCCGCATGCTGTGAGTGTACATAGACTTGCCCGCATGCTGTGAGTGTGCATAGATGTGTGTGTGTCTGCATGCTGTGAGTGTACATATACGTATGTGCCCGCATGCTGTGAGTGTACATAGACGTGCCTGCGTGCCATGTTGGAGCCCAGTGCAGCAGAATCTATGCGTTCTGACATGGATTGATAAGAACTCTATAATTGGACGCCATCTGAGATATTTGGAGGTTTCCGCCACGGACATATCTGGCAGCCGTTTCTGGCAGAGGCTCAGATTCTTTCCATACCATAGACCACTATATAAATAGATAAAAGATTACACCTATCAGCTCCACACAGGACGGTCACCTACGGCCGATGCCAGCGAGGGAGCCATGTCCTATAGTACAAGGAGCCTACGGTGACCCGGCCACACATCATGGAGGGAGGGCGAGCAGCTGTCCGGCGTGTTGAACAGATGTCGGGACTTATAAAACACTTTTTCATGCTGGGACTCGGCGTCTGGCAGCAGAAACAAACATTCGATAATTGATGTTTTATCCACCTGCAGATTCACCTTTCATGAACACGACCAAGACTATTCCAACAACTCCTCTGCCAAATGGGGACTCGTCCAAATAAACGCTTTCCAAAGGCAATTTTTTTACTTTGTGACATTTTCAATCTGTTTTTCTTTGGATAAAGAAACGTCGACATCATCGCTGCAAAAAAAAAGCCTGATCCATAATACAAGAAAAGTATCTGACACCGAAAAATGGAGATACTGGAAATGTCGCCAATATGGCAGGAGTATTAGCAGGAACTTGATCATTTGTAGCTGATTTCGCCCGATCACAGTAGTACACCAGCCACCTGGGGACATGATGCGCCTTTTGGCTCCCCAATAGATCCACCGATGAGACTGGACCACAGATGCCCATGTTCTGCCATCGATGCCAACATCAGCTGTGCCGCGTGCCATGTGGCACATCAACATTGATATTTGCCAGTCAAGCACTACATTATTATTATTCTGAACGGGGTTGTCCACTACTTTTATATTGCAGATCTATGTCCAGGATGGGTCATCAATATATGATTTGTGGGGGTCCGAGCACCTTCAGTGATCAGCTCTTATCACCTCTGGCAGTAGGTGAAGCTCCGTTCACTGTCCGCCGCAGAGAAACGGCTTTTTCCCGCCTTGTTAAGACCACATCAACAAATCAAATGAATGTTGTCAAGTCGGAAAATGTTACCCTATCCATGGGATAGAAGACAACTTTCTGAGTGCTGGGTGTCTGACCATCGTGACCCCCAGGGATCCCGAGAAACCGGGGCTCAAAAGAGTGGAGATCGGTCATGTGCACTGCCAATCTATTGATTCTAACGGGAAAGCCGAAAGTCAGCTGCACGTTGCGCTCCGCACTCTCTGGCGGGCCCATTAAAGAAGTTGCCCACTACTTGTACTTCTCATATCCCTCGCTTGGCCCCTATAAAATAATAACGCTTATACTCCCGTCCCGAAACGGCGCCGCACCCGAGGTGTTGGCACTTGCTCTACCAGGTCTTTTGTGCCGTTGTTATGACATCTGACCAATCAGCGCTGCTGTCACTGTCTCCGCCTCCTGTCGAATTGAACATAAAGAGGAAGCTGGAGATCAGCTGAAGCCCGGACTTCCTCTTCATGTTCAATTTGACAGGCGGCGGGGACAGTGACGCCAGCGCTGATTGGACACCTGTGCCACGTGTCACAATAACCGCATGGGAGACCCGGGGTGTTATGATGCGGTGGTCTAGGAGCAACATGGAACGAGCTCTGAAGGAAGTGGTAACTGTACTGACCACAGTCCCTAAGCTCAACACAACACTAGAAGTAGCCGTGGAATGCTCCTAACTCTCCCTAGGCATCTCGTCACAGCCTAAGAGCTAACTACCCCTAAGGACAGAAGCAGGAAAACTATCTTGCCTCAGAGAAAATCCCCAAAGTATAGATTAGCCCCCCACAAATAATGACTGTGAGTGGAGAGGGAAAAGACATACACAGAATGAAACCAGGATGAGCAGAGGAGGCCAGTCTAGCTTGATAGATAGGACAGGATGGAATACTGTGCAGTCAGTATAAAACACTACAAAAATCCACGCAGAGTTTACAAAAAAATCTCCACACCTGACTAAAGGTGTGGAGGGTAAATCTGCTTCCCAGAGCTTCCAGCAAGACAGGATTAATTCATACTGATAACGCTGGACAAACATAGAAAGCACTGAACGGATAAGTCCACAATCTGTGAACAGAAAAGCGCAAGCAAAAACTTAGCTTTGCAGAACTGGTCAGGATAACAGGGAAATCCAAAGAGATGTGAATCCAACCAGGAACTATTTACAAGTGGCACTGGCTGAAGAAAGAGCCAGGCTTAAATTGCCGAGCAGAAGAGACGATAAGTGGAGGCAGCTGATGACAGCTAACTCCAAGGAGCAGCCATACCACTTGAAACCACAAGAGGGAGCCCAAGAGCAGAACTCACAAAAGTGCCACTTACAACCACCGGAGGGAGCCCAAGAGCGGAATTCACAACACGGGGAGAGCGAGTGCTGACACAAAGGGAACGATACCGGCACGGGAGGTGAGTATAGGCTTTATTATTTTATGGGGGCCTAACATTTTGATCAAGAAGGGGTTGTCCTACTAGTGGACAACCCCTTTACGAGTTAATAGAGTGGTAATGGGTATCATTGACCATTGCTTCGTTAAGTCGGAACTCTTCAGAGCCCCAGTTCTTGGAATTCCTGGGGGCCACGTAGACTCAGCGATCGGCAAGTTATTCCCTATGCAATGGACACTGGATAATTTTCAAACTTCTTTGAGGACAGAACTCCAGAGCACTTAGAGGCTTTTTTATGCTCTTGATTTCAAGATCCAAAAATGGCACACTGCAAAGTAGACAATAGTAGATTACAGCACCTTACCCTTCATCAGGTGTGGTGACTACGAATGACTGATCGGGTCAAAAATAGGCTTCCAGACTGGGGCGGTCTAACCATGAAGAACAGTGGTTAGCTGTGCATATATGCAGAAAAAAAAGTCTACAGGAATGTATTGAAGAAAGTAGGAGCTAACCTGCAGCATCGGGCAGCGGCACAAAAACACGAACAAACCCGCGCTGTTCCGCTCCATACACTGTTTACATCCTGCCACTGGGTGATCGTTCTGGGCCCCATTGGTAGCAATTAGTAGATTATCCCATATAATATTGTGGTAGAGAATATTTTTTTATTCTGGGAATAAACCTTGACCTGCTGCTGATCGACATCTGTTCTAGCACCGTCCTACGAGCATTTTATCGATGATCTTTATAAAAAATGTAAATCCCTACTGAGGCTGTGTGTTTACGGTGCGTTTTATTGCATTTTTGTCATGTTTTTTTCTGCATAGATTTGTAGCAAAACCTGAAGGGTTCCCTTATACCAGCAAAATGAATGAGTTTCCTGAAGTCTCATGGACACGTTGCTTATTTGTGATTTGCAGAGTTAAATCTGCAGCACGTCAATTCTTTCAGAGTTTTTGCTGCAGATTTCCCCCAAACTCATGAGTGCATCAAAAATGCGCCTATTTTATTCTGTGTTTTTCCTGTCAAGAAATGTAGAAATGGTACAGAAATTTCTGCACAAAATATTTAACGGGAGCACACATCCTTATAATATACATCTGCATGAGCCACCATCAGCCAGGATCTGTCTAGGTACAGTTACCAAGTGCTGATGGGTGCATGGAGGATATGGAGACAGATGAATAGGGAGAACCAGATTCAGAGGAAAATTTTGAAAGAAGGAACAGTGAAGAGTTAGATTAGTGAAGTGAGGTGTCTGTCTAAAGAGAGGTATTTTTAAAGCACGCTTAAAAACGTGGGTAATAGGTATTAGTCGTATTGTCCGGGGTAGTGCATCCCAGAAAACTGGTGCAGCATGAGAGAAATCTTTGAGACGGAGGTGGGAGGTTTGGATTATGGAGGCTGTTAGTCTTAGATCAGTTGCACGGGTAGGGTGGTAGACAGTGTGGAGAGACTTTTGGTAAGAGTGATCATTTTATATTGGCTTCTGTAGTGAATGGGGAAATAGTGCAATGGCTGGCACAGTGTAGAGGTATCGGTGTAGCAGCTGGACAGAAATACAACCCTGGCTGCCGCATTCAGGACAAATTGGAGGAGATAAAGGTTGGTTAGAGGGAGCTACCCATTGTGATGTCACAATAAGCTGGGATAAATGACAAGGTCTGATACATGAGGATTACATTATAGTCATGCACATATTATTCTGGACATTATTCTCGCCCACTCATACCATGTGCTCTGCCGCTAGTGCACATCCAGAAGGGGACAGTTCCCCAGATCTGATTATTTTCCTTTTCTGGCTCAGAGCGGCCGCCATCTGAGTCTTCTTCATGTGTTATATATTTACTTGTTCCTCCGTCTTGTCTCATCATCACTAATCTCAGCGTGTCTTCTCCTGGAACAATAAGCCCCCGGCCGTATTTGCAGATTTTTTGTTTGTTTGCAGTTTTGTCTTTTACAGTTGTATGATTACAATCCTCATAAAATGATGGCACAGCCAACACGGCGCATATGGAGGGGTGATGTTCACTGACCCGAAGCTTCAGTTTGGAGGCACAGACCAAAATGGTGAAAAATAGAAAGGTATCTATATGTAAATAGTATAGGCTAATTTCAGGTAATTCCATCTTCTGCCACATCACAGATATAAGCATCAATTACCCATTCATCCATCCATCCATCCATCCATCCATCCATCTTATGCTCCTCATCATTGTTATTGCAACACCAAGAAGGAAAAATCGTAGAGTTATGGAAATCACAGGATGGAGACTTTACTGATCTGCAAATGATGAAGAAAATAGAAACAAAATGTTCAGAACCTCTCAATTTATTCGGGCTGGAGTATGAGCCACATACAGAAATCCCTGGACTTCCAGCCTCGGCAGCTAACAGTGATGTTATTGCTGGTCATCTGAGAAAGGTTCTGCTGCTGAATGCACTTGTGCAAATCGTCAAGATCCTCTGCTGGCAGCTCCTGTGTAATCACAGACCAATGTCCTCCATGATGTGCTCCATGGGAGGCAAGTCTGGAGACGCTGCAGTTATGGGAGCACGTTTAGGCCATGGAGGTGGCTCACAGGAGCACGAGCAACATGCGGAATGTGGTTGTCGTGTGGAAAACAGGTCCTGGTAGTCATTCATGTCCCCTCGTGAAGACCACTTCATCGTGTTGACCATGAGGTCTCTAGACCAATCTCATCGCCTCCATTGTTGTCTTTCCTCTGCACCATGATCACACATGGTAACGGTGGTGTGATGTCAATGGACACCTGTAGCTGGACGTCTGGCTCATAGGCCAATGTAGTATCAACATCTTCTGATGGACATTGATTGACTCTTGAGCCTTGGTGCGTGACATGTAATTTCACTTGCAGTACAGATTTTATCACAACGCGCAATTCTTTGAATCAGACAAAGCCACATGAAAAGACCATCACTGGTCCTGCTCCAGGGATCATGGTGTAGGGTGGCATAATGTACAGTAGCCGGTCCTCTTTAGTCTTCATTCCAGTTGCACTACCAGCTCGGCATTGAATTGATTTGGACATGGAACCAGTGGTTTAGCCATTTCTCCAAAATGTCCAAAGAGCAGTTTTTCAACACGTCAACCCCAGGCTACATGTTGCTTGCATTTCTGTGATCAGCACGAGTGGTCTAAATGTGCTCTCAAGGCTGCAGCATCTCCTGACTTGTCTCCCACCGAGCACATCTAGGACGTCATTGGTCGGTGATTACACAGGAGCTGCCAGCAGTGGATCTTGATGATTTTCCCAAGTGCATTCAGCGTCACAACCTTCCTCAGGTGACCATTAATAACCTCACTGATAGCAGCCAAGGCTGTAAGTGTCTGGATTCTACATGTGGTGCTCAAACTCACACATACTGTAGGACATATGCCACACAAAGTGGACACATGCCGTCAACGTGAGAAACACCACATGTGGAATACAAAGTTTACATGCACCCATGACACATAAAAGATGCACACATATTACGTGCCACGCGGGATTGGACACGTACTGCACACATAGATCACATCCAGCTATAAACTATGTACAGGACAATTTTTTTTCCACTTTTTAAAAACAATAAATACGTTTCTAGCTAGAAGTGTCAGAGTTCCCCTTTAAGCAGCTTTGCTTCAGCCAGTGCTTGCAATGTTCCACGAGCTGCCGATAATTTTATACACTCCAGCGTAACGTTGGACACGTTTGGTTAATGGGAAACCAATTATCAGGGTGATAATTATCTCGTTACGGAGCCTTTGTGTCTCAGACCGGCTCGGCGTAGTTTCTAATTGACATTTCTACATCGTGATAACTATTGTCCTTCTTAGAAAACGCAGATTTATTCCGCAGCTTTTGTTTCCCTTTCTAAGAATGTGTTTAATATTTCGTTTTGTCCTAACACCAATCATCCTCCAGTATTTGCAATCATCCGGCTTTTCCTTTGTCTGCCGGGCGGATTACAAGCCGCAATTATGTGATTTCTACAGAAAGAGAGGCAGATAGACGACGAGTGCGGAAAGTTTACTGTTAACGAGAACAGAAGCGCGAAGAGGCCGAGGAAAATATTGTACCATGATTAATCCTCTCGTGATGTAGTAAAGATTCCGCTACATTTGGCAAATGGTCCATTATCTATCTATCCATCTAACGAGGACCTCGCCAATGCAAGTCTATGGGTGTGAAAAAAAATCGGACACCGCACGGACCATCAGTGTCACTCGTGAGAAATACGCAACCATTTTCCTCATTTCAGCCCATTGTGCCATAATATTCAATGGGGTGATTTTCGGGATTTATGCTCTTTCTTATTTATGGTTTTATCTTTACCTTTTCATCATCATTTATGTATGATGTAAAATCATCCTACTACACGACCGCGGCTCATACGGTCCTATTTATTTGCTCCTATTATCCAGGTCTGAACGATTTCTTGATTTCTCTCACGTCTGTTTCACTGCATAGTGATTAGAGATGAGTGAATCAATTTGCAGGAGGCCAGGTCACTATTTCGAGGTCTGCCAGGGTGACATGGGATCAATTTTTCACTTTTGTAGATTTCAGTAGAGTCTAACATGTGGCATTTCTCAGGCTATGTGCCCACATTCCGGATTTGTAACATTTGTAAAGAGTTTTTGCATCGGTTTTCCGCTGCGGAAACGCTTAAAAAACGCTTACATAAAGCATCCCATTATTTTAATGCATTCCGCAAATTTTTGTGCCCATGCTGCGTCTTTTTTTTCGCAGCGGAAAAGCATTGCGGAAAAAAAACGCAGCAGTTTTGCCGCTATAGAATTGTATTTGGACCATTGCAAAAAAAACCGCTAAAAATCCGCAAAAAAAGCTAAAAAAAAGAGACGAATACGCACTAAAAACGCAAAAAAACGCAAGCGGATTTCCTGCGAATGGGAGTCCAGATTTGTTCAGGAAAATTTGGCATACTTTCTACAATGTGGGCACATAGCCTCAAAGTGAGCGCTGCAGACAGTCACTGGCTTCAGTGGTCTTGTGCCATACACATCACCACATCACTTTTTTCTAAAGCTTTTGCAGTGGTTAGAAAATTATTATATCTCAGACACCCCCTTAAATTCTAAAACTCCAGAGCTAAGGACGCTCTTTGTAAACGCTCTTCACTTTGGTCAAGAGATGAGAACCCACAGCAGGGGTCAGCCTTCTCTTAATTCTCTAAAAGGGTGTATGATAAAGGATTTCCTAAACTACACAACCGGCTGAGGGTCTCCTGACCACCCAAGCCCAACAGCCTCATAGGTGTATATTAATCTATTTTTGAAGGTCAGGATTCGAGTGTCGATCTGGACATCGCAATTCATGCATGGACCATTTAACCTGCACCGAAGTGCACACCAATTAACTCTAGCACTAATAGCAAATGGATGTTTAAGCATCGCCCCCATTCCCATCTGCCAATGACCCGCCACCTACAGAAAATGCTCACTTTTTGGTGTGGACTGTAGCTAAAGAGTTGACAACTATTGTATGTTCAGGATAAATGGCAACCTCAATTCTTTTCCAGCAGCAGAGGCCATAATTGCTTCTGATCCCTGCGCTTTACCTTAACACGCATGGGCAGAGCTAAGGGCACCCGGAGTTTCAAGGGCAGCAAGCTGAATCTCTTCCCTAGGAGAAGATAGTTATAGCAATGATTTACCCACATCAAAGAAGCCTTCCTCCTCCTCCCATCAAAGTTTTCATCCCCTTAATATATTGCAGCCATCATATTATATTGTACTGTGTACTTACAATTGCTTATTTTGCCTTTCTACCCATTTCTTTATTTTTTCTTTTCTCTGCTCTATGTAGAAACAGGAAGTGTCCCTTGTCCCTGCATTTAACATTCCTCTCTTTACCTCTTGACCCTGTAGCGCAGCATGAGGTGGTAGTCCCAGGTGAGGCACTCGTCTCCTCTGGCGCGCTACATGAAAGTGTAGGTCCTGGCTGGATGTTTGTACTCGTGTCGCGAGGACCTTAAACCTGTGCAGGCCACCTACAGCCGATGGTGTTGACTCACCAGGACCATGAATTCTGCAGTTCAATAAAGGAGACTCCTGTTCAAAACCAGTCCTTACTGAACAATAACATGGTAAGTACGAGGGATAGCAGGTACAAAGTCTTATGGACAATACAATGCAATTGGTGTCTTGAGGGGTAGGAATGCAACACCATTACATTCCTCCTTTCCTATGATGGACGTCCCCGACCATCCAGACACCTCTAAGACACCAATGCACATAAAACATAACATTCTTTTCCCCAGGGGTTTGTCATGTCCTTACACTTGAAGTGAGCGCATGACCCTGGTCCCACTATGTCGGGACCCCGGAACTGAGAGATCAAGTTCTTTCAGGGGCATGCAGGCCAACACATCAATAGACCAACAGTTTATGGGCATGACCCAACTGTCTTCAACCAGGTTGGAACGTTACACCCTCCATCCCCCTCTCCCCAAAAATTGGTCCTCACGAACAGGACACAGTCTATGTGGGGCTGAGACCATTGTCCCCGTCAGTTCACAGAATGGAGATACGGTCTCTTAAGTGTTTCCTGCCCTGCTAGCTGGAATCCAGTCCATGACTTAGGGTGTAGGACCCTTCAACAGATGCAGCTTCTCTGCAGTTCAGCAGGGGGATGTGCAACCAGCATAACAGAAACTGGGAAGAGGGAAAACAATAACTTCCTTGGTCGTCCGCGGCCATCAACACAGGGAAGTCTCAAATTCTGTGGGCCTTCTGACCCACTCAAGCTATGAGCCAATACACACACACACATGCAACTGGCACAAGTAGGCCTGCTCACTGTCCAATTCCTCTTCTGCCTCAGGTGTCTGTGTTCCTATACTCTTCCTATGGGGAATTTGGGGGACGATCTCCACATGCTACCTGGGAATCGGTTCCAAGGAATCTGGGATGCAGGTGCACTGGTCCCAGACACTGTGAGAGCGCCCGACATGTAGAAATGGGCCACAGCCCCCTACATTACCTGAACTGCCGCCAATTCTTGTATGAGAGGTGGGAACCACTTTTATGACCCTCCCCCCATGTTCTCTTGTTTCGCAAGAAGCGCTTGTCTTGCTCCCTGCCTTGATGATCACACCAACAGCATACCACCAATAGCGACCCTCCATCTTCAGGAAGGCCATTGGTTTCTGCAGTCTCGAGGAAGGTGCTCCATCTCGACTGCCCTCTGGACGAAGAGAATATTATGGTGGATACCAAACTCTTCTGTGAACCTCTGTTTACGCTGTGGGTCATAAGAGATGATCTTTCCTCGGGAAGCCAGTCCTCTTTACCTCTCAGCTAGCGGATGCACAAGCACACCTCTGGTGGTTATGCTTTCCCATCTCCTCCCCTCTTGCGTTCTGCCCAGGCCTCACAAGTCGCTTACTAGTTGCCGGGGCTGCATCCTTCCTTTGGGTCTTGGCCGAGTGGAGCTGCTTGGTACAGGGTTGCAAACCCCAGCTCCGCCTGCCAAAGAGTTGCCATTCTGTAGTCCTTCTATGTCCTCCAAAACACCCTCGAAGGCCTCTCTTGACTCCGCCATCCTTGCTTGATGCTTCTCTCTCAATGTCGTACAGCCCATGAATGGCGTTGTCTCTTCCAACTCTTGAGGACCATCATGGCCCCACCTTTCACTGGGTGGAGTTCTTCTGACTCATTGTTTCTCAAATATCCCTGCTGTTTCCTCAGGCCACACCTTACTAGGTGAATCTTCTCATGCCACTTTACTCTGAGACGACGGTGACTCCCCGATGTGGTCTAATGCTTTTGGTTGCAGCATTCATCTCTGTAGGCATACCTGATAAAGGGCTGGATTCTGCTTTGTGTCATTTTGCCTCTGTTAAAGCAGCGATGGGTGGCTCCGTCTCACCGTTTCACACCACTGACCACCATCTTAGACCGCTCCACAGTCGCCATTTTCCTCATCACTTGAGTCTTCTTCACACTGAGTTGCTTTCTCTGATGCAAGACTCGATCCTGCCATCTATGCCAAGTGTAGCACGGTGCAGGCGATAGCCACGGGCAAGGCACTCATCTCCTCCTTTTACGCCCCGGCATGCTACATGAAACTGTGCGTCCTAGCTGGGTGTTTGTACTCGTGTTGTGAGATCTATGCGCCAATGCATGCCATCCTATTCAAGGACCCCTTTTCCGGAAGGCCACATTGTCAAGTAGGTCACTTTAGGATCTCACTATTCCACTGCCCCTAATCTCCTCCAGCTCCTGTTCACCCTTAAGGCAGCTCTACTCACTCTACACTCTCTAAACCCTATCTGCCTAACTATCAGGAAGTTCTCCACTGTCTTCCTACATAGGCCCTCCCACTATGGGCTAGTGCCATCTCTTAACTCTACCCTATCTAATACACTATGCTTACACTGGACATTACTAAAATCCAACATTATACATTACACTTCAATGGGCACATCACATCATGATATTTACAAAAAATGCACAACACTATACACATTACACAATATAACGCGATTGATGTTTTCAGGGGTAGGAAAGCGAAAGCCATTGTCCATCACCCTTACAACAAAAATGAGCAATTGTAACAACACAGTGCTATATAATATGATAACTGCAATATATTAAGAGGATAAAATTGCATACAGACTCTGATACATGTGGGGGCCCAAAGACCCTGCTGATGACACCTGTCTTACAATTGACACATGGTAGGTGGGATCACTTTTATAATTTATGCATTTGGACCCATGGGCCCAGGAGCTTTCAGTTATAACCCAGGATATGACTAATGCCTGCTGCAGCGCAGTAGCACACAACCTCCACCAAGGGGGTGCGGGTGAAGGAAAACAGGTACAGATGCAGTGAAATCACAGAGCAGCAGGCAGGAGCCATTAGGTGGCGAAAAAGTAGTCAGAAAAAGCCGGGTCAGCAACAGAGATAGAATGAAGTACCAGAGGTCACAGCAATACACATGGTCAGAAGCAAGCTAAAGAAGTCAGAGCCGATTGGGAGCAGGAAAGCCAAAGATACAAGACAGTCAAACAGGTCAGAGGATGAGCCGAGTACTACAATGAGCGGAGTCACAGGGGAACACAGGAACGGGAAATAGGTCAGAGAATAAATCAGGGTATAACGGGGTCAGCTGCTCAGGCCAGAGACAGGAACTATAACTGACACTGCTAGCAGATAACAGCAGACTGAAATAGCCAGACAGATCCCATAACGAGGCCAGTAAGATTAACCCCCGCATGACCATCACGGGGAGAGAATAATCAGAAACAAACCCCGGACTGGATCATGACAATTGCAGTACATAAATTATGTAAAATACTGTAAAAAGTATCAGAAAAAGTAAAAAATAAAGTCTCATACAGCTCGATTGGTGCAAAAGTAAAACAGCTGCAAAAAAATTTCTCCTCTACATTATACTGATCACATTCTCATTTGTGCAAACCGGTGCAGAGCAAAGAAAAAAAATTGTGTTGTTCTAGAATGTGAAACCACTGGATGCATAATCTAATGTATAAAGGTGTCTTTTATCTAACTGCAGATCCTGGAAGATAATGGCTTGGTTTCCACTCTTAAAGTAGTCACACAGAACATCTACGGTTTATTTTTTATGGTACGCTCGATATTCTACTTTCTCGCACTCAAGTACCAAAAAAAAAAAGGTGTAATATGAATCACTACTGTCACAATCCCGCTCCAAAGATAAAAGGCCGCATAATATCTGGAGGAAGGTTGCCCATGAGGCTTATTGTACACAGTTAGTACTTTTCTTCTCACATAGAGGCACAGAAGCTTGGAGGTTACACTTTCTCTAAGAGGTGCGGCCCGCTCAGTGGTTGCACACACCTAGTGGTATAACACTCTTGCCATGGACCTAGAGGATCGTGCACCATGCCATTAGTCCTCAGGAGACCACGCTGCCCCATAAAAGGCAGGGACCATCCGTCCAAACCAGTGGAGCGTCTTTGGGTCTCTGTGATTTCACCACCTACCAATACCTACCCTGCCTAGGGCTGTTAAAGCAGGAGACAATTTTCTGTGTGCTGATTTCTTTTCTGCTTTAGTAAGTCCTCATGGCTTCTAATCTGGCAGCTTTCGCGGGAATTACTTTCTGTGCCACAAGGTGTATGTCGTCCAACACGTGTGCAACAAGCGTGCGATCCCTGACCACTACGTGGCCAAATCAGTATGTTCCCGAATCAAAGTTATCTTTTGTACTACTGATAACTTACTGATAGACAGGGGTGCATCCAGGGAACCCAAAAATGGGGCTATGGATATCAAGAACTGGGCTTTGCAGAGTTTTATTTGGAATGGAGCAGAGGTTCACAAGCTTGACCTCTACTTCCTTCATTGTCCATGGGACTGATGGAGAAAGGTCAGTACATCAGTTGACTATTTTTAGCAGTCTCCTGGACAATAAATGGAAGCGGGGTCAAGCATGTGAAACTCCACTTCATTCTAGAAGGATCCACAGACCCCTGTTCTCTGGATCGTTGGGGTTCCAAGCAGACCCAAGATGATCAGTAAGTGAGCTCCTACCCTACCGACAAGGGAATATTTTCTATTAAAGTGCAGTTTTCAGTACCTGACCTGACTAGGGGAGGTTTGCATCACGTCACTTATTGCAATACATCATGGTTATGTATTTTTTTTTAACAACCCAGTCTAAGGCTCCACATCTAAATATCACACGCGCTGCAGAACAAGAGCAATATCGTGAGTAACCCTGCTTAAGATTGATAGAGCCGAACCCGTAAACTGAAGCTCGTCAGCCTAAATCACATACAATTCTTCCGTCCTTATCACATGCGACTTTACAGTGTGATCTCATGCAAAATGGCAAAACATCATATGTCATAAGACTAATGGCTGAGCACAACTCACAGACTATTCACTAATGATTTATTGATTTTTTTGGAATGCGCTCTTATAAGATTTTACAGACAGTCAGAGGTTGCACCTTGCGGTGAAGATTATTTTTAGCTCTTACTGAAAATCCTCAGATATAACTGTAAAATGAGGGATAATGTAATATAAGATACATTGCTAAAAATATTTAAACTATATAATAAAAAGCCACAGACAAGAAACAAGCATGGAAACATTGCTGCGGAGAAAAAGGCAAACTGAAAAGAATATATAATATTAAAATAATACATGATTCCTGAGAAACCATAACATGATAACATAATTCTGCAAGAAATTAACTACTATACTGCCACTATGTACAAGAATATAACTACTATAATACTGCCCCTATGTACAAGAATATAACTACTATAATACTACCACTATGTACAAGAATATAACTACTATAATACTGCCCCCTATGTACAAGAATATAACTACTATAATACTGCCCACTATGTACAAGAATATAACTACTATAATACTGCCCCTATGTACAAGAATATAACTACTATAATACTGCACAATATGTACAAGAATATATCTACTATAATACTGCCCACTATGTACAAGAATATAACTACTATAATACTGCTCCTATGTACAAGAATATAACTACTATAATACTGCACAATATGTACAAGAATATATCTACTATAATACTGCCCCCTAAGTACAAGAATATAACTACTATAATACTGCCCCTATGTACAAGAATATAACTACTATAATACTGCCCCTGTTATGCTGTGCTATCAGGCAACACAGTGTGCAGTAATCAGCGCACATACAGTGATATGGCAATAACCCAAAAACAATAGGACGAGCTCTGAGACGTGGAATCTCTGCAGACTGCAATACCTGAACCTATCCTCACACAACTAAAAGCAGCAGTGGATTGCGCCTAACACTACCTATGCAACTCGGCACTGCCTGAGGAGCTGACTAGCCTGAAGATAGAAATACAAGCCTGACTTGCCTCAGAGAAATACCCCAAAGGAATAGGCAGCCCCCCACATATAATGACTGTTAGCAAGATGAAAAGACAAAACGTAGGAATGAAATAGATTCAGCAAAGTGAGGCCCGATATTCTAGACAGAGCGAGGATAGCAAAGAGAACTATGCAGTCTACAAAAAACCCTAAAGCAAAACCACGCAAAGGGAGGCAAAAAGACCCACCGTGCCGAACTAACGGCACGGCGGTGCACCCTTTGCGTCTCAGAGCTTCCAGCAAAAGAGAATAGCACAGCTGGACAGAAAAAACGGAAACAAAAACAAAGTAACACTTATCTAGCAGAGCAGCAGGCCACAGGAAAGATGCAGTAGCTCAGATCCAACACTGGAACATTGACAAGGAGTAAGGAAGACAGACTCAGGTGGAGTTAAATAGCAAGGCAGCCAACGAGCTCACCAAAACACCTGAGGGAGGAAGCCCAGAGGCTGCAATACCACTTGTGACCACAGGAGTGAATTCAGCCACAGAATTCACAACAGTACCCCCCCCTTGAGGAGGGGTCACCGAACCCTCACCAGAACCCCCAGGCCGACCAGGATGAGCCACATGAAAGGCACGAACAAGATCTGGGGCATGGACATCAGAGGCAAAAACCCAGGAATTATCCTCCTGAGCATAACCCTTCCATTTGACCAGATACTGGAGTTTCCGTCTAGAGACACGAGAATCCAAAATTTTCTCCACAATATACTCCAATTCCCCCTCCACCAAAACAGGGGCAGGAGGCTCCACAGATGGAACCATAGGTGCCACGTATCTTCTCAACAACGACCTATGGAATACATTATGTATGGAAAAGGAGTCTGGGAGGGTCAGACGAAAAGACACCGGATTGAGAATCTCAGAAATCCTATACGGACCAATAAAACGAGGTTTAAATTTAGGAGAGGAAACCTTCATAGGAATATGACGAGAAGATAACCAAACCAGATCCCCAACACGAAGTCGGGGACCCACACGGCGTCTACGATTAGCGAAAAGCTGAGCCTTCTCCTGGGACAAGGTCAAATTGTCCACTACCTGAGTCCAGATCTGCTGCAACCTGTCCACCACAGAATCCACACCAGGACAGTCCGAAGACTCAACCTGTCCTGAAGAGAAACGAGGATGGAACCCAGAATTGCAGAAAAATGGAGAGACCAAGGTAGCCGAGCTGGCCCGATTATTAAGGGCGAACTCAGCCAACGGCAAAAATGACACCCAATCATCCTGGTCAGCAGAAACAAAACATCTCAGATATGTTTCCAAGGTCTGATTGGTTCGTTCGGTCTGGCCATTAGTCTGAGGATGGAAGGCCGAGGAAAAAGATAGGTCAATGCCCATCCTACCACAAAAGGCTCGCCAGAACCTCGAGACAAACTGGGAACCTCTGTCAGAAACAATATTCTCAGGAATGCCATGCAAACGAACCACATGCTGGAAGAACAAAGGCACCAAATCAGAGGAGGAAGGCAATTTAACCAAGGGCACCAGATGGACCATTTTAGAAAAGCGATCACAGACCACCCAAATGACCGACATCTTTTGAGAAACGGGAAGGTCAGAAATGAAATCCATCGAAATATGTGTCCAAGGCCTCTTCGGGACCGGCAAGGGCAAAAGCAACCCACTGGCACGTGAACAGCAGGGCTTAGCCCTAGCACAAATCCCACAGGACTGCACAAAAGCACGCACATCCCGTGACAGAGATGGCCACCAGAAGGATCTAGCCACTAACTCTCTGGTACCAAAGATTCCTGGATGACCAGCCAGCACCGAACAATGAAGTTCAGAGATAACTTTACTAGTCCACCTATCAGGGACGAACAGTTTCTCGGCCGGACAACGATCAGGTTTATTAGCCTGAAATTTCTGCAACACTCTCCGCAAATCAGGAGAGATGGCAGACACAATGACTCCTTCCTTGAGGATACTCGCCGGCTCAGATAACCCCGGAGAGTCGGGCACAAAACTCCTAGACAGAGCATCCGCCTTCACATTTTTAGAGCCCGGAAGGTACGAAATCACAAAATCAAAACGAGCAAAAAATAACGACCAACGGGCCTGTCTAGGATTCAAGCGCTTGGCAGACTCGAGATAAGTAAGATTCTTATGATCAGTCAATACCACCACGCGATGCTTAGCTCCCTCAAGCCAATGACGCCACTCCTCGAATGCCCACTTCATGGCCAGCAACTCTCGGTTGCCCACATCATAATTACGCTCAGCAGCAGAAAATTTCCTGGAAAAGAAAGCACATGGTTTCAACACTGAGCAACCAGAACCTCTCTGTGACAAAACCGCCCCTGCTCCAATCTCAGAAGCATCAACCTCGACCTGGAACGGAAGAGAAACATCTGGTTGACACAACACAGGGGCACAGCAAAAACGACGCTTCAACTCCTGAAAAGCTTCCACAGCAGCAGAAGACCAATTAACCAAATCAGGACCCTTCTTGGTCAAATCGGTCAATGGTCTGGCAATGCTAGAAAAATTACAGATGAAGCGACGATAACAATTAGCAAAGCCCAGGAATTTCTGCAGACTTTTCAGAGATGTCGGCTGAGTCCAATCCTGGATGGCCTGGACCTTAACCGGATCCATCTCGATAGTAGAAGGGGAAAAGATTAACCCCAAAAATGAAACTTTCTGCACACCGAAGAGACACTTTGATCCCTTCACGAACAAGGAATTAGCACGCAGTACCTGGAAAACCATTCTGACTTGCTTCACATGAGACTCCCAATCATCAGAGAAGATCAAAATGTCATCCAAGTAAACAATCAGGAATTTATCCAGATACTCACGGAAAATGTCATGCATAAAAGACTGAAAAACAGATGGAGCATTGGCAAGTCCGAACGGCATCACCAGATACTCAAAATGACCCTCGGGCGTATTAAATGCCGTTTTCCATTCATCTCCCTGCCTGATTCTCACCAGATTATATGCACCACGAAGATCAATCTTAGTAAACCAACTAGCCCCCTTAATCCGAGCAAACAAGTCAGATATCAATGGCAAGGGATACTGAAACTTAACAGTGATCTTATTAAGAAGGCGGTAATCAATACACGGTCTTAGCGAACCATCCTTTTTGGCTACAAAAAAGAACCCTGCTCCCAATGGTGATGACGATGGGCGAATATGTCCCTTCTCCAGGGATTCTTTCACATAACTGCGCATAGCGGTGTGTTCAGGCACGGACAAATTAAATAAACGACCCTTAGGGAATTTACTACCAGGAATCAAATTGATAGCACAATCACAATTCCTATGCGGAGGTAGGGCATCAGACTTGGGCTCTTCAAATACATCCTGAAAGTCAGACAAGAACTCTGGGATGTCAGAAGGAATGGATGACGAAATAGACAAAAATGGAACATCACCATGTACCCCCTGACAACCCCAGCTGGTTACCGACATAGAGTTCCAATCTAATACTGGATTATGGGTTTGTAGCCATGGCAACCCCAACACGACCACATCATGCAGATTATGCAGTACCAGGAAGCGAATAACTTCCTGATGTGCAGGAGCCATGCACATGGTCAGCTGGGCCCAGTACTGAGGCGTATTCTTGGCCAAAGGTGTAGCATCAATTCCTCTCAACGGAATAGGACACCGCAAAGGCTCCAAGAAAAATCCACAACGTTTAGCATAATCCAAATCCATCAGATTCAGGGCAGCGCCTGAATCCACAAACGCCATGACAGAATACGATGACAAAGAGCATATCAAGGTAATGGACAGAAGGAATTTGGACTGTACAGTACCAATGACGGCAGAGCTATCGAACCGCCTAGTGCGCTTAGGACAATTAGAAATAGCATGAGTGGAATCACCACAGTAGAAACACAGCCTGTTCAGACGTCTGTGTTCTTGCCGTTCAACTTTAGTCATAGTCCTGTCGCACTGCATAGGCTCAGGTTTACTCTCAGACAATACCGCCAGATGGTGCACAGATTTACGCTCGCGCAAGCGACGACCGATCTGAATGGCCAAGGACATAGACTCATTCAAACCAGCAGGCATAGGAAATCCCACCATGACATCCTTAAGAGCTTCAGAGAGACCCTTTCTGAACCAAGCCGCCAGTGCAGATTCATTCCACAGAGTGAGTACTGACCATTTCCTAAATTTCTGACAATATACTTCTACATCATCCTGACCCTGGCATAAAGCCAGCAAATTTTTCTCAGCCTGATCCACTGAATTAGGCTCATCGTAAAGCAATCCAAGCGCCTGGAAAAACGCATCAACATTACTCAATGCAGGGTCTCCTGGCGCAAGAGAAAACGCCCAGTCCTGTGGATCGCCCCGCAAAAAAGAAATAATAATCAAAACCTGTTGAATAGGATTACCAGAAGAATGAGGTTTCAAGGCCAGAAATAGCTTACAATTATTTTTGAAGCTCAGGAACTTAGTTCTGTCACCAAAAAACAAATCAGGAATAGGAATTCTTGGTTCTAGCATAGATTTCTGATCAATTGTATCTTGAATCTTTTGTACATTTATAACGAGATTATCCATTGAGGAGCACAGAGCCTGAATATCCATGTCCACAGCTGTGTCCTGAAGCACTCTAATGTCTAGGGGAAAAAAAAGACTGAAGACAGAGCTGAGGGAAAAAAAAAAAAATGATGTCAGGACTTCTTTTTTCCCTCTATTGAGAATCATTGGTATGGCTCCTTGTACTGTTATGCTGTGCTATCAGGCAACACAGTGTGCAGTAATCAGCGCACATACAGTGATATGGCAATAACCCAAAAACAATAGAACAAGCTCTGAGACGTGGAATCTCTGCAGACTGCAATACCTGAACCTATCCTCACACAACTAAAAGCAGCAGTGGATTGCGCCTAACACTACCTATGCAACTCGGCACTGCCTGAGGAGCTGACTAGCCTGAAGATAGAAATACAAGCCTGACTTGCCTCAGAGAAATACCCCAAAGGAATAGGCAGCCCCCCACATATAATGACTGTTAGCAAGATGAAAAGACAAAACGTAGGAATGAAATAGATTCAGCAAAGTGAGGCCCGATATTCTAGATAGAGCGAGGATAGCAAAGAGAACTATGCAGTCTACAAAAAACCCTAAAGCAAAACCACGCAAAGGGAGGCAAAAAGACCCACCGTGCCGAACTAACGGCACGGCGGTGCACCCTTTGCGTCTCAGAGCTTCCAGCAAAAGAGAATAGCACAGCTGGACAGAAAAAACGGAAACAAAAACAAAGTAACACTTATCTAGCAGAGCAGCAGGCCACAGGAAAGATGCAGTAGCTCAGATCCAACACTGGAACATTGACAAGGAGCAAGGAAGACAGACTCAGGTGGAGTTAAATAGCAAGGCAGCCAACGAGCTCACCAAAACACCTGAGGGAGGAAGCCCAGAGGCTGCAATACCACTTGTGACCACAGGAGTGAATTCAGCCACAGAATTCACAACATGCCCCTATGTACAAGAATATAACTACTATAATACTGCACAATATGTACAAGAATATATCTACTATAATACTGCCCCCTAAGTACAAGAATATAACTACTATAATACTGCCTCCTATGTACAAGAATATAACTACTATAATACTGCCCCTATGTACAAGAATATAACTACTATAATATTGCCCCTATGTACAAGAATATAACTACTATAATACTGCTCCTATGTACAAGAATATAACTACTATAATACTGCCCCCTATATACAAGAATATAACTACTATAATACTGCTCCTATGTACAGGAATATAACTACTATAATACTGCCCCTATGTATCTGGAATATAACTACTATAATACTGCCCCTATGTACAAGAATATAACTACTATAATACTGCTCCTATGTACAGGAATATAACTACTATAATACTGCCTCCTATGTACAAGAATATAACTACTATAATACTGCTCCTATGTACAAGAATATAACTACTATAATACTGCTCCTATGTACAAGAATATAACTACTATAATACTGCTCCTATGTACAAGAATATAACTGCTATAATACTGCCCCTATGTACAAGAATATAACTACTATAATACTGCCCCTATGTACAAGAATATAACTACTATAATACTGCTCCTATGTACAAGAATATAACTACTATAATACTGCCCCTATGTACAAGAATATAACTACTATAATACTGCCCCTATGTACAAGAATATAACTACTATAATACTGCCCCTATGTACAAGAATATAACTACTATAATACTGCTCCTATGTACAGGAATATAACTACTATAATACTGCCCCCTATGTACAAGCATATAACTACTATAATACTGCTCCTATGTACAAGAATATAACTACTATAATACTGCCCCTATGTACAAGAATATAACTACTATAATACTGCTCCTATGTACAGGAATATAACTACTATAATACTGCTCCTATATACAAGAATATAACTACTATAATACTGCCCCTAGGTACAAGAATATAACTACTATAATACTTCCCCTATGTACAAGAATATAACTACTATAATACTGCTCCTATGTACAAGAATATAACTACTATAATGCTGCTCCTATATACAAGAATATAACTACTATAATACTGCCCCTATGTACAAGAATATAACTACTATAATACTGCCCCTATGTACAAGAATATAACTACTATAATACTTCCCCTATGTACAAGAATATAACTATTATAATACTGCTCCTATGTACAAGAATATAACTACTATAATACTGCTCCTATGTACAAGAATATAACTACTATAATACTGCTCCTATGTACAAGAATATAACTACTATAATACTGCTCCTATGTACAAGAATATAACTACTATAATACTGCTCCCTATGTACAAGAATATAACTACTATAATACTGCTCCTATGTACAGGAATATAACTACTATAATACTGCTCCTATATACAAGAATATAACTACTATAATACTGCCCCTAGGTACAAGAATATAACTACTATAATACTTCCCCTATGTACAAGAATATAACTACTATAATACTGCTCCTATGTACAAGAATATAACTACTATAATGCTGCTCCTATATACAAGAATATAACTACTATAATACTGCCCCTATGTACAAGAATATAACTACTATAATACTGCCCCTATGTACAAGAATATAACTACTATAATACTTCCCCTATGTACAAGAATATAACTATTATAATACTGCTCCTATGTACAAGAATAAAACTACTATAATACTGCTCCTATGTACAAGAATATAACTACTATAATACTGCTCCTATGTACAAGAATATAACTACTATAATACTGCTCCTATGTACAAGAATATAACTACTATAATACTGCTCCCTATGTACAAGAATATAACTACTATAATACTGCCCCTATATACAAGAATATAACTACTATAATACTGCTCCTATGTACAAGAATATAACTACTATAATACTGCCCCTATATACAAGAATATAACTACTATAATACTGCTCCTATGTACAAGAATATAACTACTATAATACTGCCCCTATATACAAGAATATAACTACTATAATACTGCTCCTATGTACAGGAATATAACTACTATAATACTGCCCATATGTACAAGAATATAACTACTATAATAATAATTTATATATTACTATTTGCCCCTATAGCTCACTGCCCCCACACTTGTGTTTTCGCTAATTCAGTCTATGATTTGTAAGGTAAATTCTTTGTTTCAGTAAAGTTTCTGACACAATTATGAAAGTCAATGTCTTCAATACACAAAGGTGAAGAGTCAGGAAAATGTTATTCCACATCAAGACAAAAAAGGTGATAGATCTGTAATTAGTTATGTATTTATAGAAAAGACTTGGAGATCTAGTACAATATACTTTGCACTGATGCTGATTACTGGTGTCAGAAACACAGAGATCTAAGGATTAATCAGTCCAATCACTGGTGTTTTATGTGATCAGCTTGAGTACTGGAGCGAAGATGAAGCTGCGATATGGGACTTAAAGGGGTTGTGTCAAGTTCTAATTACTAAGTAGTTGTAAAAACAAGTAACTTTGGAATTTACCTCTTATCAAAAATCTCATTGCACCATAAAGAGAGCTGTGACTAGTCTAGTGCTGCCCCCTGATGGCTTCTCCCGGCAATGCTCCAGTTGATTGACAGGTGTCACTCACGTGTGTACACAGAGACCTGGCAGTCAATCAATAGAGCGATATAGGGAGAAGTCGGCCGCAGAAAGCGCAACCCAAAGTATTATGCAAATTGGATTCCAGTGGCACGAAGATGTACCGTAATTTTTTTGCTATCACATAATCCCGTGCATGGTATTGTGTCTCAGGGTCTTCGAATCTCTGAAATCAATTTTAAATACCTGTGATAATTACTTTGCCAGATGAGGCCAATTAAAGGAAAACTAATTAATGGGTCTTCTAATCTAGCGGATTGGAAAAATCAATATTTTTTTTCTTATTTTTCATGTATTGAGAGTGTGAAAAATATATCTGCACAATTATTTAGTTACGGTAACTTTTTATCTTTTCGTCAATATGGCCATATGACTGCTGTTTTTTGAGGGACATGCTGTACTTTTGAAAGACACCATTGGTTTTACCATATCATGAACTGAAAAATGGTAAAAAAAAATTCCAAGTGCGGTGAAAAACGCAATTTCACAACTTTGGAATTTTTTTTTACCTGCTATTACGATTCTACAGGTCATTACGAGTTCATAGACATCAAACATGTCTAAGTTTTTTTTTTAATTTAAGTGGTGAAAAAAAAATCCAGTTTGTTTAAAAAATAAAAATAAAATAAAATTGCTTCATTTTCCACAGCCCGTCTCCACTTTTCGTGATCTGGGGCTGGATGAGGGCTTTATTTTTTGCACACCGAGCTGACATTTTGGTGCAGATACAATCTTTTGATCACTCATTATTGCATTTTAATGCAATGTTGTGCCGCCCAAAAAAAACTTAATTCTGGCATTTTAACTTTTTTTCTCATTACGCCGTTTGGCGATCAGGTTATTTCTTTTTTTATTGATATATTGGGTGATTCTGAACACGGCGATACTAAATATGTCTATGTTTGAGGTTATTTTAATTGTTTTATTTTGAATGTGGCGAAAGGGGGGGTGATTTGGACTTTTGTATTTTTTTTTTTTTTTTTATATTTTTTAAAACTTTTTTTTTTACTTTTGGCATTCTTCAATAGTCTCTGTGGGAGACTAAAAGCTGCCATGACCCGATTGCCTCTGCTACTTACAGGCGATGATCAGATCACCTGTATGTAGCATTATTACTGACTTGCTAAGAGCACCAACCACCGGGCGGCGCTCATAGCAATCCGGCATTGACAACCAATAGAGGTCTGCAGGTCTGTTGTCATGCCAACCCATCAGTGACCTGTGATCACATGACGGGGGGTCACCGATGGGCAGATTTCTGCCGCGATTGCCAGAAGCGCATGTTAAATGCCGCTGTCAGAGTTTGACAGTGGCATTTAACGGGCTAATAGCCACGGGTGGATCGCGATTCCACCAGCGGCTGTTCTTGGCACATGTCAGCTTTTCAAAACAGCTGACATGTGCCGGAAAAGATGCAGGCTTAGAGCCGGAGCCCACATCAAAGGGGGAGACATGACATGTGCAGCACTAGTGGCTAAAAAAGTTATAGCACCTTATAAGGCTGCCGTCACACTATCAGTATTTGGTCAGTATTTTACATCAGTATTTGTAGCCAAAACCAGGAGTGGGTGATAAATACAGAAGTGGTGCATATGTTTCTATTATACTTTTCCTCTAATTGTTCCACTCCTGGTTTTGGCTACAAATACTGATGAAAAATACTGACCAAATACCGCTAGTGTGATGGCAGCCTAAAGGTACCGTCACACTAGACGATATCGCTAGCGATCCGTGACGTTGCAGCGTCCTGGCTAGCGATATCGTCCAGTGTGACAGGCAGCAGCGATCAGGCCCCTGCTGTGCTGTCGCTGGTCGGGGAAGAAAGTCCAGAACTTTATTTCGTCGCTGGACTCCCCGCAGACATCGCTGGATCGGCGTGTGTGACACCGATTCAGCGATGTCTTCACTGGTAACCAGGGTAAACATCGGGTAACTAAGCGCAGGGCCGCGCTTAGTAACCCGATGTTTACCCTGGTTACCATCCTAAAAGTAAAAAAAACAAACAGTACATACTATGTTACTATTTGCCTGAGGAGGTGGTGATGGCGAACTCAGTCGAGGGGTTCAAGAGAGGCCTGGATGTCTTCCTGGAGCAGAACAATATTGTATCATACAATTATTAGGTTCTGTAGAAGGACGTAGATCTGGGGATTTATTATGATGGAATATAGGCTGAACTGGATGGACAAATGTCTTTTTTCGGCCTTACTAACTATGTTACTATGTTATACTTACCTACAGCCGTCTGTCCTCCAGCGCTGTGCTCTGCTCTCCTCCTGTACTGGCTGTGAGCGTCGGTCAGCCGGAAAGCAGAGCGGTGACGTCACCGCTCTGCTTTCCGGCCGCTGTGCTCACACAGACAGTACAGGAGGAGAGCAGAGCACAGCGCTGGAGGACAGACGGCTGTAGGTAAGTATGTACTGTTTGTTTTTTTTTTACTTTTAGGATGGTAACCAGGGTAAACATCGGGTTACTAAGCGCGGCCCTGCGCTTAGTTACCCGATGTTTACCCTGGTTACCGGCATCGTTGGTCGCTGGAGAGCGGTCTGTGTGACAGCTCTCCAGCGACCAAACAGCGACGCTGCAACGATCCGGATCGTTGTCGGTATCGCTGCAGCGTCGCTAAGTGTGACGGTACCTTTAGGAGCGACCTCCGGCACGTGCTCGTGCCACCAGGCATACAATGGAGCACACTGTCATACTTGTGTGTGTGTGTATGCTTTTGTTAGCTTTTGGATTAACTTGCCCAATAGATGGTCAGTTTTTTGGAGGCATTTTTAAAACCAGTCCTTCTATATACATAATTGTCTAAGGGTCACTTCCGTCTGTCTGTCCTTCTGTCATGGTTATTCGTTCGCTGATTGGTCTCGGCAGCTGCCTGTCATGGCTGCCGCGACCAATCAGCGACGGGCACAGTCCGATTAGTCCCTCCCCTACTCCCCTGCACTCACTGCCCGGCGCCCACTCCGTAATCCCCTCCGCTCACCGCTCACACAGGGTTAATGGCAGCGGTAACGGCCTGCGGTGTAACGCACTCCATTACCGCTGCTATTAACCCTGTGTGTCCCAACTAATTACTATTGATGCTACCTATGCAGCATCAATAGTAAAAATATGTCATGTTAAAAATAATATAAAAAACAAAAAACCTGCTATACTCACCCTCCGCCGCCTTTCTCGCTCCTCGCCACGCTCCCTGGACTGCTCCATTGCAAGCGGCAGCTTCCGGTCCCGTCCCAGGGCCAGTGTGCGGCAAGGACCTGCCGTGACGTGACGGTCATGTGACCGTGACGTCATCATAGGTCCTGCTCACACCAGCCCTGGGACCGGAAGCTGCCGCTTGCAATGGAGCAGTCCAGGGAGCGTGGCGAGGAGCGAGAAAGGCGGCGGATGGTGAGTATAGCAGGACTTCAACGGGCTATAGGTGAGTATGTTTATTTTATTTTGTTTAAGTTTCTGGCTCTGTGCTGGGCAATATACTACGTGACTAGGCAATATACTACGTGGCGCTGCTATATACTATGTGGCTGGGCAATATACTACATGACTGGGCAATATACCGTACTACGTGGGCTGTGCTATATACTATGTGGCTGGGCAATACGTGACTGGCCAATATACTACGTGGCTGGGCAATATACTACGTGGCTGGGCAATATACTACGTGGCTGGGCAATATACTATGTGACTGGACAATATACTACGTGGCTGGGCAATATACTACGTGGCTGGGCAATATACTACGTGGCTGGACAATATACTACGTGGCTGGGCAATATACTACGTGGCTGGGCAATATACTACGTGGCTGGGCAATATACTACGTGACTGGACAATATACTACGTGGGCTGTGCAATATACTACATGGCTACGTGGCTGGGCAATATACTACGTGGCTGGGCAATATACTACGTCGCTGGGCAATATCCTACGTCGCTGGGCAATATAGCACGTGGACATGCATATTCTAGAATACCCGATGCGTTAGAATCGGGCCACCATCTAGTAATGTTATAATAACCCTTAGTAATAACCTCACACTGATCAGAGATGTAATAGGATGATGATTTGTTAGAATGTTCTTGTTAGGTGATTGTACTTTGATATTCCAGGGACAGGGGCTCCTTCCCTATCCCTAAAGTTATTAGCTATCCCTGCTCCCTGGATTACTTTTAATAGTGAAGATGCCACGTACCTTACTGAGCTACTGAATCAGCCCATATCCGTTTTCTCCCCCACCCAGGGAAGAGGGGAGTAGTTGTACATAATAATGAACCAGACTAACAAGGGAAGAGACACAGGGATAAATGAAAATACCAATCATATAAATATGCACTCACAAACAACAGAGTGGAACACCAGGAAGTAAAACCATGGAACAACCAAATAGGAGAGGACAAGTATTTGCTCACAGACAAATCACCAAGCAACAGTCTTTAGATCAACACTCCAAACGCCTCCTGAACAAAAACCTCCAACTCCAGAACCAGGCAGTACGAAACTAACACTGGCAATCCAGATTGCCAGTGGTGAGTATATGTAGTAGAGGGGAGTGGCCAACACTGAACAGCTGAGATCATCAAAGCAGGAAAGCTCCAGAGATTCTCAAATGATCAGATTAACCCCTGCACCATTTAATATGATGGTGAAGTGTTTCTAAGTATGTGGAATCAGACACCGTGGTCATCTGGATCCTCTGTGTCACGGTAAACCCGTGACAGTTGTGTTGGAGCAGAAACACAAAAAAAAGATGAATCACGGAACTCACTCAATATGACTTTTGCTCCGAAACATCTTCATTCGGGAGCAAAGATTGTGAGCAAAGCTACGTTTATGGCAATAATTATCTTTCATTTATGCCAATTTTTAAAGTAATGGGTGTGATGGGAATGAACATTGAACAGTAAGGGGAGTTGTACACGCACACTCGGGACGAGGCTTGTTTGAGTCGCTCGGAGCAGCATTCATCTTACTCTGATCGAGGCGGCAGATCTCATCACAGAAAAGAGAGGGCAGCGCGGCAGGAATTTTATGAGCACGAGGAAGGATCACTGTATAGGGCTGGAAAAGCTGACTGAGCAGAAGTAACGTGTCTCGGTGTAATCAGTACGAAAAACCTTAATGCGTTTTTCTCTAAACCATTTTTTTTTCAAATCAGTGGCCACGATATCTCCAGAACCAATTGGTCTATTGAGTTGGGCTTGTGCAGACATTCTCAGTATATAAGAGCCCATCTCCTGTACCAGAAATGACTCAAAATCTGTTTGGTTTTGTTGTAGTTTTGACAGGGCTCCAATTTGTGCCAAAAATCCATACTCCATTTTCAGCATATCGCCATTTTTTTAAAGAAAATTAACAGCTTTTTTCAATTCTGATCTCTTTGGTTATTTGGTTTCAGTACAAGTACAACAGCCGGGATCACGGCCACCGTTCACCACTTTTTTTTTTTCCTTGCCCACTTTGCTGCATTTTTACAGTGTTTATTTGTACTTTTTCATGATGTCAAAATTTGTAAACAAACTTCAAACGTGTAATAATATTGTAAGAAAAACCCCTATCCCAAAAATCCTCATACTTTTTCCGCAAAAAAAAATTGCAAAAAATTGCAATAGCACAAAAATTGGTCATCTAGACTAGAAGACGCCCAGAAGAAGGACGTTCCATCTTATAAAGCAGCCACTGGTTTCAAGCAATATGGGAAAGAAAAAAGTATCTTTCTGCTGCCAAAAAGCGTCAATTAGTGCAATGCCTTGGACAAGAGAATACCTTTTGAGGCCGGTTTCACACGTCAGTGGCTCCGGTACGTGAGGTGACAGTTTCCTCACGTACCGGAGCCACTGACTCACGTAGACACATTGAAATCAATCTGCACATGTCAGCGTGTTTTCACGGACCGTGTGTCCGTGTGCAAAACATGGAGACATGTCAGTGTTCGTGGGAGCGCACGGATTACACGGACCCATTAATGTCAATGGGTCCGTGTAAACACGTACCGCACACGGACACTGTCCGTGTGCCGTGCAGGAGACAGCGCTACTATAAGCGCTGTCCCCCCCACGTGGTGCTGAGGCCGCGATTCATATCTTCTGTGCAGCAGCGTTCGCTGGAAAGAAGATATGAAAAATCCTTTTTTTTTTTGTTTTTTTCGTGTTTTAAATAAAGATCCCTGTCCCCACCCCCCTCCCACCCCCTGTGTGCCCGCCCGCTGTTATTTAAATACTCACCCGGCTCCCTCGCAGCGTCCTGTCCTCGTCACACCTTCTCCTGTATGAGCGGTCACGTGGGGCCGCCGATTACAGTCATGAATATGCGGCTCCACCTCCCATAGGGGTGGAGCCGCATATTCATGACTAATGGGCGGCACCACATGACCACTCATACAGGGGAAGGTGCGACGAGGACAGGACGCTGCGAGGGAGCCGGGTGAGTATTTAAATAACAGCGGGCGGGCGCACAGGGGGTGGGAGGAGGGTGGGGACAGGGATCTTTATTTAAAACACGAAAAAAAAACAAAAAAAAAAAGGATTTTTCATATCTTCTTTCCAGCGAGAAGATATGAATGGCGGCTTCAGCACCAGATGCAGGGGACAGCGCTTATCTCTAGCGCTGTCTCCTGCATGCTCCGTGTGGTACCTAGTCGGCACACGGGCGGCACACGGCTGCCGCATGTGTGCCAAACGGATGGCCTACGTGAGCTCACAGACACACGGACACGGATAACTCCGGTAGCGGAATTATCTGGACGTGTGGGACAGGCCTGAGTCAGCGGCTACTATGGGCATAAAAGGAGAGAAACCCATAGTGCCGCCACCACCCTCCCCTGACCTCAGCCCTATTGAGAACCTCTGGATAATCCTCACCAAAATCTCTATGTGGGTGGGAGGCCGTTCACACCAAAACAGCAGCTCTGGGGGGATTCTGACATCCTACAGAGAAGCACAAGCAGAAACTCTCCAAAAACTCCCAAGTTCAATAGATGCAAGGATTGTGAAGGTGACATCATAGAAAGGTCCAATGCAGCAGTGATACAAACGCTGAGATGCAGCAGTGATACAGGAGCTGAGATGCAGCAGTGATACAAAAGCTGAGATGCAGCAGTGATACAGGAGCTGAGATGCAGCAGTGATACAAAAGCTGAGATGCAGCAGTGATACAGGAGCTGAGATGCAGCAGTGATACAGGAGCTGAGATGCAGCAGTGATACAAAAGCTGAGATGCAGCAGTGATACAGGAGCTGAGATGCAGCAGTGATACAAAAGCTGAGATGCAGCAGTGATACAGGAGCTGAGATACAGCAGTGATACAAGAGCTGAGATACAGCAGTGAAACAAGAGCTGAGATCCAGCAGTGATGCAGGAGCTGAGATGCAGCAGTGATACAAGAGCTGAGATGCAGCAGTGATACAGGAGTTGAGATGCAGCAGTGATACAGGAGCTGAGATGCAGCAGTGATACAGAAGCTGAGATGCAGCAGTGATACAGGAGCTGAGATACAGCAGTGATACAGGAGCTGAGATGCAGCAGTGATACAGGAGCTGAGATGCAGCAGTGATACAGGAGCTGAGATACAGCAGTGATACAGGAGCTGAGATACAGCAGTGATACAAGAGCTGAGATACAGCAGTGAAACAAGAGCTGAGATCCAGCAGTGATGCAGGAGCTGAGATGCAGCAGTGATACAAGAGCTGAGATGCAGCAATGATACAGGAGTTGAGATGCAGCAGTGATACAGGAGCTGAGATGCAGCAGTGATACAGAAGCTGAGATGCAGCAGTGATACAGGAGCTGAGATGCAGCAGTGATACAGGAGCTGAGATGCAGCAGTGATACAGGAGCTGAGATACAGCAGTGATACAGGAGCTGAGATGCAGCAGTGATACAGGAGCTGAGATGCAGCAGTGATACAGGAGCTGAGATGCAGCAGTGATACAGGAGCTGAGATGCAGCAGTGATACAGGAGCTGAGATGCAGCAGTGATACAGCAGCTGAGATGCAGCAGTGATACAGGAGCTGAGATGCAGCAGTGATACAGGAGCTGAGATAACAGCAGTGATACAGGAGCTGAGATACAGCAGTGATACAGGAGCTGAGATGCAGCAGTGATACAGGAGCTGAGATACAGCAGTGATACAGGAGCTGAGATGCAGCAGTGATACAGGAGCTGAGATGCAGCAGTGATACAGGAGCTGAGATGCAGCAGTGATACAGGAGCTGAGATGCAGCAGTGATACAGGAGCTGAGATGCAGCAGTGATACAGAAGCTGAGATGCAGCAGTGATACAGGAGCTGAGATGCAGCAGTGATACAGGAGCTGAGATGCAGCAGTGATACAGGAGCTGAGATACAGCAGTGATACAGGAGCTGAGATACAGCAGTGATACAGGAGCTGAGATACAGCAGTGATACAGGAGCTGAGATGCAGAAGTGATACAGGAGCTGAGATACAGCAGTGATACAGGAGCTGAGATGCAGCAGTGATACAGGAGCTGAGATGCAGCAGTGATACAGGAGCTGAGATGCAGCAGTGATACAGGAGCTGAGATGCAGCAGTGATACAGGAGCTGAGATGCAGCAGTGATACAGGAGCTGAGATGCAGCAGTGATACAGGAGCTGAGATGCAGCAGTGATACAGGAGCTGAGATGCAGCAGTGATACAGGAGCTGAGATGCAGCAGTGATACAGGAGCTGAGATGCAGCAGTGATACAGGAGCTGAGATGCAGCAGTGATACAGGAGCTGAGATGCAGCAGTGATACAGGAGCTGAGATGCAGCAGTGATACAGGAGCTGAGATGCAGCAGTGATACAGGAGCTGAGATGCAGCAGTGATACAGGAGCTGAGATGCAGCAGTGATACAGGAGCTGAGATGCAGCAGTGATACAGGAGCTGAGATGCAGCAGTGATACAGGAGCTGAGATGCAGCAGTGATACAGGAGCTGAGATGCAGCAGTGATACAGGAGCTGAGATGCAGCAGTGATACAGGAGCTGAGATGCAGCAGTGATACAGGAGCTGAGATGCAGCAGGGATACAGGAGCTGAGATGCAGCAGTGATACAGGAGCTGAGATGCAGCAGTGATACAGGAGCTGAGATGCAGCAGTGATATAGGAGCTGAGATGCAGCAGTGATACAGGAGCTAAGATGCAGCAGTGATACAGGAGCTGAGATACAGCAGTGATACAGGAGCTGAGATACAGCAGTGATACAGGAGCTGAGATACAGCAGTGATATAGGAGCTGAGATGCAGCAGTGATACAGGAGCTAAGATGCAGCAGTGATACAGGAGCTGAGATACAGCAGTGATACAGGAGCTGAGATACAGCAAATATACAGCTGTAGTGCAGGCGGCAGCAGGGAGCTGTGTACATTGCTCAGCAGTATAACAGGTATGTACGGTCATAACATAAGAATGTTTTACTTCTTCATCACCCCAGCATAAACCATTTGCAGGTCTCGCAGCTTATGTTTGGAGGAACTTTGTCCCCTTTGTATTGCTTTTGTATAAAGCCGATTAATACTGTATGAGCTTTTATTATATCCAGTCTACGAGGATCTTTTACTATTACGTTTCTGCATTCTAATGCTTTTAGAGTGACCACAGACACAAGAGGACTCAGTAATAAAATATCTTTCTGGAGCAGAGCATTCACTTTAAAGGGCACTTAACAAAATGGTATTTTACAAGTGCAGGAGAGCTAAAAATTGTAAAGCCACCTTTGAAATTTACCCTTTAATAAACTTGAGTAGAGGACCCCTGGACGTAAGCCGACTATTACCTGTCCTGCTGCCTGGACCCTTAGCCATCAGCTGATTATTACCTGTCCTGCTGCCTGGACCCTGAGCCATCAGCCGACTATTACCTGTCCTGCTGCCTGGACCCTGAGCCATCAGCCGACTATTACCTGTCCTGCTGCCTGGACCCTTAGCCATCAGCCGACTATTACCTGTCCTGCTGCCTGGACCCTGAGCCATCAGCCGACTATTACCTGTCCTGCTGCCTGGACCCTGAGCCATCAGCCGACTATTACCTGTCCTGCTGCCTGGACCCTGAGCCATCAGCCGACTATTACCTGTCCTGCTGCCTGGACCCTGAGCCATCAGCCGACTATTACCTGTCCTGCTGCCTGGACCCTTAGCCATCAGCCGACTATTACCTGTCCTGCTGCCTGGACCCTGAGCCATCAGCTGATTATTACCTGTCCTGCTGCCTGGACCCTTAGCCATCAGCCGACTATTACCTGTCCTGCTGCCTGGACCCTGAGCCATCAGCCGACTATTACCTGTCCTGCTGCCTGGACCCTTAGCCATCAGCTGATTATTACCTGTCCTGCTGCCTGGACCCTTAGCCATCAGCTGATTATTACCTGTCCTGCTGCCTGGACCCTGAGCCATCAGCCGACTATTACCTGTCCTGCTGCCTGGACCCTTAGCCATCAGCTGATTATTACCTGTCCTGCTGCCTGGACCCTGAGCCATCAGCTGATTATTACCTGTCCTGCTGCCTGGACCCTTAGCCATCAGCTGATTATTACCTGTCCTGCTGCCTGGACCCTGAGCCATCAGCTGATTATTACCTGTCCTGCTGCCTGGACCCTGAGCCATCAGCTGATTATTACCTGTCCTGCTGCCTGGACCCTGAGCCATCAGCTGATTATTACCTGTCCTGCTGCCTGGACCCTGAGCCATCAGCTGATTATTACCTGTCCTGCTGCCTGGACCCTGAGCCATCAGCTGATTATTACCTGTCCTGCTGCCTGGACCCTGAGCCATCAGCTGATTATTACCTGTCCTGCTGCCTGGACCCTTAGCCATCAGCTGATTATTACCTGTCCTGCTGCCTGGACCCTGAGCCATCAGCTGTACTTAGAATAACTGAGCCGTCAGTATTGGCTTTCCCTGCAGCGCCTCTAGAGGACAAATGGTGCATTACAAGTTGTCTATGATAGTAATACGCCCTCTGTGTAATGCGCAGACGCATTGGGTCCTCCAGAAATCTCTCTTTATATTAGGTTTGCAGGAATCTAGGAAGCTGAGATATAAGGAGCTGTTGGATGGGGGTCCGCACACTATCTGTCTGTTCACAGCGCCACATATCTCAACTTTCTGTGGATTATTGAGATCATGTTGTTACACCAGACTGTTTAGGAAATGGGGGTTTGGGGGCACGTGCTAAGGTGATTGGCCCCTTTCACATATCAGTTTTTTGCTATCAGTCGCAATCCGTCGAATTTTGAAAAACAAAAACGGAACCGGTGACTGATGCCGCCGGATCCGTCTTTTTCTCATAGACTTTTATTAGCGACGGATAGCGATGGATGGCCTCACGTTTCATCTGTCGTTCACTGGATCTGTCTAAAATTGTTTGTCCGGCGGCCGGAGACAACAAAAAGTAACATTTTTTTTTTCTCCGTTGTTTGCTAGAATGGAAGCCTATGGCGCCGGCGATGGATTCCGTTTTTTTAACTGAGCATGCTCCGATTTATTTAGCCAGCCCCCCCTAGTCCGATATGAAGAAAAAAACTGATCCGCCACATCAGTTTTTCACAATCTGCGACGGATCGGTCCAGCCAACGGATTGTGACTGACGGCAAAAAACTGATGTGTGAAAGGGGCCATAGTCAGACACCATCGTGCTGCTCCTGGCCGACTGCCGATCACCTAGGAGGTGCATGGATGCCGCAGACGCTCGATCTGGTGAATATTCAGACATGGACGGGAAGAGCAATGAATGGCAGATTGTGGCGGCGGCGATGGGTCAGGAGGGAACGACTTCTCTACTTTGCTGTTATCCCTAATGATCTCTCAGTATTGGCTTATTGACGGAAAGTTGTGATTCTGGTGCAATACAAGGCCGATCTCCAATGGGGCCCTCAGCTGTCACCCCACCCAGAATATACCCCAGGGTTTAACTTGGCCTAGGCCAGATTATACCCCTCCGGGCCAGAATATACCCCAGCTGCTGGAGATCAGATTTTTCAGGCTTTTGAGAATCATTGAGTGATATACTCAATAATGGAGCCCCAGCACACGGGGGGCAGACAGGGAACGGGGTCCAAGGCAGCACACAGGTGCCCCAGGCAGTGCACAGGGCCCCAGGCAGCATACGTGGGCCCCAGGCAGCATACGGGGGCCCCAGACAACGCACAGGATTGAGTGATATACTCAAGAACGGGGCCCCAGACATTGCACAAGGGGTCCCAGACAGTGCACAGGGGCAGAGAGAGCTCACAGGGGCCCTGCACACTGTCTCTTCCCCCCTGTGCGCTGTCTCTGACCCTCTCTGCGATGTATCTCCCCCCGTGCGCTGTCTGGGGCCCCGTTCTTGAGTATATCACTCAATCCTGTGCGATGCCTGGGGCCCCTTGCGCTGTCTGGAGTCCATGTGCTGTATCTGCCACCCTGTTGCCTGGGGCCCCTGTGCGCTGCCTGGGCCCCCTTTGTGCTTTCTGGGCCCCTGTGCACTGACAGGGGCCCCATTATAAAGTGTATCACTCAGTGGTTCTCAAAAGCATGAAAAATCTGATCTCCAGCAGCTGGGGTAAATTCTGGCCCAGAGGGGTATATTTCTGGCCTAGGCCAATTTATACTCAAGGGTATAGTGCGCTACTTGAGGCCCCGTGTGCTGCCTGAGGCCCCGTGTGCTGCCTGAGGCCCTGTGTGCTGCCTGAGGCCCTATGTTCTGCCAGGGGCCCCTGTATGCTGCCTGGGGCTCCGTGTGCTGCCTGGGACCTCGTTCGCTGTCTCTGCCCCCCCCCCCCCGCGTGTGCTGCCTGGGGTCCTGTGCGCTGCCAGGGGCCTCTGTATGCTGTCTGGGGCCCCTGTGCACTGCCAAGGGCCCAGTGTGCTGCCTGGGGCTCCTGTGTGCTGCCTGTGGCCCTGTGCACTGCCTGGGGCCCCGTGTTCTGCCTTGAGCCCCATGTGTGCTGCCTGGGACCCCATTCGCTGTCTCTGCCCCCCGTGTGCTGCCTGGGGCCCCATGTTCTGTCTGGGGCCCCTATGTGCTGCCTGGGGCCCTGTGCACTATCAGGGGCCCCTGTATGCACAGGGGCCCTTGTATGCTGCCTGGGGCCCCTGTGCACTGGGGCCCCGTTCGCTGTCTCTGCCCCCCCCCCCCGTTTGCTGCCTGGGGCTCCATTACTAAGTATATCACTCAATGGTTCTCAAAAGCCTGAAAAATCTGATCTCCAGCAGCTGGGGTATATTCTGGCCCAGAGGGGTATAATCTGGCCTAGGCCACTTTAACCCTTGGTATATTCTGGGCGGGGGGTTAATCTGGCCTGTTACACCGCGTCTTTACTAGTAAGGGTCGTCTCATATGTGCCAAACGGACCTTTTTGGTCCAAGTAGGCTCCGGGATCTGGGTTTTGACTTGAATCCTTGCACCCAGTAGTTATATAGCTGCTGATATCTAAATATCCCTCATATCTATAGGACACTTGTCTTTATAGATTATTGATCCATGTACAATATTCGGCTCAGTGGTTAACACTGTACAGTGACTCAGTGGTTAGAACTGCAGACTTGCAGCTCTGGGGTCCGGGGTACTAATCCCACCAAGGACAATATCTGCAAGAAGTTCATATGTTCTCCCCGTGTTAGGTGGGTTTCCTCCTCTGGGTTCCCCAGATTCCTCCCACACTCCAAACACTTCCTGATAGGGGGTGTATATTGTGAGCCCCAATGGGGACAGCGATGATGAGGTCTGTAAAGTGCTGTGGAGTTAATGGTTCCATGTAACTTAGCAAAATAAAATAATTATTTATCTCTTCAAACATCATTGATCCCTATAGAACTGATCACTGCACAATGCTGATCTCTAGAAGCCACAGATATATATATATAGCGCGGTGTAGATTATTGATCCCTGTAGAAATGATCAATCTACAATGCTGATCTCTACAGATTATTGATCCCTACAGGACAGATCACTATACACTGCTAATCTCTATAGATCACTGAGCCCTACAGAACTGATCACTGTACATGCTGAACTGATTTCCACAGATGAAACACTGAACGAGAAGAGATATCTCCACAGAAGACAAATCTTACACTACCGATCTCCGTACAGTACAGCCCTCCATATACCTATACCGCCCTCCGTACAATACAGCCCTCCATACACCTATACCGATCTCCGTACAGTACAGCCCTCCATACACCTATACCGCCCTCCGTACAATACAGCCCTCCATACACCTATACCGACCTCCGTACAATACAGCCCTCCATACACCTATACCGATCTCCGTACAGTACAGCCCTCCATACACCTATACCGCCCTCCGTACAATACAGCCCTCCATACACCTATACCGACCTCCGTACAATACAGCCCTCCATACACCTATACCGATCTCCGTACAGTACAGCCCTCCATACACCTATACCGACCTCCGTACAATACAGCCCTCCATACACCTATACCGCCCTCCATACAATACAGCCCTCCATACACCTATACCGCCCTCCGTACAATACAGCCCTCCATACACCTATACCGATCTCCGTACAGTACAGCCCTCCATACACCTATACCGCCCTCCGTACAATACAGCCCTCCTAAACACCTATACCGCCCTCCGTACAATACAGCCCTCCATACACCTATACCGCCCTCCATACAATACAGCCCTCCATACACCTATACCGCCCTCCGTACAATACAGCCCTCCATACACCTATACCGATCTCCGTACAGTACAGCCCTCCATACACCTATACCGCCCTCCGTACAATACAGCCCTCCATACACCTATACCGCCCTCCGTACAATACAGCCCTCCATACACCTATACCGACCTCCGTACAATACAGCCCTCCATACACCTATACCGCCCTCCGTACAATACAGCCCTCCATACACCTATACCACCCTCCGTACAACACAGCCCTCCATACACCTATACCGCCCTCCGTACAACACAGCCCTCCATACACCTATACCGACCTCCGTACAATACAGCCCTCCATACACCTATACCACCCTCCGTACAACACAGCCCTCCATACACCTATACCGACCTCCGTACAATACAGCCCTCCATACACCTATACCGACCTCCGTACAATATAGCCCTCCATATAACTATACCGACCTCCGTACAATACAGCCCTCCATACACCTATACCGATCTCCGTACAATACAGCCCTCCATACACCTATACCGACCTCCGTACAACACAGCCCTCCATACACCTATACCGACCTCCGTACAATACAGCCCTCCATACACCTATACCGACCTCCGTACAATATAGCCCTCCATACACCTATACCGACCTCCGTACAAAACAGCCCTCCATACACCTATACCGCCCTCCGTACAATACAGCCCTCCATACACCTATACCGCCCTCCGTATAATACAGCCCTCCATACACCTATACCGCCCTCCGTACAATACAGCCCTCCATACACCTATACCGCCCTCCGTACAATACAGCCCTCCATACACCTATACCGACCTCCGTACAATACAGCCCTCCATACACCTATACCGACCTCCGTACAATACAGCCCTCCATACACCTATACCGATCTCTGTACAATACAGCCCTCCATACACCTATACCGACCTCCGTACAATACAGCCCTCCATACACCTATACCGACCTCCGTACAATACAGCCCTCCCTACACCTATACCGACCTCCGTACAATACAGCCCTCCATACACCTATACCGACCTCCGTACAATACAGCCCTCCATACACCTATACCGACCTCCGTACAATACAGCCCTCCCTACACCTATACCGCCCTCCGTACAATACAGCCCTCCATACACCTATACCGACCTCCGTACAATACAGCCCTCCATACACCTATACCGACCTCCGTACAATACAGCCCTCCATACACCTATACCACCCTCCGTACAACACAGCCCTCCATACACCTATACCACCCTCCGTACAACACAGCCCTCCATACACCTATACCGACCTCCGTACAACACAGCCCTCCATACACCTATACCGCCCTCCGTACAATACAGCCCTCCATACACCTATACCGCCCTCCGTACAATACAGCCCTCCATACACCTATACCGCCCTCCGTACAATACAGCCCTCCATACACCTATACCGACCTCCGTACAATACAGCCCTCCATACACCTATACTGCCCTCCGTACAATACAGCCCTCCATACACCTATACCGCCCTCCGTACAATACAGCCCTCCATACACCTATACCGCCCTCCGTACAATACAGCCCTCCATACACCTATACCGATCTCCGTACAGTACAGCCCTCCATACACCTATACCGACCTCCGTACAATACAGCCCTCCCTACACCTATACCGCCCTCCGTACAATACAGCCCTCCATACACCTATACCGACCTCCGTACAATACAGCCCTCCATACACCTATACCACCCTCCGTACAATACAGCCCTCCCTACACCTATACCGCCCTCCGTACAATACAGCCCTCCATACACCTATACCGACCTCCGTACAATACAGCCCTCCATACACCTATACCGCCCTCCGTACAATACAGCCCTCCATACACCTATACCACCCTCCGTACAACACAGCCCTCCATACACCTATACCGACCTCCGTACAACACAGCCCTCCATACACCTATACCGCCCTCCGTACAATACAGCCCTCCATACACCTATACCGCCCTCCGTACAATACAGCCCTCCATACACCTATACCGCCCTCCGTACAATACAGCCCTCCATACACCTATACCGCCCTCCGTACAATACAGCCCTCCATACACCTATACCGACCTCCGTACAATACAGCCCTCCATACACCTATACCGACCTCCGTACAATACAGCCCTCCATACACCTATACCGATCTCCGTACAGTACAGCCCTCCATACACCTATACCGACCTCCGTACAATACAGCCCTCCATACACCTATACCACCCTCCGTACAATACAGCCCTCCATACACCTATACCGCCCTCCATACAATACAGCCCTCCATACACCTATACCGACCTCCGTACAATACAGCCCTCCATAGTCCTATACCGATCTCCGTACAATACAACCCTCCATACACCTATACCGACCTCCGTACAATACAGCCCTCCATACACCTATACCGCCCTCCGTACAATACAACCCTCCATACACCTATACCGACCTCCGTACAATACAGCCCTCCATACACCTATACCGCCCTCCGTACAATACAGCCCTCCATACACCTATACCGCCCTCCGTACAATACAGCCCTCCATACACCTATACCGCCCTCCGTACAATACAGCCCTCCATACACCTATACCGCCCTCCGTACAATACAGCCCTCCATACACCTATACCGCCCTCCGTACAATACAGCCCTCCATACACCTATACCGACCTCCGTACAGTACAGCCCTCCATACACCTATACCGACCTCCGTACAATACAGCCCTCCGTACACCTATACCGACCTCCATACACCTATACCGACCTCCGTACAATACAGCCCTCCATACACCTATACCGCCCTCCATACACCTATACCGACCTCCATACAGTACAGCCCTCCATACACCTATACCGACCTCCGTATAATACAGCCCCCCATACACCTATACCGACCTCCGTACAATACAGCCCTCCATACACCTATACCGACCTCCGTACAATACAGCCCTCCATACACCTATACCGATCTCCGTACAATATAGCCCTCCATACACCTATACCGATCTCCGTACAACACAGCCCTCCATACACCTATGCCGACCTCCGTACAATACAGCCCTCCATACACCTATACCGCCCTCCGTACAATACAGCCCTCCATACACCTATACCGCCCTCCGTACAATACAGCCCTCCATACACCTATACCGACCTCCTTACAGTACAACCCTCCATACACCTATACCGACCTCCGTACAATACAGCCCTCCGTACACCTATACCGCCCTCCGTACAATACAGCCCCCCATACATCTATACCGATCTCTGTACAATACAGCCCTCCATACACCTATACCGCCCTCCGTACAATACAGCCCTCCATACACCTATACCGCCCTCCGTACAATACCGCCCTCCATACACCTATACCGACCTCCGTACAGTACAGCCCTCCATACACCTAAACCGACCTCCGTACAATACAGCCCTCCATACACCTATACCGCCCTCCATACACCTATACCGACCTCCGTACAGTACAGCCCTCCATACACCTATACCGACCACCGTACAATACAGCCCTCCATACACCTATACGACCTCCGCACAATACAGCCCTCCATACATCTATACCGCCCTCCGTACAATACAGCCCTCCATACACCTATACCGCCCTCCGTACAATACAGCCCTCCATACACCTATACCGACCTCCGTACAATACAGCCCTCCCTACACCTATACCGACCTCCGTACAATACAGCCCTCCATACACCTATACCGACCTCCGTACAATACAGCCCTCCGTACACCTATACCGACCTCCGTACAATACAGCCCTCCCTACACCTATACCGACCTCCGTACAATACAGCCCTCCATACACCTATACCGACCTCCGTACAATACAGCCCTCCCTACACCTATACCGACCTCCGTACAATACAGCCCTCCATACACCTATACCGACCTCCGTACAATACAGCCCTCCATACACCTATACCGACCTCCGTACAATACAGCCCTCCATACACCTATACCGATCTCCGTACAGTACAGCCCTCCATACACCTATACCGACCTCCGTACAATACAGCCCTCCGTACACCTATACCGATCTCTGTACAACACAGCCCTCCATACACCTATACCACCCTCCGTACAATACAGCCCTCCATACACCTATACCGCCCTCCATACAATACAGCCCTCCATACACCTATACCGACCTCCGTACAATACAGCCCTCCATAGACCTATACCGATCTCCGTACAATACAGCCCTCCATACACCTATACCGACCTCCGTACAATACAGCCCTCCATACACCTATACCGCCCTCCGTACAATACAGCCCTCCATACACCTATACCGACCTCCGTACAATACAGCCCTCCGTACACCTATACCGACCTCCATACACCTATACCGACCTCCGTACAATACAGCCCTCCATACACCTATACCGCCCTCCATACACCTATACCGACCTCCGTACAGTACAGCCCTCCATACACCTATACCGATCTCCGTACAATACAGCCCTCCATACACCTATACCGACCTCCGTACAATACAGCCCTCCATACACCTATACCGCCCTCCGTACAATACAGCCCTCCATACACCTATACCGACCTCCGTACAGTACAGCCCTCCATACACCTATACCGACCTCCGTACAATACAGCCCTCCGTACACCTATACCGACCTCCATACACCTATACCGACCTCAGTACAATACAGCCCTCCATACACCTATACCGCCCTCCATACACCTATACCGACCTCCGTACAGTACAGCCCTCCATACACCTATACCGACCTCCGTATAATACAGCCCCCCATACACCTATACCGACCTCCGTACAATACAGCCCTCCATACACCTATACCGACCTCCGTACAATACAGCCCTCCCTACACCTATACCGCCCTCCGTACAATACAGCCCTCCATACACCTATACCGACCTCCGTACAATACAGCCCTCCCTACACCTATACCGCCCTCCGTACAATACAGCCCCCCATACACCTATACCGACCTCCGTACAATACAGCCCTCCATACACCTATACCGACCTCCGTACAATACAGCCCTCCCTACACCTATACCGCCCTCCGTACAATACAGCCCTCCCTACACCTATACCGCCCTCCGTACAACACAGCCCTCCATACACCTATACCGATCTCCGTACAATATAGCCCTCCATACACCTATACCGATCTCCGTACAATACAGCCCTCCATACACCTATACCGCCCTCCGTACAATACAGCCCTCCATACACCTATACCGACCTCCTTACAGTACAGCCCTCCATACACCTATACCGACCTCCGTACAATACAGCCCTCCGTACACCTATACCGCCCTCAGTACAATACAGCCCCCCATACATCTATACCGATCTCTGTACAATACAGCCCTCCATACACCTATACCGCCCTCCATACACCTATACCGACCTCCGTACAGTACAGCCCTCCATACACCTAAACCGACCTCCGTACAATACAGCCCTCCATACACCTATACCGCCCTCCATACACCTATACCGACCTCCGTACAGTACAGCCCTCCATACACCTATACCGACCACCGTACAATACAGCCCTCCATACACCTATACGACCTCCGCACAATACAGCCCTCCATACACCTATACCGCCCTCCGTACAATACAGCCCTCCATACACCTATACCGACCTTCGTACAATACAGCCCTCCCTACACCTATACCGACCTCCGTACAATACAGCCCTCCATACACCTATACCGACCTCCGTACAATACAGCCCTCCATACACCTATACCGACCTCCGTACAATACAGCCCTCCCTACACCTATACCGACCTCCGTACAACACAGCCCTCCATACACCTATACCGCCCTCCATACACCTATACCGACCTCCGTACAGTACAGCCCTCCATACACCTAAAACGACCTCCGTACAATACAGCCCTCCATACACCTATACCGACCTCCATACACCTATACCGACCTCCGTACAGTACAGCCCTCCATACACCTAAAACGACCTCCGTACAATACAGCCCTCCATACACCTATACCGACCTCCGTACAATACAGCCCTCCATATAACTATACCGACCTCCGTACAATACAGCCCCCCATACACCTATACCGACCTCCGTACAATACAGCCCTCCATACACCTATACCGACCTCCGTACAATACAGCCCTCCATACACCTATACCGATCTCCGTACAGTACAGCCCTCCATACACCTATACCGACCTCCGTACAATACAGCCCTCCATACACCTATACCGATCTCTGTACAACACAGCCCTCCATACACCTATACCACCCTCCGTACAATACAGCCCTCCATACACCTATACCGATCTCCGTACAATACAGCCCTCCATACACCTATACCGACCTCCGTACAATACAGCCCTCCATACACCTATACCGACCTCCGTACAATACAGCCCTCCATACACCTATACCGACCTCCGTACAGTACAGCCCTCCATACACCTATACCGACCTCCCTACAATACAGCCCTCCGTACACCTATACCGACCTCCATACACCTATACCGACCTCCGTACAATACAGCCCTCCATACACCTATACCGCCCTCCATACACCTATACCGACCTCCGTACAGTACAGCCCTCCATACACCTATACCGACCTCCGTATAATACAGCCCCCCATACACCTATACCGACCTCCGTACAATACAGCCCTCCATACACCTAAAACGACCTCCGTACAATACAGCCCTCCATACACCTATACCGCCCTCCATACACCTATACCGACCTCCGTACAGTACAGCCCTCCATACACCTAAAACGACCTCCGTACAATACAGCCCTCCATACACCTATACCGACCTCCGTACAATACAGCCCTCCATATAACTATACCGACCTCCGTACAATACAGCCCCCCATACACCTATACCGACCTCCGTACAATACAGCCCTCCATACACCTATACCGACCTCCGTACAATACAGCCCTCCATACACCTATACCGATCTCCGTACAGTACAGCCCTCCATACACCTATACCGACCTCCGTACAATACAGCCCTCCATACACCTATACCGATCTCTGTACAACACAGCCCTCCATACACCTATACCACCCTCCGTACAATACAGCCCTCCATACACCTATACCGATCTCCGTACAATACAGCCCTCCATACACCTATACCGACCTCCGTACAATACAGCCCTCCATACACCTATACCGACCTCCGTACAATACAGCCCTCCATACACCTATACCGACCTCCGTACAGTACAGCCCTCCATACACCTATACCGACCTCCCTACAATACAGCCCTCCGTACACCTATACCGACCTCCATACACCTATACCGACCTCCGTACAATACAGCCCTCCATACACCTATACCGCCCTCCATACACCTATACCGACCTCCGTACAGTACAGCCCTCCATACACCTATACCGACCTCCGTATAATACAGCCCCCCATACACCTATACCGACCTCCGTACAATACAGCCCTCCATACACCTATACCGACCTCCGTACAATACAGCCCTCCATACACCTATACCGATCTCCGTACAATACAGCCCTCCATACACCTATACCGATCTCCGTACAACACAGCCCTCCATACACCTATACCGACCTCCGTACAATACAGCCCTCCATACACCTATACCGACCTCCGTACAATACAGCCCTCCATACACCTATACCGACCTCCGTACAATACAGCCCTCCATACACCTATACCGCCCTCCGTACAATACAGCCCTCCATACACCTATACCGCCCTCCGTACAATACAGCCCTCCATACATCTATACCGCCCTCCGTACAATACAGCCCTCCATACACCTATACCGACCTCCGTACAGTACAGCCCTCCATACACCTATACCGACCTCCGTACAATACAGCCCTCCGTACACCTATACCGCCCTCCGTACAATACAGCCCTCCATACATCTATACCGACCTCCGTACAATACAGCCCTCCATACACCTATACCGCCCTCCATACACCTATACCGACCTTCGTACAGTACAGCCCTCCATACACCTAAACCGACCTCCGTACAATACCGCCCTCCATACACCTATACCGACCTCCGTACAGTACAGCCCTCCATACACCTAAACCGACCTCCGTACAATACAGCCCTCCATACACCTATACCGCCCTCCATACACCTATACCGACCTCCGTACAGTACAGCCCTCCATACACCTATACCGACCTCCGTACAATACAGCCCTCCATACACCTATACCGACCTCCGTACAATACAGCCCTCCGTACACCTATACCGCCCTCCGTACAATACAGCCCTCCATACACCTATACCGCCCTCCGTACAATACAGCCCTCCATACACCTATACCGACCTCCGTACAATACAGCCCTCCATACACCTATACCGCCCTCCGTACAATACAGCCCTCCATACACCTATACCGCCCTCCGTACAACACAGCCCTCCATACACCTATACCGACCTCCGTACAGTACAGCCCTCCATACACCTATACCGACCTCCGTACAATACAGCCCTCCATACACCTATACCGCCCTCCGTACAACACAGCCCTCCATACACCTATACCGATCTCCGTACAGTACAGCCCTCCATACACCTATACCGACCTCCGTACAATACAGCCCTCCATACACCTATACCGACCTCCGTACAACACAGCCCTCCATACACCTATACCACCCTCCGTACAACACAGCCCTCCATACACCTATACCGACCTCCGTACAATACAGCCCTCCATACACCTATACCGACCTCTGTACAATACAGCCCTCCATACACCTATACGACCTCCGTACAATACAGCCCTCCATACACCTATACCGACCTCCATACACCTATACCGACCTCCGTACAATACAGCCCTCCATACACTTATACCGACCTCCGTACAATACAACCCTCCATACACCTATACCGACCTCCGTACAATACAGCCCTCCATACACCTATACCGACCTCTGTACAATACAGCCCTCCATACACCTATACGACCTCCGTACAATACAGCCCTCCATATACCTATACCCCCCTCCGTACAATACAGCACTCCATACACCTATACCGCCCTCCATACAATACAGCCCTCCATACACCTATACCGCCCTCCGTACAATACAGCCCTCCATACACCTATACCGCCCTCCGTACAATACAGCCCTCCATACACCTATACCGACCTCTGTACAATACAGCCCTCCATACACCTATACCGACCTCCGTACAATACAGCCCTCCCTACACCTATACCGCCCTCCGTACAATACAGCCCTCCATACACCTATACCGCCCTCCGTACAATACAGCCCTCCAAACACCTATACCGACCTCCATACAATACAGCCCTCCATACACCTATACGACCTCCGTACAATACAGCCCTCCATATACCTATACCCCCCTCCGTACAATACAGCACTCCATACACCTATACCGCCCTCCATACAATACAGCCCTCCATACACCTATACCGCCCTCCGTACAATACAGCCCTCCATACACTTATACCGACCTCCGTACAATACAACCCTCCATACACCTATACCGACCTCCGTACAATACAGCCCTCCATACACCTATACCGACCTCCGTACAATACAGCCCTCCATACACCTATACCGACCTCCGTACAATACAGCCCTCCATACACCTATACCGACCTCCGTACAATACAGCCCTCCATACACCTATACCACCCTCCGTACAATACAGCCCTCCATACACCTATACCGCCCTCCGTATAATACAGCCCTCCATACACCTATACCGCCCTCCATACAGTACAGCCCTCCATACACCTATACCACCCTCCGTACAATACAGCCCTCCGTACACCTATACCGCCCTCCGTACAATACAGCCCTCCTTACACCTATACCGCCCTCCGTATAATACAGCCCTCCATACACCTATACCGCCCTCCATACAGTACAGCCCTCCATACACCTATACCGCCCTCCGTACAATACAGCCCTCCATACACCTATACCGACCTCCGTACAATACAACCCTCCATACACCTATACCGACCTCCGTACAATACAGCCCTCCATACACCTATACCGCCCTCCGTACAATACAGCCCTCCATACACCTATACCGCCCTCCATACAATACAGCCCTCCATACACCTATACCGACCTCCGTACAATACAGCCCTCCATACACCTATACCGCCCTCCGTACAATACAGCCCTCCATACACCTATACCGCCCTCCGTACAATACAGCCCTCCATACACCTATACCGACCTCTGTACAATATAGCCCTCCATACACCTATACCGATCTCCGTACAATACAGCCCTCCATACACCTATACCGACCTCCGTACAATACAGCCCTCCGTACACCTATACCGATCTCTGTACAACACAGCCCTCCATACACCTATACCGACCTCCGTACAATACAGCCCTCCATACACCTATACCACCCTCCGTACAATACAGCCCTCCATACACCTATACCGCCCTCCATACAATACAGCCCTCCATACACCTATACCGACCTCCGTACAATACAGCCCTCCATACACCTATACCACCCTCCGTACAATACAGCCCTCCATACACCTATACCGCCCTCCATACAATACAGCCCTCCATACACCTATACCGACCTCCGTACAATACAGCCCTCCATACACCTATACCGATCTCCGTACAATACAGCCCTCCATACACCTATACCGACCTCAGTACAATACAGCCCTCCATACACCTATACCGCCCTCCGTACAATACAGCCCTCCATACACCTATACCGACCTCCGTACAGTACAGCCCTCCATACACCTATACCGACCTCCGTACAATACAGCCCTCCATACACCTATACCGCCCTCCATACAGTACAGCCCTCCATACACCTATACCGCCCTCCGTACAATACAGCCCTCCGTACACCTATACCGCCCTCCGTACAATACAGCCCTCCTTACACCTATACCGCCCTCCGTATAATACAGCCCTCCATACACCTATACCGCCCTCCATACAGTACAGCCCTCCATACACCTATACCGCCCTCCGTACAATACAGCCCTCCATACACCTATACCGACCTCCGTACAATACAACCCTCCATACACCTATACCGACCTCCGTACAATACAGCCCTCCATACACCTATACCGACCTCCGTACAATACAGCCCTCCATACACCTATACCGCCCTCCATACAATACAGCCCTCCATACACCTATACCGACCTCCGTACAATACAGCCCTCCATACACCTATACCGACCTCCGTACAATACAGCCCTCTATACCGCCCTCCGTACAATACAGCCCTCCATACACCTATACCGCCCTCCGTACAATACAGCCCTCCATACACCTATACCGACCTCCGTACAATACAGCCCTCTATACCGACCTCCGTACAATACAGCCCTCCATACACCTATACCGCCCTCCGTACAATACAGCCCTCCATACACCTATACCGACCTCCGTACAATACAGCCCTCTATACCGCCCTTTGTACAATACAGCCCTCCATACACCTATACCGACCTCCGTACAATACAGCCCTCCATACACCTATACCGCCCTCCGTACAATACAGCCCTCCATACACCTATACCGCCCTCCGTACAATACAGCCCTCCATACACCTATACCGACCTCTGTACAATACAGCCCTCCATACACCTATACCGATCTCCGTACAGTACAGCCCTCCATACACCTCTACCGACCTCCGTACAATACAGCCCTCCGTACACCTATACCGATCTCTGTACAACACAGCCCTCCGTACACCTATACCACCCTCCGTACAATACAGCCCTCCATACACCTATACCGCCCTCCATACAATACAGCCCTCCATACACCTATACTGACCTCCGTACAATACAGCCCTCCATACACCTATACCGATCTCCGTACAATACAGCCCTCCATACACCTATACCGACCTCCGTACAATACAGCCCTCCATACACCTATACCGCCCTCCGTACAATACAGCCCTCCATACACCTATACCGACCTCCGTACAGTACAGCCCTCCATACACCTATACCGACCTCCGTACAATACAGCCCTCCCTACACCTATACCGACCTCCATACACCTATACCGACCTCCGTACAATACAGCCCTCCATACACCTATACCGCCCTCCATACACCTATACCGACCTCCGTACAGTACAGCCCTCCATACACCTATACCGACCTCCGTATAATACAGCCCCCCATACACCTATACCGACCTCCGTACAATACAGCCCTCCATACACCTATACCGACCTCCGTACAATACAGCCCTCCATACACCTATACCGATCTCCGTACAATACAGCCCTCCATACACCTATACCGATCTCCGTACAACACAGCCCTCCATACACCTATACCGACCTCCGTACAATACAGCCCTCCATACACCTATACCGCCCTCCGTACAATACAGCCCTCCATACACCTATACCGCCCTCCGTACAATACAGCCCTCCATACACCTATACCGACCTTCGTACAGTACAGCCTTCCATACACCTATACCGACCTCCGTACAATACAGCCCTCCGTACACCTATACCGACCTCCGTACAATACAGCCCTCCATACACCTATACCGCCCTCCATACACCTATACCGACCTCCGTACAGTACAGCCCTCCATACACCTATACCGACCTCCGTACAATACAGCCCTCCATACATCTATACCGCCCTCCGTACAATACAGCCCTCCATACACCTATACCGCCCTCCGTACAATACAGCCCTCCCTACACCTATACCGACCTCCGTACAATACTGCCCTCCATACACCTATACCGACCTCCGCACAATACAGCCCTCCGTACACCTATACCGACCTCCGTACAATACAGCCCTCCACACACCTATACCGACCTCCGTACAATACAGCCCTCCATACACCTATACCGACCTCCGTACAATACAGCCCTCCCTACACCTATACCGACCTCCGTACAATACAGCCCTCCATACACCTATACCGCCCTCCATACACCTATACCGACCTCCGTACAGTACAGCCCTCCATACACCTATACCGACCTCCGTACAATACAGCCCTCCATACATCTATACCGCCCTCCGTACAATACAGCCCTCCATACACCTATACCGCCCTCCGTACAATACAGCCCTCCCTACACCTATACCGACCTCCGTACAATACAGCCCTCCATACACCTATACCGACCTCCGTACAATACAGCCCTCCGTACACCTATACCGACCTCCGTACAATACAGCCCTCCATACACCTATACTGCCCTCCATACACCTATACCGACCTCCGTACAGTACAGCCCTCCATACACCTAAACCGACCTCCGTACAATACAGCCCTCCATACACCTATACCGCCCTCCATACACCTATACCGACCTCCGTACAGTACAGCCCTCCATACACCTATACCGACCTCCGTACAATACAGCCCTCCATACACCTATACGACCTCCGCACAATACAGCCCTCCATACATCTATACCGCCCTCCGTACAATACAGCCCTCCATACACCTATACCGCCCTCCGTACAATACAGCCCTCCATACACCTATACCGACCTCCGTACAATACAGCCCTCCATACACCTATACCGACCTCCGTACAATACAGCCCTCCCTACACCTATACCGCCCTCCGTACAATACAGCCCTCCATACACCTATACCGACCTCTGTACAATACAGCCCTCCGTACACCTATACCGCCGTCCGTACAATACAGCCCTCCATACACCTATACCGACCTCCGTACAATACAGCCCTCCATACACCTATACCGACCTCCGTACAATACAGCCCTCCATACACCTATACCGACCTCCGTACAATACAGCCCTCCATACACCTATACCGACCTCCGTCCAATACAGCCCTCCATACACCTATACCGACCTCCGTACAATACAGCCCTCCATACACCTATACCGACCTCCGTACAATACAGCCCTCCATACACCTATACCGACCTCTGTACAATACAGCCCTCCATATACCTATACCGACCTCCGTACAATACAGCCCTCCATACACCTATACCGCCCTCCGTACAATACAGCCCTCCATACACCTATACCGACCTCCGTACAATACAGCCCTCCATACACCTATACCGACCTCCGTACAATACAGCCCTCCATACACCTATACCGACCTCCGTACAATACAGCCCTCTATACACCTATACCGACCTCCGTACAATACAGCCCTCCATACACCTATACCGACCTCCGTACAATACAGCCCTCCCTACACCTATACTGACCTCCGTACAATACAGCCCTCCATACACCTATACCGACCTCCGTACAATACAGCCCTCCATATACCTATACCGACCTCCGTACAATACAGCCCTCCATACACCTATACCGCCCTCCGTACAATACAGCCCTCCATACACCTATACCGACCTCCGTACAATACAGCCCTCCCTACACCTATACCGACCTCCGTACAATACAGCCCTCCATACACCTATACCGACCTCCGTACAATACAGCCCCCCATACACCTATACCGACCTCCGTACAATACAGCCCTCCATACACCTATACCGACCTCCGTACAATACAGCCCTCCATACACCTATACCGACCTCCGTACAATACAGCCCTCCATACACCTATACCGACCTCCGTACAATACAGCCCTCCATACACCTTTACCGACCTCCGTACAATACAGCCCTCCCTACACCTATACCGACCTCCGTACAATACAGCCCTCCATACACCTATACCGATCTCCGTACAATACAGCCCTCCATACACCTATACCGACCTCCGTACAATACAGCCCTCCATACACCTATACCGACCTCCGTACAATACAGCCCTCCATACACCTATACCGACCTCCGTACAATACAGCCCTCCATACACCTATACCGATCTCCGTACAATACAGCCCTCCATACACCTATACCGACCTCCGTACAATACAGCCCTCCATACACCTATACCGACCTCCGTACAATACAGCCCTCCATACACCTATACCGACCTCCGTACAATACAGCCCTCCATACACCTATACCGATCTCCGTACAATACAGCCCTCCATACACCTATACCGACCTCCGTACAATACAGCCCTCCATACACCTATACCGACCTCCGTACAATACAGCCCTCCATACACCTATACCGCCCTCCGTACAATACAGCCCTCTATACCGACCTCCGTACAATACAGCCCTCCATACACCTATACCGACCTCCGTACAATACAGCCCTCCATACACCTATACCGCCCTCCGTACAATACAGCCCTCCCTACACCTATACCGCCCTCCGTACAATACAGCCCTCCATACACCTATACCGACCTCCGTACAATACAGCCCTCCCTACACCTATACCGACCTCCGTACAATACAGCCCTCCATACACCTATACCGACCTCCGTACAATACAGCCCTCCATATACCTATACCGACCTCCGTACAATACAGCCCTCCATACACCTATACCGCCGTCCGTACAATACAGCCCTCCATACACCTATACCGACCTCCGTACAATACAGCCCTCCCTACACCTATACCGACCTCCGTACAATACAGCCCTCCATACACCTATACCGACCTCCGTACAATACAGCCCCCCATACACCTATACCGACCTCCGTACAATACAGCCCTCCATACACCTATACCGACCTCCGTACAATACAGCCCTCCATACACCTATACCGACCTCCGTACAATACAGCCCTCCATACACCTATACCGATCTCCGTACAATACAGCCCTCCATACACCTATACCACCCTCCGTACAATACAGCCCTCCATACACCTATACCGACCTCCGTACAATACAGCCCTCCCTACACCTATACCGACCTCCGTACAATACAGCCCTCCCTACACCTATACCGACCTCTGTACAATACAGCCCTCCATACACCTATACCGACCTCCGTACAATACAGCCCTCCATACACCTATACCGCCCTCCGTACAATACAGCCCTCCATACACCTATACCGACCTCCGTACAATACAGCCCTCCATACACCTATACCGCCCTCTGTACAATACAGCCCTCCATACACCTATACCGCCCTCCGTACAATACAGCCCTCCATACACCTATACCGACCTCCGTACAATACAGCCCTCCATACACCTATACCGACCTCCGTACAATACAGCCCTCCATACACCTATACCGACCTCCGTACAATACAGCCCTCCATACACCTATACCGACCTCCGTACAATACAGCCCTCCATACACCTATACCGATCTCCGTACAATACAGCCCTCCATACACCTATACCGACCTCCGTACAATACAGCCCTCCATACACCTATACCGACCTCCGTACAATACAGCCCTCCATACACCTATACCGACCTCCGTACAATACAGCCCTCCATACACCTATACCGATCTCCGTACAATACAGCCCTCCATACACCTATACCGACCTCCGTACAATACAGCCCTCCATACACCTATACCGACCTCCGTACAATACAGCCCTCCATACACCTATACCGACCTCCGTACAATACAGCCCTCCATACACCTATACCGATCTCCGTACAATACAGCCCTCCATACACCTATACCGACCTCCGTACAATACAGCCCTCCATACACCTATACCGACCTCCGTACAATACAGCCCTCCATACACCTATACCGCCCTCCGTACAATACAGCCCTCTATACCGACCTCCGTACAATACAGCCCTCCATACACCTATACCGACCTCCGTACAATACAGCCCTCCATACACCTATACCGCCCTCCGTACAATACAGCCCTCCCTACACCTATACCGCCCTCCGTACAATACAACCCTCCATACACCTATACCGACCTCCGTACAATACAGCCCTCCATACACCTATACCGACCTCCGTACAATACAGCCCTCCATATACCTATACCGACCTCCGTACAATACAGCCCTCCATACACCTATACCGCCGTCCGTACAATACAGCCCTCCATACACCTATACCGACCTCCGTACAATACAGCCCTCCCTACACCTATACCGACCTCCGTACAATACAGCCCTCCATACACCTATACCGACCTCCGTACAATACAGCCCCCCATACACCTATACCGACCTCCGTACAATACAGCCCTCCATACACCTATACCGACCTCCGTACAATACAGCCCTCCATACACCTATACCGACCTCCGTACAATACAGCCCTCCATACACCTATACCGATCTCCGTACAATACAGCCCTCCATACACCTATACCACCCTCCGTACAATACAGCCCTCCATACACCTATACCGACCTCCGTACAATACAGCCCTCCCTACACCTATACCGACCTCCGTACAATACAGCCCTCCCTACACCTATACCGACCTCTGTACAATACAGCCCTCCATACACCTATACCGACCTCCGTACAATACAGCCCTCCATACACCTATACCGCCCTCCGTACAATACAGCCCTCCATACACCTATACCGACCTCCGTACAATACAGCCCTCCATACACCTATACCGCCCTCTGTACAATACAGCCCTCCATACACCTATACCGCCCTCCGTACAATACAGCCCTCCATACACCTATACCGACCTCCGTACAATACAGCCCTCCATACACCTATACCACGCTCTGATCTCGGATATACCCCAGTGTTTACCTTCTGTACTTCATAATGTAGAAGAGTTATTATCATCACCTTGTAAGAGCAGATTGTGGATTTATACTGGAACTAATCATCTCCAGAGCAATGAAGGACAGAGAGGAGATAGATAGATAATAGATAGATAGATAGATAGATAGATAGATAGATAGATAGATAGATAGATAGATAGATAATAGACAGATGATAGATAATAGATAGATAGATATTGATAGATAGAATGATAGACAATAGATAGAGGATATATAGATGATAGATATGGGATAGATGTGTAGCTGTTAGGAGGATGATTTAATAGTAACACATACACTATAAAGGCAGATGGAAACAGTTGTATGTTTTGTGTTCAGGGACCTGCACATTGCTGTTGTTCACACTAAGCAGCGACATATAAACCTGTAATGTGACGGATGTAGCGATCATAGAGTCCAATAATAATAGATGCAATTCTGCTACTACTAATAATAGAAATATCTTGGGGTTTTTATCGCACAGTCCTGACAGATGAAGGACATTCAGGAGAAATATTATTCTCATTTTGTCACTTAGGACAAATAAGAAAACAAAACAAGAGCATTGAATAAATACAAATAAATACAGAAATAAGTGATGCTGAAATATCCAGTGGCCATAGTCACTGTGCACCGCACTCCTCCTCCTCACCATCATCATCATCACCGGTAAATCAGAAGTCAGGACCCCCAGACACAGAATGCTGTGATCACTATAGGACCACCAGGAGCCGGTGTGTGTTGGCGCTATTGCTAGTAACAGTAAATACTGACATCCTATAGATCACCGGACACTTACCGGCGCCGAGAGGGGAAAACCAAGTTTGTAAAACGAGACTACAAGCAGCAGTAATAATAGTAATAATAGTAATAATAATGATAATATATAACATAATGAGAACTGATGATGATGATGGTACCAGTAATAATAATGATAATAATGATAATCTATAAAATAATGAGAACTACTGATGATGATGATGGTACCAATAACAATAACAATAATGATTGATAATATATAAAATAATGAGAACTGATGATGATGATGATGGTACCAGTAATAATAATGATAATAATGATAATCTATAAAATAATGAGAACTGATGATGATGATGATGATGGTACCAGTAATAATAATGATAATAATGATAATCTATAAAATAATGAGAACTGATGATGATGATGATGATGGTACCAGTAATAATAATAATAATAATGATAATCTATAAAGTAATGAGAACTGATGATGATGATAGTACCAATAACAATAATAATAATAATAATAATAATAATGATAATATATAAAATAATGAGAACTGATGATGATGATGGTACCAATAACAATAATAATAATAATAATGATAATCTATAAAGTAATGAGAACTGATGATGATGATGATGATGATGGTACCAGTAATAATAATGATAATAATGATAATCTATAAAGTAATGAGAACTGATGATGATGATGATGATGATGGTACCAGTAATAATAATAATAATAATGATAATCTATAAAGTAATGAGAACTGATGATGATGATGATGATGATGGTACCAGTAATAATAATAATAATAATGATAATCTATAAAGTAATGAGAACTGATGATGATGATGATGATGATGGTACCAGTAATAATAATGATAATAATGATAATCTATAAAGTAATGAGAACTGATGATGATGATGATGATGATGGTACCAGTAATAATAATAATAATAATAATGATAATCTATAAAGTAATGAGAACTGATGATGATGATGATGATGATGGTACCAATAACAATCATAATAATGATAATAATGATAATCTATAAAATAATGAGAACTGATGATGATGATGGTACCAGTAATAATAATGATAATAATGATAATCTATAAAGTAATGAGAACTGATGATGATGATGATGATGATGATGGTACCAGTAATAATAATGATAATAATGATAATCTATAAAGTAATGAGAGCCGATGATGATGATGATGATGATGATGGTACCAGTAATAATAATGATAATAATGATAATCTATAAAATAATGAGAACTGATGATGATGATGATGGCGGCTTTCGGTGCCGGCCGCTCCTACCTGCCCTCCTCTCCCGGGGCAGCCGCGGCCCCTACACCCAGAGCAGCAGCGGTGACTTACAGGCTGCAGCCGATCCCCGTCCGCCGGCGGTGACTCTCACATTCCTCCTTCCCATCTCTGCCCGGTGAGGAGACTCCGCGGCGGCTCCAGGTGAGGGGGGACGAGTTGTAATCCGGGAGGGTCGCGGGTCACAGACACGGGGGGATTATACAGAAGTCCCGGCTGCGGACCGCTCGGAGGCAGCGCTGCCGCTGATGATGATGGTGATGAGGCGTCTCCTGCTACATTGTCAGTGAGCCCGGACCGGGAGACGCCGGACTCCAGCACAGGGACCACCCCCGACCGGAGCCGCGGCCCCCTCCATCCACAGGGGCTGTACCTGTCACTGCGGAGCCACCGGGAGACCACCCGTGTGCAGAGAGCGAGCAGAGCCCGGTGTGGCGTCCTCCTGTGCGGCTGCAGAGTGCGGAGAGCAGGGGGCGACCGGGGGCAGGAGACTGACACAGTGTACCGGCACCACTACCGGCACCGGCTGTATCAGGGGGTGAGGAGGACACAGGGGCTGCACACACCTCACCGGGGAGTATCACACAGCACACATTCTACACATCACACATACTACACACAGCACACATATATACACACAGCACACATACTACACACAGCACACATACTACACACAGCACACATACTACACACAGCACACATACTACACACAGCACACATACTATACACAGCACACATACTACACACAGCACACATACTATACACAGCACACATACTACACACAGCACACATACTATACACAGCACACATACTACACACAGCACACATACTATACACAGCACACATACTACACACAGCACACATACTATACACAGCACACATGCTACACACAGCACACATACTACACATCACACATACTACACACAGCACACATATATACACACAGCACACATACTACACACAGCACACATACTACACACAGCACACATACTATACACAGCACACATGCTACACACAGCACACATGCTACACACAGCACACATACTACACACAGCACACATACTATACACAGCACACATACTATACACAGCACACATGCTACACACAGCACACATACTACACACAGCACACATACTATACACAGCACACATGCTACACACAGCACACATACTACACACAGCACACATACTATACACAGCACACATGCTACACACAGCACACATACTACACACAGCACACATACTACACACAGCACACATACTATACACAGCACACATACTATACACAGCACACATGCTACACACAGCACACATACTACACACAGCACACATACTATACACAGCACACATACTACACACAGCACACATACTATACACAGCACACATACTACACACAGCACACATACTATACACAGCACACATGCTACACACAGCACACATACTACACATCACACATACTACACACAGCACACATATATACACACAGCACACATACTACACACAGCACACATACTACACATCACACATACTACACACAGCACACATATATACACACAGCACACATACTACACACAGCACACATACTACACACAGCACACATACTACACACAGCATACATACTATACACAGCACACATACTATACACAGCACACATACTATACACAGCACACATGCTACACACAGCACACATACTACACATATCACACATACTACACACAGCACACATACTACACACAGCACACATACTATACACAGCACACATGCTACACACAGCACACATACTATACACAGCACACATGCTACACACAGCACACATACTACACATCACACATACTACACACAGCACACATATATACACACAGCACACATACTACACACAGCACACATACTACACACAGCACACATACTACACACAGCACACATACTATACACAGCACACATACTACACACAGCACACATACTATACACAGCACACATACTACACACAGCACACATACTATACACAGCACACATGCTACACACAGCACACATACTACACATCACACATACTACACACAGCACACATATATACACACAGCACACATACTACACACAGCACACATACTACACATCACACATACTACACACAGCACACATATATACACACAGCACACATACTACACACAGCACACATACTACACACAGCACACATACTACACACAGCATACATACTATACACAGCACACATACTATACACAGCACACATACTATACACAGCACACATGCTACACACAGCACACATACTACACATATCACACATACTACACACAGCACACATACTACACACAGCACACATACTATACACAGCACACATGCTACACACAGCACACATACTATACACAGCACACATGCTACACACAGCACACATACTACACATCACACATACTACACACAGCACACATATATACACACAGCACACATACTACACACAGCACACATACTACACACAGCACACATACTATACACAGCACACATGCTACACACAGCACACATGCTACACACAGCACACATACTACACACAGCACACATACTACACACAGCACACATACTATACACAGCACACATACTATACACAGCACACATGCTACACACAGCACACATACTACACACAGCACACATACTATACACAGCACACATGCTACACACAGCACACATACTACACACAGCACACATACTATACACAGCACACATGCTACACACAGCACACATACTACACACAGCACACATACTACACACAGCACACATACTATACACAGCACACATACTATACACAGCACACATGCTACACACAGCACACATACTACACACAGCACACATACTATACACAGCACACATACTACACACAGCACACATACTATACACAGCACACATACTACACACAGCACACATACTATACACAGCACACATGCTACACACAGCACACATACTACACATCACACATACTACACACAGCACACATATATACACACAGCACACATACTACACACAGCACACATACTACACATCACACATACTACACACAGCACACATATATACACACAGCACACATACTACACACAGCACACATACTACACACAGCACACATACTACACACAGCACACATACTATACACAGCACACATACTATACACAGCACACATACTATACACAGCACACATGCTACACACAGCACACATACTACACACAGCACACATACTATACACAGCACACATACTATACACAGCACACATACTATACACAGCACACATACTATACACAGCACACATACTATACACAGCACACATACTACACACAGCACACATACTACACACAGCACACATACTATACACAGCACACATACTACACACAACACACATACTACACGCAGCACACATACTACACACAGCACACATACTACACACAGCACACATGCTATACACAGCACACATACTACACATATCACACATACTACACACAGCACACATACTACACACAGCACATACTATACACAGCACACATACTATACACAGCACACATACTACACACAGCACACATACTACACACAGCACACATACTACACCCAGCACACATACTATACACAGCACACATACTACACACAGCACACATACTACACACAGCACACATGCTACACACAGCACACATACTACACACAGCACACATGCTACACACAGCACACATACTACACACAGCACATATGCTACACACAGCACACATATACACAGCACACATACTTCACACAGCACACATACTACACACAGCACACATACTACACACAGCACACATACTACACACAGCACACATACTACACATATCACACATACTATACACAGCACACATGGTATACATAGCACACATACTACACACAGCACACATACTACACACAGCACACATACTATACACAGCACACATACTACACACAGCACACATACTACACACAGCACACATACTATACACAGCACACATGCTACACACAGCACACATGCTACACACAGCACACATACTATACACAGCACACATGCTACACACAGCACACATGCTACACACAGCACACATACTATACACAGCACACATGCTACACACAGCACACATGCTACACACAGCACACATACTATACACAGCACACATACTATAAACAGCACACATACTACACACAGCACACATACTACACACAGCACACATACTATACACATCACACATACTACACATATCACACATACTACACACAGCACACATACTACACACAGCACATACTATACACAGCACACATACTACACACAGCACACATACTACACACAGCACACATACTATACACAGCACACATACTATACACAGCACACATACTACACACAGCACACATACTACACACAGCACACATACTATACACAGCACACATACTACACATATCACACATACTACACACAGCACACATACTTCACACAGCACATAATACACACAGCACACATACTACACACAGCACACATACTATACACAGCACACATACTACACACAGCACACATACTACACACAGCACACATACTATACACAGCACACATACTACACACAACACACATACTACACACAGCACACATACTACACACAGCACACATACTACACACAGCACACATGCTATACACAGCACACATACTACACATATCACACATACTACACACAGCACACATACTACACACAGCACATACTATACACAGCACACATACTATACACAGCACACATACTACACACAGCACACATACTACACACAGCACACATACTACACCCAGCACACATACTATACACAGCACACATACTACACATATCACACATACTACACACAGCACACATACTACACGCAGCACATACTACATACAGCACACATGCTACACACAGCACACATACTACACACAGCACACATACTATAAACAGCACACATACTACACACAGCACACATACTACACACAGCACACATACTATACACAGCACACATACTACACATATCACACATACTACACACAGCACACATACTACACACAGCACATACTATACACAGCACACATACTATACACAGCACACATACTACACACAGCACACATACTATACACAGCACACATACTATACACAGCACACATACTACACACAGCACACATACTACACACAGCACACATACTATACACAGCACACATACTACACATATCACACATACTACACACAGCACACATACTTCACACAGCACATACTACACACAGCACACATACTACACACAGCACACATACTATACACAGCACACATACTACACACAGCACACATACTACACACAGCACACATACTATACACAGCACACATACTACACACAACACACATACTACACACAGCACACATACTACACACAGCACACATACTACACACAGCACACATGCTATACACAGCACACATACTACACATATCACACATACTACACACAGCACACATACTACACACAGCACATACTATACACAGCACACATACTATACACAGCACACATACTACACACAGCACACATACTACACACAGCACACATACTACACCCAGCACACATACTATACACAGCACACATACTACACACAGCACACATACTACACACAGCACACATGCTACACACAGCACACATACTACACACAGCACACATACTATACACAGCACACATACAACACACAGCACACATACTACACACAGCACACATACTACACACAGCACACATACTATACACAGCACACATACTATACACAGCACACATACTAATACTACACACAGCACACATACTATACACAGCACACATACTACACACAGCACACATACTATACACAGCACACATACTACACACAGCACACATACACACAGCACACATGCTACACACAGCACACATACTACACACAGCACATATGCTACACACAGCACACATATACACAGCACACATATGCACAGCACACATACTACACACAGCACACATACTACACACAGCACACATACTACACACAGCACACATACTTCACCCAGCACACATACTATACACAGCACACATGGTATACATAGCACACATACTACACACAGCACACATATTACACACAGCACACATGCTATACACAGCACAAATACTATACACAGCACACATACTACACACAGCACACATGCTATACACAGCACACATATATACACATCACACATACTATACACAGAACACATACTACACACAGCACACATATTATACACAGCACACATACTATACACAGCACACATACTATACACATTGCACATAACAAAACACATTACACATGCTATACATATCATACATACTATACACATCACACACACATCTACACATCACACATATATTAATCACACATACATGCACTATGTACGTTACACATCACACATATATGCATCAAACATAAATGCACAGCACACATGCATACACTATATACATCACACATATCCATCACACTATACATATCACACATACAATACACAGCACACATACTATACACATCACACATATCATACACATTACATCCTATACATATCGTACATACTATACACATCACACATATATCCATCACACATATCTGCACATCACACATATATTCGTCACACATACATACCCTATACACATCACACATACATACACTATATACGTTACACATATATACACATCACACATATATGCATCACACATATATGCACAGCACACATACATACACTATATACATCACACATATATACACATCAAATTTATACATTATGCAAATCACACATGCATACACACATATATTCATCATGCATGCATACACGATACACACGACACATACATACACTATATACGTTACACATATATACACATCACACATATATACACACAACAGACATAAATACACTATACACATCACAGATATATACACATCACACATACTATACACATCACACATATATTCATCACACTCAGCTGCACATCACACATATACACATCACACATGTATGAACATCACACATACATACACATCACAGATATATACACATCACCCATATATTCATCACACATATACACAGCACACATATATTGATCACATTTTACCTTACCAGCAAAGTGAATGAGATTTCTGGAGTCTCATGCCCACGCTGCCTATTTTTTTCTTGCAGAGTTGAAGCAATTTCAAATCTAGAGCATGTCAGCACTGTCAGGGTTTGTTTGTCATGTCAATACTGTCAGGTTTTTTGCAGTTTTTCACCCATTCTAATAAGAAAAAATGCATTAAAAATTGCATGAAAAAACACCCGTAGTGTATAGTGATTTTGCTGCCAATACACACTTTGTTGTAGACATGTCGGTTGCAAAGACTTAACATGGGCACATATCCAGGCTGCTTTTTGTGGATCCAGATGATGAGAAGTATCACAGAAATGTCACTGATATAGAAAGAAAAATCATAATAGCAAAGTAAATTCCTAAAGTGAAAAATGACAGGGGTGGCCGAAATCCCTGATGGAGAAATGATTGGGCGCCAGAGAAGTAAAAGCTTCAATGTCGGTGCAGGCTTCAATTCAAGTGCTCTTATATCTCCAAGCAGTACTCTGTATTTTACTGTTTATTAGGGATGAGTGAACGGGCTCGGTGCTTAGTTATCGCTTGAGTATCACGGTGCTCGGATGTGCTCGTTACTCGGCGAGCAATGGGCGGTGCTTGATGTCAAACTTGAATCCCCGCCCCGCATCTTTGGCGCCTGTTATGTAGGCAATAAGCATGCAGGGATTGTCTGTGATATCATCTGGTGCGGCCCGCAGCCACTTTGCCCGTTTTTTGGCCGCAAGCCCTTTAATTCTTCAGAGGTGCTCGTGGACGGCTGCTATGTGGCCTGGTGCAGCCCTAATCACTCATTCAACTTATCGGCATCATAGACACCGATAAAGTTGAAAGCAGTGATGTAGGAGAGAGCGTCAGACGCTCCCTCTCCGATTACTCCCCTTCTGCTTGTGACTCAGTGGGCGAGCGATCATGTCACTTCATCGTCTTCCATGCTGTACCAGCAGGGGAGCCGATGAGACCGGAGCACAGCCTGGAGCAGAGTGGGGAAGAAGGAGGAGGAGTTAGTATAGTTTGAGTGTGTGTGTGTGTGTGTGAGGGCAGGGGCTGCGCTATACTGTGTGTGTGTCTGCACTATTCTATGTAATGGGGGAGCTGCGCCTGCACTATACTGTTTGTTGGTGGGAGCTGCACTATACTGTGTGTTGGGGGAGCTGCACTATACTGTGTGTTGGGGGAGCTGCACTATACTGTGTGTGGGGGAGCTGCACTATACTGTGTGTTGGGAGCTGCACTATACTGTGTGTTGGGGGAGCTGCAGTATACTGTGTGTGTGGGGGGAGCTGTGCTATAGTGTGTGTTGGGGTGCTGCAGTATACTGTGTGTGTGTGTGTGGAGCTGCACTATACTGTGTGGAGGGAGAGCTACATTATACTTTTTTTGGGGGGAGCTGCACTGTAATGTGTGTTGGAGCTGCACTATGCTCTGTTGGGGGGGAGCTGCACTATGCTTTTTGTTGGGGGAGGTGAACTATGCTGTGTGTGTGGGGGAGCTGCACTATACTGTGTGGAGAGGGAGCCGCATTATACTGTGTGTGGGGGGAGCTGCACTATACTGTGTGTTGGGGGAGCTGAACTATTCTGTGTGTTGGGGAGCTGCACTATACTGTGTGTGGGGGAGCTGCACTATACTGTGTGTGTTGGGAGCTGCACTATACTGTGTATTGGGGGAACTGAACTATACTGTGTGTTGGGGAGCTGCAGTATACTGTATGTGTGTGTGGGGAGCTGTACTATACTGTGTGTTGGGGGAGCTGCAGTATACTGTGTGTGTGTGGGTGGAGCTGCACTATACTGTGTGGAGGGAGAGCTACATTATATTTTTTTTGGGGGGAGCTGCACTGTAATGTGTGTTGGGGGAGCTGCACTATGCTCTGTGTTGGGGAGAGCTGCACTATGCTTTTTGTTGGGGGAGGTGAACTATGCTGTGTGTGGGGGAGCTGCAGTATACTGTGTGGAGAGGGAGCTGCATTATACTGTGTGTGGGGGGAGCTGCACTATACTGTGTGTTGGGGAGCTGAACTATACTGTGTGTTGGGGAGCTGCACTATACTGTGTGTTGGGGAACCGCACTATACTGTGTGGGGGGAACTGCACTATACTGTGTATTGGGGGAGCTGCGCCTGCACTATACTGTGTGTTGAGGGGAGCTGCAGTATACTGTGTTGGGGGAGCTGCACTGTTCTCTGTGTTTGGGGAGCTGAACTATACTGTGTGTTGGGGGAGATGCACTATACTGTGTTGGGGGAGCTGCACTATTCTGTATGTTGGGGGAGCTGAACTATAGTTTGTGTTGGAGGGAGCTGCACTATACTGTGTGTGTTGGGGAGCTGCACTATTATCTGTGTGTGGGAAGCTGCACTATACTGTGTGTTGGGGGAGCTGCACTATACTGTGCTGGGGGAGCTGCAGTATTCTGTGTATTGGGGGAGCTGAACTATACTTTGTGTTGGGGGAGCTGCACTATACTGTGTGTGTTGGGAGAGCTGCACTATGCTTTTTGTTGGGGGAGGTGAACTATGCTGTGTGTGGGGGAGCTGCACTCTACTGTGTGGAGAGGGAGCTGCATTATACTGTGTGTGGGGGGAGCTGCACCATACTGTGTGTTGGGGAGCTGAACTATACTGTGTGTTGAGGAGCTGCACTATACTGTGTGTTGGGGAACTGCACTATACTGTGTGTTGGGGAACCACACTATACTGTGTGGGGGGAACTGCACTATACTGTGTATTGGGGGAGCTGCACCTGCACTATACTGTGTGTTGAGGGGAGCTGCACTATACTGTGTTGGGGGAGCTGCACTGTTCTCTGTGTTGGGGGAGCTGAACTATACTGTGTGTTGGGGAGCTGCACTATACTGTGTTGGGGGAGCTGCACTATTCTGTATGTTGGGGGAGTTGAACTATAGTTTGTGTTGGAGGGAGCTGCACTATACTGTGTGTGTTGGGGGAGCTGCACTATTATCTGCGTGTGGGGAGCTGCACTATACTGTGTGTTGGGGGAGCTGCACTATACTGTGCTGGGGGAGCTGCAGTATTCTGTGTATTGGGGGAGCTGAACTATACTTTGTGTTGGGGGAGCTGCACTATACTGTGTGTGTGGGGAGCTGCACTATGCTGTGTGTGTGGGGGACCTGCACTATACTTTGTGTGGGGGGAGCTGCACTATACTGTGTTTGTGTGGGGAGCTGCACTATACTGTGTGTTGGGGGAGCTGCACTATACTGTGCTGGGGGAGCTGCAGTATTCTGTGCTGGGGAGCTGCATTATTCTGTGTATTGGGGGAGCTGAACTATACTTTGTGTTGGGGGAGATGCACAATACTGTCTGTTGGGGGTAGCTGCACAATACTGTGTGAGCTGCACTATACTGTGTATTGGGGGAGCTGCTCCTCCACTATACTGTGTTGGGGGAGCTGTACTACTCTGTGTGTGGGGGAGCTGCACTATACTGTGTGTGTGGAGGAGCTGCACTATACTGTGTGTGTGGGGGACCTGCACTATACTTTGTGTGGGGGGAGCTGCACTATACTGTGTTTGTGGGGGGAGCTGCACTAAACTGTGTGGGGGGGGAGCTGCATTATACTGTGTGTAGTAGGGAGCTGCAATTTATTTAAATCTTTGAATCAATATAGTTTGTTAATTTTTAAGTTAATATTTTTATACGGCCCCGAATGCCATTATAAAATTCCAAATGGCCCTTGGCAGAAAAAATGTTCCCCACCCCTACACTATACCATAGTATGGAGTATATTTCTGTGATCTCTAAAACTGAGAAAAAGCATTTAAAAATTTTGTAGGCATCCATTTATCCAGACATACAGTGTTAATTGGTATCTGAACAATTCTGTAATCTCTAAAACTAGTAAAAAGAGTTCTAGGCTTTCGTTTCTCAACCATACAGTTTTACGTGATCTGTGAACATTTCTGTGATCTCTAAAACTGAGAAAAAGCATTGAAACATTTTTCTGGATTGAATTTGATTGTCATCCATACACTTTTCTGTTCTTTCAATTACATTACAGTGGAGCAAACTCACAAAAACCGCTTTGATTTATGCAGGTGACCAGTTTTTTCTTTTATGAAAAATAAACGTGGTTTCAAGAGACCTAGCAATTACAAAATGTGTAAAGTGTGCGTTAAGGGACGGGGAAGTGGAAGTGCTGATGATGGTGCACGCAGATGCTGAGAACGTGGGTCAGGTATGACTGCGCATGTTGCTGGAGCACAAGAAACATGCCCATCCACGACAGATAGGTTTCTGTCCCACTTTGCAGGGAGGCACGGTACAGCAATATCTGAAGCCAGAGCAGTGTGAACAGGTGGTCAGTTGGATAGCAGATAATGCTTTCTGCAGGCTTGGCAGCACCACCCAGTCTTCCACACAGTCCAGTCTCACCAGCCTAATGTCTGGATAACTTAGTTCTCACCCTGATCCTCCTTCCTTCCACCATGTTGAATCCCAGGAGACTAGCGATCCCACATTAGGACATTCCGAGGAGCTCTTTACAATTACATTTCTTGATTGTGGCCTCTCAACCTGCATACTCCAAGAGGGACAGCAGGACATGTGGTCTGGTGATGCACTAATCATACAGCAGCCACAACCACAAGAACATGATGGTGGGGAATGGTAAATTTGGGATAAGGAGGAGAAAGATGATGAGACACAGTTAAAAAATCTTGTTAATTCACAAAGTCAGGAGGATCACTGTGCGGTAGTGGAAGATGAGGTGGTGGATGACGAAGTCACTGACCCAAAATGGGAAGCTGGCATGCAAAGCGAGGCCAGCAGTGCTGAGGTGGAGAGATCGGCAGCACCGAAACAGGCAGTGGGGTGACCAGAGAGAGAAGGCAGGCAGCTGTTCCGCAGATGGTTAACAAGGAAACACCCAGGGGTATATATAGGAGCAAGTATGCACAATTCAGAACACTAACTTAGATAACAACAAGGAAATAGAGAATATGTGCTGTAAAAATAGATTTTATAAGATAGAAAAGATTAAAATACAATTTTACTCAAATAATCACAAAGGCTTTGATGCCAAATGTAATGGATGGGAAACACCACACATTAAACAAACTTGGTGTTACCATAAAAAAAACTTATGTGCAAAGTAGATACAGGGTAGACCTGTGCCACTATCGGCTAAAGTGCATCAAATGTAAGATGCTGCTTAAATCATGCGTGTAACAAATGTAAGGAAAAGAGAGTATACACTTACATTGGTAGCCCAGTTGTAGTGGAGGTGTTCCCGTATTTCCTTACATTTATTACATGCACGCTTTAAGCACGGTTTCCTCCACCTCCTACAGCAGTTCCAGCACCCCCTCCTGCTCCTCGTCATCCTCTATCTCCAGTCTGGGATCTCAGAGCACGCTGTCCACATCAGCCAGAAGCTGCAAGCTCTGCAGCATTGCCTCAGCGAAGCGGCAACAGGTTCTGCTGAAGCTAATTTGTCTAGGAGACAGATCGTTCACCACGGTAGAGTTACTTAAAGGAATAACAGACCAGACAGATAAATGGTTTTTGCTGCTAAACCTCAAACCAGGCAAGGTCATGTATGATTGTGGGCATAACCTGGTGGCGGCTGTGAAGCTTGCCAAGCTTAGCACATGTGCTCAACTTGGTAGTTCAGTGTTTTCTGAAAACATACCCAGATTTTCCAGAGCATCTGGTCAAGGTACGCCGCATCAGCGCTCATTTACGCAAGTCGTCTACAGCTGCCGCCGCAAAGGCAAGGATGCAGCAGCGCATGTAAGAGCCAGCTCACCGACTGGTGCGCTACGTCACCACACGCTGGAACTCCACACTGCACATGCTGGCAAGAATTAGCTATGAATCTATCATTCTCTTTTGTAAAGGCCGTCAAAAATGCTACATCTGACAGAATTTGCACTTATCTCTCCATCTAGTAGGTTCCAGAGGAACGCCAGTTGTCATCATTTGGCACCTGTAAAGGGATCTGGACTTAGTAGGGGGGGGGGGGCCTGGGTTGCATTCATGGAGTGGCTGCTGACTGGAGGAGCGAGCCTAAGATACGATATTGTCAAATGAAGCTGGGTCAGTTTTAGGAGGGACAAAATCAGGTATAGCATCAGTAGACAAAATCGCAGTCAGGGGGTTGGGGTAGAATACCAGGTGGTCAGTGAAAGCAAAGTCAGGCTTAACCAAGGTCAGAGTCAAGAGGGAATGCAGAAAAATGATAAGAACATCACAAATAGCTCCAGTGAACTCCAAACAATAGCTAGCAGCTTCACCCTTTGGCTCCTACACTGGGATCTGGACTTACCAGGGGCCCCCCCTGGGTTGGGTCCATGGATCGGCTGCTGACTGGAAGAGCCAGCCTGAGACAGAAGTCAGGTCAGTATCAGGAGGGACAGAATCAGTAGATGAAATTGTAGTCAGGGGGTTGGTGTAGAATACCAGGTGGTCAGTGAAAGCAAAGTCTGGCGTAACCAAGGTCAGAGTCAAGAGGGAATGCAGAAAAATGATAAGAACATCACAAATAGCTCCAGTGAACTCCAAACAATAGCTAACTACTTTACCCTTTGGCTCCTACACTGGGATCTGGACTTACAAGGGACCCCACTGAGTTGGGTCCATGGATTGGCTGCTGGCTGGAAGAGCCAGCCTGAGACAGGGTATTGTCAAAAGAAGTCAGGTCAGTATAAGGAGGGACAGAATCAGTAGATTAAATTGTAGTCAGGGGGTTGGGGTAGGATATCAGGTGGTCATTGAAAGCCAAGTCAGGATAACCAAGGTCAGAGTCAAGGTGGAATGCAGAAAAATGATAAGAGCATCATGAATAACATTGAACAAGGAGAAATCCATTTAATAACTAAGAACTTCATCCTTTGACTCCTTTGCAGGGATCTGGAATTACTAGGGGCCCACCTGGGCTGCATCCATGGAGTAGCTGCTAGCTGAAGGAGCGAGCCTGAGACAGGATATTGTCAAAAGAAGCCAGGTCAGTATCAGGAGGGACAGAATCAGTAGATGACATTGTAGTCAGGGAGTTGGGGTAGGATACCAGGGAGTCAGTGAAAGCAAAGTCGGGATAACCAAGGCTGGAGTCAAGAGGGAATGCAGAAAAATGATAAGAACATCAAGAACAGCACCAGTGAACCAAGAGAAATGCAAACATTAACAATAATGTGCTGGGAGTTTAAGTAGGGTGTGGTGGTGCCCAACTGACCACAAGAGGAACATAAGGATACCTGTTGAGATCATGGACAACATACACACTCATTTTGCGCGACCAGACAGCACCACAGGTCCCAGGACTCTACAGGTCCACAGTAGACAAAGCCTCCGTCAGGGATTACTAGCATCTATCTATTTATCTCTTTTCACACGGGAAGCAAACAAGTCAAAAGTGAATGTAATGCCGTCCTAGGGTCAGGCCCACAAATTAAACATTAAAGCCATAATTAGAAGAACAATTACACTGATATTGTCCTACACTTCTTTTTATTTCAAAATCACGCCGGAAACAATATATTTTTTCTGATTTAGGGATTTTCTTGAGGATTATTAAATGCACAATGTGCGCTAAATGTACACAAAGTACGAAAATGCTTATCAGCCATTCAGGAAAATTAATACTGACAGCCGCAAATTATTTATACACATCCAAAGAATGGCTGCCGCCTGATTTCCTCACTTCAGTAGTTCTATGAAACATTCATTTGAAGTCAGAGCCGGGTACAGCTTGTAAACAGGGCTGACAATGACTGATACCAGAATTCTTATACTGCAGATGTGAGTTATATGATCCTGCAAGTAGTAAGTAGTCAGAACGCTCCTGGGGGAGATCCAGTTGACTCATGTTTGCATCAAAAAGTATTGGGACACTCTGACCTTCTGACCTTCTCTTGTGTATTCTTGGTCACTTCTGCTTTGTGACACTACAACTATATCTGCAATAGGGAACCGTGGCGATTTCAGGTATCAGTCACTGTGGCTATATCAATGGGGCACTGTGACTATATCAATGGGGCACTGTGGCTATATCAATGGGGCACTGTGACTATATCAATGGGGCACTGTGACTATATCATCAATAGGGTGATTTGACTATATCATCAATCGGGCACTATGACTATATCATCACTAGGGCTCTGGATTATATCATCAATGGGGCACTATATATAGTCAATGGGGTACTGTGATTATATTATCAATGGGGCACTGCGACAGCATCATCAATGGGGCACTGTGACTGTATCTTCAATGGGGCACTTTGACCATATCATTAATGGGGCACTTTAATAATATCACCAATGGGGCACTGTGAGTATATCATCAATGGGGTGCTGTGACTGTATCATGAGTGAAGCACTGTGACTATACCATCAATGGGGCACTGTGAGTATATCATCAATGGGGTACTGTGACTATATCATCAGTGGGGCGCTGTGACTATATCATCAATGGGGCACTGTGACTATATCATCAATGGGGCACTGTGAATGTATCATCAATGGGGCACTGTGACTCTATCACCAATGGGGCACTGTGACTATACCATCAATGGGATATTGTGACTATTATCAATTGGGCACTGTGACTTTATCATCAAAGGGGCACTGTGACTACATAATCAATGGGGCACTATGACTATATCATTAATGGGGCAGTATGACAATATCATGAATGGGGTATTGTGACTATATCATCAAAGGGGCACTGTGAATGTATCATCAATGGGGCACTGTGACTATATCACCAATGGGGCACCGTGACTATACCATCAATGGGGTATTGTGAATGTATCATCAATGGGGCACTGTGAATGTATCATCAATGGGGCACTGTGACTCTATCACCAATGGGGCACTGTGACTATACCATCAATGGGATATTGTGACTATTATCAATTGGGCTCTGTGACTTTATCATCAAAGGGGCACTGTGACTACATAATCAATGGGGCACTATGACTATATCATTAATGGGGCAGTATGACAATATCATGAATGGGATACTGTGACTATATCATCAAAGGGGCACTGTGGCTCAGTGGTCAGCACTGCAGCGTTGCAGCACTGGAGTCCTGGGTTCAAATCCCACCAAGGACAACATCTGCAAGGAGTTTGTATGTTCTCCCCGTGTTTCCCCCAGGCACTCCGTTTCCTCCCACATTCCAAAGACATACTGATAGGGAATCTAGATTGTGAGCCTCATCGGGGACAGCGATGATAATGTGTTAAAAGTGTAAAGCGCTGCGGAATATGTTGGCACTATATAAATAAAAAGATTAGATTATTTATTATCACTGTGACTATATCATCAAAGGGGTACTGTGACTATATCATTAATGGGGCAGTGTGACTATCATCTATGGGGCATTGTGACTATCATCACTGGGGCACTGTGACTATATCATTAATGGGGTATTGTGACTATCATCAATGGGGCACTGTGACTATACCATCAATGGGGCACTGTGACTATACCATCAATGGGGCACTGTGACTATACCATCAACGGGCACTGTGACTATATAATCAATGGGGCACTATGACCATATCATTAATGGGGCACTATGATAATATCAATGGGGCAGTGTGACTACATCATCAAAGGAGTCCTGTGACTATATCATCAACGTGGCACTGTGACTATATCATTAATGGGGCACTGTGACTATATCATCAAAGGGGCACTGTGGTTATATCATAATTGGGGCACCATGACTATATCATCAATGAGGCACTGACTATATCATCAGTGAGACACTGTGACTGTTTTATCAATGGGGCACTGTGACAGTATCATCAATGGGGCACTGTGAATGTATCATCAATGGGGTACTGTGACTATATCTTCAATGGGGCACTGTGACTATATCATCAGTGGGGCGCTGTGACTATATCATCACTGGAGCACTGTGACTATACCATTAATGGGGCACTGTGACTATATCATTAATGGGGCAGTGTGACTATCATCTATGGGATATTGTGACTCATTAATGGTGCACTGTGACTATACATCAATGGGGCACTGTGACTATACCATCAATGAGGCACTGTGACTATATCATTAATGGGGCAGTGTGACTATCATCTATGGTATATTGTGACTCATCAATGGGGCACTGTGACTATACCATCAATGGGGCACTGTGACTATACCATCAATGGGGCACTGTGACTATACCATCAATGGGCACTGTGACTATATAATCAATGGGGAACTGGGACAATATCATTAATGGGGCACTATGATAATATCATCAATGGGGCAGTGTGACTACATCATCAAAGGAGTCCTGTGACTATATCATCAATGGGGCACTGTGATTATATTTATGGGGCACTGTGACTATATCATCAAAGGGGCACTGTGGTTATATCATAATTGGGGCACCATGACTATATCAATGGGGCACTGTGACTATATCATCAGTGAGACACTGTGACTGTTTTATCAATGGGGCACTGTGAATGTATCATCAATGGGGTACTGTGACTATATCTTCAATGGGGCACTGTGACTATATCATCAGTGGGGCGCTATGAATATATCATCACTGGAGCACTGTGACTATACCATCAATGGGGCACTGTGACTATACCATCAATGGGGCACTGTGACTATATAATCAATGGGGCACTATGACTATATAATCAATAGGGCACTGTGACCATATAATTAATGGGGCACTATGATACTATCATCAATGGGACAGTGTGACTACATCATCAAAGGAGTCCTGTGACATCAATGGGGCACTGTGATTATACCATCAATGGGGCACTGTGACTATACCATCAATGGGGCACTGTGACTATACCATCAATGGGGCACTGTGACTATATAATCAATGGGGCATTGTGACCATATCATTAATGGGGCACTATGATAATATCATCAATGGGGCAGTGTAACTACATCAACAAAGGAGTCCTGTGACTATATCATCAATGGGGCACTGTGACTATATCATTAATGGGGCACTGTGACTATATCATCAATGGGGCACTGTGACTATATCATCAGTGAGACACTGTGACTGTTTTATCAATGGGGCACTGTGACAGTATCATCAATGGGGCACTGTGAATGCATCATCAATGGGGTACTGTGACAGTATCATCAATGGGGTACTGTGACTATATCATCACTGGGGCAATGTGACTATATCATTAATGGGGCAGTGTGACTATCATCTATGGGGTATTGTGACTATCATCAATGGGGCACTGTGACTTTACCATCAATGGGGTACTGTGACTATACCATCAATGGGGCACTGTGACCATATCAATAATGGGGCACTATGATAATATCATCAATGGGGTAGTGTGACTACATCATCAAAGGAGTCCTGTGACTATATCATCAATGGGGCACTGTGACTATACCATCAATGGGGCACTGTGACTATATAATCAATGGGGCACTGTGGCTATATCATTAATGGGGCACTGTGACTATATCATCAAAGGGGCACTGTGGTTATATCATAATTAGGGCACATGACTATATCAGCAATGGGGTACTCTGACTATATTATTAATGGAGTACTGTGGCTACTTCAGTTACGGGACACCGTGATTACATCTGTCATGGAGTCAGTTTCTGTATTGGTTATGGGAGGCTGTGGCTGCATGATCTTTAGGACACTGTGGAGGCTTCAGCTATAGTGCACTGTGACTACAATATATCATCAGTTGGACACTGTGCCTACACCTGTTGTGGGGCACTGGGATTACATTTACTATGGAGTCTCTGTGGCTGCAGCCTCTATAGGGCACTGTGATTACATCAGGAACTTGGCGCTTTGCCGGTACTTACTATAGGGCACTGTAATTACATCAGCTATAGGGGATTGTGGGTGCTTCAGTTATGAGGCACCTTTGATGCTCCTGCTATATGGTACTGTCCCTTCAACTGCTACACGGCGCTGCAGTTGCTGAATGACTTTATAGCAGATGTAACTTGGTATTGGGCCCTATAGCTGCATCTGCTGTAGAGCTACTATAGTAGCTGCATCTGCTATGTGATAGTCCAACTGCATCCTCTGCGGCACTGTGTCTGCATCCTCGATTCAGTAATGTCTTCATATACTGTATTAGTAATGGCTGCATTTACATCTTTACATTTTTTCAAACTCTATTGTTAGGATTTAATTTAGCGGTAGGGTTAAAATTAGTTTTGGATATAGGATTAGGGCTGGTATTAGACCTAAGGTTAGGCATAGGATTAGGGCAAGGGTTAGGGATAGGGCTAGTGTTAAGGATATTGTTAGGTAGAGGGTTAAGGCTATGTGCACACGTTGCGGATTGGGGGGCAGAATTTTCCCCACAAAATCCGCATTTCCTGGCAGAAAACGCAGGTGCGGATTTGCCGCGGATTTTGTGCGTTTTTGTTGCGGATTTTGTGCAGCTTTTCTGCGTTTTTTACCCCTGCAGATTTCTGTAATGCAAGGGGCCAGAAATGCTGCAGTTCCGCACAAAAGAAGTAGCATGCTGCTTCTTTTGATCCGCAGTGGTTTTCATGCGTATTTTTCCGCACCATTAGTACAGCTTTTTTTTTCCAATTGATTTACATTGTACTGTAAATCACTGTGCGGAACTGCAGCGTTTCTGCGCGGAAAAATCCGTTGCGGATCCACACTAATTCCGCATCGTGTGCACACAGGGTAAGTGTAGGGTTAGAGCTAGGGTTAGGACTATGGTTAGGTATAGGGTTGGGGCTAGGATTAGGCATAGGGTTAGGGCTAGTGTTAGGTATACCGTTAGGGCTAGGATTAGGTATAGCGTTAGGGCTAGGGTTAGGTGTAAGGTTAGGGCTAGTGTTAGGTATACCGTTAGGGCTAGGGTTAGGTATAGCATTAGGGCTAGGGTTAGGTGTAAGGTTAGGGCTAGTGTTAGGTATACCGTTAGGGTTAGGGTTAGGTATAGCATTAGGGCTAGGGATAGGTGTAAGGTTAGGGCTAGTGTTAGGTATACCGTTAGGGCTAGGGTTAGGTATAGCATTAGGGCTAGGATTAGGCATAGGGTTAGGGCTAGTGTTAGGTATACCGTTAGGGCTAGGGTTAGGTATAGCATTAGGGCTAGGGTTAGGTGTAAGGTTAGGGCTAGTGTTAGGTATACCGTTAGGGCTAGGGTTAGGTATAGCATTAGGGCTAGGGTTAGGTATATGGTTAGGTATTGCGTTAGGGCTAGGGTTAGGTATAGGTTTAGGGTTAGGTGTAAGGTTAGGGCTAGGGTTAGGTATATCGTTAGGTATAGCATTAGGGTAAAGTATTGGGTTAGGGCTAGGGTTAGGTATATCGTTAGGTATAGCATTAGGGTAAAGTATTGGGTTAGGGCTAGGGTTAGGTATATCGTTAGGTATAGCATTAGGGTAAAGTATTGGGTTAGGGCTAGGGTTAGGTATATCGTTAGGTATAGCATTAGGGTAAAGTATTGGGTTAGGGCTAGGGTTAGGTATATCGTTAGGTATAGCATTAGGGTAAAGTATTGGGTTAGGGCTAGGGTTAGGTATATCGTTAGGTATAGCATTAGGGTAAAGTATTGGGTTAGGGCTAGGGTTAGGTATATCGTTAGGTATAGCATTAGGGTTAAGTATTGGGTTAGGGCTAGGGTTAGGTATATCGTTAGGTATAGCATTAGGGTTAAGTATTGGGTTAGGGCTAGGGTTAGGTATGGGGTTAGAGCCAGGGTCAAAATGCAATTGCATAAGTATTTTTCTCAAATTACAACACATGAGCTTGGAGAATAAAGGGTTCAATATTGTAAGTAATTCAGTTCAAGAGTTAGGGGGCGCAAAATTGTTGCTTTGCCCAAGGAAATTGGTGATCCACGTTATTCCACTGGATGGAAGCTGTGCTATTACTACAAATGATCCTCCACATCAAACACGCAGTTTTATCACTATATTACCAAGTAAAATCCTCAGTGACAATAGCAGGATCGAGTACGTTGGAAGCGTAAAGTAATTTTCTAATATAATACATAAAATACATGGAAACGACAAGTAAAATACAATTACATGAATTTAATGATAAGATTTGCCGTTTTGTTTGCCGCAGATCTTTAAAATGACTGTATCTCTGTCGTTCATTGTTCTTGGGATACAATCATTCTTTCTGGTTGGCATAGTAACCACAATCATGAGAAAAATAAAGTTTACCATCATCTACATTCCTGGAAAGACATGGTGGGCAATAATCCGCTGTAGCATTTGATATGACATGAATTTGACCGCATACGTGTTTTCTAGGCATCTGATGATCTGAGGGTTCATAGAGGATAGACCATCACCGGAACATTTCTCTGTCATGTAAATGGCAAAACCTTCTAACTACAATACTCCTCCTCCGTCTTGTTTTCTTGAGCAAAAATTAAGACCCATGAGCCTCCAAGACTTCCCCTATGTATTATTTGATTCTTGAAAGTTTTTTCAATTCAGTTCTAAATAAAAGTGCCATATCGTGCTCAAGTATAGTAGTATCCAAATCATAGTGTCATGCCAAATAACAGTGCCAAAGATTCCCCAAATATTACTTCCATACAAAAAATCTAAATGATAGAGCCAAAATGTCAGTATTGATTATATTTTTTATATGGGAGTATTATTTGGGGGATCTAGGGTACGGTGATTATTTGGGCACTATATGATGGTATTATTTGTATTTGCATTGTAATACCGTCATATAGAGCTCAAATTATCACAGTGCCATGGATTATACAAGGAATACTTCTATTCAACAAATATAAATAATGCCGCCACCTACATCCCAAATAATCACAGCTTCATGAATTTACTAAATAATACTGCTATACAACAAATATAAATAATGCTGTCATATAGAGCCCAAATAATCACAGTGCTGTGGATTGCACAAATAATACTTCTCTAAATAATAGAGTAGCATGAGCCTCTAAGACCTCCCCATTTTCTTTTTATCTAGGTAAGGTTTTTCTTAACTAAACTACATTAATTTGCCAAATAAAAGTTCCATATAATACTCAAGTGTAGTAGTATCCAAATCTCAGTGTCATGTGGTGTACAAAAATACATATAATACTGGCATATAGCTCTCAAATAATCACTGTGCCATACATTCCCCAAGTGACACTTCTATACAAAAAACTAAATAATACTGTCATATAGAGTTAAAATAATCAGAGTGCCATACATTCCCCAAATGCCATATATAGTCCAAATAATCAAACTGCCACACATTCCCCAAATTATACTTTAATAGAAAAATATAAATAATACTGTCATAGAGTCCAAATAATCAAAGTGCCATACATTCCCAAAATGATACTGTGATAGAAAAATATAAATAATACTGTCATATAGAGTCCAAATAATCAAAGTGCCATACATTCCCTAAATGATACTGTGATAGAAAAATATAAATAATACTGTCATATAGAGTCCAAATAATCAAAGTGCCATACATTCCCTAAATGATACTGTGATAGAAAAATATAAATAATACTGTCATATAGAGTCCAAATAATCAAAGTGCCATACATTCCCTAAATGATACTGTGATAGAAAAATATAAATAATACTGTCATATAGAGTCCAAATAATCAAAGTGCCATACATTCCCTAAATGATACTGTGATAGAAAAATATAAATAATACTGTCATATAGAGTCCAAATAATCAAAGTGCCATACATTCCCTAAATGATACTGTGATAGAAAAATATAAATAATACTGTCATATAGAGTCCAAATAATCAAAGTGCCATACATTCCCTAAATGATACTGTGATAGAAAAATATAAATAATACTGTCATATAGAGTCCAAATAATCAAAGTGCCATACATTCCCTAAATGATACTGTGATAGAAAAATATAAATAATACTGTCATATAGAGCCCAAATATTCACAGGCCCATAGGTTCCCAAAATGATACTATACTTAATACTATCATGTGGAGCCTAAATCATCACAGTGCAAAAAATAATACATCCTCCAAAAATATAAATAACACCGCCATATACAGTCCAAATAACAATGCTATATAGACCATAAGTGATACTGTCATAAATGGTGCAGTGGGCATTACTACACCAAGTGTTGACTCTCTTCCTTCTCTTCTGGAACCCAAACAATATGGTGTGCCCAAATTCCTTTCCATTTTGGTGCCAAAAAATGCTGCCAAATATTGGCCAAAATAATACTGTCAACCAAGAAATGTAGGTCCATTTTTTGTAGACATCTTTGCATAGATTTTGGACACAAGTTTGGTATCCTTTATGCAAGGTTCATGTACCTCCGGCCATTAGAACCAGTGGCGCCCCCTACAAAAGTGATGGGTAATGCATCCAGGAGAACCGCTCCTAGATCAACCTTGCCCGCTACTAATTTAGGCACGGACCCCTCTCAGACCCCTGCTGATCTGCGGAGTCCCAAGGGTCAGACCCCCACTAACCACACACTGACCTAAGAATGGGACATCATGATTTTTCCCGGAAAATTCTTAATCTATAAAGCAGATACGCATATGACAGAGTTTACTGTCTTACTCCATTCTGTGAGTCTCACGATACATTTCACAGTCGCTTTTCTGTTCTCGATTCCCTTCTACCTTCTGATCCACAAATATTTTCATCTGCCGCAGATGAAGAACATTCAATCTATGTAACTACTGTACAAGTAGCAAAATTATTCTTCAACAGATGTTTCCTAGATAAAGAGCGAAAGCTTACAAATTCCACTTATCTAATTTATCTGTAGGGGCTATAATTTTTTCTGTAGGGAAAAAAGACGACTGAGGGGCGATCTAATAACCATGTATAAGTATATAAGGGGACAATACAAATATCTCGCTGAGGATCTGTTTATACCAAGGAAGGTGACGGGCACAAGGGGGCATTCTTTGCGTCTGGAGGAGAGAAGGTTTTTCCACCAACATAGAAGAGGATTCTTTACTGTTAGGGCAGTGAGAATCTGGAATTGCTTGCCTGAGGAGGTGGTGATGGCGAACTCAGTCGAGGGGTTCAAGAGAGGCCTGGATGTCTTCCTGGAGCAGAACAATATTGTATCATACAATTATTAGGTTCTGTAGAAGGACGTAGATCTGGGTATTTATTATGATGGAATATAGGCTGAACTGGATGGACAAATGTCTTTTTTCGGCCTTACTAACTATGTTACTATGTTACTATGTATATGTCAGGAGTGCGTTAATACGGATAATTTAATGGCTGGATGAGTAAATGCACATTTAGGGATGGCAGCATCTGTCCCTCATTTTGTCTCAACCTTAGAACGTATGAAGCTTAAAAGATTTTTACCTCTCCAAGGGTAGTCATCTCTGGAAAATATTATTTAATAATCCAAAACAATAGAAGAGGTACAAGATTCATATTTTGCAAAGGAAATGCATTTGTTTTGTAGATCGTATATTTATACTTGAAAAGTTGAAAATAAAATATATTTTACGTATCCAATGTGAAAAATTCTACTGTAGATGACTATGACTACTATAATACTGCCACTATGTACAAGAATGTAACTACTATAATACCGCCTCTATGTACAAGAATATAACTACTATAATACTGCCCCTATGTACAAGAATATAACTACTATAATACTGCTCCTATGTACAAGAATATAACTACTATAATACTGCCTCTATGTACATGAATATAACTACTATAATACTGCCCCTATGTACAAGAATATAACTACTATAATACTGCTCCCTATGTACAAGAATATAACTACTATAATACTGCTCCCTATGTACAAGAATATAACTACTATAATACTGCCTCTATGTACATGAATATAACTACTATAATACTGCTCCTATGTACAAGAATATAACTACTATAATACTGCCCCTATGTACAAGAATATAACTACTATAATACTGCTCCTATGTACAAGAATATAACTACTATAATACTGCCCCTATGGACAAGAATATAACTGCTATAATACTGTCCCTATGTACAATAATATAACTACTATAATACTGCCCCTATGTACAAGAATATAACTACTATAATACTGCCCCTATGTACAAGAATATAACTACTATAATACTGCCTCTATGTACAAGAATATAACTACTATAATACTGCCCCTATGTACAAGAATATAACTACTATAATACTGCCCCTATGTACAAGAATATAACTACTATAATACTGCCCTTATGTACAAGAATATAACTACTATAATACTGTCCCTATGTACAAGAATATAACTACTATAATACTGCCCCTATGTACAAGAATATAACTACTATAATACTGCCCCTATGTACAAGAATATAACTACTAGAATACTGCCCCTATGTACAAGAATATAACTACTATAATACTGCCCCCTATGTACAAGAATATAACTACTATAATACTGCCCCTATGTACAAGAATATAACTACTATAATACTGCTCCTATGTACAAGAATATAACTACTAGAATACTGCCCCTATGTACAAGAATATAACTACTATAATACTGCCCCCTATGTACAAGAATATAACTACTATAATACTGCTCCTATGTACAAGAATATAACTACTATAATACTGCCTCTATGTACAAGAATATAACTACTATAATACTGCTCCTATGTACAAGAATATAACTACTATAATACTGCTCCTATGTACAAGAATATAACTACTATAATACTGCCCCTATGTACAAGAATATAACTACTATAATACTGCCCCTATGTACAAGAATATAACTACTATAATACTGTCCCTATGTACAAGAATATAACTACTATAATACTGCCCCTATGTACAAGAATATAACTACTATAATACTGCTCCTATGTACAAGAATATAACTACTATAATACTGTCCCTATGTACAAGAATATACTATAATACTGCCCCTATGTACAAGAATATAACTACTATAATACTGCCCCCTATGTACAAGAATATAACTACTATAATACTGCTCCTATGTGCAAGAATATAACTACTATAATACTGCACCTATGTACAATAATATAACTACTATAATACTGCCCCTATGTACAAGAATATAACTACTATAATACTGCCTCTATGTACAAGAATATAACTACTATAATACTGCTCCTATGTACAAGAATATAACTACTATAATACTGCTCCTATGTATAAGAATATAACTACTATAATACTGCTCCTATGTACAAGACTATAACTACCATAATACTGCCCCTATGTACAAGAATATAACTACTATAATACTGTCCCTATGTACAAGAATATACTATAATACTGTCCCTATGTACAAGAATATACTATAATACTGCCCCTATGTACAAGTATATAACTACTATAATACTGCCCCTATGTACAAGAATATAACTACTATAATACTGCTCCTATGTGCAAGAATATAACTACTATAATACTGCCCCTATGTACAATAATATAACTACTATAATACTGCCCCTATGTACAAGAATATAACTACTATAATACTGCCTCTATGTACAAGAATATAACTACTATAATACTGCTCCTATGTACAAGAATATAACTACTATAATACTGCTCCTATGTATAAGAATATAACTACTATAATACTGCTCCTATGTACAATAATATAACTACTATAATACTGCTCCTATGTACAAGAATATAACTACTATAATACTGCTCCTATGTACAAGAATATAACTACTATAATACTGCTCCTATGTACAATAATATAACTACTATAATACTGCTTCTATGTACAAGAATATAACTACTATAATACTGCTCCTATGTACAAGAATATAACTACTATAATACTGCCCCATGTACAAGAATATAAGTAGTATAATACTGCTCCTATGTACAAGAATGTAACTACTATAATACTGCCCCTATGTACAAGAATATAACTACTATAATACTGCTCCTATGTACAAGAATATAACTACTATAATACTGCCCCTATGTACAAGAATATAACTACTATAATACTGCTCCTATGTACAATAATATAACTACTATAATACTGCTCCTATGTACAAGAATATAACTACTATAATACTGCCCCTATGTTCAAGAATATAACTACTATAATACTGCTCCTATGTACAAGAATATAACTACTATAATACTGCCCCTATGTACAAGAATATAACTACTATAATACTGCCTCTATGTACAAGAATATAACTACTATAATACTGCTCCCATGTACAAGAATATAACTACTATAATACTGCTCCTATGTTTAAGAATATAACTACTATAATACTGCTCCTATGTACAATAATATAACTACTATAATACTGCTCCTATGTACAAGAATATAACTACTATAATACTGCTCCTATGTACAAGAATATAATTACTATAATACTGCTCCTATGTACAATAATATAACTACTATAATACTGCTTCTATGTACAAGAATATAACTACTATAATACTGCTCCTATGTACAAGAATATAACTACTATAATACTGCCCCATGTACAAGAATATAAGTAGTATAATACTGCTCCTATGTACAAGAATATAACTACTATAATACTGCCCCTATGTACAAGAATATAACTACTATAATACTGCTCCTATGTACAAGAATATAACTACTATAATACTGCCCCTATGTACAAGAATATAACTACTATAATACTGCTTCTATGTACAATAATATAACTACTGTAATACTGCTCCTATGTACAAGAATATAACTACTATAATACTGCCCCTATGTTCAAGAATATAACTACTATAATACTGCTCCTATGTACAAGAATATAACTACTATAATACTGCCCCTATGTACAAGAATATAACTACTATAATACTGCTCCTATGTACAAGAATATAACTACTATAATACTGCTCCTATGTACAAGAATATAACTACTATAATATGTACTGGAATTCATACTGTAAAATATCATGGCATGACATGATATTTTGGCATCACCGTTCTATAAGTGCCTCCTGTGTGGTGTTTTCTGTCTGTGTGATAGGATTGAGTCAGTTTTTCTCTTTGTATTTCTCATTGTTATACCAAATATTGACAATGCCCGGTAATGTGTGTGATCACTGGTTAGCGAGCCCAGTTCCTTTAAATCGTGTGCCAAGGCTGCGGCACTTTGGCAGACACACCTTCTAAATGAATCGCACAATTACATTATTAGATGTAAAATTTATAGAGATAGAAATCTGTGGTTACCCACCGGAGTATCGTATGAGGTTTTATTTGTCCAGAGTGTATATTCTGTATTCAGTGTGGTCACAAACATCCTATTACCTAATTATTTACTGATAAATCTATTATGGCTCAGTCACTGGCACTCTCATGCGGCCAAAATTTCTACTGAGTATGCAGTTTTTTTTCTTTGTTTTTTTTGGAACAGAACTGAAAAGTAATTTATTTTAAAGGGAACCAGTCACCTAAAGAATTACCATTACAGAAGGGGTAAGAAGAAGGGGTCAATTGGCATCTGAGAAAACGAATATCTAAAATCAGTAATGGACACTATTGTAACAAGAGAGTAATTATTCTTACAATTATCAGTATCACTTATAAACTGATGAACGATGCAGTACTGTCCCTTTAAAAAGTGGAACGATCTGTGGATAAACGCTATGTTGTAAGTTGAGCTGTAATGCCTGCTGCAGCGCAGTAGCACACAACCTCCACCAGGGGGCAGATGAAGGAAAACAGGTACACTCACAGTGAAATCACAGAGCAGCAGGCAGAGGCCACTAGGTGGCGAAAGAGTAGTCAGGAAAAGCCGGGTCAGCATCGGAGAGGGAACAAAGTACCAGAGGTCACAGCAATACATGTGGTCAGAAACAAGCCAAAGACGTCAGAGCCGATCGGGAGCAGGAAAGCCAGAGACGCAAGACAGTCAAATAGGTCAGAGGACAAGCCGAGTCAAAAACCATGGGGTCACAACACGGAGAGTGAGTACTACAACGAGCGAGGCCACAGGGGAACACAGGAATGGGACCTAGGTAAACGGGCAGAGGACAAATCAGGGTATAATGGGTCAGCTGCTAAAGCCAGAGACAGGAACTATAACTGACACTACTTGCAGGTAACAGCGACTGAAATAGCCAGACAGACCCTAAAACGAGGCAAGGAAGATTAACCCCCCGCATGACCATCCCGGGGAGAGAATAATCAGAAACAAACCCCGGACTGGATCATGACAGAGCTCTGCGGACATCATGGTGAGCGTCCATATCTCAAACCTATGGATGTACAACTATGATTGACTGAGCGGTCGGCGAGTGATTGTGGTAAGAGGTTTGTAAATGTTCTCACAGAGGGTGCAGCTGCAGGAACAGCTGTTAGAAGCAGCCATAGAGAAGGCAGACATGGTTTATTACCATCTCTGCCTTATTAATTGACGTATAAGTTGAATACATGCTATGTATGCAGCGTAGGAGACATCTGTAACTCTCCCTGTACCTGTCCAGGAATTAAGAGCTGCTCAGCAGTGTATTTTTGGATGGCATTCCCGCTTGTAAGCCTATGGCTATGTTCACACAGCATTTTAGAACATGTTCAGTGCCTCCAAGTCTCACAAAATGGGATTCGGTTGTGTGCACTGACAGGCCCATTGACCATAATGATGCAGACGGAGTCGCAGTGTCCTCTATTGGACATAATTTTTAGCCGAGTGCACCTGTTTGAGGCTGTCAACGAGACGTGGTCTACTACGTCTTACTGCTTTCCTCAACTACAAGTAAAGTAAAAGATGGAATGACAGTGAGCGCAACAGAATCTTATCCAATTTAGAAAGCAATGAGTAGAAACAGGATGTACTTACTTTGTGGGACTGTGACAGTCACAACCAAAAGTGATAAAATGCAAACTTGGAGGAAAAGTGGATGTAAATCCGCTCTGCCAATGGGCCAACATGTGATAGGAGGCCAAGAAAGTTTACATGCATTTTTTATTTGTCAAGTATTCATACTTCTTCATCAGGATAAACCACAATGATCATTGTGGTTTGTCCAGATGAAGAAGTATGAATCCTTCGAAATGCGTTGACAAATAAAGAACACAATGATCATTGTGGTTTGTCCGGATGAAGAAGTATGAATCCTTCGAAACGCGTTGACAAATAAAGAACACAATGATCATTGTGGTTTGCTCGGATGAAGAAGTATGAATCCTTCGAAACATGTTGACAAATAAAGAACACAATGATCATTGTGGTTTGCTCGGATGAAGAAGTATGAATCCTTCGAAACGCGTTGACAAACAAAGAACACAATGATCATTGTGGTTTGTCTAGATGAAGAAGTATGAATCCTTCGAAATGCATTGACAAATAAAGAACACAATGATTATTGTGGTTTGTCCGGATGAAGAAGTATAAATCCTTCGAAACGCGTTGACAATTAAAAACTGCATCTAAACTTTCTTGGTCTCCTATCGCATGTTGGCCGATTGGCAGAGCGGATTTACATCCACTTTCCCTCCAAGTTTGCATCTCCTCACCTCAACTAGGCATCAGCTGCCAAAAGTGATGTCCAACAGAACGCACTGTGACTCCGTCTGCATCATTAGGTTCTGTAGAAGGACGTAGATCGGGGGATTTATTATGATGGAAAATAGGCTGAACTGGATGGACAAATGTCTTTTTTCGGCCTTACTAACTATGTTACTATGTTACTATTAGTCAATGGCCCCATCAGAGTAAAAGTGTGAATCCTGTTTTGCAGGGGTTTGGATGTAAGGTCTGATGGAGTCAACGAACTCTAAAATTCTGCCTGAACATAGCCTAAATACAGAGATTTGCTGCAAAGTTCAGAGTAGCCACATCCACAATATGCGGAAGAGACGGGCACCATGTGCCACTCTGTTTTGCCCGTCCACATAGGTTCAGAAACACTCGACAGTTGTAGGAGCTGCCTGTTGTTTACTTGCACTAGTCTGATCCGTACGCCGAACCAAACTGGTGCATGCTGAGATTTATTCCAAGTGAATCTGACGTTCTAGTGGAAAAATCACACATGTGCGTTCGGGGGGTGTTTTCTGATCTCATGGGGGACACAATTTGTACATATACACACATACTGTGTATATATATATACACTGTATATACCCGTGTATAAGCCGAGTTGTTCAGCTTATACTCCAGTCATTGTCCTAGAAGACGGCGGAGGAGCAGCGATTCACAGGAGGCTGCGGCTAAGGACTGTGCCCGCTGCTAAAGATAAATTAATATTTACTGCACTGGCGCTGAATATTCATTTCTCTTATAGAGCGCACAGTGTCAGACACTTTATTTATGCTGTTTGTTTCTGGCCATAGCTTACATCGTTTTATGTAGAAAAAAAACCCGTTGTGACCACTGTGCGTTTTTTTTGTAGCTGTAAATGGTGCGATTTTCCTGTCATTTTGAAAAATCTCAGTAGAAACGTTGTGATTTTATTATGATTGCGGAAAAAAAGCCACAATGGCTTAATTGAGAAAAATCACTAACTCTTGTGTTCATGAAAGCCTAAGATAGTGTTAAAGGGTCTCTGTGTACTTTGGAAAAGAAGGGTCATCGGGAGATTCCAGCGAGCGTCACGTTCTATTGAGATTGCCATAGTGGGAAGCTATGCGGCAGAATAAAAACGCAATAATATTCATCTGTTTATATGCTAATGTAAGAATATGAAAATCGTATGTTATTGTAATTTTTCTTTGCAGATGTTTAGTTTTCAGAACATTGTACCAGTAACATTTTTTTCTATTTTTCTTTTCTGTTTTCAATTTTCTATTGCACACATATGTAACGGGCCGGCAGCCAAGTTTATAGTTATTCTGCACACACTCCACAAAGAGCCAACTTGGAGCTCCTCGGATTGAAAATTATTTATGTATTAAATTCCAATTTTTTTTTTGCCTAAAAGCCAAATAAACAACAGTTTGGTCGTCTTTTTCTATCATTTTAAAAATTCTGCGCAGTCACTTTGTGATACAATCTGATTCTGGGAAAAATCCGTGACAACCATTATGGTGTTGACTACAACAATTTCTGGGCATTCAGCAAAACTTGATATCAAACTAAAAACGAATAACCATGTTGGGGTAAACATTTTTTGCGTCAGAATTTTGGCACACTTCGGACTGGATTCACCAAATAGTTTTCAACAAGAATTCCCAAATTTTCATGCAATTTTATGCAAAACTTTTTGAAAAGTGGGGAGGCAATGGAACAGTAAAGTAGTCTCATCGATGTAGGTCAGTAGACTCATGGTAGAGATGGTGCAGATTTGAGGCAAAAAGGCAATATATGTTAATTGGGTTTAAAAAATGTAGCAGAGTCCAGCAGCATAGCAGAACTGGGTATGTTAGGAAACTCTCGAGTAGGAATGTAGCAGAGCCGAGTAGGAATGTAGCAGAGCCGAGTAGGAATGTAGCAGGGCCGAGTAGGAGTGTAGCAGAGCCAAGCAGGAGAGCAAAACTGGGTATATCAGCAAACTCACTTGTGATGAAGCAGATTTGAGTAAGGAAACTCACTGTAGGGATGTAGCAAAGCCCAATGGTAGCAGAGTTGAGTACATTAGGAGCCCAGTGATGTAGAAAACCTGGGTTTGACAGGAGGTACCATAGCATATCAGAGTGGAGTGGTGTGCAGAACCCAACAATGTAGCAGACCTCGGTTCCTCAGGAGGCACCATAGAATACTACATTGACAGGTATGCAGAACCCAATGATGGACCATAGCTGAGTGTGTCATGTAACCAATGCACAGCTGGCTCAGTTCACAGCGGTCATGTGGACCGATTGCCTGAATACTCAGGTGGAATACTCATGCCTGAACTGGCCGTTATAATAAAGTGTAGCGTGGCACAGCTGAATTGGTGCTCAAAGAGGGTTCCCACACCAATATATGTAATAAACTTTGGCACTCAACTTTTGTATGCAGAAAAATTTATTTGGGCAGCCACTTGTACAACAGACGTTTCGGTCAAAAGAGTGACCTTCTTCAGTATACTGCAATGAATATTGGAGTACAATACATCATCTATATCCCATCCCTCACCATCAGTGCACGATCATGTTGCTGTATTAGTTGATATTACATTATGTAAATTATAAATCATGTACATAGATGATGTATTGTACTCCAATATTCATTGCAGCATACTGAAGAAGGTCACTCTTTTGACCGAAACGTCTGTTGTACAAGTGGCTGCCCAAATAAATTTTTCTGCATACAAAAGTTGAGTGCCAAAGTTTATTACATATATGAACTGGCCGTTATGGCCTGAAATCATGACCTCAGAGGTACCCATGTGGTGGTTACCATTGTAACCTGAAGCACTTAGGAGCAGAAAGAGCTGGCCACTTGGGAGGAGGATGGATAGTGCCTCGCTGGAGCTGGGAAAGGAAGGTCGCAAGGAGTAAAGACATACTGCGAAATACGACTTTTTGCTATATTATTTCAGCAGAACAGAGCTTGAGGAAATTAGAAAACATGTGACATAAACACAACAGAACACAGCCGACAGAGGCATTCTCGAGTTATTAAATTGCTGTAATAAATTAATTCTTGTTATACAGAAAGTAAACACTACAGTCTTATATCTGGAGAAATAAAATAATATAAAGGAAATGGAGACTGTGCATCAATGGTCAATTTGATGTTTCAAAGAAAAAGCTCAAGGCTTAATATGTCTCAGCCTATTAGATACAGTTAATTAATGAGCTACAGATGGGTCTAACGCCCAGAAGACACAGCAATTGATTTAATTCTATCTATCCATCATTATCTATCTATCATCTATATATCTATCTATTATTTATCTATCATCTATATATCTATTATCTATCTTTCTATCGATCATCTATTATCCATCTGCCCATATGATGTTGTCATGTGTTTGGAAGCTTCTGACAGTTTTTTTTGGCAACATCTGAGTTAATTAGAGACACACCTGTGGATGTATTTTAATGCACACCTGAAACACACTGCTTCTTTGTGTAGCATGGGAAAGTCTCAAGAAATCAGCCAAGGTACCAGGAAGAGAACTGGGTACAATTTGAAGATACCCGAAGGTGCCTTATTCATCTGTACAAATAAGTACAAACAAGATAGGAATGTCCAGCCGTCATACCGCTCAGGAAGAAGAGTGTTGTGAATTCTGTGGCAGAGCTCCCTCCTGTGGTCACAAGTGGTACTTCGGCTGATTCTCTCTGTGAGCTTCCGTTGGTGGAGGAGAGTGGTACTGCGGCTTCTGAGTTTCCTTCCTCAGGTGATGTGGTGAAGTCGTTAGGTGCTGCTCTATTTAACTCCACCTAGTTCTTTGATCTTGGCCTCCAGTCAATGTTCTAGTATTGGACCTGTTTCCTCCTGGATCGTTCCTGTGGCCTGCTGCTCTGCATAGCTAAGTTCTACTTTGCTATTTTGTTTGCTGTTTTTTCTGTCCAGCTTGTCTATTTGTTTTTTCTGCTTGCTGGAAGCTCTGGGACGCAGAGGGTGTACCTCCGAGCCGTTAGTTCGGTACGGAGGGTCTTTTTGCCCCCTTTGCGTGGTTTTTTGTAGGGTTTTGTGTTGACCGCAAAGTTACCTTTCCTATCCTCGCTCTGTTCAGATAGTCGGGCCTCACTTTGCTAAATCTATTTCATCTCTACGTTTGTCTTTTCATCTTAACTCACAGTCATTATATGTGGGGGCTGCCTTTTCCTTTGGGGTATTTCTCTGAGGCAAGGTAGGCTTATTTTCTATCTTCAGGCTAGCTAGTTTCTCAGGCTGTGCCGAGTTGCATAGGGAGCGTTAGGCGCAATCCACGGCTGCCTCTAGTGTGGTTGGAGAGGATTAGGGATTGCGGTCAGCAGAGTTCCCACGTCTCAGAGCTTGTTCTATGTTTTTGGGTTATTGTCAGATCACTGTATGTGCTCTGGCCTCTATGTCCATGGTGGTACTGAATTACCTTATCATAACAGTACTGGAGGCCCAAAGTACTAATGATTCTCAATAGAGGGAAAAAAGAAGTTCTGAGACCATTTTTTTTCCTCTGCACTGTGTTTTGCCTTTTTTTCCCCTAGACATTTGGGTGGTTCAGGACACAGGTGTAGCGATGGACATTAAAGGTCTGTCTTCATGTGTGGATCAGCTCACGGCAAGAGTACAAAATATTCAAGACTTTGTGGTTCAGAATTCTATGTTAGAACCGAGAATTCCTATTCGTGATTTGTTTTTTGGTGATAGAACTAAATTTCTGAGTTTCAAAAATAATTGTAAATTATTTCTGGCTTTGAAACCTCGCTCCTCTGGTGACCCAGTTCAACAAGTTAGGATCATTATTTCTTTTTTACGTGGCGACCCTCAGGACTGGGCATTTTCTCTTGCGTCAGGAGATCCTGCATTAAGTGATATCGATGCTTTTTTCCTGGCGCTCGGATTGCTGTACGATGAACCTAATTCAGTGGATCAGGCAGAGAAAAATTTGCTGGCTCTGTGTCAGGGTCAGGATGAGATAGAGGTATATTGTCAGAAATTTAGAAAGTGGTCCGTACTCACTCAATGGAATGAAGGTGCGCTCGCAGCTATTTTCAGAAAGGGTCTCTCTGAAGCCCTCAAGGATGTCATGGTGGGATTTCCTATGCCTGCTGGTCTGAAAGAGTCTGTCTTTGGCCATTCAGATCGGTCGACGCTTGCGTGAGCGTAAATCTGTGCACCATTTGGCGGTATTACCTGAGCTTAAACCTGAGCCTATGCAGTGCGATAGGACTTTGACCAGAGTTGAACGGCAAGAACACAGACGTCTGAATGGGCTGTGTTTTTACTGTGGTGATTCCACTCATGCTATCTCTGATTGTCCTAAGCGCACTAAGCGGTTCGCTAGGTCTGCCACCATTGGTACGGTACAGTCAAAATTTCTTTTGTCCGTTACCTTGATCTGCTCTTTGTCATCGTATTCTGTCATGGCATTTGTGGATTCAGGCGCTGCCCTGAATTTGATGGACTTGGAGTATGCTAGGCGTTGTGGGTTTTTCTTGGAGCCCTTGCAGTGTCCTATTCCATTGAGAGGAATTGATGCTACGCCTTTGGCCAAGAATAAGCCTCAGTACTGGACCCAGCTGACCATGTGCATGGCTCCTGCACATCAGGAGGTTATTCGCTTTCTGGTGTTGCATAATCTGCATGATGTGGTCGTGTTGGGGTTGCCATGGCTACAAGTCCATAATCCAGTATTAGATTGGAAATCCATGTCTGTGTCCAGCTGGGGTTGTCAGGGGGTACATGGTGATGTCCCATTTCTGACTATTTCGTCATCCACCCCTTCTGAGGTTCCAGAGTTCTTGTCTGATTACCGGGATGTATTTGATGAGCCCAAGTCCGATACCCTACCTCCGCATAGGGATTGTGATTGTGCTATCGATTTGATTCCTGGTAGTAAATTCCCAAAAGGTTGACTGTTTAATTTATCTGTGCCTGAGCACGCCGCTATGCAGAGTTATGTGAAGGAGTCCTTGGAGAAGGGGCATATTCGCCCATCATCGTCGCCATTAGGAGCAGGGTTCTTTTTTGTAGCCAAGAAGGATGGTTCACTGAGACCTTGTATAGATTACCGCCTTCTAAATAAGATCACGGTTAAATGTCAGTACCCCTTGCCGTTGTTATCTGATTTGTTTGCTCGGATTAAGGGGGCCAGTTGGTTCACCAAGATAGATCTTCGTGGTGCGTATAATCTTGTGCGTATTAAGCGAGGCGATGAATGGAAAACTGCATTTAATACGCCCGATGGCCATTTTGAGTATCTAGTAATGCCATTCGGACTTGCCAATGCTCCATCAGTGTTTCAGTCCTTTATGCATGACATCTTCCGAGAGTACCTGGATAAATTCCTGATTGTGTACTTGGATGACATTTTGATCTTCTCGGATGATTGGGAGTCTCATGTGAAGCAGGTCAGAACGGTGTTTCAGGTCCTGCGTGCTAATTCTTTGTTTGTGAAGGGATCAAAGTGTCTCTTTGGTGTTCAGAAGGTTTCATTTTTGGGGTTCATCTTTTCCCCTTCTACTATCGAGATGGACCCTGTTAAGGTCCAAGCCATCCATGATTGGACTCAGCCGACATCTCTGAAAAGTCTGCAAAAGTTCCTGGGCTTTGCTAATTTTTATCGTCGCTTCATCTGCAATTTTTCTAGTATTGCTAAACCATTGACCGATTTGACCAAGAAGGGTGCTGATGTGGTCAATTGGTCTTCTGCTGCTGTGGAAGCTTTTCAAGAGTTGAAGCGTCGTTTTTCTTCTGCCCCTGTGTTGTGTCAACCAGATGTTTCGCTTCCATTCCAGGTCGAGGTTGATGCTTCTGAGATTGGAGAAGGGGCTGTTTTGTCGCAGAGAAGTTCTGATTGCTCGGTGATGAAACCATGCGCCTTCTTTTCCAGGAAGTTTTCGCCTGCTGAGCGAAATTATGATGTGGGCAATCGAGAGTTGCTGGCCATGAAGTGGGCATTCGAGGAGTGGCGTCATTGGCTTGAAGGAGCTAAGCATCGCGTGGTGGTCTTGACTGATCATAAGAACTTGACTTATCTCGAGTCTGCCAAGCGGTTGAATCCTAGACAGGCTCGTTGGTCGCTGTTTTTTGCCCGTTTTGACTTTGTGATTTCGTACCTTCCGGGCTCTAAAAATGTGAAGGCGGATGCTCTGTCTAGGAGTTTTGTGCCCGACTCTCCGGGTTTGTCTGAGCCGGCGGGTATCCTCAAAGAGGGAGTAATTGTGTCTGCCATCTCCCCTGATTTGCGGCGGGTGCTGCAAAAATTTCAGACTAATAAACCTGATCGTTGCCCAGCGGAGAAACTGTTTGTCCCTGATAGGTGGACGAATAAAGTTATCTCTGAGGTTCATTGTTCGGTGTTGGCTGGTCATCCTGGAATCTTTGGTACCAGAGAGTTAGTGGCTAGATCCTTTTGCTGGCCATCTCTGTCGCGGGATGTGCGTTCTTTTGTGCAGTCCTGTGGGATTTGTGCTCGGGCTAAGCCCTGCTGTTCTCGTGCCAGTGGGTTGCTTTTGCCCTTGCCGGTCCCGAAGAGGCCTTGGACACATATCTCTATGGATTTTATTTCAGATCTTCCCGTCTCTCAAAAGATGTCAGTCATTTGGGTGGTCTGTGATCGCTTCTCTAAGATGGTCCATTTGGTACCCTTGTCTAAATTACCTTCCTCCTCTGATTTGGTGCCATTGTTCTTCCAGCATGTGGTTCGTTTACATGGCATTCCAGAGAATATCGTTTCTGACAGAGGTTCCCAGTTTGTTTCGAGGTTTTGGCGAGCCTTTTGTGGTAGGATGGGCATTGACTTGTCTTTTTCCTCGGCTTTCCATCCTCAGACTAATGGCCAGACCGAACGAACCAATCAGACCTTGGAAACATATCTGAGATGCTTTGTTTCTGCTGATCAGGATGACTGGGTGTCCTTTTTGCCTTTGGCTGAGTTCGCCCTTAATAATCGGGCCAGTTCGGCTACCTTGGTTTCGCCGTTTTTCTGCAACTCTGGGTTCCATCCTCGTTTCTCTTCAGGGCAGGTTGAGTCTTCGGACTGTCCTGGTGTGGATACTGTGGTGGACAGGTTGCAGCAGATTTGGACTCATGTAGTGGACAATTTGACCTTGTCCCAGGAGAAGGCTCAACGTTTCGCTAATCGCAGACGCTGTGTGGGTCCCCGACTTCGTGTTGGGGATTTGGTTTGGTTATCTTCTCGTCATATTCCTATGAAGGTTTCCTCTCCTAAGTTTAAACCTCGTTTCATTGGTCCGTATAGGATTTCTGAGGTTCTTAATCCTGTGTCTTTTCGTCTGACCCTTCCAGATTCTTTTTCCATACATAACGTATTCCATAGGTCATTGTTGCGGAGATACGTGGCACCTATGGTTCCATCTGTTGATCCTCCTGCCCCGGTTTTGGTGGAGGGGGAGTTGGAGTATATTGTGGAGAAGATTTTGGATTCTCGTGTTTCAAGACGGAAACTCCAGTATCTGGTTAAGTGGAAGGGTTATGCTCAGGAAGATAATTCCTGGGTCTTTGCCTCTGATGTCCATGCTCCTGATCTTGTTCGTGCCTTTCATATGGCTCATCCTGGTCGTCCTGGGGGCTCTGGTGAGGGTTCGGTGACCCCTCCTCAAGGGGGGGGGTACTGTTGTGAATTCTGTGGCAGAGCTCCCTCCTGTGGTCACAAGTGGTACTTCGGCTGATTCTCTCTGTGAGCTTCCGTTGGTGGAGGAGAGTGGTACTGCGGCTTCTGAGTTTCCTTCCTCAGGTGATGTGGTGAAGTCGTTAGGTGCTGCTCTATTTAACTCCACCTAGTTCTTTGATCTTGGCCTCCAGTCAATGTTCTAGTATTGGACCTGTTTCCTCCTGGATCGTTCCTGTGGCCTGCTGCTCTGCATAGCTAAGTTCTACTTTGCTATTTTGTTTGCTGTTTTTTCTGTCCAGCTTGTCTATTTGTTTTTTCTGCTTGCTGGAAGCTCTGGGACGCAAAGGGTGTTCCTCCGTGCCGTTAGTTCGGTACGGAGGGTCTTTTTGCCCCCTTTGCGTGGTTTTTTTGTAGGGTTTTGTGTTGACCGCAAAGTTACCTTTCCTATCCTCGCTCTGTTCAGATAGTCGGGCCTCACTTTGCTAAATCTATTTCATCTCTACGTTTGTCTTTTCATCTTAACTCACAGTCATTATATGTGGGGGCTGCCTTTTCCTTTGGGGTATTTCTCTGAGGCAAGGTAGGCTTATTTTCTATCTTCAGGCTAGCTAGTTTCTCAGGCTGTGCCGAGTTGCATAGGGAGCGTTAGGCGCAATCCACGGCTGCCTCTAGTGTGGTTGGAGAGGATTAGGGATTGCGGTCAGCAGAGTTCCCACGTCTCAGAGCTTGTTCTATGTTTTTGGGTTATTGTCAGGTCACTGTATGTGCTCTGACCTCTATGTCCATTGTGGTACTGAATTACCTTATCATAACAGAAGACGGGTTTTGTGTCCCAGAGATGAATGTGCTTTAAACCGACATGTGGATATCAACTCAAGGACAAAAGCAAAAGACCTTGTCAAGATGATGGAAGAAGCTGGTAAGATTGTGTCAATATCCACATTGAAACGAGTACTGTATCAACATGGACTGAAAGGCCAATCTGCCAGGAAGAAGCCATTACTCCAAAAAAGCCAGATTAATGTTTGCAAACACACACAGGAAAAAAAGACCTTCATTTTTGGAGACACGTCCTGTGGTCTGATGAAACTAAAATTGAACTTTTTAGGCATAATGACCATCGAGGTAAAAGGGAGAAGCTTGGAAGCCTAAGAACACCATCCCGACTGTGAAACACGGAGGTGGCAGCATCATGTTGTGGGGTTGTTTTGCTGCAGGAGGGACTGGTGCACTTCACAAAATAGATGGAATCATTGGAAAAGAAGATTATGTGGCAATACTGAAGCAACATCTCACGACATCAGCCAGGAAGTTAAAGCTTGGATGGAAATGAGTCTTCTTAATGGACAGTGACCCGAAGCATACTGCCAAAATGGTAACAAAGTGGCTTAAGTAAGAAAAATGCCTTAAAACATTCTCTCTCTCTCATTATTTTGTCATTTGGAAAATGTTAATAATTATGGTAATCCTAAATGACCTAAAACGTCAAAGGTTTATTCTGATTTCATGTCAGATATTGAGAAAAACCTGCAGATGTGTCTTGTTATAGAGTGTATGGAAACTTCTGTTTTCAACTGTATCTATAAATCTATCTATTATCTATTATTTATCTAATGTATCTATTATATCTATCATCTATCTATCTATCTATCATCTATCTATTATCTCTCTATTGTATCTATCTATTATTTATCTATCTGTCTATTATCTATCTATTATTTCTCTATCTTGCTATCTATCATCTATCTAGTTATTATCTATCTATCTATTATCTATCTACTATCTATCTATCTAATATCTATCTATTATCTATTATCTATCTATCTACTATCTAGCTATCTATTTATCTATTATCTATCTACTGTATCTATCTCTGCAAATACATAACACAAGGTATATTTCTATTCACACATAGATGGAGCCAGTTGGACACTCCACTATATTATGCCACTATTTATATGTAACATAAGATGGTATTTAAAAAAAAACATGCATTTTTATTATCTATAGCTGTACCAGGAAATCCAATATAGGTATCATGTTCCCTGAAAAGGTCAACATCCGAGAGTATGGTATGATTTTAAATGGTTCTACTAAAAGCCTATGGTTTATTAAACACATACACAATTGCATGTGTTTTTCTGTGTGTGTGTGTAATACACATAGATTTACAGAAAACGATAAGAGATAAATAAGTAGATAGATAATAGATAGATAATAGACAATATATGGATAGATAATAGATAATAGATATATAATAGATAGATAAATAGACAGATGATAGATAGATAATAGATAGATAGATAGATAGATAGATAGATAGATAGATAGATAGAGAGATAGATAATAGATGATAATAGATAATGTATAGATAATAGATATATAATAGATAGATAATAGATAGATAGATAGATAATAGATAAATAGATAGATAATAGATATATAATAGGTAGATAGATAGATAGATAGATAAGTAGATAGATAATAGATAGATAAGTAGATAAATAATAGATAGATAATAGACAATATATAGATAGATAATAGATATATAATAGATAGATAATAGATGATAATAGATAATATATAGATAATAGATATATAATAGATAGATAATAGATAGATAGATAGATAGATAGATAGATAGATAGATAGATAGATAATAGATAGATAGATGATAGATAGATAGATAATAGATATATAATAGGTAGATAGATAGATAATAGATAGATAGATGATAGATAGATAGATAGATAGATAGATAATAGATAGATAGATAGATAATAGATATATAATAGATAGATAATAGATAGATAGATAGATAGATAGATAGATAGATAGATAGATAATAGATAGATAGATAGATAATAGATAGATAGATAGATAGATAGATAGATAGATAGATAGATAGATAGATAATAGATAGATAGATAATAGATATATAATAGGTAGATAGATAGATAGATAGATAGATAGATAGAATAATAACATTTCCTGGACACTTATTCTCCAAATATTATTTTGTATAAATCCAAGTCTACCGTCTTTATCTTACAATTGCTGAAACAAAAATTAAACCCATCGATTCCCCAAGCCTCATTTGCTTTCATTTGTTTTCTGCCATGTAATTAGGCGGGGACTTTGGAGGAGACGCGGTTAGGATGTGAATGTTCCAAGAAAGAAGACAAACATTTTACATCAAAGCTCCTTTGTTTAACTATTTTTCAGTGTCCTAAAATTACAGCGAATGCCCTGAGAATTACTGTTATGTGAGCAGAATTAATAGACAGATGAAGAGTTCTACATCACAATCCCACATGGAGACAGAAGCTTTCTTATATCATAATTATACCACCGGAGCCAAATCCTGAACCTTTATTACTTCTCTTACTTATTTACAGAAACAGCGACATTTCCTTTCATTCCAATGGAAGCTCCAATAACCTCAGACGGGGCTCCTCACGTGGACCTCAGCATCTTATCTTCTGTCCTATGAATTAAAAGGTTTATATCCGGAGATGGATAGTGTCGGATAGAGATTGGAAATACAACACATTTTTCAATTTACTGCTTGTTAAAACATTCAGCTATTCTTGGGATATTAATACTCTTTTTTTTTCTTTACAGCTCATTACCTTGGAGACCGACCACTGCTGCTAGACAGCAAAACATGTGCAGGGCTTACAAGCTCTTTTCTATTAAGCTTGTAAGCACGGTTTTGAACATAGGCAGGATCACTGCAGGATCAGCCTCAGTAGCGTGCTTACCAGCTGGACAGCAGCGGCGGTCGGTCTCCTAGGTAATGAGCTGTAACCACAAGAAAAATGTTAATATCTCATGAACGGCTGCAAATTTTAGTGAGCAGTAAATTGCAAAAGACCCTTGTTTTTAATGGCATTATCCGACAATATCCATCTCAGGAGGATCATAACTACAGGCACGGAGGTCATGAGCAGACCCCCAGCTGGCAGGACAACCCATCAGCGCCCCAAAGTGAAGTCACAGGTGCGCCGATAGGAGCATGGAGTGATCCGCCCCCCCTGCAGTCACCCGTTAAATGGTGCTGTTAGAGATTGACAGTAGGATTTAACAGGTTAATAGCCACGGGAGGAGCTCTGATCCACCCACAATTTTTAAAGGTACATGGTAGCTGATTAAATCAGTCATCATGTCCAGAAAAATATGCAGGCTCAGCGTGCGAGCCTGCATTACAGGCAGGGATATGACTAGATACAAGTAGGCAAGGGTTGTGAAGGAGATAAAAACTTGTAAAAAGAACAAAAAGTGCTGCAACTGTACAAAGGGGCTTGATAGAATTTTTTTTATATGCAAACCCCCAAATTTCCAGCTCCCTCATAAAAATAGTTGATAGACGGCGCCTAGTGTCTTTATGACAATAATGAAAGAGGTCAATACACAGTCAATATAGAAATAATTGCACAAAATATTCCAAAAGGATAAAAGGACAAAGCAAAATGTGCAAAGTATACAGAAGAAGAAACAAAAAATGTGTTGAGGGAAATAAGGGGAAAGAGCCCTCAACTGTTACGTCCTCACAACAACTGTGTAATTAATATGTGGGGCTCTCTTTCCCCTTGCCTCCCTTATTAGCAGCACAGGTTTTGATTCTTTTTCTATGTACTATCCAATTTTTGCTTTGTCTTTTTATCCTTCTTGGCTCTTTTTTTGCAATTGCTTTTCAAAGACTTGCAGCAACAATGAAGCATGGGTGAGAGCCAGAAGCCAATTTGGGTGCAACCCAAATCTCAGTGAACCAGTGGAGTATTACACAATCTCCTGAGTTGGTGAAAAAAACACTCAAAGTTACAATAAATCTATCAGTGCTTTAGTATTTAGGGCCAACAAATATATTCTGCAACCTTAAAGCATATTGTGCCTCTCCTTGAATTTGCAACCATTAAGTGTTAATGCCTCTACGTAAGACTAAGTTGAGTATTCTGATAACTACTACATTCAGCAAGCATTCCGTGAGAAAAACTATATAAGGCTATGTTGACAGGTTACTTTTGTAATGCAAATTTTAAGCTGTGTTTTACAGTACCAGAAAAAGCTATGAGAAATCATATTTGAAGGGTTTCTGAGGGATGTTATTCTGGATTATCTCAATGAGAATAACTTTAACTCCATATCAGCATGGGTTTATGAGAAATCGCTCCTGTCAAACCAATCTAATCAGTTTTTATGAAGAGGTAAGCTATAGGCTGGACCACGGTGAGTCATTGGACGTGGTATATCTCGATTTTTCCAAAGCGTTTGATACCGTGCCGCACAAGAGGTTGGTACACAAAATGAGAATGCTTGGTCTGGGGGAAAATGTGTGTAAATGGGTTAGTAACTGGCTTAGTGATAGAAAGCAGAGGGTGGTTATAAATGGTATAGTCTCTAACTGGGTCGCTGTGACCAGTGGGGTACCGCAGGGGTCGGTATTGGGACCTGTTCTCTTCAACATATTCATTAATGATCTGGTAGAAGGTTTACACAGTAAAATATCGATATTTGCAGATGATACAAAACTATGTAAAGCAGTTAATACAAGAGAAGATAGTATTCTGCTACAGATGGATCTGGATAAGTTGGAAACTTGGGCTGAAAGGTGGCAGATGAGGTTTAACAATGATAAATGTAAGGTTATACACATGGGAAGAGGGAATCAATATCACCATTACACACTGAACGGGAAACCACTGGGTAAATCTGACAGGGAGAAGGACTTGGGGATCCTAGTTAATGATAAACTTACCGGGAGCAGCCAGTGCCAGGCAGCAGCTGCCAAGGCAAACAGGATCATGGGGTGCATTAAAAGAGGTCTGGATACACATGATGAGAGCATTATACTGTCTCTGTACAAATCCCTAGTTAGAGCGCACATGGAGTACTGTGTCCAGTTTTGGGCACCGGTGCTCAGGAAGGATATAATGGAACTAGAGAGAGTACAAAGGAGGGCAAGAAAATTAATAAAGGGGATGGGAGAACTACAATACCCAGATAGATTAGCAAAATTAGGATTATTTAGTCTAGAAAAAAGACGACTGAGGGGCGATCAAAAAAACCATGTATAAGTATATAAGGGGACAATACAAATATCTCGCTGAGGATCTGTTTATACCAAGGAAGGTGACGGGCACAAGGGGGCATTCTCTGCGTCTGGAGGAGCAAAGGTTTTTCCACCAACATAGAAGAGGATTCTTTACTGTTAGGGCAGTGAGAATCTGGAATTGCTTGCCTGAGGAGGTGGTGATGGCGAACTCAGTCGAGGGGTTCAAGAGAGGCCTGGATGTCTTCCTGGAGCAGAACAATATTGTATCATACAATTAGGTTCTGTAGAAGGACGTAGATCTGGGGATTTATTATGATGGAATATAGGCTGAACTGGATGGACAAATGTCTTTTTTCGGCCTTACTAACTATGTTACTATGTTACTAAATCTCATGCCCCCTCTTTGTTTCTTTTTCCAGACTGAATTGGAAAAAGTGCTTGGTTTTTGAAAACTGCAACATGTCACTTGTTTCAGCATTTTTTCACCCATAGAAAGCAATGAATAAATGATAAATGCAAAAATGCAGTAACAAATGCAGGATTAGGCTTTTTTGCTTTTTGAGTGAAAAAAAAACAGGTACAGCAGTATGTGAAACCCATTTATTTTTGTGATTTTTTCCCAAGTTTAAACCATACGTTTTGTCTTGCACTCCTCACCAGAGAAGGGCTATTAGGATTAGTACAGTTTAATTAAATTAGTGATGTGTAAAGTAAACATTGGCTGACCAAGGTGTGAAATTGAACAATACCTGATCAACTCAAGGGTGGACCAAAGCATGAAAGTAAAGTGTCCTACAAATTCAATGCTCTGCTCTGGTAAACTATTCCTGACCAATTCACCTCCCCCCACTGTTACAATTGTAATTATGCATTTTTTTATGAACTCATGTGAACTTTTTTGTTCACAATAGTCACTATTTTTTCAGGCATGAAAATTTTATTCCACTAAATAATTTGATCAAATTGTCTCTTTTTTCAAAAAATCATTTATGATTTCACATATGTCTTGCATTGGTGACCTATGCTCATGCTTCTTTGGTGGAAACAAAGCTGAACTTTGGGATCCTGAAAAGTGTGACGCCCCAGGGTCCTGGTCATCATAGTAGCATTGCTTTCCTCATGGGGAGAGTGCTGTTAAATTTGGAGGCAAGAAGGGATAACTGAAACCAGGTAAACACAAGCATGCAACACATTCACACTCCAGGCCACCAGGGGGAGCTTTTGATCCTATTTACTAGGTGACTCCCAATATATAAGGTAGTTTTGGAGGGAAAGTTAGGGAGTTCCTGTCAGAGAGACAGAGGGGAAGGAAGCAGAAAGATGTGCTAGAGAGAGAGAGATTGCCAGAAGGGAGCTTGTCGTGGAACATCAGCTGAGGCGGAGCTGGTACAATAGGAGAATAGCTGAGCAGACGTGGGGGTCTGCAGCTCCTGGCAGAAAGAGGAAACTGAGAAGGAAAGAACATCGTTCAGAACAGTTCTTGACAGGAAACAGACTGGATTAGTCTGAGGCAGAAGAGGGTTATGGAGCTGTGTGGCCACAGTGCAGCAGTTCCTGGAAAGAGATATACAGAAAGCCGAATTGATTGCAGAGAGCGTGTAGGAAGCAAAGCACAGGAGAGGATACCAGTGGGAGACCAGCCACGAACAGGCTGCATCCTTCTGAGGTGCAGAGATCGGTAACCAGAACACCAAGGTTGTAAGGCCCTCTACGACCTACAGCAGAGACTGGCAGGACCGCTGAACTTCACGTTACCTGTCTGCCTTAATACCCAGGAGACACGGTGACACCTTTAGAGCCTGGGGCGTGCTAGAGTCCCTATAAACAGACTCAAGTCACCAGTCGTACGGGTTATGTCCTATCCTATATGGGGGAGAGAGAGAGAGAGAACATATGTGAGGACCTTATCTGAAACCTTAGGCAGTAAGGGACTACAACACCACCGCGCTAGAGAAAGGCTTTCATCTCCACCTGGATAAGGGGACTCCTAACTTGCCTCCAAGCCGGCCAGACCCTGCCTGCCCTGTGATCTGGTACCCTGGACTGTGGCTGCCTGAAGTCTCCAGTGAACAAGGTAAAGAGACTGCAAACCTGTGTCCTCATTCTTTACTGTGCCATTCACCATCTACCATCCACACACAGGGAGCCCTGGGGACATACTTCACCTGTGGGAAGGTATACCATCTAGCTGCCATAACATCACCCCAGAGGACCCCTTAAAGCAGCGTTGGTCCCCAATGACCGAATACCACAGGTGACGTCACAAACATAAACTTTATTCCCTTTAAAAACCTTTCCCTTTTACATGGGTGCCCAGGGCCATGGACCGGGTCGCCACCGTGACATCCCCCTGTGAAACACTGGACCCGGTACCGAGTACTCCATGGCCCAGGCTTTTGTAAGCAGCTTCTTTACTTCCAAGAGAGTACGTTTTGCCTGCAGAAAAAAATGCAAGGTGTGGACATTGCATAAGGATCCTTTACTTTTGTTTTTCTTAATTGAGTCAATAATTGTAATAAAAACATAGTCTTTGCCATCAATGGAAGTCAATGAAGAAGCCACCCTTAGGGTACCGTCACACTATACGATTTACCTACGATCACGACCAGCGATACGACCTGGCCGTGATCGTAGGTAAATCGTAGTGTGGTCGCTGGGGAGCTGTCACACAGACAGCTCTCCAGCGACCAACGATGCCGAGGTCCCCGGGTAACCAGGGTAAACATCGGGTTACTAAGCGCAGGACCGCGCTTAGTAACCCGATGTTTACCCTGCTTACCAGCGTTAAAAAAAACAAACAGCACATACTTACATTCCGGTGTCTGTCCCTTGCCGTCTGCTTCCCGCACTCAGTGACTGCCGGCCGTAAAGTGAAAGCACAGCACAGCGGTACAGCGGTGACGTCACCGCTGTGCTCTGCTTTCACTTTACGGCCGGCAGTCAGTGAGTGCGGGAAGCAGACGGCAAGGGACCTGACGGACACCGGAATGTAAGTATGTGCTGTTTTTTTTTTTTTTACATTTACGCTGGTAACCAGGGTAAACATCGGGTTACTAAGCGCGGCCCTGCGCTTAGTAACCCGATGTTTACCCTGGTTACAAGCGAACGCATCGCTGGATCGGTGTCACACACACCGATCCAGCGATGACAGCGGGAGATCCAGCGACGAAAGAAAGTTCCAAACGATCTGCTACCACGTACGATTCTCAGCAGGATCCCTGATCGCTGCTGCGTGTCAGACACAGCGATATCATAACGATATCGCTGGAACGTCACGAATTGTACCGTCGTAGCGATAGAAATGGCACTGTGTGACGGTACACTAAAGGTACCGTCACACTTAGCGACGCTGCAGCGATACCGACAACGATCCGGATCGCTGCAGCGTCACTGTTTGGTCGCTGGAGAGCTGTCACACAGACAGCTCTCCAGCGACCAACGATCAGGGGAAAGACTTCGGCATCGTTGAAACTGTCTTCAACGATGCCGAAGTCCCCGGGTAACCAGGGTAAACATCGGGTTACTAAGCGCAGGGCCGCGCTTAGTAACCCGATGTTTACCCTGGTTACCATCGTTAAAGTAAAAAAAAGAAAGGCTACATACTTACCTACCACTGTCTGTCCCCGGCGCTGGGCTTCTCTGCTCTGGCTGTGAGCACAGCGGCCGGAAAGCAGAGCGGTGACGTCACCGCTCTGCTTTCCGGCTGACCGGCACTGACAGTGCAGAGGAAAGCAGAGCGCCGGGGGACAGACAGCGGAAGGTAAGTATGTAGTGTTTGTTTTTTTAATATTTACGCTGGTAACCAGGGTAAACATCGGGTTACTAAGCGCGGCCCTGCGCTTAGTAACCCAATGTTTACCCTGGTTACCGGGGACCTCGGGATCGTTGGTCGCTGGAGAGCTGTCTGTGTGACAGCTCTCCAGCGACCAAACAGCGACGCTGCAGCGATCGACATCGTTGTCGGTATCGCTGCAGCGTCGCTGAGTGTGAAGGTACCTTAACACTAGAGAAGAAAGGGAAAGGATTCAGAAGGATCTAGATAAGCTTGAACAATGGGCAGCGACGAATAGAATGGTATTTAACGGAAAAATGCAAGATTCTACATCTGGGCAAGAAAAACAAAAATGACATCTATAGAATGGGAGGAATAGACAATAGCACATGTGAAAAAGACTTGAGTATACTAATACATCACAGACTGTACATGAGTCAACAATGTGATGCAGCAGCAAAAAAGGCAAACACAGTTCTAGGACATATTAAGAGAAGCATAGAGTCTAAATCATGTGAAGTAATTATCCCCCCTTTACTCATCCTTGGCCAGGCCGCATCTGGAATACTGTGCCCAGTTTTGGGCACTAAATTAAAAAAAATACATTGAAAAACTGGAGCAAGTTCAGAGAAGAGCTACCAGGATGGTGAGCGGACTGCAAAGTATGTCCTACGAGGAACAGTTAAAAGATCTGGGAATGTTTAGCTTGCAAAAAAGAAGCCTAAGAGGAGACTTAATAGCTGTCTACAAATATCTGAGGGGCTGTCACAGTGTAGCGGATTCATCCTTATTCTCATTTGCACATGTAAACACAAGAAGCAATGGAATAAAAGTGGAAGAGAGAAGATAAAGATTAGATATTAGAGAAAACTTTTTGACAGTTAGGGTGATCAATGAGTGGAACAGGCGGCCACGAGAGGTGGTGAGTTCTCCATCAATGGAAGTCTTCAAACAGAGGCTGGACAGACATCTGTCTGAGATGGTTTAGTGACTACCGTATTGAGCAGGGGGTCGGACATGATGATTTTGGGGGTCCCTTCCAACTCTAACATTCTATGATTCTATGACTGATGGGAGATAAGTGTACATAGACTACTGCTGCTGGGATTATATGTAATGCAATGTTTTGTACTTTGCCATGTGTTCATATGTATATTGTGCCTGTGAACAAAAATGTAGAGATAGAAAGCTAGGAAGTAAGGGGTGACCAACAATTCCCAATTAATATGTCACTCCAGGGAGCAAATTAATTGTTACCTGTCCTTGCTTCAGGGCCAGGTTGTATTTCCTTCCCTAATGACCATGCTCCCATTGTGCTTGTCCTTGCCGGTTTAATGTGATAGCCTGGTAAGTGAGTCGCCCGCCAGGGCCGTGGGGTACTCGATACCGGGTCCAGTACTTAAGGGGACGTATCATGGGGGCAACCCGGTCTGTTATGTTCGTGACGCCACCTGTGGTATTTGGTCAGTAGGGACCGACGCTGCTTAAAGGGGTCTTCTGGGGTGATGTTGCAGCAAGATGGTAACACTTCCCACAGGTAAAGCGGGGTCCCCAGGGCTCCCAAGGTGTGTAGCAAAGATGGTGCATGCCGACGAATAAGTGGAGGACACAGAGTTTGCAGTCTTTTACCTGGTTTACTGATGGTAGCAGTCCTCAGTCCAGGGTACCAGGTGTAGGGTAGCTGTCGTCCGGTCGGCTTGGAGGCAAGGGATCACACTTAAGGCAAGGTCCGTAAGCCTTTCCTACTTGCACCAAATGGAGAAGTGCCTGAGGCTTAAAGCTTGCTGGCAGGGTCCCCTCTCTCCTGTCCTAAGACAGATGTCTGTACGATAGGCAGTTTGAGCCTGTTTATAGATGACCCGGCTCTTAAAGTCACTGTTCACCTCAGACTTGTTACAGGCAAGTGACATAAAGTCCTATGCCCTCCGGTTCTGTCGCGCGTCCAGGAGAACAACACGACCTCGGGCTCCCGGTACCCGACTTCTGCGCTCTGGCTCTGAGGGTGTCTTTCCGCTGTTCCCCTCCTGAGCCCTTTCCTCCACTGTGCTTCTTCCCTCTAAGCTCCTTCACAATTCAACTCCTCTCGTTCTCACTCTTTCCAGAGGCTGCAGCTCCCTCATGGCTGCTTGGCCCCTACGTCTGCTCCAGACATCCTTCTACTCTCCTCTCTCAGACTGGCTGACTCCTCCTCCAGACCAGGAAACATCAAGTCTAAGGAAGTTCCCCTGAATCCGGGTTTAGAGCTTCCCCTCCCGGCCTAGATTCAGATGTGTTGAATGTAAGTGCCTTACTTGATAGAAAGAATCACCCTTGCCTCCAAGCATGACATCACCCTCCTCGAGGGAAGGCAACATCACTGCAGCAACCGGCCACCTGGGGTGCTGCATAAGTACCTCTAATGTCATTTTAGGGACAGCTCAGGTGAATGCTTACTATTTGAGAAGTTAAGAAGATAGCACCCTGCTACCATGTGCTTTTCCTGAAGTTAGGCTCATCTTCCTCTTGACTCTGCTCCAGCCAGATGTTTAATTATCTTCTCTGCAACTCCTGTTTTCAATCCAACAACCAGCTACTACTTCCAAGCTGGTTACAGCAAGTTCTGGTGCTATTTCACTGTCAGCTCTGCTGTGTCAAGTTACATTAGCAAGATCAAATCTGCTATTCTAATGCTGTAAACATTTGCTACTCTGTTATTCCCATGATAAACCACATCTATGCATGCAAGTTACCAGTTTTCCTATACACCTTTGCTATTCCTGTGTGCAATCACCTCTCTGCAAGCAATGTGCTAGATTTCCTATACATCTCTGCTGTTCCTATCAGCACAACTGACTCAGTTGCATCATTCTGCCCTTTAGAATGGCATCAACCCCAGTTAGGCCATGTTCACACCATCCTTTTTTTAATGCGGAATCGCCGCGATTTTCCCGCTGCGGGTCCGCAGCTGTTTTCCATGCAGGGTACATTAGAAATGTACCCTATGGAAAACAGGAACTGTTGTGCCCACATTGCGGAAAATCGCGAAAAAAGCCGCGCTGAATAGCCGCGGTAAAAAAGAAGTACCATGTCACTTCTTTTTGCGGAACTGCAGCGGTTCTGCACCCATTGACCTCCATTGTGAGGTCAAACCCGCAGTAAAACCCGCAGATGAAAAAAATATCTGCGGGTTTTCTGCGGTTTGTGGTGCAGAACCGCTGCAGTGTGGCTGCCCCCCCCGTGCCCCAATCCCACCCCCCCATGCTCCGATGCCACCCCCCCATGCTCCGATGCCACCCCCGTGCTCCGACGCCCCCCCCCCGTGCCCTCATCTCCCCCCCTTATACTTACCCGGCCTCCCGGTGTCCGTCCGGCCGTCTTCTCCCTGGGCGCCGCCATCTTGCAAAATGGCGGGTGCATGCGCAGTGCGCCCGCCGAATCTGCCGGCAGATTCGTTCCAAAGTGGATTTTGATCACTGAGATATAACCTATCTCAGTGATCAAAATAAAAAAAATAGTAAATGACCCCCCCCTTTTGTCACCCCCATAGGTAGGGACAATTAAAAAAATTAAGAATTTTTTTTCCCACTAAGGTTAGAATAGGGTTAGGGTTAGGGGTAGGGTTAGGGTTAGGGTTAGGGGTAGGGTTAGGGGTAGGGTTAGGGTTAATGGTAGGGTTAGGGTATTTTCAGCCATTTTAACCCTAAAAAACTTCCTAGAAAACACACAGACTCTGCATAGAAAACTGCATAAAAAAACACATAAAAAACGCATCAAAAAACGCATCAAAAAACGCACCAAAAAAGCACCAAAAAAGCACCAAAAAAAGGACCTGCGTTTTCAGCCAAGAGCTGCGGTTTTTAGTCCTGAAAAAAAAGGAGGGAAATCAGGAACGTGTGAACATAGCCTTAGAATGTCGACCTACTTACATCAGGGACACATCAGATCTCCAAATGATTGACGGTATCCACATTGATGATGACTTGTTTATCATGAAGTTTGACATGGAGTCACATCAGGCATCCAGATGGTATATAAGCCAACTAATATTGGCAAGGTTTATTATGCAGCTGTTGGGATTTGTATTAACCCACAATATTTTGGAGCTTAAAGGATCCTTATTCCTACAGCTCCAGGGTACCACTATGGGTGCGGCTTACGCACCCTCATATACTAATCTGCTCTTGTGGGGGGAGACTACTCCTTTATGACCAGTACTTTTTAATAGACCACATCATCAAGTGTACACAGTAAACTGATTATGTATTCCTGGTCTGGACTGTTATTGAGTTGTAGTCATTTGTGATGTGCCTGAAAAACAAAGATCGCAACAGCAACTTAACATACAAATAAGACTTCTTGGATTTAGTATTAGAATAAAATTCTATGGGATGTATTCCCACAGACATACAGTACAGACCAAAAGTTTGGACACACCTTCTCATTTAAAGATTTTTCTGTATTTTCATGACTATGAAAATTGTACATTCACACTGAAGGCATCAAAACTAAACAAAAAAGTGTGAAACATCTGAAATGATGTCTTATATTCTAGGTTCTTCAAAGTAGCCGCCTTTTGCGTTGATGACTGCTTTGCACACTCTTGGCATTCTCGTGATGAGCTTCAAGAGGTAGTCACCGGGAATGGTCTTCCAACAATCTTGAAGGAGTTACCAGAGATGCTTAGCACTTGTTGGCCCTTTTGCCTTCACTCTGCGGTCCAGCTCACCCCAAACCATCTCGATTGGGTTCAGGTCTGGTGACTGTGGAGGCCAGGTCATCTGGCATAGCACCCCATCACTTTCCTTCTTGATCAAATAGCCCTTACACAGCCTGGAGATGTGTTTGGGGTCATTGTCCTTTTGAAAAATAAATGATGGTCCAGCTAAACGCAAACCGGATGGAATAGCATGCCGCTGCAAGATGCTGTGGTAGCCATGCTGGTTCAGTATGCCTTCAATATTGAATAAATCCCCAACAGTGTCACCAGCAAAGCACCCCCACACCATCACACCTCCTCCTCCATGCTTCACGGTGGGAACCAGGCATGTACAGTCCATCCGTTCACCTTTTCTGCATCGCACGAAGACACGGTGGTTGGAACCAAAGATCTCAAATTTAGACTCATCAGACCAAAGCACAGATTTCCACTATCTAATGTCCTTTCCTTGTGTTCTTTAGCCCAAACAAGTCTCTTCTGCTTGTTGCCTGTCCTTAGCAGTGGTTTCCTAGCAGCTATTTTACCATGAAGACATGCTGCACAAAGTCTCCTCTTAACAGTTGTTATAGAGATGTGTCTGCTGCTAGAACTCTGTGTGGCGTTGACCTGGTCTCTAATCTGAGCTGCTGTTATCCTGCGATTTCTGAGGCTGGTGACTCGGATAAACTTATCCTCAGAAGCAGAGGTGACTCTTGGTCTTCCTTTCCTGGGGCGGTCCTCATGTGAACCAGTTTCTTTTCTTTGTAGCGCTTGATGCTTCTTGCCACTGCACTTGGGGACACTTTCAAAGTTTTCCCAATTTTTAGGACTGACTGACCTTCATTTCTTAAAGTAATGATGGCCACTCGTTTTTCTTTACTGAGCTGCTTTTTTCTTGCCATAATACAAATTCTAACAACCTATTCAGTAGGACTATCAGCTGTGTATCCCCCAGGCTTGTGCACAACACAGCTGATGGTCCCAACACCATTTATAAGGCAAGAAATCCCACTTATTAAACCTGACAGGGCACACCTGTGAAGTGAAAACCATTCCCGGTGACGACCTCTTAAAGCTCATCAAGAGAATGCCAAGAGTGTGCAAAGCAGTCATCAAAGCAAAAGGTGGCTACTTTGAAGAACCTAGAATATCAGACATAATTTCAGTTGTTTCACACTTTTTTGTTAAGTATATAATTCCACATGTGTTAATTCATAGTTTTGATGCCTTCAGTGTGAATGTACAATTTTCATAGTCATGAAAATACAGAAAAATCTTTAAATGAGAAGGTGTGTCCAAACTTTTGGTCTGTACTGTATTCACAAACATCCCTCGGTCAATTCTTATCTTCATGCAACTTCCTCTGATCTTCCACATATGATAAAGGCAATCCTTAGGGGACAATTTTTATGGATGAAGTGCATACGTTCCACACAGGAGATGTCTGAGTGTCAAGCAGTAGATCTATGGATTGTGGATGTAGTCAATGATGCATTAAGCATACATAACTCCGCGCAAAGAATAATATTTGAATAACATAATATCAATAAGAAATATATTTTCAATGGGCTTGATTTGCAGCCGTTGCCTATTTTTTTTCTATGTGTTTATACAGCATGTCACCAGTGTTAACTTATTGCTGTATGCCAAGTCTCTACATCTATTGAAGGCTGTGTCCAAAGATTTTTTAATTATCAAGCTTCTAGCCTACCAATAAGTAAAATCCACCTACGGTAATCTGTTGCTGGTGTCCAATTGCATTAGTTTCACCATTTCTAAATGGGGAAATTACCAATCATCTTAGAATTAGCATCACCTAATATTCTTACTATGGAGAATTAAATATTATACATTTTTCAATTAGTTAAAAAAAAAGTAGCCCTTAATGAGAGAGATTGCCACGTTCAGGTAATAAGCTATGCAGCAATTTTGATAATGAGTAATTGATTTAGATGTGCAGTACTTCTCTCCGAGTCAGAGGTGTCATGTTATTTTTAATATTATTCTTCTCTAGCTAATCAATTTGCATTAATTGATGTAAAGGATTCCAATAATTACAGGAACTGCACAGAATTAAGGTTCTCAGCATTTGCTGTATTTAACAGAACTACTGATCGCTTATCATATTGCTGTGTATAGAAATTCACTAATTAGCACACTTAAATGGGATGTCCAGGCGTGGGGTTCAAGTCTGCTGCCACTCTCCGTGACTGCAGACTTGTGAATCCTCACAGGATGAAGTGTGCGCACTGTCAAGATTTTCCAATGCCGGGTGTGTGAGTGCAAGCATGCGATTTGCCTACATGCGGACACATGGCGACTAGACGTGTGTGGCCTCACTCAATACAAGCGAAATAAGAGAGATTGGACACGTCTAGTCGGAATGTGGCCGGAAGTATGTAAATCGAATGCTTGTGGTAACATGACTGCTCGCTCCCACAGCCATCAGTGGACAATGCTGACTGTGCACAGGGTGCACTCTGAGAATTCTGAAGTTTGCATTCACATAGATTGACTGCAGACTTGAGTTCCAGCCTGTGACAACGTCTTAAACGCTCCCATACTCATTAGACTAACGTCAGCTGAACATGCCGATATTGATGGGTTCCGCTCATGATCTAATGTGTATGTGGACACCAGCCAACTGACGGTCGGGAGAAATATTAATTGCGCATGTCTGAGTTTGGACTGCCGATTGCATTGTTCTCCCTGACATAAGCCACCAGTCGATGTAACAGTCAGCAACTTGTTTTTCTTATTATAATTTATTTTTTTTAATCAAATGTCATGTTTTATCTCTAAATAATTAAGTGGATGCTGGAACCCGCTTTCTTTTTGTCTGCTTTTTGCCCAGTTTCCGTCTGGAGTCCACGCACCGCATTCTTTTGATGGAGGCCTCAATTGTGTTGAATCGGGTGAGCTGAATAATTCCTCACTCCTTCCCCATTTTTTCATCCATGATGCGACCATCCAGGCAGAAAACCACTGAAGAATGAGCTGTTTGCAAGTTCAGCCTCAGTGACTATCGGTGACATCATAGAGGTTACTGCAGCTCACTGGGGGTGCGTTTCCAGCTGGGCCCCTGAACTTCGGTGACCTCAGTGAGATCACTCCTAGCACCTTGAGAAAAAGTCTCACACACATATGAGACATCCGTGTGACATCCATGTGTCTGTGTGCTGTCCGTGTCCGAATGTTCGTGTGCTGTCCGAGTCTGTGTGCTGTAAGAGAGACAAGCGGTGGATACCGCGCCCTACACCCCTGGCATACCCACTAACCACAATTGCTCTACTTGGGACGTTACTTCCCGTATATCACTATATAGCTATATAACCCGATCCAACAAATATTCCGCTGGATTACTCCATGCCACTTCTCCTGGCAGAGGAACTCCAAATTTGGTTACATGAAACCATTTCCTCTTCTTCTGCAGCAGACCGAAACGTTTGTACAGACTGCAAAATAAAATTTTCTGAACAAAAATCTATTAAGTTGAGTGCCAAGTTTTATTATTACTGTGTGCTGTCAGAGTGACACATATGGAATGAAATGCAGCATAGTAATTAAGGAGTTTTATGTGTTAAAGATATTCAAAGATAGAGATAGATAGCAATGAGGAACATGGTAGATGATAGATAGATAGATAGATAGATAGATAGATGTCAATGTGTTTTCTAACCAGTGCTTTGCGTGCTTATTTTTCTGTACTTGTATTTATTTTTAAAATAAATAAATATAAAAATGGCGTGGGACCCCGCAAAAATTTTATAACCAGCTGAGGGAAAGCTGATGGCTGGGGGCTCATGGTAATAATCTTGGAAGGGGCCAATAGCACCCGCAACTATTACCTCACTTGCCACCTTACCAGGGCAGTTGGGAAGAGCGGAGGCTAAGGGCCAGAACTGGCCTTGGCCCATCTAATGAATGTATCATTTCTGGGGCAGCAGAGGGCTGATGTTCTTAGTCTGGGAGGGGGCAAATTCTTTGGCCCTTTCCTAGGCTATTAATATCAGCCTGCAGTCGTCTGCATAGCCCTTACTAGTTAGCAAGTATAAGGGTGACTCTACGTCATTTTTTGGGGGGTTCCCCTTATTATAAACAAGGCTAAGCAAACAGCTGGGAGCTATTCTTAATAGCCTGGGAACCTTTATGGCTATTGATCCCTTCCCATAATATTAACACCAGCCCATTCATTTAATATGTGTTAGACAAATACTGACTACAACTGTCATCAGACTCGCCTGGTCTCACTGATCGCAGGGAGACCAGGCAACAATAAAGACAGTAGGATACAGTACCCAGCACCTGGGAACAGCACAAACTATACTGCTTTTTCCCAAGTGCCGGTATGTGTCACACTGACGACACATGAATATCATCCGTGTGTCATCAATATGCACGTGTGCAGCACGCATTTTGTCTGTGCTGCGTTACAAAAAAACGGACTGCATACGGACATAAAAATCGGATGTGTGAAGATGGCCTAACATACAAGAGTTTGAAAAGATGAATGCTGCATAGTATGAACATTCTTTACTTATCAGTTTGAGATGCTTATGGCAAACAATGGATTAACCAACTGGTTTTGTGAAGTCATAAGTGTTAGTTGCATAAATGAAAGAAATCTGGGGAGATAAAAGAAACAGAAGAAACACACAGATAGATAATTGGCTGGCCCAAAGACATAGGTGCCCCTAGCCTGTCCGATGATAATCTCTGGATAATGTCTAGCAGGATTGGAACCAGTTAGAATGGGAAGAGTACAATTGTTATAGGCAGCAAAAAAAAGGAACAAGCAACAGTGACTAGGAATGTGGTGGAAAGGGTAACACGAGATGGGGTTTCAGAAGGTTAGTCAAGTCTTCTAGTAAAGGATCAGGTGATCAGATAGGTTGGGTATTCATTACTGTGGTACAGAAATTGAGAACGTCCAGAAGAGCCAATATTTAGGTAACGGAGGTGAGGCAGATTGAGGTATGCGGTAGAAGAAGGAGTCTGCGAGACTTGTGGTAGTGGTGCTTCTAAGAAGAAGAGATGGCGCTGAAGCAAGATCAGTGAGTGCATTACCGCATGTAAAGATGCAAAAAAGTTATTATCAAGTGGATAGAAGGAGAGGTAATTTCAAGCCTGATTAAAATGCGACTTGGGCTTTTTTCTCCTTTTACCAACTTTCTAAGTTTTAATATGTCTCTAAAAATAATGCCATCGCAAATTAGTTTCTCGGTTCATAGAACTCTTTGAAATTCGATAAGAAAGCTTAAAAAGAGCAATGAGATCCACAAAATCTGGGGCCGAAAAAAAGAAATGAAATGGCTCCTCGGAAACATTTACATAACGTATTCAGCGCTGGATACAAATTGAAAGGAAAAGAAAAGTGTGGAGAAAATCTGCTCGCGAGGAAAGCAAGACGTGACAACATTTTGTATGAAATACACAACATTTGCTTACAAGCTATTAGCACTGTGTGATACGGAGTAAAAGATGCAGGGTGATGAGATATTACTAATGTGCTACTTTCAGGAAATTAGTTTTGGTCCTTTTAAGATGCGGAAATGTGTTAATATCGACTTATTATCTAATTAAATCAGCCCGTTCTCATTTATGTTCTATATATATATATATACAGTTAGGTCCATATATATTTGGACAGAGACAAAAAAAATTTAACTTTGGTTATAGACATTACCACAATGAATTTTAAACAAAACAAATCAGATGCAGTTGAAGTTCAGACTTTCAGCTTTCATTTGAGGGCATCCACATTAAAAGTCAATGAAGGGTTTAGAAGTTTCAGCTCCTTAACATGTGCCACCCTGTTTTTAAAGGGACCAAAAGTAATTGGACAATTGACTCCAAGGCTATTTCATGGACAGGTGTGGGCAATCACTTCGTTAGGTCATTCTCAATTAAGCAGATAAAAGGCCTGGAGTTGATTTGAGGTGTGGTGCTTGCATTTGGAAGGTTTTGCTGTGAAGTAAACATGTGGTCAAAGTAGCTCTCCATGCAGGTGAAACAAGCCATCCTTAAGCTGCGAAAACAGAAAAAACCCATCCGAGAAATTGCTGCAATATTAGGAGTGGCAGAATCTACAGTTTGGTACATCCTGAGAAAGAAAGAAAGCACTGGTGAACTCATCAATGCAAAAAGACCTGGGCGCCCACGGAAGATAACAGTGGTGGATGATCGCAGAATAATCTCCAGGGTGAAGAGAAACCGCTTCACATCAACCAACCAAGTGACCAACACTCTCCAGGAGGTCGGCGGATCAATATCCAAATCTACCATAAAGAGAAGACTGCATGAAAGTAAATACAGAGGGTTCACTGCACGGTGCAGCCACTCATAAGCATCAAGAAGAAAAAGGCTAGACTGGACTCTGCTAAAAAAAATCTAAAAAGCCAGCACAGTTCTGGAAGAACATTCTATGGACAGATGAAACCAAGATCAACCTCTACCAGAATGATGGAAAGAGGAAAGTATGGTGAAGTCGTGGTACAGCTCGTGATACAAAGCATACCACATCATCTGTAAAACACGGCGGAGGCAGTGTGATGGCGCGGGCATGCATGGCTGCCAGTGGCACTGGGTCACTAGTGTTTATTGATGATGTGACACAGGACAGAAGCAGCCGAATGAATTCTGAGGTATTCAGAGCCGCCATACTGTGTGCTCAGATCCAGCCAAATGCAGCCAAACTGATTGGTCGTCGTTTCATACTACAGATGGACAATGACCCAAAACATAAAGCCAAAGTAACCCAGGAGTTTATTAAAGCAAAGAAGTGGAATATTCTTGAATGTCCAAGTCAGTCACCTGATCTCAACCCAACTGAGCAGCATTTCACTTGTTAAAGACTAAACTTCAGACAGAAAGGCCCACAAACAAACAGCAACTGAAAACCACCGCAGTGAAGGCCTGGCAGAGCATCAAAAAGGAGGAAACACAGCGTCTGGTGATGTCCATGAGTTCAAGACTTCAGGCAGTCATTGCCAACAAAGGGTTTTCAACCAAGTACTAGAAATGAACATTTTATTTAAAATTATTTAATCTGTCTAATTACTTTTGGTCCTGTGGCTCATGTTAAGGAGCTGAAACTCTTAAACCCTTCATCCAATTTTAATGTGGATACCCTCAAATGAAAGCTGAAAGTCTGAACTTCAACTGCATCTGAATTGTTTTGTTTAAAATTCATTGTGGTAATGTCTATAACCAAAATGATAAAAATGTTGTCTCTGTCCAAATATATATGGACCTAGCTGTATACATATATATATATATATATGATATATATATCACACAGACAGCTCTCTCCAGCATCCAACGATCAGGGGAAAGACTTCGGCATCGTTGAAACTGTCTTCAACGATGCCGAAGTCCCCGGTTAACCAGGGTAAATATCGGGTTACTAAGCGCAGGGCCGCGCTTAGTAGCCCGATATTTACCCTGGTTACCATTGTAAAAGTTAAAAAAAACAAAACAAAAACAGAACATACTCACTTTCCGATGTCTGTCTTGTCACCCGGCATCAGCTTCCCGCACTGACTGTTTCAGCGCCGGCCGGCCGTAAAGCAGAGCACAGTGGTGACGTCACCGCTGTGCTTTACGGCTGGCGCTCACAGTCAGTGCGGGAAGCTGACGGCGGGGGACGTGACAGACATCGGAATGTGAGTATGTACTGTTTTTTTTTTTACTTTTACAATGGTAACCAGGGTAAATATCGGGTTACTAAGCGCGGCCCTGCGCTTAGTAACCCAATATTTACCCTGGTTACCAGTGAACAAAAAAAAAGTCCTGATCATTCCCAGCAACCAACGATCTCCCAGCAGGGGCCTGATCGTTGGTCGATGTCACGCATAACGATTTTGTTAACGAAATCGTTATGTGTGAAGGTACCTTTAACAGTCAAATCTATGCAAAGAATATGCAGAATGACTGGCACGAATAGCCTGTTCTACGTAGTGTACTATTTGCTATAACAAATGCCTATGGGCGATATACAGTGAGGAGTAAAAGGGTAACAGTGTTTTGAGCTTCTGACTTTCAGGTCCATATCTCACCATCCACTGCAACTTTGTATGTGACACTAATTTAATCGTTATGTTTCTATCTTTGCTTTTTATTGTCACAAATGCCTGTTGGTAACAATGTTTTGAACTTTTGACTTTCAGGCTCCATATCTCATCATTCACTACAGCTTCATACACATGACTACCATCATTTTATAAACAAGATAAATCATTTTGGATATCTCATACATAAATTTTGACTTGCAACTATTTTGCATATGATTAGTTATGCAAATTCATGTCAGGTTGATGAATTGTTACTGTTTTACATCTGGTGGTGGAATAACTTTTTTATTCTTGTATACTACAAAATACAACCTGTTCTCACATTCCCTAATATCTCAGTGTGTATTAGGTTGATTCCAAAGGGAAATGTCACTGGTTCGAATCAAATAGTTGCCCTGAAGAAGATTTCCCAAGAAAAGAGAAATAGCATCATTCAGCTCATCGATAGCGGTCTCTCAGCCAAGAAAATTACCAAACTACATCATGTGAGTGCCATGACAGTTGGAAGAAAATGAAATTGAATCCGTCCATCCATTCAAAAGCCAAGAGAAGAAAATCCAGACAAAATATCCGAGTCAACAAGTTGGCTCATCACAAGATCTATCAGTTCTGGTGTGACAAACACAGCAATGGAGGAGGCTCGTATGTTTCGAAATAGTGAGATCACAGACATCCATGCAAGCACCGTAGGACACACATAACCCAAGTCTGGAATGGTGGCCCGAAAAAAGGTGAAGAATACTCGACTTCAATGTCATCATAAGAAACATCAGCTTGAGTTTGGAAAAAAAGTGAACAGTAGAAGATTGGAAATGGGTGATTTGGCGCAATGAGATCAAAGCTAATAGACTAGGCTCAGATGGGTGCAAATAGGTCTTCAAGAAACAAGGGACAAATGGGCTAAAGGATGGAAACATTTAAGGAATTGTCAAGTTTGGTTTAGGAAGCTTGATGATTTGGGGTTGTTTCACAGCCAAAGGCGTTCAATACTTAACCAGGATCGATGGTGGTCTCAAAGCTGAGCTATATGTAAGTACCCTACAAGACGAGTTACTTTGTACACTTGAATACTATGGGGTATGAAAAGGACGACTTAGTGTTCCAGCAGGACAATGATCAGAAGCATATGTTGAGACTGGCAAAGAATGGTTCAATGACAATGAAGTAGAAGTGCTGGATAGGCCCCATCGTCCCCAGACCTCAACCCAATTGAACTCTCGTGGGTAGAGTTGAAGAAAAAGCTGCATACATACCCAAGTGAGTCAACCAGTGTGCACCAACTTTGGGAAGGTGTAGAAGAGACCTGGGATCAGATTTAGGTCAACATATGCCTGAATCTGTTCGAGAGCAGCCCAGAAGGATTCAGGCATTGCTGAACGCCAAAAGTAGTTTTATAAAATGCTAACAAAATAATAAAAATTAAAATGTACACGTTTATGAGCAAAACAGTAACAATGCAGTGACATGACAAGAATCTGCTTATTTAATCATTTGTTAAATAACTGCAAGTCAAATTGATGTATGAGATAGCCAAGATGATAGTCTATAAAATTATGGTAGTCTCACGTTCAAAGCTGTAGTGGATGGTGAGATATGGAGCATGAAAGTCAAAAGTTCAAAATATTGTTACCCTTTTGCTCTTAACTCTATACTGTTGTCTGCCTATACACTTGGCATATGTTGGAGGCTTCGTATGGAGTTTTATGTTTGTAAGTCCTTCCTACAAATACCCAAGACTTCACTGCAAAGGTAATATAAATGCAACCTCATTTTGGAACCTTAGAACAATGATATTTGGTAATTATATGGTACGTCATGTTGGGTATGGATATGTTGGAGGCTTCGGATGGAGTTTTATGTTTGGAAGTCCTTCCTACAAATACCCAAGACTTCACTGCAAAGGTAATATAAATGCAACCTCATTTTGGAACCTTAGAGCAATGATATTTGGTAATTATATGGTGCGTCATGTTGGGTATTCATAGATGGTACTGCACAAGTACCAACTAGCTTAAGGCCAACCCTAGTTACATCTTCATTTTTCAAAGGTGTCCTGAATTTACCTTGGACTTGCTTGTTCACCAAATTAGGAGACCAACACAATGGACATACTTTCTTCTTTCTATTATATAATGGAAAGACATAAACTGAACAAGTGTCATGACACTCAAGAATGACAGCCGGGTCAACCTCTCCCATTAAAGTACTGGAGAATCCTCCAGTTCCGGCCAAGGTTCTGGCACAATAATAGAAGCCAAGGGTTCAGTAGAAGACAACCCCACTTGGAGTTGACTTTGGAGGGTGAGGCTTGACAATTACACCAGTGTGGCCAAGAAAATGTCCATCTGACACTTGTGAGAGCGTGCCTGATCTTCACTATGGGATAATCTGTTACACAGTGCAGTACCCCTTTCCTTCATCAAAAATAGTCTAATTAGAAATATTAAGCTTCCATTCCATTCTATTGGCTCCATCTAGTAGTACAGTTCAGGCTTAGTAGGGTGAAAGTCAGTAACAAAAGTACTCCAATAATAATAGTACCATTGCTTTAAGGGAAAAAAAGCAGACCCATATGTCTGGTAGGAAAGGATACAGTTGAGGGAATTGTTAAAAGTTAGTCTTCTTCAGACCTGGTCCATTGGCGACGATACTGTTCTGTGGCCACTGGACTGGAGCAATAAGGACTGCCTCTTTCATTTTGAGAACCACTGGTCTTCTTTTGACCAGCTGACCTGGCACAATGTCACATGTGTGTCATGCCACAACGATTACTTTGTGCCAGGCCGGCAAGTCAAAAGATGAGCCACGAATGCTGAAGATAGCAGACGATTCTCAGGTCTCCTGTCCAGCAGCCTCGAATAACAATGATGTGGCTGATGGACTGGGTCCTGTAGATATATTCATACCAACTCTAAGGTTGATCCATCAGAATTGGCCAAAAAATTCTATTCGGTCAGAATGGATTTCTCACTAATAGAAATTGCCTTGAAAAGATCTTAATTATGCTCTGAAGTCTCTCTAGACCCAAAAAGGGATTGAAAAGCAATTAGAGATTATAATTATATGTTCTCTACCCATTCCTCTGGTCTTCACTTTGGATCTTTCAGCATCCGAGCTTCGGGTTGTCCCGTGCTAACTGGTACCCATGATGATATGAGCGCAACTTACGTCTGTATGACTGCCAAAGTACATTCAAACGGGAAAAGTACATACCAGGAAGACAAATACCTGAACCTGACAGGTCCCTGTTCAGAATAGTAAAAGCTTCTCTGACCCTGGTATGTCCCTGCCTGATCACGGAGGTTGGCACCCTAAGGTAACGCAATGGCGCCCATGCTAGATGGCGGTTTACCCTGAATGTCCTTAGCAGCTCCTAGGATCACAAAAAGAAAATGAGTCACACACAAAGCAGCTGCAACCAACACAAACTATAGTAAAGTGAAGTCTCTCACCAACAGGAAACACCAGTAGGGGAAGGTATTTAAAGCTGCACCCGAAAGGTGATCGGACAAACAGAGTAAATGAAAAACACTTGATAACCAAAACTGACAGAAACAAAGATAAAAGAACTAAAACACAAAAAGAAAAAGTGTATCAGTTGTGGCTCAGAGGAAAGAGACGTCTACCCCTGAATCAAGGGTTCAAATTCAGAAGCAGGACAATGTCATTGACTTGAGTGCTAGTCAGTGCCGGAAGACCCCGACAATGGAGGCTGTAAGATCCGAACACCAGCGGCAGAATCAAATTGAGCAAACCGAATCCCAAAATTTTAGATTTTAGCATATCCATATTTTTCATGAAAAGCGTGATGAATTTGATTGGTTGCGCATCGATACGCTCTTCTCTATTAGAGAGCACTTTCATGCCTTTCAGCCTGTCTGCCGCACCGAGACGTCTCACATAGGTTAAAACATGGAAATTAGTTCTCCTAACATCAATTAAATTTGCATTTCGACAGGCAGCAAACCAAGTACCATATTTGACCATGCGATTTCTATTTATTTTCCTCTCGGAGTTATGGGCTGAGTCATGCTTGTGGTTATATATAGACCCAATTCCAATGAATCCCCACTGCTAAATCACTTTTCATAGCTCGCTTCGTTCCCATTAGGTAAGGCGCTCTTAATAAGTGCATTTTATTGTAAGGGTATCATTATTTTTCTAAAGTAATGACAGTCCGCCTACATGTAGCTATGGAAACAAAGAATACATACCGGTATGGCCCGTTACCATAGTTACATGTATGTTTATGTCTGCAGTAAGGGAACTTTGAACTGCATAGTAGCAGATGTGGTTCCGGCAGGTCGGCACCATCCGTCCTAGTATTGTTTCCATGGCTGCAGGTCAACAAGTCAGCGTCGCAGACAGGTTTGCTGAGCGGTCAGTGACTTTATGCCACACTTATGGCATGAAAAAAAGGTACAAGTTTGTAGGCAGGACACATTTATGCAACTTTATTCAATTTTTGGGGGGCCTTTTGCAATTGTGCTCAATTTTGCCACTTATCTAAAGTGATGGAAGAAGTTGGTGGGGTATAGCGGAAAAAAGCAGGGATTTCTGTAGGGAGACTGATTCGCGAAAATTAACAGCAAAAAAAAATGGCATTGTTTATAACAGATATTACACCAGCTCATAACTGGCGTCGATTCCATTTTCTAGCAGATGGTGAAATACTTTGAGAGGCAAACATTAAGCAAATTCTTTACTAGCATGTGAAAGTCCGAATTTAGTACGTTCGGACTTAATCTTTAAAGCAGATCTGATGCCAGATTTCACAAATAAATACACAATATCTGCTTACCCAGCCTTATTAACAGCTCCTCAGTGTGCCTCCTCCCTGCAGCCGCTGAATCTACACCCGCTTAGCCTAATTGACAGCTCCTCAGTGTGCCTCCTCCCTGCTGCTCAATCTCTACTCATCTCGCATAATTGACAGCTCCTCAGGGTTTCCCCTCCCTGCTGCTTAATCTCCAACTATCTAGTCTAATTGACAGCTCCTCAGTGTCCCTCCTCCCTGCTGCTGAATCTCCACCTATCTAGCCTAATTGACAGCTCCTCAGTGTCCATCCTCCCGGATGCTGAATCATCACCCATTAAACATGATTGACAGCATCTTAGTGTCCCTAATCCCTGTTGATAATCTTCACCCAGCTAGCCTGGTTAATAGATCCTCAGTGTCCCTCCTCCCTGCTGCTGAATTTCCTCCCATCTAGCCTGTTACAGCTTCTCAGTGTACCTCCTCGTCCTGCTGTGTGCTGTGGAGTGTCGCTCCTTCACCTGATAAGGTTTCCATATTCACAAAGTGGGACGAAAGGTGGCTAGCATATATGTATCGCATATTCACAAAGGAATTTATATTAGCAAGATGCGGATGCCGCTTAGACCACATACTACCCATTAAGGTCCCCATTCTGAAACGGATCACTAACCAGGTCACACATCTAGAGAGCAGTTACCGCCCCTGGAAATTACAGGGATACTTCGCTCCTAATAAAGCCACTCGTTATACCTTGATTAAGCGACCTTAGACTAAGACCCGGGAGGGTCGAAACGTCCGATTGTTGTGTCGCATGTACACATTGTACCAAGTCACCTTTGCTTTGATCCGATGTATATGACTGATTCTAATTTCTACTTGTATTTGAATAAATTAGCATTTCAAAATCTATATTTCTGTATGAGATATTCCACTTAGGGAGTGCGGTAAATTTATCATATTCTGTTATTAGACCATACGGTCTGTCTTACCAGCACCCCGACCTATTATAGAGTGCAGGCCAATATTTAGATTTGAGATTACAAGAAAGACACATTTGACTTCTTTCATTTCCAGCCCCATCACCATCTATCTCCGACCTGTACAAACTCCTCATCCTGCTGATATCCCAATACTGAGCCCCTGCTGCCATGTGTGTCCCTATTACTGCCCCTGCTGTGTGGTACAAAAGCAGGGATCCTCTTACTGCCCCACATAATAATGCCACCACTGTGCCCGTAACATAGTAATAATGCCTCCTTTGTTCCCTCTATATCAGGAATGTCAGACTCAAATACACAGAGAGACTAAATTAAAAACTTGAACAAAATCACAAGCCAACCTTGATATTTATTTAAAAAAATGTCTACAATTGAGAAAGTTTTTCCTTATCATTCTTTAAAGAATAATGAGCCCCACATGGTCCTCCATGCAGAATAATGTGCCCCACATAGTCCATCATACAGAATAATGTGCCCCACATAATCCTCCATACAGAATAATGTGCCTCACATAGTCCACCATACAGAATAATGTGCCCCACATAATCCTCCATACAAAATAATGTGCCCCACATAGTCCACCATACAGCATACTGTGGCTCGCATAGTCCTCCATACAGAATAATGTGCCCCACATAGACCTCCATACAGAATAAGGTGTCCCACATAGTCCTCCATACAGAATAATGTGCCCCACATAGACCTCCATACAGAATAAGGTGTCCCACATAGTCCTCCATACAGAATAATGGGCCCCAAATAGTCCTAAATCCAGTATAATGTGCCCCATATAGTCCTTCATTCAAAATAATGGGCCCCACATAGGGCACCATATAAAGCCGCCTGACAGTACACTTTCTATGTATTTATCCTGTAGGTAAAGTGACACAGGCGACAAATCTTTGCACGCTCTGCACTAACTGCTTTTTGTTTTAGAAACAGACAAGTGTTTTATAGGTAAAGCGATTAGGCTCATTCAGTGACAGCAAGCAGAGATCTTGCAAATAGTAAGGTATTTTCAGTCTGTTATTGCATCCAGCTGTGATAGAGTTAAATATTCTTTGGCACACAGGTGCTAATTAATTAACTAATGAACAAATGTTTATTAGCTTAGCTAGGTGCTTGCTCACATAGACCCTGACTAAGGAATGCAAGCTGAAGCGCGTTGTTTTTTTCTATGGTGCTGCACTGTGTCATTCCGACATGTTGGACTTTTAATATGAAGATGTGAAGATTTATATTTACTAGGGTTGAGCGAAACGGGTCGGTCATTTTCAGAAGTCGACGACTTTTGGCAAAGTCGGGTTTCATGAAACCCGACCCGACCCCTGTGTGGGGTCGGCCATGAGGTCGTCGATCTTCTGAATCTGGTATCGGAATTCCGATACCGAGTTCCAATATGTTTGCAATATCAGAAATCGGTATCGGAATCCATATTTAAGTGTAAAATACAGAATTAAAATAAAAAATATCGCTATACTTACCCTCTGACGCGCCCTGGTACTAACCGGCAGCCTTCCTTCCTTAGAATCAGCGCGCGACCAATCACAAGCCGCGACGTCACCGAAGGTCTTTCAAGCGCTGATTCTTAGGAAGGAAGGCTGCCGGAAAGAAGCAGGGCGCGTCCGAGGGTGAGTATATACCTAATAGGAATATACTCACCCTGCTTCTTTCCGGCAGCCTTCTTTCCTAAGAATCAGCGCTTGAAAGACCTTCGGTGACGTCGCCGCTTGTGATTGGTCACGTGAGCGGTCACATGGGCGGTCGCGCGACCAATCACAAGCCGCGACGTCATCTAAGGTCCTTCACGCGCTGATTCTAAGGAAGGAAGGCTGCCGGTTAGTACCAGGGCGCGTCAGAGGGTAAGTATAGCGATATTTTTTATTTTAATTCTTTATTTTACACTTAAATATGGATCCCAGGGCCTGAAGGAGAGTTTCCTCTCCTTCAGACCCTGGGAACCATTAGAAACCCAATGCACTGCATTGGGTTTCGAGTTTCGGCCGACCCCGACTCCGACTTTTCTATAGGATCGGCCGATTTCACTCGACCCGACTTTTGAGAAAGTCGGGTTTCGTGAAACCCGACCCGATTCTATAAAAGTAAAAGTCGCTCAACCCTAATATTTACCTGTTTTTCCATCATCACTGCAGAACAACTTTTTTCTACATGATTATATCTGCCTGGACTAGAGCGGCTCCGTGCTTCCTGCTTCAGATTGCAGTGAGCTGACTCTCCCATGTTCCCTCTCTCTCTTTATTATTATACACAGCTTAATGGGACAACAGCTCACTTTTACACAGTATAATGACCCTACAGCCCCCCTGTATACAATATCGTGGGCCCACAGATCCCCTATATACAGTATGATGGCCCCACAGCTCCTCTATGCACAGTAGGATGAGTCCACAGCTCCTTATATTCAGTATGATGGGCCCATAGCTCTCCTAGACACAATATAATGCCCCCACAGATCCCCTATACACATTATGATGAGCCTACACCTCCCCTATACACAGTATAATGGGCCAAGAGCTCCCTATTCCCAGTATAATGCCCTCACAACTTCTCTAAACACAATATGGTGGGCCCACAGCTCCCTATACACAGCATGATGGGCCAATAGCTCTCCTATATAAAGTATAATTCCCTCACAGCTCCCTTATACACAGTGTAATGGGCCCACAGCTCCCCTATACACAGTATGATAGGGCCACAGCTCCCCTATACACAGTATGATATCCCGACAACTCCCTTATACCTACTATGATACCCCCACTGGTCCTCCAAAACACAGTATAATGACCGCCACAGTAGAGCCCACACTGTATCATATCGTCAATAGTAGACCCCAAATTTTATGATGACCCCCAAAGTGGCCCTCAAACTGTATAATGGCCCTTGTATTAGCTCCCACACTATATAATGGCCCCCACAGTTGTCCCCACACTGACTGATTGCTCACATGGTAGGCCCCAAACTGTCTAATGGTACCTACATTAGGTCCCACGCTGTATACTGACCCCCTCACTTTATGAGGATCCCCTACAGATGTCCGTACCATGTGTGATGGGCCCACCCACAATATGAGAGCCCCCACACTGTAGGAGGGCCTTCCACATTAGTCCCTACACTGTACGAGGGCCCACCACAGTAATCCCCACATTGTATGATTGTCCCATTGGTAGGCCCCAAACTGTATAAACTGTAGGCCAGACACATTAACTCTCACACTGTATAATGGCCCCAGCATTAGCACTCAGACAGTACAATGCTCCAGCATTAGCCCCCAAACTGTACAAGCTATATAATGGCCCCCGCATTAGTCCTCAGACAGTATAATGCCCCCCGCATTGGCCCCCAAACTGTGCTATGGCCCATACATTAGGCCTTTAGCAATATAATGGACCCACATTAGCCCTCAAATCGTATAATGGCCCCAGCATTAGCCTTCAAGCTGTATAACGGCCTCCATATTAGCCACCATGCTGTGTAACGGCCTCTGCATTAACCCTCAAATAATCTAATGGCCCCCACATTAACTCCCAAACTGTATAATGGCTCTCACATTAGCCTCAAAACTGTATAATGACTCCTGCGTTGGCCCTGAAGCTGTATTATGGCCCCCGCATCAGCCCCCAAACTGTATAATGACTCCTGCGTTGGCCCTGAAGCTGTATTATGGCCCCCGCATCAGCCCCCAAACTGTATAATGATCCCCATATTAGCTTCTATGCTGTAAAATGGCCCCACACCCTGTGAGAGCCCACCTACAGTAGTTCCTACAATGTATGAGGGCCACCTCATACTGCATGAGGGGCCCACATTGTTTATGATGCCCCCACAATAAAACAAGAAATTTTAAAGGGGTTGTCCATTACTGCCACCCAATGAGCGCTGGCTTCACTGTATCTGCCGGATTGAAGAAGAAGTCAGGGATCAGCTGCAGCCCGGACTTCCTCTTCATGTTCAATCTACAGGAAGGCGGAGACAGGGAAGCCAGGGCTCGTTGGGCACATGTCACAACAACTGCACTAGGGCTCCGGGACCGCGAATTCTGGAACCGCACCGGCACAGGAGGTGAGAATAGGTGGTTTTATTTTATCGAGGAAAAACATTTTGTTCAAGACAGTTCATACAGCTTTGATCGATAACTAAAAAAAAACACATGAAGGACTCCCAGACTATGAGAAATAAGATTCTCTGGTCTGATGAGACGAAGATAGACCTTTTTGGTGATAATTGGGGTGCAACGTGTACATTAATAAGAAAAAAATGAACTTTTTTGAATTTACCAAATGGCTGCAACGAAACAAAGAGTGAAAAATGTAAAGGGGTCTGAATACTTTCCGCACCCTCTGTATGTGGCCAATTTCCCTATATGTCATCTTACGACTTATCAAAGAACCACATTGTAAAGTTTCTTCCTAATGTTTATATTCTGAATGCTTCTTACTTCTCGATGATTTCGTAGCTCTCAAAACCTTTTAGAATCCGAATGTAATTTTTTTTCCTTATTATTCAGGTTTTTTTTTTCTCTACTGAAATGGTAAAAAAAAAAAGATCGAAATGTGATAAAACTTTTTTTCAATATGCCAAAAATGTGAATGTTTGAGGCTATCGTTTCTCTCAGCGCGAGGAGAGGAAATGTTTATTGAGAAATCAAATTACAGTCAGAGTTATGCATTGACTGGAGATTGAAAAGCTCCTCCGTCTTTTCACAGAACGTCCGGGTGTGTTCTCCAGTTTATCAGGCAGAACCAACTTCTGTGTTTTGAAGAGAACACATTCTGTCAGGATCGGGAGGGAATAACTAGTTTCCAGGATTCACATTAGATTTTATGTCACGTCCTCTGGCAACAGTTTACACTCTGCGCACAAGAGCATGCAAAAAATAAAATAATAATAGGAAAAGTTTAGGAAATCAAGGAGGGCTCATTAATATTAGTGAGCTGGCAATACGATTCTACAGATCGGTGATTACAAACTTGTATATATTTTTGTTATTCAAGTGGCAAAATAAAATTTCAAAAAATTGGACTGTTCCGAGACCCGTAAGGTTTTATTTGTCTGTCGCTTTTTTTTATTTGTGCCCTTAGCTGACATTTTTATTGACACCATTTTGATGTTGATAGCCTCTTACATTTTTGGCGGTCTTGTGGCGATCCAGAAAACCGCAATTTTGGCGTTTTAATTTTTTTTCTCATTGTGAGATTGACGGATTGAGTTAATAAATTTCATATATTCATAGGACTTTTATGGATGAAACATTTGTTGTTTATTTTTTGGTTTTTTCATCATTGTTTTTTGGGTTTAAATTTGACAGTGTTCATTGTGCAGTAATAATGACCTAGCAACATGAATCTCCAGTTCAGTACGCTTATGTTGATACCAAACTTATAAGATTTATTTTTATATTTTACTGCTTGGATTTTGTCACCATCACCTGGGACTCTTTTTTTTATATTTTTTGAGCCATACAAGGACTTTTTTTTTTTTTTTGGGGGGGGGGGGGGAAAGCAGGGCAATCTGTAGATTATACAATACAGACCAAAAGTTTGGAAACACCTTCTCATTTAAAGATTTTTCTGTATTTTCACGACTATGAAAATTGTAAATTCACACTGAAGGCATCAAAACTATGAATTAACACATGTGGAATTATATACTTAACAGAAAAGTGTGAAACAACTGAAAATATGTCTTACATTCTAGGTTCTTCAAAGTAGCCACCTTTTGCTTTGATGACTGCTTTGCACACTCTTGGCATTCTCTTGATGAGCTTCAAGAGGTAGTAACTGGGAATGGTTTTCAATTCACAGGTGTGCCCTGTCAGGTTTAATAAGTGGGATTTCTTGCCTTATAAATGGGGTTGGGACCATCAATTGTGTTGAGCAGAAGTCTGGTGGATACACAGCTGATAGTCCTACTTAATAGACTGTTAGAATTTGTATTATGGCAAGAAAAAAGCAGCTAAGTAAAGAAAAACGAGTGGCCATCATTACTTGAAGAAATGAAGGTCAGTCCGTCCAAAAAATTGGAAAAACTTTGAAAGTGTCCCCAAGTGCAGTTGCAAAAACCATCAAGCGCTACAAAGAAACTGGCTCACATGAGGACCGTCCCAGGAAAGGAAGACCAAGAGTCACCTCTGCTTCTGAGGATAAGTTTATCCGAGTCACCAGCCTCAGAAATCACAGGTTAAGAGCAGCTCAGATTAGAGACCAAGTCAATGCCACTCAGAGTTCTAGCAGCAGACACATCTCTACAACAACTGTTAAGAGGAGACTTTGTGCAGCAGGCCTTCATGGTAAACTAGCTGCTAGGAAACCACTGCTAAGGACAGGCAACAAGCAGAAGAGACTTGTTTGGGCTAAAGAATACAAGGAATGGACATTAGACCAGTGGAAATCTGTGCTTTGGTCTGATGAGTCCAAATTTGAGATCTTTGGTTCCAACCACTGTGTCTTCGTGCAACGCAGAAAAGGTGAACGGATGGACTCTACATGCCTGGTTCCCACCGTGAAGCATGGAGGAGGAGGTGTGATGGTGTTGGGGTACTTTGCTGGTGACACTGTTGGGGATTTATTCAAAATTGAAGGCATACTGAACCAGCATGGCTACCACAGCATCTTGCAGCGGCATGCTATTCCATCCGGTTTGCGTTTAGTTGGACCATCATTTATTTTTCAACAGGACAATGACCCCAAACACACCTCCAGGCTGAGTAAGGGCTATTTGACCAAGAAGGAGAGTGATGTGGAGCTACACCAGATGACCTGGCCTCCAGACCTGAACCCAATCGAAATGGTTTGGGGTGAGCTGGACCGCAGAGTGAAGGCAAAAGGGCCAACAAGTGCTAAGCATCTCTGGGAACTCCTTCAAGATTGTTGGAAGACCATTCCCGGTGACTACCTCTTGAAGCTCATCAAGAGAATGCCAAGAGTGTGCAAAGCAGTCATCAAAGCAAAAGGTGGCTACTTTGAAGAACCTAGAATATAAGACATAATTTCAGTTGTTTCACACTTTTTTTGTTAAGTATATAATTCCACATGTGTTAATTCATAGTTTTGATGCCTTCAGTGTGAATGTACAATTTTCATAGTCATGAAAATACAGAAAAATCTTTAACTGAGAAGGTGTGTCCAAACTTTAGGTCTGTACTGTATGTGGGTTTTTTTGCAACTTTTTGAATGATTTTTATTACATTTTGATTGGGAGGCGATATGATGGGAAAAAGATCACAAATCTATCATTTTGATTTTTTTATCTTGTGGGTTAAGTATTTTGATATTTTGAAAGATTGGTCTTTTAAAAATGCAGCAATCTCAAATATGCTTTTATAATATTAATGTTTATATTATTAATAATACATTGTATAATATATTAATTCAATTAAAATAATAATTATATTAATAATTTAGATTATTTTTGGATAGAGGAACTGAGGCAATTTGAACATTTAGGGTATTTTTTTTTAGATCTCTTCTTACTTCTTAACCCCTTAGTGACCGAGCCAAATTTTTGAAATCTGACCAGTGTCACTTTATGTGGTAATAACTCTGCAACGCTTCAACAAATCCCAGTGATTTTGAGATTGTTTTTTTGTGACACATTATACTTTATGATAATGGTAAATTTAGTTCAACATTTTTTGTGTTTATTTATAAAAAATATAAAAAATTTGAGAAAAATGTTAAAAAATTAGCAATTTTCTAAATTTGAATGATTATCCCTTTAATCCAGATAGTCATACAACAGCAAACCATTAACAAATAACATTTCCCACATGTCAGCTTTACATCAGCATCATTTGTAAAATGTTATTTTATTTTGTTAGCATTTTAGGAGGTTTAAAAATGTAGCAGCAATTTTTCATTTTTTCAAAGAAATTTACCACATTTATTTTTTAGGGACTTATCCATGTTTGAAGTGACTTTAGGGGTCCCATATATTGGGAAACCCCCAAACGTGATACCATTTTAAAAACAGCACCCCCTGACATATCAAAAACTGCTGTCAGGTAGTTTATTAACCCTTCAGGTGCTTTACAGGAATTAATGCAAAGTGGTATGACAGAAATGAAAATGTGTATTTTTGCCACCTAAATGTTGCTAACTTCTAAACAGATTACAAAAGCAGTCAGACTCTAAGGCCGCTATTTGGTCATGAATTGCCATGGCAAACATCAGGACCACAAAATCATGATCTGAGGGCACCAATTGGGATAAAGAAGAAGCCCCCACACTCTGTTAACCGTTTATAATGATGTAGTCACTATTGACAGCAGCATCTAAGGGGTTAAACAGATTTAGAAGGTGCAAATACTGATCGTAGCTGATACAGCAAGTTGTCAGCTATAGTGTACAACCAACAGATGCTGGATTGTCCTCTGTATGGGGAGGCTATTCTCTTATATCTCAGGTCAGTTAAAAGACGTATTGGCGGTCATTAAGGGGTTAAACTATTTTTGTCCTGCCACGAGGAGGTTTGAACCTGTGATCGTTTTAGCGCTGGCACAATACACTGTACTACTTTAGTACTGCAGTGTATTGGCAATTTACCAATGGCTGGGCTTCAGAGGAGTACCAAGAGACCTTAGCTTTGGGAAATGCTATGATAACCCATCGTAATGCCTGAGGAAACACTTCACCCCAGATAATGACATCCAAGTCATTAAATGGCAGTGATCAAAGCTAGTTCGACCATCGGAGGCATTCAATGGCTGTATCACACAGCCGGCACCTGCTGGGTATGGAATAGGCTCAGATGATCAGATCCTGTGCTTTCTCCATACTCACATGCCAAACATGTTTGGAAGGGGGTTAAAGATTTACTGCCAGTGTTCCCTACAGATCACAGCTGAACGATGGGGTTCCAGTGGGAGAGGGAGCAAGTTGCGATCAGGCTAATGTCACCTATTTAGGAAGTAGGGATGTTCAATATGGAGATCCCCTTTAAGTAGGAGCAATAGCATAAAGTGGAATAAGGCTTAGAATCTAATGAAAAAGAACCCAAGACATTACAGTATTTTGTATAATTGGCGATGACAGGTGTAGAGTCAGGATCACAAAAGCAAATGTCAGTAGCAGCGCAAGGACGTTGATGTGCCATCTGCACAATCTGGTGTGCATGTCGCAGCAGCTTCAAGGCTCATCTGACTGTTTCTTTCACATCAGATGGCACATATGTGGTCGCTGACCTTGCCACTAGTGATCGGATAATCTTTCATCTCAAATCAGCTGTTCATGGACATTTCTAAGAACCTCAGCAGTGATGTGTCTTAAATATCATTCAGCGGATATTGTGTTCCCGTCAGGTTATCATAAAAATTATTCAGATTTGCCATTTAAAAGTTGGAAACTTATTCAGAAATGTCACCCCCTCCTCTGCTGCAACCTGCTTGTTTCTTGCTCTACTCTTACCTCTCTTGCCTCTCTTACCTCCCACCTTAAGTCGGCCATACACACTATACGGCTGTTGGCTGAGAGATGCTTTGGACAATCGTTCAGCCGACAGCCATCTCTGCAGACTCTCCCATACAAAGGAGCGTTTCTTTGGCCGTGCGCTCCTGTGTTCTCTATGAAGAAGCCGCCGACTGACATGTCAGCTGGCGGCTTATCTTGTGGAGAACAATGCAATTGGCACTCCGAAATTGGGCATGTGCGATCATTATCTCTCTCGACCAGCAGTGGGCGTCTCCATACACATTAGACCGTTAGTCGAACCCATTGATATCAGCAGTTTCAGCTGACATTAGTCTGTGTATAGGGCGCCTTTACACTTATCATGTTCACTTTCTTCTGAGTCGCCCGCCAGGGCCTGGAATACTTGGCACCGGCTCCGGTCTCTCTCAAAGGGAATGTCACGGTGGATGTGACCCCGTCCGTGGCCCTGGGACTCAATTAAAAGGGGGAAATGTCTTTTAAGGGGATTCAGTGGTGACCGACACCGCTCAAAGGAGGTCCCTGGGGAGATGGTATGGTGGCTGGATGGTGACGCTTCCCACAGGTGAAGCGGGGTCCCCAGGGCTCCCAAAGTGTGTGGCAAGGATGTTGTATGCCGACAAATAAGTGGAGGACACAAGTTGTAAAGTCTTTACCTGGTTTACTGATGGTAGTAGTGCATCTCAGTCCAGAGTACCAGGTACAGGTGTCCTGTGGTTCGGCTGGCTCGGAGGCAATGGGACAATCCCTTTCCCAGTTGAGGTCCATGAGCCTTTCCTCCTTACGCTGTTGTATGAGGTCCTTGCTGCCTGAAGCTTACTGGCAAAGTCCTCTTTTCCCCTGTCCTGGAACAGCTACCTGCATGATGGGCAGCTTGAGCCGTTTTACAGGGTCTCTATCATGTCCCAGGCTCTTCAGGTGCTGCTGCGTCTCAGGCATGTGCAGCGCCCCAGAGTCCTGGTCGTTGCAGTAATGTCGCTCTGCCACTAAGGGGAGTGATGTTATGTCTGATTGCACTAAAGGAGTTCACCTGACCAGGTATCACAGTCACACATTACACTTCACACCCGGCCACCAGGGGGAGCAAAAGGCACTATGTATTAGGCCACTCCTCACACTCTGGTAAAACTGGGGGTTGGACAGGAAGTTAGTGAGAACGCAGCCTGGGAGAGCTCCAGGGAGGACCTGTCAGGGGTGGGTTCCTGGCAGGTACCTAGCAGAAAGGACAGATCGTTACGGAGCCGCGCCTGCACTACCTTGCGGCGGCATCCTTAGGAAGGACACAAAGCGAAGGATATTGTGGAGAAGTGAAAAATGAGATCACATCACAAGGAGATAGAACCAGTAGGAGTCGTGCCCCGAGATCGGCAACATCCTACTGAGGCGCGTAGCTGGTGGCCGGAACGCCGAGGAAGTAACAAACTTCAAGCATTACTTCAAACAGCGGCAGCACAGTTGATTAAAGGTTGGCTGTCTATCTTAAATCACCTAAGCAGACATAGGGGGCAAACGTGGAGAGGGGCGTCTCTAGGGTCCCAGAATAACTCCATGCCTTCCCGTCAAGGTGCGTCCTAGCCAGATAAACTGGGGGACGGAGAGAGAGAGAACGAACGAATACAAAAGTTGTGAGGACTATCCCGTGGTGCTCAGCAGGGAAGGACTACATCACACAGGCGCTAGTTGGTAGGCACTGATTTCCACCTGCAAAGGTAACTCTGGATGTGCCTTCGGACCGGCCTGACTCAGCCAGCCCTGTTAGCAGTGCTCTGGATTGCGGATCCCGAAGTCTTCAGTAAAAAGGTAAAGAGACTGCAACCCTGTGTCCTCGTTACTAACTGCGCCTCACATCATCGCCACCTACACTACTGGGAAGCCCTGGGGATATACTTCACCTGTGCGAAGGTATACCATCTAGCTGCCATTCCATCACCCCAGTGGACCCCTAAGCAGCATCGGTCACTCTGACCGAATACCACAGGTGGCGTCACGAACCCTTGACAAACTTTCATCACCCTTTCATTGGACGGCCCTTAGCAGGGTCATGGACCAGGTCCAACCACCGTGACAACCCCAGCATCGAGATAGAGAGGACCGGTACCGAGTACCCCGCGGCCCTGCGTCTGGGGGCGCTCCACATGGTGTGGACCAATCACTTAAAGTCCTTAGCTCTCCGGTTCTGCTAATTGTCCTAGAGTCCCACTAAAGCCTCGGGCTCAGGGTGCCCGGTCTCTGCACTTCGGCTCTGAGGGTGCCCGGCCACAGTTCCCCTCTGAGCCCTTTATCTCTCCTCTGCTCCTTTCCTCTGTAGCTTCACCACATTCAACCCTTCAGGTTATCTCTCTTTCCAGAGGCTGCAGCTCCCACGTGGCTGCTGGGCCTCTCTGTCTGTTCCAGACGTCCTTCTTCTCTCTCTCCCTCCTGGAGACTACTTCAGACTGACCGACTCCTTGGTCTTCCTGGACCAACTGACTAGCTCCTCCTCCAGGCCAGGATGCCTATAGATAAGGGAAGCTCCCCTGAATCCGGGTCCTGAGCTCCCCCTTCTGGCCTGAATTTGGAATGTGTTGTGTGTGGGTGCCTTACCTGGTAAAGAGAATTCCCCTTGCCTCCAAGCATGATATCGCCCTCTCCGAAGAGAAGGCAACATCACTGTAACAACCAGTTACCTGGGATGTTAGACTTCCATTGATCTGTTCCTTCCTTAAAAAACGTCTATGGTTTCCTCCTGTTGCTCCTACCCGACCTTCCTCAAACCTGGCTCTAGTTTTTGTTTTTGCTAACCTTTCATTTTTCTGCCCTTTATCTGTTCTGTTCCTGTTTTTCTCTCATTTCTAATTTGCCTTATTACTGTCTCCTTTATTAATTTCTTTATCCAACCAGAACTACCTTGTGTTCCTTTAGGGTCCTTCCTCTGTTCTATCCTTGCCCTGTCTCAGCTTCCTCCTTAACCTTCCTGTGCTCTCTCCCTGCCCTTCTTCACCCATTCCAGTTCTGCTGTTTCTTTATCTCTGTATTTCCTCTGTTCTGTTCTCTATTCTTATCTCCACATTCTCCTCTGTGCCCTTCCTATCACTCCTTTTTTCCATGCACCTTTTCTCTTTCTGACTTTTCTTTTTTTTCACCTTTCCTGATTTCCATTCTCTACCTGGCATTCGCCTTTTCACTTTGTGCCCTTTACTTGTCCTGTCAATGCTCTTCGTTTTTTCTCTTTCGGTCTTTCCTCTGTTCCCTTCCTGCTTTTTCTCTGTTTATCCCTGCCCCTACTCCGAAAAGTTTAATTTCCTTCTTCATCCCTGACCTTTTCTTCTGCTTCCACACTTCCCTTCCCCTTTTCCCTTTCTGTTCATTCTCCCTGTCCTGTATCTTTTCATTTCCTGACTATTCTATATTATTATTTATTTATTATTATTATTATTTATTTATATAGCACCATTGATTCCATGGTGCTGTACATGAGAAAGGGTTACATACAAATTACAGATATCACTTACAGTAAGCAAACTAACAATTACAGACTGATACAGAGGGGCGAGGACCCTGCCCTTGCGGGCTTTCATTCTACAGGATGGTGGGGAAGGAGACAGTAGGTTTTCTATTCCCACCTTGTTGACCTCCATTCCCTCCCTTTGTCCCTTCTTGCTTTTTCTCTGCTCTCTCCATGCCCTTCATTTGTTCCCTCCTTTTGTTTCTCAGTTCATACCTATCTCTTTTGCTCATGTGCTTACTTTCCTCTATTTCCGTCTAAGCATTTTTTCATTCCCTTCCGCTTTCCCCATTCTGTTAAGACCCATCCTTTTTCCATTCAAGCCCTTGATTTATTCATTACATGCCCCTTCCGATCCTCCATGTTCTTGATATGTCCCCTTAACTCTTCCTTTCTTCTCTTCCCTTTTTATCATTTCTTTATTTACTCCCCATACTTCCTCTGCCTCCTTTGACTCTTCCTCTCTTCCCTTCCTATCCTTGCCTATTTTCTCTATATATTTCCTCTGCCCTCTGTGACTCTTCCCTTTCTATCCTTGCCAATAGATTCCCTATACTTCCTCCTTCCCCTTTGACTTTTCCTCTCTTCTTTTCCTATTCTAGCCTATTTATTCCCTGTACTTCCTCTGCCTCTTTGACTCTCCCTCTTACCTTCCCATCCTTCCCTATTTACTCCCTATGCTTCCACTGCCCTCTTTGACCCTTCATATCTTCCCTTCCCATCCTTGCCTATTTATTCCCAATACTTCCTCTTCCCCTTTGACTCTTTGTCTATTCCCTTCCTATCCTTGCCTATTTTCTCTACATACTTCCTCTGCCCTCTGTGACTCTTCCCTTTCTATCATTGCCAATTGATTCCCCATACTTCTTCCTTCCCCTTTGACTTTTCCTCTCTTCTTTTCCTTTTCTAACCAATTTATTTCCAATACTTCCTCTGTCTCTTTGACTCTCCCTCTCTTAAATTCCCATCCTTCCCTATTTACTCCCTATACTTCCACTGCCCTCTTTGACCCTTCGTCTTTTCCCTTCCCATCCTTGCCTATTTATTCCCAATACTTCCTCTTCCCCTTTGACTCTTCGTCTATTCCCTTCCTATCCTTGCCTATTTACTCCCCATACTTCCTCTGCCTATCTTACCTTCCCATCCTTGTCTATTTACTCCCCATACTTCCACTACCCTCTTTGACCCTTCATCTCTTCCCTTCCCTATTTATTCCCCATACTTCCTCTGCCCTCTTTGACCCTTCGTCTCTTCCCTTCCTATCCTTGTCTATTTATTCCCAATACTTCCTCTACCTCTTTGACTCTCCCTCTCTTACCTTCCCATCCTTGAATATTTACTCCCCATACTTCCTCTGCCTCTTTGACTTTCCTTCTCTTACATTCCCATCCTTGTCTATTTACTCCCCATCCTTAAATATTTACTCTCCATACTTCCTCTGTCTCTTTGACTCTTCCTCTCTCCCCTTCCTATCCTTGTCTATTTTCTCTACATACTTCCTCTGCCCTCTGTGACTCTTCCCTTTCTATCCTTGCAAATAGATTCCCCATAGTTCCTCCTTCCCCTTTGACTTTTCCTCTCTTCTTTTCCTATTCTTGCCTATTTATTCCCAATACTTCCTCTGTCTCTTTGACTCTCCCTCTCTTACCTTCCCATCCTTCCCTATTTACTCCCCATACTTCCTCTGCCTCTTTGACTCTCCTTCTCTTACCTTCCCATCCTTGTCTATTTACTCCCCATCCTTAAATATTTACTCCCCATACTTCCTCTGCCTCTTTGACTCTTCCTCTCTCCCCTTCCTATCCGTGCCTATTTTTTCTACATACTTCCTCTGCCCTCTGTGACTCTTCCCTTTCTATCCTTGCAAATAGATTCCCAATACTTCCTCTTCCCCTTTGACTCTTCATCTATTCCCTTCCTATGCTTGCCTATTTACTCCCCATACTTCCACTGCCTCTTTGGTTCTCCCACTCTTGTCTTCCCATCCTTGCCTATAAACTCCCCTTAATTCCTCTTCCACCTTCGATTCTTCCCCTCTTCCCTTCCCATCCTTGTCTATTTACTCCCCATACGTCCACTGCTCTCTTTGACTCTTCCTCTCTTCCCTTCCCATCCTTGCCTATAAACTCCCCTTACTTCCTCTTCCACCTTCGATTCTTCCCCTCTTCCCTTCCAATCCTTGCCTATTTACTCTCCATACTTACTCTCTATTATTTCTCTATTTTCTGCCTGCTCTTCCCTTTGTTTTAGTGCACATTGAAAATATTACAAACACAATGTGACACGCAGATGGCGACACCAGCGACTCTGCATAATGCCCCCCAAAGACTTCACGCAGAGAAGTCAGCAGTGCTAGCTTCAGCTTAAATTAATAGATTTAGCAATTATATTGTGACAGCTATATTACGTTTTCTAGGCTCTTGAGTTCTGCTATGGAAAATCTCACCAACCATTGTAGATTTATACTAATTATATCTCTGAAAAGCCTAAGGTAAGCGTAAAATGAATCTAAATGCATGAAAGAATCTCTGGAATGGAGCATTTAAGGTAACGTACAAATTGTAATACACATAATAGGAAATCTATGTTGTCTGCTTCTAAGCGACGTATTAATATTTAATAAAGCCGGGTTACACTTTAATAGTTCATATGGATATAGTTCAGGTACAATGAATATATGTAGGAAAAGTAACAGCCAAACTGAGCGTGACGCGCTGTGACCACTAATTCCCAATGGGTATGTAGTCATGAGCACACACATGTCATTGAACAAAGGGGTAGTCTGCCTCGAACAATCTCTTTTATTTATCATTATTCATTTTTATAGCGACATTTATTCCATGGCGCTTTACATGTGGAAGGGGCAATTATAGACAAGTACAATAAACATAAGTAAAACAAGGTACACACAAGTACAGAGGGAGAGAGGACCTGCCCACGAGGGCTCACAGTCTACAGGGGATGGGTGAGGATCCACTAGGAGAGGGTAGAGCTAGTTGTGCGGCGGATCAGCAGACTAAGGGTACCGTCACACAGTGCCATTTTGATCGCTACGACGGTACGATTTGTGACGTTCCAGCGATATCCATACGATATCGCTGTGTCTGACACGCAGCAGCGATCAGGGATCCTGCTGAGAATCGTACGTCGTAGCAGATCGTTTGGAACTTTCTTTCGTCGCTGGATCTCCCGCTGTCATCGCTAGATCGGTGTGTGTGACACCGATCTAGCGATGCGTTCGCTTGTAACCAGGGTAAACATCGGGTTACTAAGCGCAGGACCACGCTTAGTAACCCGATGTTTACCCTGGTTACCAGCGTAAATGTAAAAAAAAAAAAAACACTACATACTTACATTCCGGTCAGGTCCCTTGCCGTCTGCTTCCCGCACTCACTGACTGCCGGCCGTAAAGTGAAAGCAGAGCACAGCGGTGACGTCACCACTGTGCTCTGCTTTCACTTTACGGCCGGCAGTCAGTGAGTGCGGGAAGCAGACGGCAAGGGACAGACACCGGAATGTAAGTATGTACTGTTTGTTTTTTTTACGCTGGTAACCAGGGTAAACATCGGGTTACTAAGCGCGGTCCTGCGCTTAGTAACCCGATGTTTACCCTGGTTACCTGGGGACCTCGGCATCGTTGGTCGCTGGAAAGCTGTCTGTGTGACAGCTCTCCAGCGACCACACTACGACTTACCAACGATCACGGCCAGGTCGTACCGCTGGTCGTGATCGTAGGTAAATCGTATAGTGTGACGGTACCCTAAGGATTACTGCAGGTTGTAGGCTTGTCGGAAGAGGTGGGTCTTCAAGTTGTTTTTGAAGGTTTCCATGGTAGGCGAGAGTCTGATGTGTTGGGGTAGAGAGTTCCAGAGTATGGGGGAAGTACGGGAGAAGTCTTGGATGCGGTTGTGGGAAGAGGAGATAAGAGGAGAGTGGAGAAGGAGATCTTGAGAGGATCGGAGGTTGCGTGTGGGTAAGTACCGGGAGACCATGTCACAGATGTATGAAGGACACAGGTTGTGGATGGCTTTGTATGTCATAGTTAGGGTTTTCAACTGGAGCTTCTGGACAATAGGAAGCCAGTGAAGGGAATAACGGGGAGACAGGTGGATTAATTGGGCAGCAGAATGTAGGATGGATTGGAGAGGTGCCAGAGTGATAGAGGGAAGGCCAGATCCCCTGCAGACTGTGAGCCCTCGCGGGCAGGGTCCTCCCTCCTTATGTACTCGTGTGCCTTGTTATCTGCTCATGTTTAATGTATTTGTCTATATTTGCCCCGTATTCACATGTAAAGCGCCATGGAATAAATGGCGCTATAAAAATGTATAATAATAATAATAATAAATAATAAAGTAGGAGGTTGCAGTAGTCGAGGCGGGAGATGATAAGGGTGTGCACTAGTGTTTTTGTGGTTTCATGGTCAAGGAATGCACGGATCCAGGAAATATTTTTGAGTTTGAGTCGGCAGGAGGAGGCAAGGGCTTGGATATGTGGCTTGAAAGAGAGTACAGGAAAAACAAAATCCAGCTCACCATACCGACATTCCCAGGAGCTCGGAGCACGGAACCGCTGTGTCAGGGCGTGGACGAACAGGAAAGAGAAGGAGATCCAGCTCAACGAAATAGTGAAAAATCCATTTTTTATTTCACTTAAAATATAGTGAAAGGACAAAACATCAGCATACAGAAAAAATTATAAAAACAAGGTCAACGCGTTTCCGGTGACTAAGCACCCTTAATCATGATTAAGGGTGCTTAGTCACCGGAAACGCGTTGACCTTGTTTTTATAATTTTTTCTGTATGCTGATGTTTTGTCCTTTCACTATATTTTAAGTGAAATAAATTATGGATTTTTCACTATTTCATTGAGCTGGATCTCCTTCTCTTTCTTGAAAGAGAGTGCAGAGTCGAGGATCATCCCGAGGCAACCAAGTGTGTGGAACAGGTTCCTCAATGGTATTTTAATCGTTTGCCTTCTTAACACCTTGATTGGTCTCATGGTTACACACAGTTTTCCAAAATGGCTGTCAAAAAAAAATAATCAGCAACGTGACTCTTATAAGAAAAAATGGCCGGTCTTGCTGAATCAGAGCCAAAATTAATTTAACATTTTCCAGTTTTCTCCACAGAGGCATATAATCTTAGGGGTTACCATTCAACTGAGGCACATCAGCATAATGGTTACATATCTGAAGAGCTACAAAAACATAGTGGTACCCCCAGAGAGGTACAAAGCTGGAACAGTGCGTGCACATGAACCGTTAGTGATGGTTTCCTCTTTAATTAACTTTGGTCTACCAAGTTACAATCTCAGGATTATCTCTCACTTTCTCTTACAATCACAGCCAGACCTCTCGATCAGCGTGTAGGAAGACATTCTTTTTCTTGGACGGATATTACAGGATCTTTTCCAATAGAACCTACTCATCCCGAATAAAACATTTATTTCTCAGTCACCACATTTAATTGACTTACCTTGTTACAAGAGAAGCTTTGGCATTCCAGAGGAAACACCCAGGCTCTAATGGGCAGCATTGTGGCTCAGTGGTTAGCAGCGCTGCGGTCCTGGGTTCCTGGGTCCAAATCCCATCAAGGACAACATTTGCAAGGAGTCTGTATGTTCTCTCTGTATTTTTGTGGGTTTCTTCTGGGTTATCCTTCCACACTCCAAAACATACTAATAGGAAATTTAGATTGTGAGCCCCAATGGGGACAGTGTCTGTGGAGTTAATGGCGCTATGTAAGTAAGCTCACTCTAAAGGGACCCCTTATATATTTTAATAAATGATAATATCTGACATTGCCCCAAGTAACACTGAGGCTTTCCTCAAGAGAGAACCAGCTCACGCCAATAACATTGGGCCAAGGTCGATTCTCCTCCTCGCCATATAATGGACCACTATGACAGCCAAGAGGAAATCACCACCTACAGATAAAAGTACAATTCCATTCTAATATACACATTGGAGCAAATGAGATAAAAGCTTGTTATACTTAAAGGGGTTGTCCATTTTATCTTAAATGTGTAGGGAACATGATTTTGCGGAACTTACTAATATACAGTGATGTGACAAAGTATTTGCCCCTTCCTGATTTCCTATTCTTTTGCATGTTTGTCACGCTTATATGTTTCTTAAATGTTTCAGATCACCAAACAAATTTAAATATTGGACAGTGATAACACAAGAAGAGACAAAATGCAGTTTATAAATTAAGGTCTTTATTATTCAGGGAAAAAGAAAGTGAACTATATTCCTCCTTCTCTACTCCCCTCTCATCTCTTCTTCCCACAACCGCATCCAAGACTTCTCCCGTGCTTCCCCCATACTCTGGAACTCTCTACCCCAACACATCAGACTCTCGCCTACCATAGAAACCTTCAAAAGGAACCTGAAGACCCACCTCTTCCGACAAGCCTACAGCCTGCAGTGATCCTGAAGTTACTGAACCGCCGCACAACCAGCGCTACCCTCTCCTAGTGTATCCTCACCCACCCCCTGCAGACTGTGAGCCCTCGCGGGCAGGGTCCTCTCTCCTTATGTACCCGTGTGCCTGTTATCTGCTCATGTTTAATGTATTTGTCTATATTTGCCCCATATTCACATGTAAAGCGCCATGGAATAAATGGCGCTATAAAAATGTATAATAATAATAATAAATTCTTCTTGGCAGCCGCTGGCTGTCAGTCATGGGGGTATGCATGGAGCCGTTACAACCACCGCTCATATGATTGTGAATACTGGCTATTAGTATGCCCCAGCACTTTGATTGAAAGCCCAATCTGAACAGATGTGTTGTCACTCAAAGTGCTGTGGTGTACTTACATCTGCCGGCTTTCAGTCATGGGGACTTCCACGGAGCAGCTACAGTGACTGTTCACAAGACTGTGAGTACTGGCTGTAAATATGTCCCAGCGCTATGATTGACACCCCAATCAGTACAGATGTGCCATAGAGCTGGCTGTCACTTAAAGTGCCATGGCATACTTACAGCCGCCAGCTTTCAGTCATGGGCCGTGCATGGAGCGGCTACAGTCACTGCTCACAGAACTGTGAGCACTGGCTTTAAGTATGCCCCAGCATTTTGATTGACAGCCCAATCAGTACAGAAGCGCTGTAGAGCCGGCTGCTGCTCAAAGTGCCATGACATACTTACAGCCACCTGCTTTCAGTCATGGGGCAGTGCTTAGGTACTGCAGTACTGTGAGCGGTGACTGTAGCATCTCCGTGCATCGCCCCCATGAGTGAAAGCCGGCGACTACTGGGACAAAATTAAAAAAAATTTTTCCTGGTAGCCACATTTTCAGTAAGGTGGTGGAGCAGCGTTGAGATGCTATTTACTGGCAGGTTAACCCTATATCTGGAGGTAAATAGCTTTTTCCAAGGTGACAAATTCCCTTTAGCATGATTCTTAAGGGTACAGAGCAGTTCAGTATATATTAAACTGTAACATCCATTATAGTGCCGTCTTCATTACTAAGATCTACTTGAATAAATTACTTTAATATCTAAAACAAATTGAGCAAATCTAAACTCCTACTCTTTTATTAAAAAAAAATAAAAACAAAGTATTTTCATCTTTAGAATTTTATTTCTTTTTATTTATTCTTTCTATTTTACTGTCTGGAACGAACGCTCATTCACGGCCATATTTGCTGAAAAATCTTTTTATCTGGGGACAAGTTTAGCTAATAAAATCCTCCAACACAGCAGGTAAAATCAATCAGTTATGAAAATATTGAGCTAAACTTTTTGTTATGATTATTATGATATTATTATATGATTTATATCGTTATTTGTTTTTATTCCTACCTCTTTATTTACAATACAGCTGCAAAGAGTTTCTTTTTAGCCCATTTATATGAATTTTTCATCACCCATAACGTTTCAGACACACCATACTTTTTCTTCCAAAAACCTACAAATCACAAATTTGTCAAACCGTTAGATTGAAATATGCATGAAATTGCACTTCGAAGCATGATGATATATTGCACCTGCCTCGACTATGAATTATGGATTTTATATTAATCATAAAAAGGAGCGGGTACACACCACCAGAAAGTCATGAAGTAAAGGTGAGAGCACCAGAAAGCGGAAAACTGCAATACATATGTACAATTGATATTTTAATTCAAATAAAAGATTAATATTTTATAAAGTGATGAGATTTTAGATATGTATGATATGTCAACACTTTATCATTGGGGTCCAAGTGAATGAAGGGACTACGTTGCTGGTTTAGTGCTAGTGCGCCATTTCATAGGATCTGCAGGGTAGCGCCATTTACATTAAAGCGAACGTGTGATCAAAAAATGAAACATTGTGTATTTCCATGATTAAGGGCGAGTGACTCACCTGAAACGTGTCGGTTTTTAACATCCTTATGTATGTCGGGTTTGAAGATACAAGAATAAAGATTTATCATATTTTACTTACCTCGGATGTGCTGTCTTATCCATTGCTTCTTGTACAGAAGGAGGAGGTGAGCTGTGATATATGTTATAATGAATCCTGTGCTATCTACTGAATATAGAGGTGTTATCAGTCATTGCACAGGAGGAGGAGGTGAGCTGTGACATCACCTATTGTGAATGGTGGATCCTGTGTTATCTACTGTATATAGAGGTGTTATCTGTCATTGTACAGGAGGAGGAGGTGAGCTGTGACATCATCTATTGTGAATGGTGGATCCTGTGTTATCTACTGTATATAGAGGTGTTATCTGTCATTGTACAGGAGGTGAGCTGTGACATCATCTATTGTGAATGGTGGATCCTGTGTTATCTACTGAATATAGAGGTGTTATCAGTCATTGTACAGGAGGAGGAGGTGAGCTGTGACATCACTTATTGTGAATGGTGGATCCTGTGTAATCTACTGTATACAGAGGTGTTATCAGTCATTGCACAGGAGGAGGAGGTGAGCTGTGACATCATCTATTGTGAATGGTGGATCCTGTGTTATCTACTGAATATAGAGGTGTTATCAGTCATTGTACAGGGGGAGGAGGTGAGCTGTGACATCACCTATTGTGAATGGTGGATCCTATGTTATCTACTGTATATAGAGGAGTTATCAGCCATTGTACAGGAGGATGTGAGCTGTGATTAGGGCTGGGATAAAGTGTTTTGGAGCCTTAGGCAAATGAAGCTAATGGCACCCCCACTCCAAAGCAAAGGAATTGCTCAGAGACTGAGGTAGCAGAACCCTTTATGCACCTTCCCCCTTCCCCTCTGATGGGTTAGGTAGCAAGCTCTGAAGACAGCTTGCACCATAATTGTTACCTTTTTTCACAAAAAGACTCATCAAAAGTAAATAAAAAGTGGTGTACTTTAGGGATATGACTTAACAGGGCATGCAATTTCAAAGTTAGATACAATGGGTTACGCTTCTCCTTGCAGAGAGTGACATGTCATACATACCGGACTCCCGGCCAGCGGGGACAGACCCGCTCCGTACACTTATCCAGGCACCCTTACCTTAAGGTACCTTCACACTGAACAACATTACAACGATATCACTCTCCAACGATCTCTCCAATAAGATATCGTACAATGTTTCTTATTTTCATGTGCACTATTAATTTCTGAAACGAATCAGACTGCAGTAATGAGTTGATATCAGGAGACTTGTTTTATGAATGTCAAATTATCTTTTTTCGTTCCTTATTTATTACCGTCAGGCCCAGAAGAGGCGAAAAGTAATGATTCTGTTCTTAATTGAGATTTAATGATTACAATATTATTTACACATAGAGACTGTAGTTTATGCCGTATTTACATAGAGTTAATTAAACTAAAAATTAATTTATTGCCATCGACTCTATCAGAATGTTACAGTGCTGTAAAAAAATGTATTCGCCCATCCTCTCAGATAATATTTCACATTTTTCTACCTTTTACGGTTCTGATCGTTATACATATGCCTCCTTATATAGTTGTCTAAGGGTTTTTAGGTCTGTCTGTCCTGGAAATCCTGCGTATCTGATTGGTCGACCAATCAGCGACGGGCACAGCATGGAGACGATGATGTCATAAAGGTTGCCTCGACCAATCAGCGACGGGCACAGTCTGCCGCGAATTCGCCTCGAGCAATCAGCGACGGGCACAGTATCGACGTAGATGTCATAATGGTTGCCATGGCGACGATGATGCCATAAAGGTTGCCTCGACCAATCAGCGACGGGCACAGTCTGCCGCGAATTCTGGAATCATCATTGTCCATATACTATGGGGACATGCATATTCTAGAATACCCGATGCATTTGAATCGGGCCACAATCTAGTCTACTATATAATTGTCTAAGGGTCACTTCCGTCTGTCTGTCCTTCTGTCACGGTTATTCATTCGCTGATTGGTCTCGGCAGCTGCCTGTCATGGCTGCCGTGACCAATCAGCGACGGCCACAGTCCTGTTAGTCCCTCCCTTACTCCCCTGCACTCACTGCCCGGCGCCCGCTCCATAATCCCCTCCACTCACCGCTCACACAGGGTTAATGGCAGCAGTAACGGCCCGTGGTTTAACGCACTCCGTTACCGCTGCTATTAACCCTGTGTGTCCCCAACTATTTACTGTTGATACTGCCTATGCAGCATCAATAGTAAAAATATGTCATGTTAAAAATAATAATTAAAAAAAAAACAAAAACCTGCTATTCTCACCATCCTCCGCCTTTCCCGCTCCTCGCGACACTCCCGGGACCGCTCCATTGCAAGCGGCAGCTTCCGGTCCCAGGGCTGGTGTGTGACAAGGACCTGCCGTGACGTCACGGTCATGTGACCACGACGTCATCATAGGTCCTGCTCACACCAGCCCTGGGACCGGAAGCTGCCGCTTGCAATGGAGCGGTCTCGGGAGTGTCGTGAGGAGCGAGAAAGGCGGTGGATGGTGAGTATAGCAGGACTTCAATGGGCCTTCGGAAGGTGAGTATATGTTTATTTTTTTTTTAAAGTCTCTATACTACGTGGCTCTGTGCTGTATACTCCGTCGCTGTGCAATATACTACGTGACTGGGCAATATACTACGTGACTGAGCAATATACTACGTGGCTGGGCAATATACTACGTGGCTAGGCAATATACTACATGGCTGGGCAATATACTACGTGGCTAGGCAATATACTACGTGGCTGGGCAATATACTATGTGACTGAGCAATATACTACGTCGCTGGGCAATATACTACGTGGCTGGGCAATATACTACGTGACTGAGCAATATACTACGTGGCTGGGCAATATACTACGTGGCTAGGCAATATACTACATGGCTGGGCAATATGCTATGTGGCTAGGCAATATACTACGTGGCTGGGCAATATACTACGTGACTGGGCAATATACTACATGGCTGGGCAATATACTATGTGGCTGGGCAATATACTACGTGACTGGGCAATATACTACGTGGCTGGGCAATATACTACGTCGCTGGGCAATATACTACGTGGCTGGGCAATATACTACGTGACTGGGCAATATACTACGTGGCTGGGCAATATACTACATGGCTAGGCAATATACTACGTGGCTAGGCAATATACTACGTGGCTAGGCAATATACTACGTGGCTAGGCAATATACTACGTGGCTAGGCAATATACTACGTGGCTGGGCAATATACTACATGACTGGGCAATACACCGTACTACGTGGCTCTGCTATATACTATGTGGCTGGGCAATATACTACGTAACTGGGCAATATACTACGTCGCTGGGCAATATACTACGTGACTGGGCAATATACTACGTGGCTGGGCAATATACTACGTGGCTGGGCAATATACTACGTGACTGGGCAATACACCGTACTACGTGGCTCTGCTATATACTATGTGACTGGGCAATATACTACGTAACTGGGCAATATACTACGTGACTGGGCAATATACTACGTCGCTGGGCAATATACTATGTGGACATGCATATTCTAGAATACCCGATGCGTTAGAATCGGGCCACCATCCAGTTTAAGATAACGGTGCAGATTTATGAAAACAAAGCCATCTTTGTTGCCGATTGCAACCAATCACAGCGCAGCTTACTTTTTACCAGAGCTGTTTACAAAATGAAAGCCAAGCATTGATTGGTTGCTATGGGCAACTAAGACACTTTCTTTTTCTCTTTTAGGCAGTTTTAATAATTGAGGTTCAAGAGATCTTGATAAATCATATCACTTAGTTGTGAGGCACTAAAGGATCAGAACGGATTTAGGAAAACTGCTTTACCTCATGGCCTGACTTAAAAGGGGTTTTTCCAAAGATCTTTAATGTACCGTATTTACAAATTTTAAAAAGATTCCTTCTGCTCTTTGTCCTCTATTTGGTGATTTCACTTCCAATATGTCATGTCATGTGATTTATTAGTATAGAGCAGTATAATGTCATCGATTCTGGGCCCCTTCCTGGAATAATGTCCTCTATTTTGGGCCCTTTCCAGTAATAATGGCCCCCATTATGTGCCCCTTCCAGTAATAATACCCAACATCCTGGGTCCCTTCCAGTGATAGTGTCCAACATGCTGGGCCCCTTCTTGCTATAATGTCACCCATCCTGGACCCCTTCCTGGTATAATGTCCTGCATCCTGAGCCCCTTCCTGGTATTATGTCCCCTATTCTTGGCCCTTTCCAGTAATAATTGCCCCCATTATTTGCCACTTCCAGTAATAATGTCCAACATATTGGGCCCCTTCCTGGTATAATGTCCTCCATCCTGGGCCCTTTCCAGTAATAATGGCCCCTATCCTGTGTCCCTTGTAGTTATATTGTACAGCATCCTGGCCCCTTAAAGTAATAGTGTCCAACATTCTGGGCCCCTTCCTGCTATAATGTCACCCATTCTGGTCCTTTCCAGTAATATATGTTCGCCATCCTGGGCCCCTTCCTAATTTAATTTTCTAGCTTCTGGGCGCAATAATCAGGGCCGCCATCAGGGCATGACTGCCGTGACTGGCGTATGGGGCCCGGTGAGCAGAGTTATCTGCTCACCGGGCCCCTACCGGCAGCCGCAGGCTAACCGGGCCCTTAGCGCCGACGCTGCAGCTGTTTAAAGCTATTGACGTGCGGGCGCGGGCCCGCACGTCAATAGTTAACAGCCGCGGCGCCGCCAGCCAATCTGAGGCTGGCAGGCGCTGACGTCAGCCGCAGCGTGCGTGCATGTCGCCGGCGTCTGACATCATTGTCAGTCGCCGGCGAGTGCATGCACGCTGCAGCTGCGTGGAGACTTCGCCCGCCACAGGAGCGCGGCAGGTAAGAAGAACTTCTTTTTTTTTTTTTAGAGCGGCGATCCGGGGGCCCAAGGAAGAACGCTGGACAGAGATGGGGCAGAGTGCTGGGAAGAGATGGGGCAGAGTGCTGGGCAGAGTGCTGGACAGAGATGGGGCAGAGTGCTGGACAGAGATGGGGCAGAGTGCTAGACAGAGATGGGGCAGAGTGCAGGGAAGAGATGGGGCAGAGTGCTGGGAAGAGATGGGGCAAAGTGCTGGGAAGAGATGGGGCAGAGTGCTGGGCAGAGTGCTGGACAGAGATGGGGCAGAGTGCTGGACAGAGATGGGGCAGAGTGCTGGACAGAGATGGGGCAGAGTGCTAGACAGAGATGGGGCAGAGTGCTGGACAGAGATGGGGCAGAGTGCTGGACAGAGATGGGGCAGAGTGCTGGGCAGAGTGCTGGGAAGAGATGGGGCAGAGTGCTGGGCAGAGTGCTGGACAGAGATGGGGCAGAGTGCTGGACAGAGATGGGGCAGAGTGCTGGACAGAGATGGGGCAGAGTGCTGGGAAGAGATGGGGCAGAGTGCTGGACAGAGATGGGGCAGAGTGCTGGACAGAGATGGGGCAGAGTGCTGGACAGAGATGGGGCAGAGTGCTGGACAGAGATGGGGCAGAGTGCTGGACAGAGATGGGGCAGAGTGCTGGACAGAGATGGGGCAGAGTGCTGGACAGAGATGGGGCAGAGTGCTGGACAGAGATGGAGCAGAGTGCCGGACAGAGATGGGGCAGAGTGCTGGACAGAGATGGGGCAGAGTGCTGGACAGAGATGGGGCAGAGTGCTGCACAGAGATGGGGCAGAGTGCTGGGCAGAGTGCTGGGAAGAGATGGGGCAGAGTGCTGGGCAGAGATGGGGCAGAGTGCTGGGCAGAGTGCTGGGAAGAGATGGGGCAGAGGGCTGGACAGAGATGGGGCAGAGCGCTGGACAGAGATGGGGCAGAGCGCTGGACAGAGATGGGGCAGAGCGCTGGACAGAGATGGGGCAGAGCGCTGGACAGAGATGGGGCAGAGCGCTGGACAGAGATGGGGCAGAGCGCTGGACAGAGATGGGGCAGAGCGCTGGACAGAGATGGGGCAGAGCGCTGGACAGAGATGGGGCAGAGCGCTGGACAGAGATGGGGCAGAGCGCTGGACAGAGATGGGGCAGAGCGCTGGACAGAGATGGGGCAGAGCGCTGGACAGAGATGGGGCAGAGCGCTGGACAGAGATGGGGCAGAGCGCTGGACAGAGATGGGGCAGGATTGGACACAGATGGGGCAGAGTGCTGAACACAGATGGGGCAGAGTGCTGGACACAGATGGGGCAGGATTGGAAACAGATGGGGCAGAGTGCTGGACACAGATGGGGCAGAGTGCTGGATACAGATGGGGCAGGATTGGAAACAGATGGGGCAGAATGGAGACAGATGGGGCAGGATTGGAGACAGATGGGGCAGGATGGATACGATGGAGACAGATGGGGCAGGATGGGGAGATCATATGGGGCAGAATGGATACTCATGAGGGCAGGATGGGAGAACATATGGCTGGAGCCTGCAATGAGACACACGGGGGCTAGGATGGCGAATATTATCATAGTGGCTAATTAAGGGATATTATTATTGCAGTGATGTATTTATTTTATTTTTTGAGTATACTGTTTTAAATGGGGGGAGGTCCTGTTACTGTGCAGAGTGATACTATGTCACCTTCTTTATGTGGTGTAATGTAGAGGCTGTGAAAATTAAGTAATGTATTCTGCAAGTGGAACTCGAGATAACTGTGTTATTTCCTGCAGAGACGAGTCCTGGCTGGAAGAAATGATGGCGGTCTGTGCTGGATGAAAGATGAAGGACTTCACCTAGAGACGTCACTGGTGAGTCAGTGTTAACTATACACTGACACTATACACTGTATACTATATACAGAGCTCCTGTGTATAATGTCACCGGTGATCACTGTATTACCTGTACACAGACACTGCTTACTAATTACAGATCTCCTGTGTATAATGGCACTGATGGTGATAGTATTGTGGTTGTTTTTTTTTATTACTGATCAGTATTGTAGTATTCAGTCACTATGTGGTGGTAATATGCGGTCTGGTCATGGTGTTGTGGTATTTGTTCCTTGTATTTTATATTATTCGATCACTGTGGTGGTAATATGTCATCTGGTCATAGTGTTGTGGTATTTGTTCCTTGTATGTAGTATTATAGGTCATTTTAAAAATTGAAAAATAAATAAAAATATACCTAAATTGTATTGCATATTTTAACAAATATTTAGTAGGTTACAGTACAGTAGGGCCCGGCCAAAAGTGTCTACCGTGTTCTGGTGGCGGCTTAAAAAATCTTTTGGCCAAAACAAAAGCTGCCGGCTATATGTGTGATCTGGCGATGGGAACTGTCAATGTGTGATAGGTGAGAAGTGGAGATTTTCCAAGAGATAGCGGTGGGACTGTGGACAGTTTGAGGGGTGGAGCCTGGAGGCGGGGCTGGGGTGGAGCCTGGGCGGAGTCTCAAGGGGGCCCCGAAAATTTTGCCAGTATGGGGCCCCAAAATTTCTAGTGGCAGCCCTGGCAATAATGGTAATAATGGTCCCCTATCTGTCGCTGTTCTCAAACACATTGAAGAATAAAAAACATTCTTCTCACCTTCTTCTATGGCCAACGCAGCTAACTTTGACATTCCTGCTATGGGGGACACGATTAGCACGCTGACGTCAGCTGCTGCCCTCTGATTAGCCAGGGGGCTTGTATAGCAGTGCAGGGATCCTCAATAAATTTCAGCTGTAATAGGCGCTGCCGTAAGTGGGCCCCGCACCCACACGGGCCGATGGTTGCAACCCTGTTCATGTGATATGATGCACATCACCCGGCGCAGTCACAGAAAGTATCAATCACGTCCCAAATGACCACATGAGACTAAGTGGCAGAAGTTCCTAAGAAGAGAGCGAGACCGGAAGCAGCAAATGGAGGATCAAGAGGGAAACTGCTATGAAAGGACAGGTGACAGGCAGCCTAGAACAGGTTAAAAAAAATACTTTTATTATTTTTCATCCCTTTCATGACCCTCTGTTTATTACCCCTTAGAGTCTGGACTGACCTCAGATCATAAAAACTTTATTTTCGTAACAATTTCGATGAACTATTCCAGATTTATTTCGGAACATATCAAATTTATCTTTTTTTTTTTTAGCAAAACTGCCCTAAACAAATTTGGGGAAATTCGCTCAACTCCCCTTGATGGCCAATCATGGCATACCCCTAACAAGGAAGGCGGTGGATGGCAAAAGAGCACTGGAAAGAGGCTTTCTGAATACATAACGTAAGTATAATAAAAATATTGGTATGTTTAAGTTCATATTTGTCAAATTTAGTGTTCCGTTTGGGAGATGGGCCAACATGTTGACATTTATGGCACATTAGTATGTAAAGTGCCATTGATGCAGCCAGGTGGTACCCACTTAATAATAATAATCTTTATTTTTATATAGCGCTAACATATTCCACAGCGCTTTACATTTTGCACACATTATCATCACGGTCCCCGATGGGGCTCACAATCTAAATTCCTTATCAGTATGTCTTTGGAATGTGGGAAGAAACCGGAGTGCCCGGAGGAAACCCACACAAACACGGAGAGAACATACAAACTTTTTGCAGATGTTGTCCTTGGTGGGGTTTGAACCCAGGACTCCAGCGCTGCAAGGCTGCTGTGCTCAGGGGCGGATTATCAGAGGGTCAATATGGGCGGTAGCCCAGGGCCCAGTGGTCTGGAGGGGGCCCTGGGCTGCCGCACAGATTGACCCTCCACTAATCGTCTGTGAATGCCCACCGCCGGGCCGGCATGTATGTGCCCCCCGGATCCGGTGGGCAGAGAGAGGGGGCCCGCATTGGGCCCCTTCTTATCTGTTCACCGGGCCCCTTCCGGCGCTGCGGCGGTTTCCTATTGATGTGCGGGTGCGCGCCCGCACATCAATAGTTAACAACAACAGCCGCCAGCCAATTGGAGGCTGGCAGCTGATGTCGGCCGCAGCGCACACGTCGCCGGCGTCTGACGTCATTGTCAGTCGCCGGCAAGTGTGCGCTGCTGGAAGAAGCTCACCGCCTAGAGCGCGGACAGGTGAGGAGACTGTTTTTTTTTTTGTTTTTTTGATAAGCTAACGGACACACTGGGGGGGCAATGCTGGAGGACACACTGGGGCAATGCTGGAGAACACACTGGGGGGCAATGCTGGAGGACACACTGGGGCAATGCTGGAGGACACACTGGGGGCAATACTGGAGACACTGGGGCAGATTGCTGGAGGACACACTGGGGGCAATACTGGAGACACTGGGGCAGATTGCTGGAGGACACACTGGGGGCAATACTGGAGACACTGGGGCAGATTGCTGGAGGACACACTGGGGGCAATACTGGAGACACTGGGGCAGATTGCTGGAGACACTGGGGCAGATTGCTGGACACACTTTCTGGGGGCAATGCTGGACACACTGGGGCAATATGCTAGACACACTGGGGGCAATATGCTGGACACACTGGGGGCAATATGCTGGACACACTGGGGGCAATATGCTGGACACACGGGGGGCAATATGCTGGACACACTGGGGGCAATATGCTGGACACACTGGGGGCAATATGCTGGACACACTGGGGGTAATATGCTGGACACACTGGGGGTAATATGCTGGACACACTGGGGGTAATATGCTGGACACACTGGGGGTAATATGCTGAACACACTGGGGCAGATTGCTGGACACACTGGGGCAGATTGCTGGACACACTGGGGGTAATATGCTGGACACACTGGGGGTAATATGCTGGACACACTGGGGGTAATATGCTGGACACACTGGGGGTAATATGCTGGACACACTGGGGCAGATTGCTGGACACACTGGGGCAGATTGCTGGACACACTGGGGCAGATTGCTGGACACACTGGGGCAAATTGCTGGACACTGTCTGGGGGCAATGCTGGACACTGGGGCACATTGCTGGACACACTGGGGGCAATATGCTGGACACACTGGGGCAGATTGCTGGACACACTGGGGCAGATTGCTGGACACACTGGGGCAGATTGCTGGACATACTGGGGCAGATTGCTGGACACACTGTCTGGGGGCAATGCTGGACACTGGGGCAGATTGCTGGACACACTGGGGGCAATATGCTGGAGTCAGACACTGGGACAGATTGCTGGACACACTGTCTGGGGGCAATGCTGGACACACTGGAGCAATATGCTGGACATACTGGGGCAGATTGCTGGACACACTGGGGGTAATATGCTGGACACACTGGGGCAGATTGCTGGACACACTGGGGGCAGGACTGGAGGCATGGGCAGAATGTAGACACGTGGCATGATTGGAGATACGGGGCAGAATGAAAGACATGGGGCAGGATTGGATCATGGGGCAGGATGGATACGATGGAGACAGATGGGGCAGGATGGGGAGATCATATGGTGTAGAATGGATAGTCATGAGTGCAGGATGGGAGAACATATGGCTGGAGCCAGGAATTAGACACACGGGGCCAGGGTGGGGAATATTATTACCATAGGGGCTAATTAAGGGATATTATTACTGCAGTGATGTATTTATTTTATTTTTTTTAGTATACTGTTTTAAATGGGGGGGCAGTCCTGTTACTGTGCAGAGTGACACTGTCGCCTTTTTTTCTTCGTGTTGTAATGTAGAAGTTGTGAAAAATTAAGTAATGTGTTCTGCAAGCGGAGCTCGAGTTAACTGTGTTATTTCCTGCAGAAACGAGTCCTGGCTAGAAAAAATGATGGCGGTCTGTGCTGGATGAAAGATGAAGGACTTCACCTAGAGACGTCACTGGTGAGTCAGTGTTACCTATACACTGACACTATACACTGTATACTATATACAGCGGTCCTGTGTACTATGTCACCAGTGATCACTGTATTCCATATACATTCTAAGTACAGATCTCCTGTGAATACTGGCACTTATAGTGATAGTATTGTGTTTGTTTGTTTTTTTGTTTTTTTTTATTACTGATCAGTATTGTAGTATTCAGTCACTATGTGGTGGTAATATGTGGTCTGGAAATGGTGTTGTGGTATTTGTCCCTTGTATGTGCTATTTGGTCACCAAGTGGTAATATGTGGTCTTGACATGGTGCGGTGGTATTTGTTCCTTGTATGTGATATTATTCGATCACTGTGGTTGTAATTTGTGGTCTGGTCGTGGTGCGGTGGTATTTGTTCCTTGTATGTGATATTATTGGTCAAAATATACCTAAATTGTATTGCAGATTTTAACAAATATTTAATAGGTTACAGTAAAGTAGGGCCCGGCCATTTTTCTGGAATAATCTGGCTCGGGTATGTCACATGACCCCCGTCACATGACCCCCGGGCCCCGTCACATGACCCCCGTCACATGACCCCCGTCACATGACCCCGTCACATGACCCGGGGGGCCCACAGTGTCTGAACAGCCCGGGGCCCTGGCTACCCTTAATCCACCCCTGGCTGTGCTGACCACTGAGCCACCTTGCCGCCCACTCTTGGAAAATTCTCATAATATAGTGTGTACTCTGCAAGATAAGTGCCCCCTCCTCTGGTGGACCAAGTGGGCAAACATGTCCACGTGCATGGCACCTTAATATCTGAGGAGGTGCAATTAATACAGGTAGGTGGCAACCTTTTGGAAAACCCCTGAGAAGAACAAGTGTCCACTTTGGATGCTGGATCAACTGGGCTAACGACCACATGAACGGCACATTAGATTGTGATTAATTCAGCCAAATGGTGTACCCTCATTTATAGGCACTTAAACTCATGGAGGCACATGCTGCGTTTTCCTTCATGTATTGTGTCCCTGGCCCCTGGTGTAGACATAGAACACATTTACTTCAACCGTATACTTTCCACATTGCCAAAGAACCATAGAATGGGAAAATAGGCAATTCATTACCAGCTGCAAGTACAACCCAGCGGATAGAATACGTATCCCATGTAAGTGGCTTGTCAGATCCTTTCAATGGATGTAATCGCGTTTCGACCTTTTCTAATGCAATTTTCCCATCGTGTGTAAGTATGCATCTAGACGAAGAAGCATTATCTAATTACAACGGCAGTGCAACAAGATGCCAAGAATGGAAGGGAGAAGTTTTTGCTCCAATGAAAACACCATTATTGTATTTCCAATAAACATAAATAGAAGGCTAATCTTTTATTGACCAGGCAGGAGCCGATCCCATTTACCAGCCGCACATGGAGGGTTTGTGGCCGCTTATTGCTTCACATGTGCCTGCAGAGAAGCCTGGAATTATACCTAATCCGATAACTCTAATAACAGTATGACTATTTATCCTCATCCTTGGTAACGCAGAGGAAATAGTGCAAAAAAACATTACAGGTTGTTTAGACCATTTTTATTCACTAGTACGTTGGTAAAGTAAATTCTCCAGGAAAAAATGTACAAAAATTACCTTTTGAAAGGTGCAGATGTAAGGATATGGACATGCTGCCCACAATTTTTTGTTCCCTTGAAGAAACAAGTTTGTTATTGCAAACTATTATGTGACTCGATGTGAACTGTGATGTATAAGTGTTTGTAGTTTGACAATAGGGATAGTAAGAAATAATGGAAAAGAGAAAGTGACAATTTCCTGTCAGATAAGACCTGGAATGCATAGCAAGTGGACCTAAAGGTCCAAGGTGAGCAGTGCTGCATTCTAGGGTGATCTAAAGTGAGAGGAGACCGAAGAAAAGAGATAGCAAAATCCAAAGCAGACATGATTAAGAGACAGAGTGACCTTGGGATCAGTTCTGTGAGAGGATGCCTAGGAGAAAGTACTAGAGGTTACAGCACACAAGGTAACAGGCCTTGACAGGAATGAGTACGAGAGACGCATAGCTTGTCCCCAGTGAGAGTTCCAGAGCATCGGGTGGCTGGAAGATAAATACGGCCATACTGGCACACTAAGAAGAAAGAAGTAAAAGACTGTGAGGGTAGAGAGGATGGTGTTCTCCATCTCTGAAAACTCTTGATGTTTTATATGTGTGAAAATGTAGTGTGTTTTATTGTCATCTTCCTAATAAGCTAGTCAGGTGTGACAAGGGTTAACTGTAGGGCCAGCCCAGGGTTGAGGAGGAGCAATGGGAATCTGTGGGTTAGTTTCTGTTTCTGTTATTGGTTATGAAAGAGAGAGAAAGAAGTTAGTGCATTGCATAAGAAAGGAAGGAGGGCACTCACCAATCTGAAGCTTGACTTGACTTTATTGAATGCTCATAAAAACATCATGGCCGGGAGAGTGAACAAGGAGCTCCTGTGAGCAGTGTGGAGACGACGGCCGTTTCGCGCTCTCACTGTGCTTCCACGGGTCTCTATCTTTTTTAGAGAAAGAAGTTAGGACACCCTTCGAAAAGGTGATCTTCACTGGGTGTCTGGGCGAAGAGAGCAGGATGCTCAAGAAACACCAAGAGGAGAACCAAAAAGTGGCAGTGGTCTTCTATAAGCAGGCGAGTCTGGGAAATATTCAGCCAAGAGGTTTTGATTGATCCCGAAAGGACTATGGGGAACGTACTAGTGTCGGCCAGGTCTTGGAAGCTGCAGTTAGAAAGACAGAGTCAGCAAAGTTAAGGGGACGCTGAGTAAGGGGACAGCAAGTGGCACATCTTTACTTGGATTCCAAGAAGTGGGCTGGAGGATAGGAGCCATAAGGACAAGCACAGCTTAAAGTGGCGCTAACCAGAAAAGAATGGAAGTTTCCGACTTAACCTGCAGTATTGTAAAAGCCACTATTTCAGCAACTGTAACGCTGTTCGTATCGATTGGAAATGTATCACTGTTTTGAGTAAAGGAACATGACAACGTTATCTCCGGTTACTCTCTGGGTGCAAGCCTGATTGCTAGTAAAAAAGGCTTTGCTGTATTGGGCTGGTCTGTTCTCCTTGTCATGTGGTCTCAGGGAGCTGATGCGGCGCTTTGCATGGCCGACCAGAGCTGTGAAGTGTTCTGAACGGAAACACTGCTGCACACCCACCCTGAAACTGGACCCCGTTTTTCTGTACCGGGCCGGAGCACAGAAAACTACTTCACTTGTGGCCACCGCCTCCAGCTGCTTTACAACACTTAGCTGTTGTTGTACCTGGAATGAAAAATAGAGGTGTCCGGCTATCATACATTATGCCACTCCACACCATAATCTTGTGAGTAGGACCATTGTGACATTTCGTTATGAAGGCCTCTTCATGGTGTTGCCCATGTGATCTCATCAAATTTGAGGAATGGCGCAAAACTCTCTATTCTGTATTGCAGTTGAAATTAGTCACATACTGAGCCTACGGAATCAAGCAAAGTCTACACAAACCATCAGAAAGCGCTTTCACAGCATTGGGCGTCCACACGTCCAGTTACAACTGTTCCACTGACCTCACGCCACTGGTCTCAAAGACTATCGTGGTGCAGAGCAAGACATCAATGGAGGCTGGAATAGAGGTCTGTTCTTTTCTGTGATGAGTCTTTCTTTTGTCTTGGATGCAATAATGGCCTGAGATTGGTCTGGAGACATTGAGGGCAACACCATGAGGAGGCCTTCACAACAGAAGGTGAAAGTGTTCCAGTAGCTGTTTTTCAACACAATATCGCCAGGCTGCATGTTACTTGCGCTACTGTGAGCAGCCTGCTTGGCCTAAACGTGCTGCCACGGCTAAAGCGTCTCCCAAAGGGTATATCTGCGACGTCATTGGTCAGTGAATACACAGGAGCTGCCAACAGAGGCACCTGATGATTTGCCCAAATGCTTTCAGCGGCAGAACTTTCCGCAGATGACCAATAATAACCTCACTGATAGCAGCCAAGGCTGGAAGTGCAGAGATTTCGGCACGTGGCGCTCATACTTGATACTCAATTAATCAAATTGTTTAGAAAATTTTGTTCCAATTTTTCCATCCTGCAATTTTCCATTACTGCAAGACTTTTCAGTCTTCATATTGCAATTTCAATGTTAAGGCGTGTAGAATTAAATGTACTGTAGCAGTGCCATGTCTTTGTAAAATCCACCATACAATGCTCAATAAAGTGATCAAGTAATCAAAACATAGTGCTGTATAATGTCTAAGTAATACCGCTATACCAATAATATATAGACTCTTTATGGGCCCCCAAGCATTGCGTGTCCATACTTGAGTGCTACCACCTTGGGCAGTCATGGCTGATGACGATCCCTATGGCAGACCATGATTCTTAACACTTGGTTTAGGGGGACAGGTAGACTCACTTTACCACTGCTTTCTATTGACCAAAACTTTTCGAAAATGAGAATATTTTTACTTTATCCGTAATGATAGATCTCATAGAGTTTCTCTCTGGAAAATAATATGTTCACTGGATAAGGAACAATAGACGCTTGTGAAGAAAATTGTAGTGTAGCTCCATGTAGAAAATAAAATATGTGTACAATACCAGTAAGGATGGCAATTAACTGTTATGTACTCAATGGTAACTAAAGATCCTTTATCTCCAAACTATGTTCCCATTGTATATTGGTAAAAAGACTATTTGTAAGGGAACGGTGGGATTGATGACGTCAATGTCACGTAGCAAATAGATCAATGGCTGCACTCAATTGTACTAAAGCAAATGAATGCGTGATACATGAAATGTGAATGGCATAATGGCTTGTAAAATCTATGAAAAAACACATGAGATGCTTAGCACAAAATCTGGCCAAAAAATGTGAGCCCATCAACCAACGTCAAGGTAATCTCAAGAATCGTATGGGTCCCTGACCTGACTGCCTAGTGTGAACACTTACTTCTGGCTAATGTCATGGTAAAACCTGTATTTATAGGAAGGTCAGAACCCAATGTGTTTGAGTGCAGCTATTTATCTATTTGCTATGTAAGTTGTTTTTTGGTTATGCGCCAGTTCAGACTAGTTCTCTGTTCAGTCAGTTTACCATTACTTTCAATGTCACATATACTGAATAAACTTTGAAAATACAAAAAAAAAAATTCCAGCATCTCTTAATCAAGAAATCTGCACTATTTTATTATTTTTATTTATTATACTTTTTTTTTACGCAACAAACTAAAAACCTTTAAATAATCGCAGACCGAACACAAGACTACAACTAATCCACCTAAGATGATTTCCTGGAGTAAAAGAGGAATATTGGCCATCATATATTAGATTAATTCAACAGATATTAATTGCCAGTATTGGAACTAGAGTCTGATCTGCCCTGGTGCGAGATTTGGACCTGGTGACCCCTCCCCCGCATGTTGGTCAGACGTATGGGTCCTTGTAGCATTCTAAATCCTATATAGACATACAAGTTGCACCTCCTCTCCATTATGTAGTAATGTCCCCCATGTTGGGCTCCTTCCTGGTATATATCCCCCGTCATTGGCCCATCCTAGTATATATGTCTCCCATCCTCGCATATATGTTCCTCTTCCTGGCCCCATACTGGTATATGTAGCCGTCATTCTGGCATATATTTCCCTTATCCTGGGTGCCATCCTGGTATATATAACACCTTTCGTGTTATATATGTTTCTCATCTGGGCCCCATCCTGGAATATGTATGTCCCATCCTTGTATATATCCCTCATCCCAACCCGATCCTGGTATAAATATATATGTCCTCCATCCTGGTATATATATTCCCCATCCTAGTAATTAGCCTGGGCCCCATGCTGATATATATGTCTCTTATCCTGGGTCCCATTCTGATACATATGTCCCCATCCAGGTATATATATATCCCCCATCATGGTATATATGTCCCTTATCCTGGCATATATATTCCCCATCCTGATATATGTCCCCCATTTAATGCATAGAAAAAAATAAACTATTATACTCACCTTCCCTGTGCTCCCCCGCTGCGTGGCGTCCTCTTCTGAAGCCGTCAGCTGACTTCAGTGTGCAAGCGACGGGAGCGCATGACATCGCTGACATGTGCCCCAGTCACATGCAGGTCGATGTCAGCTGCTGTCCTCTGATTGGCTGGCAGTGTGTATTGCAGCCGGGCACATACTCAGCAGGCACTCTGTACCGCAATACACTTCAGCTGAATGTGCGTCTGTGGACGCACATCCAGTTGAAGTTTGCGCTCGCATCGGCAGTCCCTTCGTCCTCACTGGCCCAGTCACAACCACAATCGTTACACCCTTGCCAGTTGCTAGAAATGAATGCTGCCGTTGTTTGTAAGGACATGGCTATGTATTGTAAGAAAAGCAGAATTTTATAAAACCTGAAATTCATGACCTCTGTGCACACTGGCGGACACAGAGAAAAAAGGGTCCTCGTACAAAAACAATAAATGGGCCCTTTGCAGCATAATATCTCACCATAATGCCTGCTTTGGATGTGTCTTGGGTCCTTATGGAACCACAAGGGTTAACTAATGATATATCCGCCCCTGTCTATGCACCATCAGGGATTGGCTGTTTGAAGGGGTTGGGACAGTCATGTGAACCTCATGTCCCCGTTACGGTTTACACTGGTCCAGGGACGGCATCGCCGCCTCGCGCACCCGGGGAAGTGCCAGGGCCCAGGATGAATAGTGGGGCCCGCTATGCGCCGGGGACACCGGAACGCTATGGGTCCCATGGCCCTTTAAAATATATCAATAGTGGAGACCACCTGATGACTGATCAGCTCCTGTGACCTGAGTTTGCTTCCTGTTGTTCGGCCCCCCGAAGAAGCCTACGCGAAACGCGCGTAGGGGCTGGCATTCCTCACATCCACACCACGACTGATATGGGTAAGGTCCAGTCCTGTACACTGTTTGTGACAGCTATTATTACATAGGCTCCCAGTGGGACTGAATGAGGAGTGTTTTCACTTGTGATAGACTTGTCTTATGTTGTGAACCTTGGACCTTAAGTCGCACTAGCTTGTTGGTGTGGTATGTGATTGTTATCTGAAACCTTCACATAAGTAACCCTATATGTACTACTGTATTTTACTTATTGCACTGCTGATTGTAGTTATTATTTAATAAATTTTTGAAATATTTTTCTACTTGGCAGCATTTGGACTCCTTTTTTCTAATTATTTATGCTGTTGTTAAACACGTTGTCAACCTTTGGGGATTTTTATTTTTTTTTGGGGGGGAGGGGGCTAAAAATCAGTTTTCCAATTAAGCTTCAGGTTAATAGGTTTTCCTATTGCAGAATGAACCTACTGAGAATCCATCAGTGAGCTTGTTCTCACCGGAGAGTTTGTAACTATTTTATCTGTCTTTCTCTGACCTCCTCTAAGCCGATTTATGACCACAGACCACATCCAAGTTGAACGTGCGAGGAAATAAAGAACCTGCCAAAGCCAAACAATGCTAAATTTTTAATTATACCCAATTATAAAAATATTTTTTTTTTAATTCCCAAATACTGTACATGCAATTACCGTAAGTAAAAAAAAAAAATGTCTCCAATGGTGGACAACCCCTTTAAGTCATTCCATTAAGGCTGCAATTTGCTCTATCATGTCTCTCAACGTTTTGCTAAAAGTTCCGCTAAACAAAGTTTCCATCACCTTTAAATGTCTTGAAGAAAGAAGTAAACTCCGCTCGGCATCTCTGGAGGGCAGGATAGTCGTTCATCTGTATGCATTACCCGCCCTGTGAAAGTTATTCAGGAGATCAATAAACACCAAGTTACTTTCTAAAACAAGAAAACTCAAACGCGGAATGAAATTCGGGCAATTAATGTGGACGCTGGAGAAAGTTGTGTGCATAAGTGGCGCACGGTCGCTGAAGCGTGGGATGTCTGGGAAATACCAATGAAGAAAAATCTGCATTTAAAAAAAACAAAACATTTTAATCATTTTATGGAAGATAAGCAGGAGCTGATTACGTGGAAAAACAACTACAAAAATATAATGTGATCGTGGAAATGAATCGTAAGTAGAGTCACTCTATCACACAGATGCTGGAGTCATATTTTTGGTGTGTTTTTGGATTCTATTGTTATTCTTCTTTAACTTTCATTGCTGGTTTAGTTGCAATTATAAATTGCAATTATTCCATGCTTGCAGTAATGAAAATTGTGATTTTCGTGCATTAAACTCCTGGTTTGCAGCAACAACAAAAAATGCAGTATAAAGCATGGGTGAAAGAAGATCAGCCAGAATCCCAGGATTTAGACGACCAAAGGCCCCAATAGACAATGGCTCACTAATGATACTTTATCATGGTACTGAGGTCGAGGAAGAAATTATGTTGTTTTAGGCTGGAGTTCGATGGTGACCTTAGCAGCCATGGTTGCTGCTATATCGGAGCGTAATGCAGGTGACTGGGGTCGCATTGTGAGCTGTAAGGTGCAGCAAGCACAACAATCATGTTGCAAAAAGGAAGAACAGTTGGAGTCATGGAGTATTAAGCAGCCCGGATAGAGTATAATGCAGCCCCCATAGAGTATAATGCAGCCACTTATAGTATAATGCAGCCCCATATTGTATAATGCAGCCTTATATAGCATAATGCAGCCCTTATCGAGCATAATGCAGCCCGCTTAGAGTATAATGCAGCCCCAATAGAGTATAATGCAATAACATATAGTCTAATGCAGCCCCATATAGTATAACACAGTCTCATATAGTAAAATGCAGCCTACATAGAAAATAATGCAGACCCTATAGAGTATAATGCAGCCCCCATATAGTATAATGCAGCCCCATATAGTATAATGCAGCCCCTTATAGTATAATGCAGCCTTATACAGTATAATGCAGTTCCCATAGAGTATAATGCAGCATCATATAGTATAATGCACCCCCATACACTATAATGCAGCCCTATATAGTATAATGCGGCCCCATACAGTATAATGCAGCCCAATAAAGTACAATGCAGCACTGATAGAGTATAATGCAGCCCCATACAGTATAATGCAGCCCCCATACAGTATAATACAGCCCCATAGAGTAGAATGCAGCCCCCATACAGTATAATGCAGCCCCATATAGTATAATGCAGTCCCAATACAGTATAATACAGCCCCATATAGTATAATGCAGCCCTATATAGTATAATGCAGCTCCATATAGTATAATGCAGCCCCAATTTAGTATAATGCAGCCCCATATAGTATAATGCAGCTCCCATACAGTATAATGCAGTCTTATATAGTATAATGCAGCCCCCATAGAGTAGAATGCAGCCCCAATAGAGTATAATGCAGCCCGCATAGAGTGTAATGCAGTCCGCATAGAGTATAATGCAGCCCCATATAGTATAATGCAGCCCCCATATAGTGTAATGCAGCCTTATACAGTATAATGCAGCTCCCATAGAGTATAATGCAGCCTCCTGTAGTATAATGCAGCCCCCATATAGTATAATGCAGCCTCATATAGTATAATGCAGCCCCATATAGTATAATACAGCCTTATGCAGTACAATGCAGCTCCCATAGAGTATAATACAGTATAATGCAGCCCCATATAGTATAATGCAGCCTTATACAGTATAATGGCGCACCCATAAAGTATAATGCATTATCATATGGTAAAATACAGTCAGTCCTGTTGTGAATTCTGTGGCTGAATTCACTCCTGTGGTCACAAGTGGTACTGCAGCTTCTGAGCTTCCTCCCTCAGGTGTTCTGGTGAGCTCGTTAACTGCTTCATTACTTAACTCCGCCTGATGCTGCTATCCTTGATCCTTGTCAATGTTTCAGTGTTGGATCTGAGCTTCTCCTGATTGTTCCTGTGACCTGCTGCTCTGTATAGCTAAGTGCTTTTTGCTTTTTTGTTGCTTTTTTTCTGTCCAGCTTGTCTTTTGTTTTGCTGGAAGCTCTGAGACGCAAAGGGTGTACCGCCGTGCCGTTAGTTCGGCACGGTGGGTTTTTTTTTGCCCCCTTTGCGTGGTTTTGCTTTAGGGTTTTTTGTAGACTGCAAAGTTCGCTTTACTGTCCTCGCTCTGTCCTAGAATATCGGGCCCCACTTTGCTGAATCTATTTCATCCCTACGTTTTGTCTTTTCATCTTACTCACAGTCATTATATGTGGGGGGCTGCCTTTTCCTTTGGGGAATTTCTCTGGGGCAAGTCAGGCCTATTTTTCTATCTTCAGGCTAGCTAGTTTCTTAGGCTGTGCCGAGTTGCCTAGGTAGTTGTTAGGCGCAATCCACAGCCGCTTTTAGTTGTGTTTAGGATAGGATCAGGTGTGCAGTCTACAGAGTTTCCACGTCTCAGAGCTCGTTCTTGTATTTTTGGGTATTTGTCAGATCACTGTGTGCGCTCTGATCGCTAAGCACACTGTGTTTCTGGATTGCCTTCATAACACCTGTCATTAGCAAACATAACAGTACAAGGAGCCAAAACTAATGATTCTCAATAGAGGGAAAGAAAAAGTTCTGACATCATTTTTGTTATTTTTTTTTTTTCTGCTCTGTGTTCACTTTTTTTTTTTTTTTCCCCTAGACATTTGGGTATTCTGGACACAGGTGTGGACATGGATATTCAGGGTCTGTGCTCTTCAATGGATAATCTCGTTATACATGTACAAAAAATTCAAGATACTATTGATCAGAAATCTATGTTAGAACCAAGAATTCCTATTCCTGATTTGTTTTTTGGAGATAGAACTAAGTTTCTAAGTTTCAAAAATAATTGTAAGCTATTTCTGGCCTTGAAACCTCATTCTTCTGATAATCCTATTCAACAGGTTTTGATTATTATTTCTTTTTTGCGCGGCGACGCTCAAGACTGGGCATTTTCTCTTGCGCCAGGAGACCCTGCATTGAGTAGTGTCGATGCGTTTTTCCTGGCGCTCGGATTGCTGTACGATGAGCCTAATTCAGTGGATCAGGCTGAGAAAAATTTGCTGGCTTTGTGTCAGGGTCAGGATGATATAGAAGTATATTGTCAGAAATTTAGGAAATGGTCAGTACTCACTCAGTGGAATGAATCTGCACTGGCAGCTTTGTTCAGAAAGGGTCTCTCTGAGGCTCTTAAGGATGTCATGGTGGGATTTCCTATGCCTGCTGGTTTGAATGAGTCTTTGTCTTTGGCCATTCAGATCGGTCGACGCTTGCGCGAGCGTAAATCTGTGCACCATTTGGCGGTACTGCCTGAGGTTAAACCTGAGCCTATGCAGTGCGATAGGACTATGACTAGAGTTGAACGGCAGGAATACAGACGTCTGAATGGTCTGTGTTTCTACTGTGGTGATTCCACTCATGCTATTTCTGATTGTCCTAAGCGCACTAAGCGGTCCGCTAGGTCTGCCGTCATTGGTACTGTACAGTCCAAATTCCTTCTGTCCATTACCTTGATATGCTCTTTGTCGTCGTTTTCTGTCATGGCGTTTGTGGATTCGGGCGCTGCCCTGAATCTGATGGATTTGGATTATGCTAAACGTTGTGGGTTTTTCTTGGAGCCTTTGCGGTGTCCTATTCCATTGAGAGGAATTGATGCTACACCTTTGGCCAAGAATAAACCTCAATACTGGGCCCAGCTGACCATGTGCATGGCTCCTGCACATCAGGAAGTTATTCGCTTTCTGGTGTTGCATAATCTGCATGATGTGGTCGTGTTGGGGTTGCCATGGCTACAAACCCATAATCCAGTATTGGATTGGAATTCCATGTCAGTATCCAGCTGGGGTTGTCAGGGGGTACATGGTGATGTTCCATTTTTGTCTATTTCGTCATCCACCCCTTCTGAGGTCCCAGAGTTCTTGTCTGATTATCAGGATGTATTTGAAGAGCCCAAGTCCGATGCTCTACCTCCGCATAGGGATTGTGATTGTGCTATCAATTTGATTCCTGGTAGTAAATTCCCTAAAGGTCGATTATTTAATTTATCCGTGCCCGAACACGCCGCTATGCGCAGTTATGTGAAGGAATCCCTGGAGAAGGGACATATTCGCCCATCGTCATCACCACTGGGAGCAGGGTTCTTCTTTGTAGCCAAGAAGGATGGTTCGCTGAGACCGTGTATTGATTACCGCCTTCTTAATAAGATCACTGTTAAATTTCAGTATCCCTTGCCATTGTTATCTGACTTGTTTGCTCGGATTAAGGGGGCTAGTTGGTTCACTAAGATAGATTTTCGTGGTGCGTATAATCTGGTGAGAATCAGGCAAGGAGATGAATGGAAAACTGCATTCAATACGCCCGAGGGTGATTTTGAGTATCTAGTGATGCCGTTCGGACTTGCCAATGCTCCATCTGTGTTTCAGTCTTTTATGCATGACATCTTCCGTGAGTATCTGGATAAATTCCTGATTGTTTACTTGGATGACATTTTGATCTTCTCAGATGATTGGGAGTCTCATGTGAAGCAGGTCAGAATGGTTTTTCAGGTCCTGCGTGCTAACTCTTTGTTTGTGAAGGGATCAAAGTGTCTCTTCGGTGTGCAGAAAGTTTCATTTTTGGGGTTCATCTTTACCCCTTCTACTATCGAGATGGATCCAGTTAAGGTCCAAGCCATCCAGGATTGGATTCAGCCGACATCTCTGAAAAGTCTGCAAAAGTTCCTGGGCTTTGCTAATTTTTATCGTCGCTTCATCTGTAATTTTTCTAGCATTGCCAAACCATTGACCGATTTGACCAAGAAGGGTGCTGATTTGGTTAATTGGTCTTCTGCTGCTGTGGAAGCTTTTCAGGAGTTGAAGCGTCGTTTTTGTTCTGCCCCTGTGTTGTGTCAGCCAGATGTTTCTCTTCCGTTCCAGGTCGAGGTTGATGCTTCTGAGATTGGAGCAGGGGCGGTTTTGTCACAGAGAGGTTCTGATTGCTCAGTGATGAAACCATGTGCTTTCTTTTCCAGGAAGTTTTCGCCCGCTGAGCGTAATTATGATGTGGGCAATCGAGAGTTGCTGGCCATGAAGTGGGCATTCGAGGAGTGGCGTCATTGGCTTGAAGGAGCTAAGCATCGCGTGGTGGTATTGACTGATCATAAGAACTTGACTTATCTCGAGTCTGCCAAGCGCTTGAATCCTAGACAGGCCCGTTGGTCGTTATTTTTTGCCCGCTTCGACTTTGTGATTTCGTACCTTCCGGGCTCTAAAAATGTGAAGGCGGATGCTCTGTCTAGGAGTTTTGTGCCCGACTCTCCGGGTTTATCTGAGCCAGCGGGTATCCTCAAGGAAGGAGTCATTGTGTCTGCCATCTCCCCTGATTTGCGGCGGGTGCTGCAAAAATTTCAGGCGAATAAACCTGATCGTTGTCCAGCAGAGAAACTGTTCGTCCCTGATAGGTGGACTAATAAACTTATCTCTGAACTTCATTGTTCGGTGTTGGCTGGTCATCCTGGAATCTTTGGTACCAGAGAGTTAGTGGCTAGATCCTTCTGGTGGCCATCTCTGTCACGGGATGTACGTACTTTTGTGCAGTCCTGTGGGATTTGTGCTAGGGCTAAGCCCTGCTGTTCTCGTGCCAGTGGGTTGCTTTTGCCCTTGCCGGTCCCAAAGAGGCCTTGGACACATATTTCGATGGATTTCATTTCTGACCTTCCCGTTTCTCAAAAGATGTCAGTCATTTGGGTGGTCTGTGATCGCTTTTCTAAAATGGTCCATCTGGTTCCCTTGGCTAAATTGCCTTCCTCCTCTGATTTGGTACCTTTGTTCTTTCAGCATGTGGTTCGGTTGCATGGCATTCCTGAGAATATTGTTTCTGACAGAGGTTCCCAGTTTGTTTCAAGGTTTTGGCGAGCCTTTTGTGGTAGGATGGGCATTGACCTATCCTTTTCCTCGGCTTTCCATCCTCAGACTAATGGCCAGACCGAACGAACCAATCAGACCTTGGAAACATATCTGAGATGTTTTGTTTCTGCAGACCAGGATGATTGGGTGTCCTTTTTGCCGTTGGCTGAGTTCGCCCTTAATAATCGGGCCAGCTCGGCTACCTTGGTTTCTCCATTTTTTTGCAATTCTGGGTTCCATCCTCGTTTCTCTTCAGGACAGGTTGAGTCTTCGGACTGTCCTGGTGTGGATTCTGTGGTGGATAGGTTGCAGCAGATCTGGACTCAGGTAGTGGACAATTTGATTTGTCCCAGGAGAAAGCTCAACTTTTCGCTAATCGCAGACGCCGTGTGGGTCCCCGACTTCGTGTTGGGGATCTGGTTTGGTTATCTTCTCGTCATATTCCTATGAAGGTTTCCTCTCCTAAATTTAAACCTCGTTTTATTGGTCCGTATAGGATTTCTGAGGTTCTCAATCCTGTGTCTTTTCGTTTGACCCTCCCAGACTCCTTTTCCATACATAATGTATTCCATAGGTCGTTGTTGCGGAGATACGTGGCACCTATGGTTCCATCTGTTGAGCCTCCTGCCCCGGTTTTGGTGGAGGGGGAATTGGAGTATATTGTGGAGAAGATTTTGGATTCTCGTGTTTCTAGACGGAAACTCCAGTATCTGGTTAAATGGAAGGGTTATGCTCAGGAAGATAATTCCTGGGTTTTTGCCTCTGATGTTCATGCTTCCGATCTTGTTCGTGCCTTTCATGCGGCTCATCCTGGTCGGCCTGGGGGCTCTGGTGAGGGTTCGGTGACCCCTCCTCAAGGGGGGGGTACTGTTGTGAATTCTGTGGCTGAATTCACTCCTGTGGTCACAAGTGGTACTGCAGCTTCTGAGCTTCCTCCCTCAGGTGTTCTGGTGAGCTCGTTAACTGCTTCATTACTTAACTCCGCCTGATGCTGCTATCCTTGCTCCTTGTCAATGTTTCAGTGTTGGATCTGAGCTTCTCCTGATTGTTCCTGTGACCTGCTGCTCTGTATAGCTAAGTGCTTTTTGCTTTTTTGTTGCTTTTTTTCTGTCCAGCTTGTCTTTTGTTTTGCTGGAAGCTCTGAGACGCAAAGGGTGTACCGCCGTGCCGTTAGTTCGGCACGGTGGGGGTTTTTTTGCCCCCTTTGCGTGGTTTTGCTTTAGGGTTTTTTGTAGACTGCAAAGTTCGCTTTACTGTCCTCGCTCTGTCCTAGAATATCGGGCCCCACTTTGCTGAATCTATTTCATCCCTACGTTTTGTCTTTTCATCTTACTCACAGTCATTATATGTGGGGGGCTGCCTTTTCCTTTGGGGAATTTCTCTGGGGCAAGTCAGGCCTATTTTTCTATCTTCAGGCTAGCTAGTTTCTTAGGCTGTGCCGAGTTGCCTAGGTAGTTGTTAGGCGCAATCCACAGCCGCTTTTAGTTGTGTTTAGGATAGGATCAGGTGTGCAGTCTACAGAGTTTCCACGTCTCAGAGCTCGTTCTTGTATTTTTGGGTATTTGTCAGATCACTGTGTGCGCTCTGATCGCTAAGCACACTGTGTTTCTGGATTGCCTTCATAACACCTGTCATTAGCAAACATAACACAGTCCCCATATAGTATAACGCACCCCCTATATTACTACAGTATTATAACCACCACATACTGACTGATTTAAAAATAAATACCGTAAGTACAATACTCACCTCTCCCTGTTCCCCCACTGCTTCGGTCTCTGCAGCGCATCTACTCAGCAGCTCCACTGCTTGGCACAGCATGGCGCACGTTAAAGTAACATCATTGCGACACTGCGTCAGAAGTAGAGGGGGAATGATGGGAGAGGCAGCATCACCAGACGCTCCCTCCTCCATCATTGATTTCAACTGATAGATAGATACTGATACAGTTGAATGCTGGGGGTGCTGAGCCGACGCTGGCACCAAGCCTCCTCCTGACTCATGGGCCCCATGGAGACTCTAGCTGGAGGTCCCTGGTGGAGAGGAGGCCCTAGGCAAATGCCTAGTTTGCATGCCCCTAATACTGGCCCTGTGCTTAGGTACATATTTTGCTTTTTATTAAGTCCCAGATTTACCCTTTAAGGTCCTATGGAGTATTTGGCTGCCGGTTGTATCTAACCCCATAGTCCATTCTCTTTCAGGAGTCTGTATTAAGATGCTGCTGTTATCTGCCTGGAGAACAAAAAGATCAGGAGTTTGGATTTAATTCCCCAGAGCCTTGTCTCCCCCACCATCATCTGATACATAGTTACATAGGTTGAAAAAAGACCTAAGTCAATCAAGTTCAAACTTTCTCCACCAATTATCTGTCAGCGGAGAGTTGGGAGACCCCCATACATATCAAATGATCTGCTGACTATGATCTACTCCTAAAGAGCTTGAAGCAAAGCATATTGGTCCTGATGGTCCTCATAAACTTTAGAACCCTACAACAGAACACATGGCAGTGTAAGGATCCATCCTATGTGGGTTCCCCGACCCTGGCCAGACATTGTAGAAGAAGGTATAGCAGGCTGAGGCAGACTGACAACCCCCAAATCCTGACAACAAACTGCAATAGGGTTGAGCGCCTTTCAGTTTTTCAGGGTCGAGTCGGGTTTCACGAAACCCGTCTTTCTCAAAAGTCGGGTCGAGTGAAATCGGCCGATCCTATTGAAAAGTCGGGGTCGGGGATCGGCCGAAACTCGAAACCCAATGTTAGTCTATGGTTTTTTTTTTTGGTTTTTTTTAATATTTCCTTCAGGGCGATATAGCAGAAAAGCCGGTAATTCAATTACCGGCTTTTCATTTCTCCTGCCAAAACCCGACAGGATATGAGACATGGTTTACATACAGTAAACCATGTCATATCCCCCCTTTTTTTGCATATTCCACACTACTAATGTTAGTAGTGTGTATATGCAAAATTTGGCCGTTCTAGCTCTTAAATTTAAGGGTTAAATCGCGGAAAAAATTGGCGTGGGCTCCCGCGCAATTTTCTCCGCCAGAGTAGTAAAGCCAGTGACTGAGGGCAGATATTAATAGCCTGGAGAGGGTCCACGGTTTTTGCCCCCCCCCTGGCTAAAAACATCTGCCCCCAGCCACCCCAGAAAAGGCACATCTGGAAGATGCGCCTATTCTGGCACTTGGCCACTCTCTTCCCATTCCCGTGTAGCGGTGGGATATGGGGTAATGAAGGGTTAATGCCACCTTGCTATTGTAAGGTGACATTAAGCCAGATTAATAATGGAGAGGCGTCAATTATGACACCTATCCATTATTAATCCAATTGTATGAAAGAGTTAAAAATAAACACACACACAATATTAAAAAGTATTTTAATGAAATAAACACACCGTTTGTTGTAATAATTTATTGTATGCTCAATCCACTCGCTGAAGACCCTCGCTCTGTAACAAATAAAAAATAATAAACCAACAATATACATACCTTCCGTAGATCTGTAACGTCCCACATTGTAAATCCATCTGAAGGGGTTAAAATATTTTACAGCCACGAGCTCTGCTAATGCAGCGCTGCTCGTGGCTGTAAACCCCAGCGAATGAAGGTAATGTAGGTCAATGACCTGTAGTTACCTTCATTCGTGGTGATGCGCCCCCTGCTGGATGTCCCTGGAGCGTGGGAAAAGTTCCCAGGCTCGAGGTCATATGAGGACATCCAGCAGGAGGCGCATCACCGCGAATAAAGGTAACTACAGGTCATTGACCTACATTACCTTCATTCGCTGGGGTTTACAGCCACGAGCAGCGCTGCATTAGCAGAGCTCGTGGCTGTAAAATATTTTAACCCCTTCAGATGGATTTACAACGTGGGACGTTACAGATCTACGGAAGGTATGTATATTGTTGGTTTATTATTTTTTATTTGTTACAGAGCGAGGGTCTTCAGCGAGTGGATTGAGCGTACGATAAATTATTACAACAAACGGTGTGTTTATTTCATTAAAATACTTTTTAATATTGTGTGTGTGTTTATTTTTAACTCTTTCATACAATTGGATTAATAATGGATAGGTGTCATAATTGACGCCTCTCCATTATTAATCTGGCTTAATGTCACCTTACAATAGCAAGGTGACATTAACCGTTCATTACCCCATATCCCACCGCTACACGGGAATGGGAAGAGAGTGGCCAAGTGCCAGAATAGGCGCATCTTACAGATGTGCCTTTTCTGGGGTGGCTGGGGGCAGATGTTTTTAGCCGGGGGGGGGGGGCAATAACCGTGGACCCTCTCCAGGCTATTAATATCTGCCCTCAGTCACTGGCTTTACTACTCTGGCGGAGAAAATTGCGCGGGAGCCCACGCCAATTTTTTCCGCGCTTTAACCCTTAAATTTAAGAGCTAGAGCGCTGAAATTTTGCACATACACACTACTAACATTAGTAGTGTGGAATATGCAAAAAAAAGGGGGATATGACATAGTTTACTGTATGTAAACCATGTCTCAAATCATGCCGGGTTTTGGCAGGAGAAATGAAAAGCTGGTAATTGAATTACCGGCTTTTCTGCTATATCGCGCTGAAGTTAATATAAATATATATATATATATATATATATATATACAGTATATATGTGTCTGAATGACATATATATATATATATATATATATATATATATATATATATATATATATATATATATATATATAAAACGAAACCTGACTTTTAATTAGAGATCGCCGACCGCCGACCCGATCCCAGAGTGGGATCGGGTCGGGTTTCACGAAACCCGACTTTGCTAAAAGTCGGCGACTTTTGAAAAGTGCCGATCTGTTTAGCTCAACCCTAAACTGCAAGCAATGTAGTGGTTCAGAAGAGGATGTAAGGAGAACAGAGAACTTTGGCAAATATATGTGATCAGAGCAGCAGGTTAAGTCCTTAGATGCCTGGGTTACTCATGACAGCAGCATTGAAATGGTTAGAAAAGGGGAGAGGTGTTCCTTCAGATTTTCATCAGATCCCTGCAATGCAATTATTCCGGGAATCAATGGCATTTTCGATGGCAGGACTACAAAAAAGTTGGGCTTCATAGGAAACCAGTGATTTTACAATACACTGCAGTATTACAATGTTGCAGGGCATTGTAATTTTGCAATTGCAGCATCTGCAGTTACAAGACCACTAGGAAAACAAAGGAAAAAGAAAAAACATTTTTTATCGTAAATAAAATGTAAAAAAGAAAAAAATTGTATATGGTATTGGTGCATGTGTAAGTTTCAAAACTACCGTATATACTCGAGTATAAGCCGAGGCACCTAGTTTTATCACAAAAAACTGGGAAAACTTATTGACTTGAGTATCAGCCTGGTATGCATTGTAATCTCATCCCCATCCAGGTATGCATTGTCCCTCATCCCCATCCTTGTATTCATGGCCTCCTCATCCCCATCCTGGTTAGCATGGCCTCCTCATCCCCATCGTGGTATACATGGCTCCTCATCCCCATCCTTATATACATGGCCTCCTCATCCCCATCCTTGTATGCATGGTCTCCTCATCCCCATATTGGTTAGCATGGCCTCCTCATCCCCATCCTTATATACATGGCCTCCTCATCCCCATCCTTGTATACATGGCCTCCTCATCCCCATCCTTATATACATGGCCTCCTCATCCCCATCCTTGTATGCATCGCCTCCTCATCTCCATCCTGGTTAGCATGGCCCCCTCATCCCCATCGTGGTATACATGGCCTCCTCATCCCTGTCCTGGTATACATGGCCACCTCATCCCTATCCTTATATACCTTGCCTCCTCATCCCCATCCTTGTATGCATGGCCTCCTCATCCCCATCCTGGTTAGCATGGCCTCCTCATCCCGATCGTGGTATACATGGCTCCTCATCCCCATCCTTATATACATGGCCTTCTCATCCCCATCCTGGTATGCATGGTCTCATCCCCATCCTTGTATGCATGGCCTCCTCATCCCCATCCTGGTTAGCATGGCCTCCTCATCCCCATCCTTATATACATGGCCTCCTCATCCCTATCCTGGTATACATGGCCTCCTCCTTATCCCCATCCTGGTTAGCATGGCCTCCTCATCCCCATCCTTGTATGCATGGCCTCCTCATCCCTATCCTTATATACATGGCCTCCTCCTCATCCCCATCCTTGCATGCATGGCCCCCTCATCCCCATCCTGGTATACATGGCCTCCTCATCCCCATCCTTATATACATGACCTCCTCATCCCTATCCTGGTATACATGGCCTCCTCCTTATCCCCATCCTGGTTAGCATGGCATCCTCATCCCCATCCTGGTATATACATGGCCTCCTCATGCCCATCCTGGTATATACATGGCCTCCTCATGCCCATCCTGGTATATACATGGCCTCCTCATGCCCATCCTTGTATGCATGACCCCCTCATCCCCATCCTGGTATATACATGGCCTCCTCATCCCCATCCTTGTATGCATGGCCTCCTCATCCCCATCCTTATATACATGGCCTCCTCATCCCTATCCTGGTATATATGGCCTCCTCCTTATCCCCATCCTGGTTAGCATGGCCTCCTCATCCCCATCCTGGTATATACATGGCCTCCTCATCCCCATCCTGGTATATACATGGCCTCCTTATCCCCATCCTTGTATGCATGGCCTCCTCATCCCCATCCTGGTATACATGGCCTCCTCATCCCCATCCTTGTATACATGGCCCCCTCATCCCCATCCTGGTATACATGGCCTCCTCATCCCCATCCTTGTATACATGGCCTCCTCATCCCCATCCTGGTATACATGGCCTCGTCATCCCCATCCTTGTATACATGGCCCCCTCATCCCCATCCTGGTATACATGGCCTCCTCATCCCCATTCTTGCATACATGGCCCCCTCATCTCCATCCTGGAATACATGGCCTCATCATCCCCATCCTTGTATACATGGCCCCCTCATCCCTATCCTGGTATACATGGCCTCCTCCTCATCCCCATCCTAGTATACATGGCCTCCTCCTCATCCCCATCCTTGTATACATGGCCCCCTCATCCCTATCCTGGTATACATGGCCTCCTCCTCATCCCCATCCTGGTATGCATGTCTCTTCATCCCTATCCTTATATACATGGCCTCCTCATCCCCATCCTGGTATGCATGGCTCTTCATCCCTATCCTTGTATACATGGCCTCCTCATCCCCATCCTTGTATACATGGCCTCCTCATCCCTATCCTGGTATACATGGCCTCCTCATCCCTATCTTGGTATACATGGCCTCCTCATCCCCATCCTGGTTAGCATGGCCTCCTCATCCCTATCCTGGTATACATGGCCTCCTCATCCCTATCTTGGTATACATGGCCTCCTCATCCCCATCCTGGTATGCATGGCTCCTCATCCCTATCCTTATATACATGGCCTCCTCATCCCCATCCTGGTATGCATGGCTCCTCATCCCTATCCTTGTATACATGGCCCCCTCATCCCTATCCTGGTATACATGCCCTCCTCATCCCTATCCTGGTATACATGCCCTCCTCATCCCTATCCTGGTATACATGGCCTCCTCATCCCCATCCTGGTATGCATGGCCTCCTCATCCCTATCCTGGTATACATGGCCTCCTCATCCCCATCCTGGTATGCATGGCTCTTCATCCCTATCCTAGTATCCTTGGCTCATACTCCTGTATATACGATATTCTCTCTTCCATTAGGTCTAAGACATCACGTAATTAAGTGATTCAAGACTGACTAGCCGAATCCTTCTAAGTTCTATGTAGAACCAAGAGGTCAATTTTCTCTGTATGAGTCACTGCAAAAGTCCCTGACAGGGAGGAGGAGGGAGCAGCTGGGTCAGGAGTTAAACAGGGGGATGAAAAATTCCGGGAGTAGAGTTTACTGGGTAGAAAGAAAAAATGAGCAATTGTAAGTACACAGTGATTTATAAAATGATGATTGCAATATACTAAGAGGATAAAAATGATGATGGGAGGATGAGGAGGAGTGCTTCTATAAATGATGGGAATAACCTTTTGAGAAAGGAATAAATCAGAGTCACATCTTTCCGTTTTTTTTCTCTGGCAGATCTAAAGTGTTAGATTGATATCATTCTAACCTTTAAGACATCTTCCTATGATACAATATGTATCAATCCAGTAAAATGCTCAGACTGCGACCTTGTCAACTATGGAAAAATTGGCAATAATTTAGCCATTAATCAACAAAATCTCCAAAAACTGCAGCTTTCTAACAAAAAACAAATATCACAAATATCTGAAAATAAATAATAAAAGTTACATTTATGATTTGCAAAAAAAAAAAAAAGAATGTTGTTACTGTTTTCACCATAGCGCCGTGACAGCATCAATGTCCTTTCCAGTCATTGATTCCGATTCATTGTGGCAGATCCTGCCTCATCGAGATTCACATGACTAAAAAGCTCCTTTCACCCTTCATTCACAGTGTTTAGAAAACCCATTTTCACCGCGCCCCTCGTCTCCTATAAGCGCTTCTCATCTATCTTTGTGCTAATGGGGAGATTCTAACTCTCTGTTCCCTGTTGTGTCATTAAATAACTTTTAATAAGATTTTTTGTCGTAGTGCTGAGCTTTATTTTTTTTACGTTTTCTTACTTTTTCATGTGTAAATTTAAAAATAAAAATTGTTATTAATTTTTAAAGTTAATAGTATAAAAAATTGTAATTAAATAGGCTACTCACTTCTATTAAAAAAAGGCTTAGAGTATTAAAAAAATAAGTATTTTATAAGCGCCTCTCCTTTTTTAGCGCCACCCATTAGTCTCGGTGCTTCCTTCTTTGAGCCTAACGGTCTTGTGACTTAAATACCTCGCCTCTGTGTCACATGATCCGGTTATATGGACATGTGACTGATACAGCCAATCACTAACGAGTTGGTCAACTGGCATTGGCTGAAGCTGTCACATGATCGTCCTGCCGGAACCGAGACTAATAATGGATCAGGGCACTGCCAGAAGAAGAGTAGTGAAAGATTGGTATGGTGAGTATATATATTATTTTTTATTTTTTGAGTATTCATTAAAAACAATCAGGCCTCTTTAACCCCTTTAATAGGCTTTAGAATTAAATATTTTTAATACAAAACCATACGCATGACTAAACTGTAAGGATGCAAAGACTAAATAGTTAAAGGGGGTTGTTCATGTTTAGGAAAATACGGCAATTTTTTTTTTTAAAACTCTGATCAATCTCTTTAAGAGAACTTTAACCTCATCATCTCTGAGCCATTTTCCATTTTAGGTTTTCTCATTTTAATTTTTTCCTCTCCTTCTTCCAAGACCCATTACTTTTTTATATTTCCATTAATATGGCCATATGAGGATTTTTTTTTTGCGGGACGAGTTGTACTTTTGAATGACATTATGAAAAAAAATTCCAAGTGCCGTAAAATTGCAAAAAAGTGCAATTCCACAATTGGTTGTTTTTATATATATATATATATATATATATATATATATATTTACCTTCTTCACTATATGGTAAAACTGACATACAGTAGAAATATGATTTTCCAGGTCAGTACGAATACGCAGATACCAAACATGTATTGTTTTTCTTTTATTTAACCCCTTTCTGTCCTCGGACGGGATAGTACGTCCGAGGTCGGATCCCCTGCTTTGGTGCGGGCTCCGGCGGTGAGCCCGCACCAAAGCCGGGACATGTCAGCTGTTTTGAACAGCTCACATGTGCCCGCAATAGGCGGAAATGACATCATCGCCGACCCCCGTCACATGATCGGGGGTCGGCGATGCTTCTGCATTGTAACCATAGAGGTCCTTGAGACCTCTATGGTTACTGATTGCCGGTGGCTGTGAGCGCCACCCTGTGGTCGGCGCTCACAGCACACCTGCAATTCTGCTATATAGCAGCGATCTGATGATCGCTGCTATGTAGCAGAGCCGATCGTGCTATGCCTGCTTCTAGCCTCCCATGGAGGCTATTGAAGCATGGCAAAAGTAAAAAAAAAAAAGTTAAAAAAAATGTGAAAAAAATAAAAAAAATATAAAAGTTTAAATCACACCCTTTCGCCCCAATCAAAATAAATCAATTAAAAAAAAAATCAAATCTACACATATTTGGTATCGCTGTGCTCAGAATCGCTTGATCTATCAATTAAAAAAAGCATTAACCTGATCGCTAAACAGCGTAGCGAGAAAAAATATCGAAACGCCAGAATTACGTTTTTTTAGTCGCCGCGACATTGCATTAAAATGCAATAACGGGCGATCAAAAGAACGTATCTGCACCAAAATGCTATCATTAAAAACATCATCTCGGCACGCAAAAAATAAGCCCTCAACCGACCCCAGATCACGAAAAATGGAGACGCTACGGGTATCGGAAAATGGCGCAATTTTTTTTTAGCAAAGTTTGGAATTTTTTTTCACCACTTAGGTAAAAAATAACCTAGTCATGTTAGGTGTCTATGAACTCGTACTGACCTGGAGAATCATAATGTCAGGTCAGTTTTAGCATTTAGTGAACCTAGCAAAAAAGCCAAACAAAAAACAAGTGTGGGATTGCACTTTTTTTGCAATTTCACCGCACTTGGATTTTTTTCCCATTTTCTAGTACACGACATGCTAAAACCAATGATGTCGTTCAAAAGTACAACTCGTCCCGCAAAAAATAAGCCCTCACATGGCCATAAAAACGGAAAAATAAAAAAGTTATGGCTCTGGGAAGGAGGGGAGTGAAAAACGAACACGGAAAAACGAAAAATCCCAAGGTCATGAAGGGGTTAAGTGGTAAAAAAAAATCTGAAATTTGTATGAAAATGTTTTTTTTTTTACTTTTGTTGCCATTTTCCGAGAACCGTAGAGTTTTCATTTTTCAGGATCTGGGTTTGGGTGAGGAGTTACTTTTTGCACCCTGAGCTGATGGTTTTACTGATACCACTTTGAGGTCGATACGTTTTGATCGCCTCCTTTTGCACGTCATTGCAATGTTGCATTGACCGCGAAAAAACATAATTCTAGCTTATCAATTTTTATCTCTGATGCCGTCTACCGATCGGATTCATTTATTTTATTTTATGATGGATTGGACATTAAAGCATGTGAACCCTCATCATATGTCGTATGTGATGAAGGGGTTAAGGTGATTATCCTAAAATGATCATTCATTTTTGTTGACTTGGTCCATGTTTAGGGTCACTACTTAAATATACAGCATGCTACTGAAAATCCCAGGGGGAGCTGACGCCAAGCCAAACATTGCCCCTAGAGGAAAAATGGAGTATTGCAAGCTGACCGTGATCGAGTCAGCACCAATGGGAGGTATTGTGTCTAAGCATAGAGGGGAGTCCTGAATGAGGGACCCTTGATGTCCTAAAAATACTATGCAAATTTAACATTTTCTCTAGAAAATATCACCAAAAAACACAAATTTTACAAATGTATGTTTTTCTTTCCTTTTATCACTCTTTAATGCAGGAAGATATTTTTATGTATTATAACCTTAAGCTGCCAAATAAGTTCATGTATTAAATATGAGTGCATGTTCCATGGACACCTGCTCTCTAATCTATATGTATTGTTCTCTGGTAATAAGAAACTCTGTTTTGTCACCTTTTTTCGGGCTTTTGTAGATTTTTTGTTTTTTTTTATTAGTATTCAGGATATGGAAATTGTCAATGTGCGTGACCTTTTAGATAAGGTACGATTAAATCATACAAGGTCATTGCATCACATCTCAGGATCCTTGGTTTAACTAGATGGCGACGAGCATTGTTCTACTTCTCCGAGGTCCTGTCCTTTCACATGGGCGCCGTCTATTGTCAGCGTTTTATCTGCCATAGTTTCTGCCAACAACTACCACGATTCACTATTATGTGACCCCTAGGATATATGGAGAAAATTGTTCTCAAGAAAAATGCATAGAAGAAAGAATAATGTAATTTTGGGGGGCGTGGAGAGGAGAGAGGTGGTGCCATAATGGGGGCTCCCTTCCTAATAATAATGAAATGACTCTGCTCATCCTGTTCCAGTCTATACAGCAAAGCTGCAGAAAACAGACAATTGTGAAAAACATTTTTTTGAATGTAAGTAATAAAAAATAAATATAAAAAATTACTAAAAACGAAAACATATTTTAGAATTAAACCCCAATTTAACTGATACTAAATTATAGTTAAATAAAATTGTACTTAATTTAAAATCAAAAAGCCTTTTGCTATTTATCCCTGTCCTGCTGCCCAAACCTTCGTCATAGCATTACTTATTTTTTACATATATGTCATAAATTTGTACTCTCAGTATCAGAAAAATTGTAGCTAACACCAAATTATAGTTATACTGTATTAAAGGGGCTGTCCAGGTTGTAAAAAAATATAAATATTGTGTAACTTCAGGGCATGTTAAAATAAAAAAATAACAATTACTTTTTAAATGCCCTTAATGAGACAGCAATGCCGCTGTTCTGGTGGTCTCTATCATTATGGATTATATTGCTGCATGAAAGGTCAGGGGTTTGCCGAAAACCACTTGTATCAAGGGATACAAATGATGTATAAAAAAAATCTAAAATGTTTGATCCTTATTTCTCCAAAGGGAAGATATTGACGGACCATTACTATGAATACATGACATCAGATTGTTGGCGGATCAAGAAAAAAATGGTAGGGTACATTGACGATTATCTTATGAATATTGGAACATTTATTTTCTAACGATTGTATTATTTAAGAAAAGCTGAAAACTGTTTGCTGGGGAACACCAGTTTTCCAGCTGGAGATATGTGCCATGAATACAGATCATATATTTTACAGAGACTAAGAAAAAACGTTATCTGCAAGAAAATAAGCGCCAGACATTACGAAGCCATAATGAGAAGGATAATCTTCTGCGGGGAGAATATATTATAAATGCTTAAAATAGAATTTGTAGTAACAAACATGAAATGCAAATTGCAACGAAAGAACCTACAGTATGTGAACATTTTATGCCTTATATCTTCTAACGTACTGGCGGTAATTGTCCTCTGCTCTCGTCTTGGAATGGTTATTGCCCGCTGTGTCTTGCAGTGGCCGTGTGGTTGAGCTTCTTGTTGATCATTAATAAAATCTGGGGTAATGGTCTCCAATAAGTGGCTCTCCAGCTGTTCCAAAACTACAACTTCCAGCATGCAGGATCAGGATTGTATTCATGAGGTTTTTACATTTAGAGCTAATTGTGATATCAGTATTGACCTATATATCTGGAAGAACCATGGACATGTGATCTGCTATGTAGTCCAGAGGTCAAGGGGATCCAATCAGCTCCGGTGTTCCTAAATATTCAGTAATTAGAGATGAGCAAATCAATATTTAACTGTTATGACAGTGTAGCGACTCACTTGGAAAAATAGGTAAAAAACTGAAACCGCCCACAACTGATGACTATAGGGCTTGTGCAGAGAACGGCATAACTTGGATGATTGCTATCCGTCATACTCATGTCATTCTATGGGGCTATGCACAGGTTGGATTTCTTCTTCATACCGAGTTAGTCCAAGAAAAAGAATCACAGCTTGCACAATTTGACTCTGATAATCGGATCGCACTCGCCAATTCATGTCCATTGGTGACATTTGAGTGCAGTCCAATTTTCACGGACAGACTTTTCCTTTTAATTCTCATCCTAGAAAATTGGTTCACAATTTGATCACACTGATTCTGATCTGATTTTGAGTCTTGTTTACTTTACAATTCTGTCCCGTGCCTCATGAGTTGGGGGAGGGAACAGAGAAGGGTTTAACAGCAGCATAGTAAGGCTGGAGACCCAGGCATCTCTACCTTCAAGGGTACCTCTGTTACAGGGATCCAAAATAAGAAAAAAACTTGGCGCTCAAGAAGAATTTTGGTGTAAAGAAGAAGATCTTTTAATGTGCATCCACAAAGATATAAGTTTGAACGTTTTCGGTCCACATCCGGACCTTCATCAGAACAATTTTACTGGTATGGATAACATTGAAAAGATATACATAAGTGAATCATCACACAAAAACAGGAAAATAAAATATCATAACAACTATGCACATATCAGTACATGGACAATAAAGTAAAAAACAAAAAATAAAACACAGACAAAAACGTAGTATGTCTCATTCGAAGAGTAGAGAAAATAATCGCAAAAAAAGTTCCCAAAGGTAGTGAGGCCCAAACAGTATCCAGTGTGCTGGAGGCTAGAGCTGGATTCTCGTGAAGGAGACAAAATTGGATAAAAGTAGAATTACACAGACGGAGATAAAACAATGAGGGCTATGGTGAAAAAGGATACCGGTGATACAATGAATATAGGAAGAGATAGTCCATAGAGACCTGGTATAGTAGGTAAAGCGCATATAGGGTCAGTGTTGGTTCCTACTGGATTATTCAACTGGCCTGGGAGATAAGAGGAATAAGAAGAGGTTAATATTAAAACTCGGATGCCTAATGTTATATCCTAGGGTGGCAAGAACGTAGGTTGAGGTGGCCAGCTCCACGGGTCTATGCTGTCATGGTACAACACTTATTCTGGAGTACAGTACAGAGTTATTAAATGGTGGTGTACCCAGATAACATGGTGAATAGCAGGATATAATGCCATATAGTGGGAGCCATAGACGGGATAGATGCTAGTGGTGGTGGGCAATTAAGTTGCTCCAATATATGTCCATATGGAAGGCAAGGCACAAAGTAAAAAAAAAAAAAAAACACAACAGTGCTTACATGGCGCTGGATTGTATCATGCCGCTGTGGGGATTACCTGGATGCAATGGGAGATCCTGTGGATGTCGTGGAGTACGGCGGAAGCCGCTCAGAGAAACGCGCTGTGTATGCGGCCTGCCATGATGGTTATAAAGGGGCAGGGACTAGGGGTATGTCATGTGACCAGATCGTGATCACATGACTTATCTGTGTTCTGCTCCATACCACCAGTGCAGCATGACAGAAGATCCAGACCGGCACTGTGTGTAAAATAGTGCTGAACATAGCAAGGAGATCTTAGGACCTCTTGGCTGGGGGGATTATTTTATTTTAATGGGAACTGTATTATATTGAATGTCCAGGTCAGTTTTAACCCTATATAGTGTGGACACTAATCTAATGGTAAGGAAATTTTATGCTGCAATATAAATTCTAGTATAATGGACCCTCCGGTTAGATTTAACCCTCAAAAGTTTGGACTATAATCCAATATAGGAAATAACAATTTCAGTAGGGAAGGAAGGAGTGGTTAAACACAGCCTGTCTCAGATTCGGAATGCAGCAATATACTATACCAGAGTGCGCCGTGAAGTAAGTGTTGTGAGACAAGGTGAAGATCAACGGTTCTAAAGAGAAATAAAGGAGAATTACAATTAATGTCTGTTATTACTGGAAACACACATACAGTTAAAAGAAGCTACGCAAAATATTACGTAATCGAAAGAAAATTTATACTTTCAATAGGTAGTCAAAAACAGAGCTAGGACACACCATCCTTGAATATACAATCTTCATAGGAGACAATATGAACCATTATTATATGCTGTAAGAAAACATTCTTCACAGAAAACTCGAAGTATCGTAGTCCCTATTGAGTCCTTTGTCTGTAATGTAAATATCCAATAGGCCTCCCTCCTCTTCAATATCTTTATCCTATTTTGGCCCCTTCTGCATGGGTCAATCTGTTCCAGTACTTGGAATTTCAGTTGAGCCACATTATGTCCCATCTTGTGAAAGTGATGAGGTAACGGGAGATGAGTCCTGTTGCACCTGATGTTTGATTTATGTTGGGACACTCTGTCCCTAGCCGGATGTGTTGTCTCCCCCATGTATACAAGACCACATGGACATTTTATCAGCATGTCTAGCTGATTGTAGAACTTCCACTGGATATCCCCTAGCGGTAAATTTGTGCTCCATCTCTTCCAACCTTTGCTGTTTGATGTCTTCATTAGATACTATCCTCTCTATCCTTTGAAACTGTGATCTGGGAATTGATTTTTTACTGTGGGAGGGTGAAAACTTGAATAATGCAATAGACTATTACAGTCTGTTTCTTTGGTGTATAGATCTATTGAAAGGTGGACCCCGCTCTCCTTACAGACCAAGGTATCTAAGAAGCTGATTTTGTCAGGACTATATGTCAATGTAAAGTTAAGTTCTGGCCAAACACTATTGATATGTCTGTCAAAGGCCAAAAGAGATTCCACAGGTCCGGTCCAAATACAAAAGATGTCATCAATATACCTATGCCACATGGCGGAATGCTGTTGATAAAAGGGAACTTGTAAACATAGTCATCCTCAAAAGCTGCCATGTAAGCTACCACATAAGGAGGCGCTACATGAGACCCCATAGCGGTCCCCTGTAGCTGAATGTAATAGGCGTCTTGGAACATGAAATAGTTCTCTTTGAGGACTAAATTCGATAGATCTGAACAGAAGTGTCTGATTTGAGGATCTAACTGTAACTCACTTCAGTGACTATTCTGTCTATTGCTTTTAGGCCCTTGTCATGTGTAATTGACGTGTAGAGGCTGCTAACGTCCCAAGTTGCAAGAATCGATGATGGTGGTAAGGGGCCTAATGTTTTGATTAGACTTATGATTAGGCCCGGTTTCTGTAGAAGCAGTTCGTGTCTTTCCACTGGTAGACCCTGTTTTGTTGATAATCTTCTGTATCTCGTAGAAATTTCAACCTTTTACAGGGATCGTTAGGGTCCCATTTCCAGGGATAGTTTGAGGAGCCTCTCTCTTACTTAAGACCATCAAAGCGTGACACCTAACCACAGATTAGACGATGGCAACTCATAATTTAACTGATTTTTTCAGATGTGGAAAAATGTTGTGTGAAACTAGCCTTGCAGAGTGTTACATTCACCCATCTACATAAATCTACACAGCCATGATATTCAGTTTTCAAGACATACTAAATGACTTGGCTGCCGGGAAAAGATATGGAGAGGAGAGCTGATGGCTGGGTGACACATAAACAAGACCCATAACAATGATATTGAGAGGCTTGCAATCTCCTGCTCGGCTACATGAATGGAATGTCAAGAAAGTTCCGTCATCTTGATAAGACGTCCGCCGCCTCGGCTTCTCTGAATACCGACAGACAATCGAAGTTTGCAAAGTTTTCAAAGTGAAATTGTAAAGATAAATCCTTAGCCGGGACTTGTGCCATCTGTAGTCGCGTTCATCCATTGCTTAATGTGAAGGTGAAGAGTTTACAAGCATCAAAATTCATATATATTGATTGTAGATCTAAATGGAGATTACTACACGTAGAAGGATTCGTGTGAAGGCCAGAAAGTGACATCTTACATCAATGCCATAGAAAGATTGGCAGCAGTACTACTGTATAATAATTATATATCATTTTATTTTTATTTAGCACCAACAGATTCCGCAACACTTTACGATTAAGTGAGGACATGTCAGCACAATAAATTCCATACAAGCTCACAATCTACAAGGAAATAAGGGGGACACAATAGTTTGAAGGTGTACTTTACAAAGTGGCTATTGCTGAGGTTGTGAGTGTGACATGCTGCCACCTCCTTTCAAACAATAAAAAAAAAAACACAAAAAAAGCACAAAAAACTTTCAAACTATCCCTGGGACTCTACACTTGATCCGAGTGACACTATGTGCGATTTACGAACAGTGATTGCTAATCATGAATGAGTGAAATCTACTGGTCTCTGATAGAAAACTTCCATATAACATAGATCCTCTTGACCTGCGGACTCTTTTTATTGTTTTTTTGCATTGGTATTTTTATGAAAAACTAAGCGGCATTTTTATACCCAGATCTGAACCAAGCATACGGTATGTCTCTAAACTCACTTCCAATATTTACAAGCATGTGTACCATATACAGTACCTTTTCAGTTATGTTTTTTTTTTAGATCCATTTAGATACTTTCTTACAATTATTTAATCAATTTGAATATTATAATATTGATTTGACCTGGCCATTGCAATTTCATTTGGCTGTAATCTTGTCTCTTGTATGTGTCTCATGACTAACTCAGCTCTGCTATACCGCTGGGCTCTGCTATCTGCTGACAAACTCAAATCTGCTATACCACTTGGCTCTACTGCAAATAACCCAAGTGTGTATTGTGGCTAATCCAGCTCTGCTGTACTGCTGGTCTCTGCTGCATGCACCAAAGTGTGCCTCCTGACTAACCCAGCTCTGCCATACAACGGTGCTCTGCTGCTATACCCCAAGTGTGCCTCATGATTAATCCTATCCTGCTGTACCTCTGGGATCTGCTGTTTCCTGTCTAACCCATCTCTGTCTTAGCTATGCTGCATATAAAGCGTGTCTCCTGACTAACTTGGCTCTGTTGTACTGCGGGGCTCTACTGCACACACCGAAGTGTATCTTCTGACTAACTTCACTCTGCTGTACAGCTGGGCACTGCTATACAGTACAGATCAAAAGTTTGGACACACCTTCTCATTTAAAGATTTTTCTTTATTTTCATGACTATGAAAATTGTACATTCACACTGAAGGCATCAAAACTATGAATTAACACACGTGGAATTATATACTTAACAAAAAAGTGTGAAACAACTGAAAATATGTCTTATATTCAAGGTTCTTCAAAGTAGCCACCTTTTGCTTTGATGACTGCTTTGCACACTCTTGGCATTCTCTTGATGAGCTTCAAGCTCATCAAGAGAATGCCAAAAGTGTGCAAAGCAGTCATCAAAGCAAAAGGTGGCTACTTTGAAGAATGGCCAATAACCCCAAACACACCTCCAGGCTGTGTAAGGGCTATTTGACCAAGAAGGAGAGTGATGGGGGCTACACCAGATGACCTGGCCTCCACAGTCACCAGACCTGAACCCAATCGAGATGGTTTGGGGTGAGGTGGACCGCAGAGTGAAGGCAAAAGGACCAACAAGTGCTAAGCATCTCTGGGAACTCCTTCAAGATTGTGGGAAGACCATTCCCGGTGACTACCTCTTGAAGCTCATCAAGAGAATGCCAAGAGTGTGCAAAGCAGTCATCAAAGCAAAAGGTGGATACTTTGAAGAATCTAGAATATAAGACATATTTTCAGTTGTTTCACACTTTTTTGGTTAAGTTTTTAATTCTACTTGTGTTAATTCATAGTTTTGATGCCTTCAGTGTGAATGTACAATTTTCATAGTCATGAAAATACAGAAAAATCTTTAAATGAGAAGGTGTGTCCAAACTTTTGGTCTGTACTGTATATTCCAAATTGTGCCTGCTAACTGACCCATCTCTGCTGTACCACTGGGCTCTACTGCCTATAACCCAAGTGTGTCTCATGGCTAACCCAGCTCTGCTGTACTGCTGGGCTCAACTCCAAAGTGTTTTAGTCAGTAAAGATAAGCAAATCTGCAAAATTATAATTTGGTATTTCGCTCAAATTTGGCAGAAAATATGATACACATCAAAGATATTCAATGTAATTTGAAAGTACATTATTACGCTATGAAGTCAAAATATTATAGTCCCTTCACCCTTCACCCTCACAGCCCCACTCTGGTCCAGTTGTCCTTTTCACTCTGGTCATTTGTGTGGCCTTCACTTGGACATATTTGGCATGTCTCTGGAGCCCAGCATTTTCGACGTCTCCTTCGTGATTTTATGGCCACGTCATGGTATCATGCAGGAGATGTCATAAATGCTGCTCACTGGTAAACGCTGACGATGACCCGTCGAAGTCTGCACTGGTGACCGGAACAAAGAAAACGGATAAGGGCTGGGTGTTATAAATAGCAAAAAAAAAGAATTTTGGCAGAATTGAAATTTATATTTTTTGTGCTATGATATTCCAGCGCTATTTTTTTTTAGTGAAGGAAACCTTTGCTAGATCTGTAATACCTATAAGGCTAGGGTCACACGACCGTTTTTCCCTCATCTGAGAAAATTGAGGCTAGTCACACTCTGATTGTATTCTGATCAGAGTGTGATCTGTTTTTCTCGGATTTGGAGAGATTTTTACATTATATAAAAAGCTGCCAACGTGATAATCACTGTGCTACATTAATACAGTAGTGCACCGCCGTGCACTGTGTTGCGCACCGTCACCCTCTGCAGTATTTGCACAGTGCAGCCATTCTTATTTACTTAGAATCTTCGGTACAGTAAGCAAATATCGCCGGCGTTACAGTATAGCATTGCATTCCAGGTGTCGTGTTGGCGGCTGCTACATCTGTATAAACAGCAACTTCCAACATTCCAAGAGCCGCAGGTCACATGCTGCCGTTCTTAAGTATATCTTCAATAACTCTCTAGGGATCTAGGGACGGAATTATGAATCGATAGCAATTATATCGTGCCATATTTACTAACCTACTAGAAAAAAGAAGGATTCAGACAGACGTATATAGAATTTCTTATGACGTCACCGCAGCAGGGCGTCAGATATTCTTTCGTCTCCGCAGAGCAATGATTACCGTTCCAGGAACATCATCATTTAGAACACAGAAGATTAGGAGCACGGGAGGAAGACATTGAGACTTTGGTCCTATTTCCCGTGCAGCGCCTGAACTTGTTTTGTCCGTGGATCTGTAACCCAGGAGAATTATGCTCCGGAGAAGATTAGTTCATCTAAATGTTAAAAGGAAGCAAAAATAATTTCCCAAGGAGCAATAGTTTTGCTTTTCAGAAAGCGAGTCGCTTCATCATGAAACTCAGAGCTTCATTCTCAGTGCCATGTCGGAAACAGAAAGACAGTTTTCCATTTTAGACATGAATTATTCTGCACTCTGCCTACCGGAATAATTATGGCTCTTTACCAGTCACATTCTTGGATTTAAAGGGGTTGTCCACCTTAAATGTATCCTTACTTAAATGTATGTGTTTGGCACTAAAAATCACTTTAGAATTTGGTTGCATTAAATATTTTGCAGTTTGGTTTTTACAAACTTTTTGTTTAACGGCATGTTCAACTTTTGATGTGGCCTGTAGTCATATTGTAAATCATCTAAAAGAAAAAGAGAGGTAAGAGTTAGAAACCTTCCTATTGCAATGTCAGAATGAACTCACTGGTGGATTCTAAGTTAACTCATTCTACAGTTAGCAATAGACGGTGTAATACAGAGCTTATGGAAGGTAAACTGGGCAATATTTTTAATGAAACCCAATTCAAGGGTCAGTACCCCAAAACACAGTGTCTGCAAACTGAGATTCTGGTTTTGGCTTTTATCCTAAGTCATGTGACAAGGCTCGTTAAAGGGTCGACATTGACTGCTAGGATTGCTACTTCCTATAGATGGCGCTGGAGTTCTAGTCCTCTTCCTCTCTGAAGAGACAATTTGCATAATTAAACCCAAAAAGCTTTCCCATTGGATCTTCAGAATGAAGTCACTGACTGATTCTAAGTTAACTCTTTGTTCGGCCAGCAATTGATGGTGTAATACAGAGTATATAGATGACAAAAGGTGCAACATTTTTAATCAGACCCAATTCTAAAAATGATAATTAGCCATAAATGCATGCATTTAAGAAAAAAAAATGGTCCACAAAGATGGACAACCCCTTAAAGCATGGGTTGCGAAATCACACACTGAGATTTGAGGATAATTAAATAATAAATAATAATAAAGAATTTCCAGGAGGAGTAACAGAGGAACGGCACAATGCACAGTGCAAGAAAAGAGGCTCCAGAATCGTTATTTCATAGGCAATATGATGATTTACTAAAATAGTTGTGTCAGGTGAGCAGAGAGGTCTGTTTTAAAGGGAGTTGCCAGAATTACAACAAAAAGGGGCGTTTGATTGCTATAATATTAATGACCTACTGGGACAGGATAGGTCATCAATATCAGATGGAAGGTGTTCCGACACCTGGCCTGGCATCACCATGACCTGCTGTTCTCAGCCCTGGCAATGGCCAGAGCGGTTGTTTGGGGTTTCACCCCTGAGAGTTCTGTGCCCCTACTCTGAGCCGGGCATATGACTAAACAAGGGACCCCCAGAAATCATACATAACAAATTATGGTCCTGGGAACACCCCTTTAATTATTAGATATATTAACTTTTCTGCCTTTTTCGCCCAAAATTCTCTGGGGACAGAGAGTAAAGAGGAACATACGACTTCAAAATCAGACTACACACAGAGTTTGTTTGTAGTCTGTCACCGTGGAGACGCATAGGTCTGGAGAGGAGCTGTACACACAAAACCAGAAGATATTTCTTTTTATCAATGTTTCTTTCTGTATTGTTTCTTGTTCTTTTTTAAATTTTAGTTTTATTATTAGATCAGTGGTATTTAATCAATAAAATATTATTGGCGCACAATACCTTTACAGATGACCAATGCCTTTAATGTGAATGGACTGGACAAGTTTTGGGGGAGCAATAAATATGGACGTGATGGGGGTGATGGTTACAACAAATTACCCCTCCATACGGAGATCTCATCCGATTCTTTCTTTGGATCAGGAAATTGATTCCATGTCTCCATTAAGATCGGAGAAAACATCATTTCTGAATCACAAGAGGCCGAAACCTTAATCATTTCATCTATTTTTCATTTTTAGCCCACGATATAATAATCCTCCATAGAAATGAGAATAATATCCATGATAATGATGATGATGATGAAGGACGACAGAAAACTCCCGGGGAGTCGATTACATGACATATTTACTCAGCATGAAATGTCTTCTGGATTAACATAGGTAATAAAACTGTTCATAAAGTTACTGCTTATCTATTATTTAGCCACTGATACCAATTATGTACACCCTGTCTTTCTTGTTCTTTTATTCCCAGATGGATTGTACACATGCTGCATCTTTTCATTTTAGTTTTTTTTTGCATTTTTTTGATATTGAGAATACTCAACCAATTATGACGTTGCAAAACTGCAGCAATTTGCAGTAAAAAAAAAGTGTTCTGACTACATTTCACAAGCACAAAAAAGTTGGAAAAAAGGGGAAAAAGACACCTAAATCCTAGGGGTGTACTAGAGTCAGCCACTCCTGATTCATGAAAAGGCGTACTGTTATGACCTGGTGGTTAGGACAACAATGGACCTGATGGTTAAGAGCACCCAGAAAGACCTGATAGCTACAAAAACACAGGACAAGCTCTGGGAAGTGGAAACTCTGCTGACCGCAATCCCTAATCCTATCACACACACTAGAAATAGCCGTGGATTGCTCCTAACGCTCCCTATGCAACTCGTCACAGCCTCAGAACTAGCTAGCCCTAAAGATAGGAAAATAAAGCCTACCTTGCCTCAGAGAAATTCCCCAAAGGAAAAAGGCAGCCCCCCACATATATTGACTGTGAGTAAAGATGAAATCACAAACACAGAGATGAAATAGATTTAGCAAAGAGAGGCCCGACTTACTGAACAGACAGAGGATAGGAAAGGCAACTTTGCGGTCAGCACAAAAACCTACAAAAAGCCACGCAGAGAGTGCAGGGAAAAAAAAACCTTCCGCACCGACTCACAGTGCGGAGGCGCCCCTCTGCGTCCCAGAGCTTCCAGCAAGCAAGGCAATATTCACAATAGCAAGCTGGACAGAAAAAATAGCAAACAAGAAAATAGCAAAGAGGAACTTAGCTTCTGCTGGAGTAAACAGGTAACAGAACGATCCAGGAGCGAACTAGACCAATAGTACAACATTGACAGCTGGCATGGGGCAAAGATCTAAGTGGAGTTAAATAGAGCAGACCACTAACGAATTAGCCTCGTCACCTGTGGAAGGAAACTCAGAAACACCCACAGCCACCAGAGGAAGTCCATGGACAGAACCAGCCGAAGTACCATTCATGACCACAGGAGGGAGCTCGACAACAGAATTCACAACAGCGTACTCCTCTTCATGAATCTGGAGCGAGTGACTATCGCGGCTTGCCACTAATCCTATGAGTAAGATTTGGGGCGTAGCGAACGCTGCCGTCCATCATGAATTTGCTGAGCGGTGGGCGCCATGTCCCCGTCCTGCCCCAGCTTCTTCTATTTTGTGCGAGCTGGGAGAAACGGACTTGAAAATTCCGTAACATTTTGAGATGGGCCTTAATTTTTGTATTTTTCAAGCTTTTTACACCAGAATTCTGACATCAAAGCTTTGATGAATAGGAACCCTAGTGTGTTAAACACTTCTAGAGTTCGTACACCCGACATGTTTTTCACCTGAAAAAAGCATGGCAAAAACTCAGGTATAGTCCAAATTGATTAAAAAAAAGATGTGATACTCCTTCCTCCCTTGTCCCTTTGCACAAGTTTTTGTGCCAATTTTCCTGAATATTTTTGTCATTTGTTTTTTTCACTTTCTTTCTTATTGGTGAATTCTCAGAAATACGCGCCTCGTGCATATCAGAGAGCCCGCTAAACAAAATAAAAACGAACTCCTATGAGGTCATGGACAGCGGAGAGTAGAAGGAATGTTTGTAAATTTGTGGGAGACATTCAATAAATTCCTCCGATTTCATCTTCACTGGAAAACCCGTATGTCCAACGATTTATGTGTCCAGATGTTTTCCAGATGAGGCGCCCCGCGTGTTGAAAGGAAGAAGTCGTTTTGGTTAATATATGTGAAAAATACATGTCACATTCTCCAAATGTCCACATACTGCAAAAATTATCTCCTGCAGAAAATGAATACTCCAGGTCATAGACAAAAAGTGCACCATCAGAAAATGGGGGCACACAGTGAGGGTGGAGAGTGCCCCCTTCTGCGGTGCATTCTTTCTTTGGCCTCATGAGACCTGGGGTCTTCTCATGGACCCAGACTCTGGCAGTAAAAGATTACTCGCATCTGGTAAAGTAGTGACATGTCTTTTAGAGATCAGCAGATTGAACCGTGAAAGACTGAGTTTGAGTTGAATTTACTGAAAGTCGGGGCTTCACTCGAATTCAAACATTTTGAGCCTCAATTCATGGTTTGCAAAAAAAACATAAAAACTTGCCTGGAATGATTTCCCACGCTGCTGAAACATCAGAGGTGAGAAAGCTAACGTAATTTCACATTTTTGCATGGCTTCCCCACAATGCACTGCAGCAATCATTTCTAGCGGATTATTATACCTTGTGGTTCCCAATGGGGCACAGTTTGTACAACAGAGTTATTTTCCATCTCCAGAGTCATTGGGTAAATCTCTCCTGTAGAGTGTAAGCTCTTATGGTCAGTGGGGTCCTCTCCCTCTCCTGTAGAGTGTAAGCTCTTATGGTCAGTGGGGTTCTCTCTCTCTCCTGTAGAGTGTAAGCTCTTATGGTCAGTGGGGTCCTCTCTCTCCTGTAGAGTGTAAGCTCTTATGGTCAGCGGGGTCCTCTCTCTCCTGTAGAGTGTAAGCTCTTATGGTCAGGGAGGTCCTCTCTCTCTCTCCTGTAGAGTGTAAGCTCTTATGGTCAGTGGGGTCCTCTCTCTCCTGTAGAGTGTAAGCTCTTATGGTCAGCGGGGTCCTCTCTCTCCTGTTGAGTGTAAGCTCTTATGGTCAGTGGGGTCCTCTCTCTCTCCTGTAGAGTGTAAGCTCTTATGGTCAGTGGGGTCTTCTCTCTCCTGTAGAGTGTAAGCTCTTATGGTCAGTGGGGTTCTCTCTCTCTCCTGTAGAGTGTAAGCTCTTATGGTCAGTGGGGTCCTCTCTCTCCTGTAGAGTGTAAGCTCTTATGGTCAGCGGGGTCCTCTCTCTCCTGTAGAGTGTAAGCTCTTATGGTCAGGGAGGTCCTCTCTCTCTCTCCTGTAGAGTGTAAGCTCTTATGGTCAGTGGGGTCCTCTCTCTCCTGTAGAGTGTAAGCTCTTATGGTCAGCGGGGTCCTCTCTCTCCTGTTGAGTGTAAGCTCTTATGGTCAGTGGGGTCCTCTCTCTCTCTCCTGTAGAGTGTAAGCTCTTATGGTCAGTGGGGTCCTCTCTCTCCTGTAGAGTGTAAGCTCTTATGGTCAGTGGAGTCCTCTCTCTCTCCTGTAGAGTGTATGCTCTTATGGTCAGTGGCGTCCTCTCTCTCCTGTAGAGTGTAAGCTCTTATGGTCAGTGGAGTCCTCTCTCTCCTGTAGAGTGTAAGCTCTTATGGTCAGTGGGGTCCGCTCTCTCCTGTAGAGTGTAAGCTCTTATGGTCAGTGGGGTCCTCTCTCTCTCCTGTAGAGTGTAAGATCTTATGGTCAGCGGGGTCCTCTCTCTCTTGTAGAGTGGAATCTCTTATGGTCAGTTGGGTCCTCTCTCTCCTGTAGAGTGTAGGCTCTTATGGTCAGTGGGGTCCTCTCTCTCCTGTAGAGTGTATGCTCTTATGGTCAGTGGGGTCCTCTCTCTACTGTAGAGTGTAAGCTCTTATGGTCAGGGAGGTCCTCTCTCTCCTGTAGAGTGTAAGCTCTTATGGTCAGGGAGGTCATCTCTCTCTCTCCTGTAGAGTGTAAGCTCTTATGGTCAGTGGGGTCCTCTCTCTCTCCTGTAGAGTGTAAGCTCTTATGGTCAGTGGAGTCCTCTCTCTCCTGTAGAGTGTATGCTCTTATGGTCAGTGGGGTCCTCTCTCTACTGTAGAGTGTAAGCTCTTATGGTCAGGGAGGTCCTCTCTCTCCTGTAGAGTGTAAGCTCTTATGGTCAGGGAGGTCATCTCTCTCTCTCCTGTAGAGTGTAAGCTCTTATGGTCAGTGGGGTCCTCTCTCTCTCCTGTAGAGTGTAAGCTCTTATGGTCAGTGGAGTCCTCTCTCTCCTGTAGAGTGTATGCTCTTATGGTCAGTGGGGTCCTCTCTCTCCTGTAGAGTGTAAGCTCTTATGGTCTGTGGGGTCCTCTCTCTCTCCTGTAGAGTGTAAGCTCTTATGGTCAGTGGGGTCCTCTCTCTACTGTAGAGTGTAAGCTCTTATGGTCAGGGAGGTCCTCTCTCTCCTGTAGAGTGTAAGCTCTTATGGTCAGGGAGGTCATCTCTCTCTCTCCTGTAGAGTGTAAGCTCTTATGGTCAGTGGGGTCCTCTCTCTCTCCTGTAGAGTGTAAGCTCTTATGGTCAGTGGAGTCCTCTCTCTCCTGTAGAGTGTATGCTCTTATGGTCAGTGGGGTCCTCTCTCTCCTGTAGAGTGTAAGCTCTTATGGTCTGTGGGGTCCTCTCTCTCTCCTGTAGAGTGTAAGCTCTTATGGTCAGTGGGGTCCTCTCTCTCCTGTAAAGTGTAAGCTCTTATGGTCAGTGGGGTCCTCTCTCTCCTGTAGAGTGTAAGCTCTTATGGTCAGTGGGGTCCTCTCTCTCCTGTGGAGTGTAAGCCCTTGTCACGATTCACACAGTGACCGTCACCCCTACGTCACAGATCGGGGTGACTTTAGGCCAACAGACGGCTATCACATGTGCAGGGGGGCTTATCTTAGTTATCCCTCCACTGCTACAATGTGATGAGAAAAAAACACACAAGGCTATTGACCTCTTAGTTTAAAGCAGGGGCTTATTTTAGTTATCCTACTGCTCTTCAATATACCACGAACTGCAGGGATTTATGTATATCCCCCTTACAGTTCCACTTGAAACTTGCAGCTCTCTGGTGCCCCCTTACTCTCAGGTCAGATTAGGTACTGCACCTAGGGTAATTAGTCGCCAGAAAGGCTGCCTGCTATGTACTGGCTATTTGGCATGCTGCAGCGAGGCGATATAACTACTCCCACTCAGGCATGAACAATAATTATCAACGCCATTGTTCTGTCCTCACTAGCTGAGGCAGGCTCATACGTAGCTATACAGTCAGCTAAACCGCTATACCGGGGTCCAATAAGGAGACTGTGGTTGAGTCTGTGCTTTATTAAACGTAGTGGTATATTGATGCGGTGAAACTGTGAACAATGATATACATAGAATCAGTGCATGGTATAGAACAGATACATAATACACATGATATACATTATGCATAACATTTAGAAAGCTAGTGACTAAACTGGGAGTACAACTGGCTAGGCTAGGCTAATATGGAGCAGAAATATCTACGGAAAGCATAAAGACATACCGGCAATGCAATCGCAAGGGGGATGAAGTGAAGCGTCTTTCCTTGAAGGCAGACTGAAGAAAGTGAAAGGAAAAATGGAGGGAAATGGAGGCTGAGCTACCATAATGCATTGCAAAGGAGGAGGAGAATCAGACATGGATAATACAAACACAGAAGATTGAACTGTCAACATAACTCTGACCGCTAGAGGGAGCCAAAGCACTAAAAACAAATAAAGATATGAAAATCTATACTGAGAAACCTGCAATTACGCAAACAGATAATCAGGGTAACAATATTAGATAGCGGAGGCAGAACACTCCCCGTCTGGCATCAACGGATGTCACTACTCCTTTCTTCCGAAGGCAACAATAGGACCAGTTCAGATACCGGTCTGGAAAATGTCTTAGGTTCATTCCCTTTGGTCATCCTTAGCTCAACTTTGCGGACGTTGCCGTCCTTGCTCGGGAACGTTGCGGTAACTAGGCCCAAGTGGCCACTGGTTCCGATGAATTTGACAGTCTTTCACAAGAACAAGGTCACCTATGTTCAGATTAGGTTTAGTAGATTGCCACTTCGTCCGTGGCTGCAGGGTAGACAAATATTGTTTGCGCCACCTGTCCCAGAAAGTATTTGCAAGACTTTGTACCTGTCTCCATTGGCACTTGTAGAGGTCCTTAGCGTCGAATCCTCCTGGAGGGGCACTGGACAGTCCTGTTTTCTGGGTAAGTAGAGTAGCTGGAGTCAATAACAAGGGTTCCTCAGGGTCATTAGGAACTGGAAACAGGGGTCTTGCATTGATTATAGCTGCAGCTTCAGCCATGAAGGTGATTAGGCTTTCGTGGGTGAGCCTCGCTGCTCCTTCTGTAAATAGTCTTCCTTGGTGCTTGACCAAATTGTGGTAATGTTGTACGATTAGGTAGGCAACATGACATTTTCCGGGAAGTATAAGAGGGAATTTCTCCACAAACTCCATCTCAGCTTCTTTGAGTCGGCCTCCTACTCTCAGTAGGCCACTGTTGTCGATGAGTGGGTCGAGTTTTCTCAATACGCTGCTCACTGGTATTGGAGCTTTGTTAATAAGACATTGGATTTCTGCAAAGTAGGTTTCTCTTTGAACAGTGAGGATAATGTGATTTCTAGAGAACTCTAAGTCAGAGGTAACGTAGGTATTTTTACAAAGATGCCAACCTTTACATTTTTCTATGTCACGAGTTCTGGTGGTCCCGAATGAGCGAGCTATATGAGTCAGGCAGGTAATGGCTCGAGTAAGTGACTTCCAACTTGAGAATCTGTCGAACCTGCAAGATCCAAGCTGGATAACAGAGGTCATTGTATGTAGTGTAGACACCTGAGGGCTGATTTCAGCATCTGAGTCCTCTCCTACAAGTTCGAAGGTGTCTGGAAAACATTCCTCAATGTACAATAGTTTTGGTCCAGAGAGCCACGTTGTGCTTCCTAGTCGACTTGCGTCAACTGCTCTAGTTGCATGATCTGCGGGATTCTGGTCTGTGGGTATGTAATGCCACTGCTGTGGGTGAACTGATCTCCTGATTCGTAGCACTCTGTTATTGACATAAACGTAGAATCGCCTGGTTTCGTTGTGGATATATCCCAGGACTACTTTGCTGTCTGAGTAGAACTTGGCTTGTGTCAGGTCGATATCCATTTCGGATGCGATGAACTCCGCTAACTCAACGGCTAAGACTGCGGCACAAAGCTCTAACCTGGGTATAGTGTGCTCTGGTTGTGGTGCGAGTTTGGCCTTTCCCATGACGAAACCAATGTGGCACTGACATTTGGAGTCTACAGTTTTGAGGTAGGCAACAGCGGCAATTGCTTTGACAGAAGCATCTGCAAATACGTACAGTCTTTGGCTCTGTATCTCAGTAGATGGCACAGGGGTGTATGGTCTTGGCATATGCAAGTTGGAGAGTGCCGCTGACGAGTTCTTCCACTCTTCCCACTGGATCCTCTTATCAGGTGGCAGAGGTGCATCCCAGTCAGATGTTTCCCTAGTTAAGTCTCTTAGTAGGGCCTTGCCTTGTATAGTAACAGGAGCTGCGAAACCCAAGGGGTCGTACAGACTGTTGATGGTAGACAGGACGCCTCTACGTGTGAAAGGCCTTTCTTCCTGACTGACCTGAAAGGTGAAAGTGTCTGACTGTAGATTCCAGAGAAGCCCGAGGCTGCGTTGCATTGGTGCGGGGTCTGACCCCAGGTCCAGGTCTCTGAGACCATTACATAGGTCCTGAGAAGGGAATGCTTCCATGAGTTCTTGGCTGTTTGAAGCTATTTTATGAAGCCTAAGGTTCGAGCAGGCAAGCATGTCTTGGGCTTTCCTGAGAAGACTGATGGCAGTCTCATTTGAAGGCATGGCTTTTAGACAGTCGTCGACATAAAAGTCCTTTTCTATGAATTGTCTGACATCTGCTCCGTATTCTGCTTCTCCTTCCTGAGCCGACCTTTTGAGTCCGTAAATGGCGACTGCAGGTGAAGGACTGTTGCCAAAGATGTGCACTCTCATGCGATACTCTGTGACTTCTTTAGTAGGATCATTGTCTCTGTACCAGAAGAATCTTAGGAAGTTCCTGTCTCTCTCTCTCACAAGGAAACAATGGAACATTTGCTGGATGTCAGCGATGAAGGCAATGGAATCCTTACGGAAGCGCATAAGTACACCCAGTAGTTTGTTATTGAGGTCTGGTCCTGTCAGCAGAACGTCATTCAGGGAGACATCATTAAATTTAGCACTGGAATCAAACACGACTCTGATCTGGCCTGGTTTCTTAGGGTGGTATACTCCGAACATGGGTAGGAACCAGCATTCTTCAGAGTCTTTGAGAGTGGGAGCTAGTTCTGCGTGACGGTTTTCAAAAATCTTTGACATGAAGGAGAAAAAGTGATCTTTCATCTCTGGTTTCTTTTGCAGATTACGAATGAGAGAGGAGAAACGTTGTAATGCCTGATTTCTGTTGTTCGGTAGACGTGGTCTGTGGGTTTTGAAGGGAAGAGGTGCGACCCAGCTGTTGGTCTCATCTTTAACGAGTCCCTTGTCCATTACCTCTAAGAACAACTTGTCCTCTACCGACATTGCCACTTGGTTGTCCTGCTTAGTTCTCTGGAAGACTGTGCACCCTAACTGATCCTCATAGCTTCCCGACACTATACTGCTGTCGTGAGTAAAGTCTATTAGATGGTTGGGCAGTTGGATGCTGTGTGGCAGTTCCCTGACATGGAACTCATTGTTACAAGGTTGAAACAGAGATGGACGTCCTTTCTCCAATGTATTTGTCAGCATGCTTGTCACAGAAGATGGGGCGTGCATGCGTCCCAAGCATACGTTGCCAATTATGACCCATCCTAGGTCTAGCCTTTGGGCATAGGGAGCATTGTGGAGTCCATTGATATGACGTCTCACTTTATGAACCTGCAGGATATCTCTCCCCAACAGCAGAATTATCTGGGCCTGATGGTCGAGTTCTGGTATAAGGTGTGCTATTCGTTTTAAGTGAGCGTGATGGATTGCTACATCTGGTGTAGGGATTTCAGATCTGTTGTCTGGGATCTGGTTACATTCGATGATCGTAGGTAGTGGTAGGCAGAATTGTCCGTCTAAAGACTCGATCTGGTAGTCAGTAGCTTTCCTGCCTGCTGTTGTCACAGTACCTGCACACGTCTTTAAGGAGTAGGGAGTGCTTGGCCCTTTGATGTTGAATAGGTCAAAGAACGTTGATCTAGCCAAGGATCGATTACTTTGGTCATCTAAGATAGCATACAGTCTTACAGCTTGGTCTCTATGGCCCTTCGGGTATACTTTGACGAGGCATATTTTTGAACAGGACCTACTGTCTATTGTCCCTTTGCAGACCTCGGTGCATTGTGAAGTGATCTCTGGCGTAGCTGTATCAGTGTTCCTTTCCTCCCCGCCATGCTCACTGTCAGCTGGCGTGTTTTGTGTACTCCATGGAGCTGGGCCAGGGTGTAGAGCGGTGTTATGATCTGTGGTGCCACATTCTGTGCATTTTACACTGACCTTGCAATCCTTGGCGAGATGAGCTGTGGACGAGCAGCACTTGTAGCAGATACCGTTTTCTTTCAGGAAGCTTCTGCGATCTGGCATAGATTTTCCTCTGAAGGCTCTGCATTTCAGGAGAGGATGAGGCTTCTGATGAAGTGGGCACTGCTTGTCAGGGTCCTGCACCTTTGTCTCTGATTGGGAGCAGCCAGCAGACCTGTAATTAGAACCTGGAGAAGAAACATAAGTCTTGTGTACTTCCACAGATGTTCTGCGTGGATTTGCAGGTGGTGATGGTGTGGCATATGGTATTGCAAAGTCAAAGCTGGGATCGTTTCTAATTCTTGCTTGTTGGTGTATGAAGTCTACAAAAACGGAGAAGGGAGGGAATGGAACGCTGTGTTTGTATTTGTACGTGGAACCATGTGTGAGCCACCTCTCCTGTAGATTGTAGGGCAACTTCTGGACTATAGGGTTAACACCTCTGGCTGTGTCGAGAAATGCAAGTCCCTGTAGGTCGTCCTCGTATTTGGCAACTTGGACTTCCTTTAGCAAGTCGCTTAGCTCTCTAAGTTTCTGGAGACCTTTGTTAGATATTTTAGGAAAGTCATCGATTCTTTTGAACAAGGCTCTTTCTATTACTTCTGCTGAGCCGTAACACTCATCCAGCCTTTTCCAGATCTCTTTGAGGCCAGTCTCAGGGCGGTTTATATTAATGTCTCTGATCCTTACTGCGTGTTTGACTGACTCTTCTCCCAGGTATTTGACTAACAGGTCTATCTCTTCCCTGTGTTGTAGCCCCAAGTCTCTAATGACATTTTGGAAGGAAGCTTTCCAAGCTCTGTAACCTTCAGCTCGGTCAGTGAATTTCATGAGTCCCTTGGCAACCAGTTCACGTCGTGTGAAGAACTTGGCAAATTCTGTCGTGAACCGGTTGTCAGCAGAGTATACTGGTGATGGGTCGCCCTGATAGTGATGTGAGGTGCGTTTGTACCTGTTAGTGTCCTCATGGTGGCGCCAGCCGGTGTCGTATTGCTTCGGCCTGATGTACGGTGCGTCAGCAGGGTGATCCGCGTTGGTTACCTGATGAGGGGCAAGATAGTCATTAGCAGAGTTGTTTTGCCTCACATTTTCGAGTTTGTTTCTGTCCTGAGCCTCGTGACGACTCTCGCTCACTTCGCTGGAGGTGTCGTATTCTGGTTTTGGTACTGGTTTAGGGTTATAGTTTGGATCAGGAAGGTCATTAACATACTGAGATGTGCGTTGTGGTGAGTCTTGCAGTGGAAACTCCAGACTCGACGTACTGCTTTGGCTATGCAGCTTGGGATTTTGCGCGGCTTCTAGCGATTCTGCTTCGGCGAGGGCTGCGGCAGCTTCCCTTTTTGCTGCTAGGCTTTCTAAGGCGGCATCCACACGTGCCTTCTCTAACTGCGACCTTCTCTTTTGATCAGCTCTCTCTTCATCTATGCGTGCTTTTTCTAATTTAAGTTGCATCTCTTGGTCAGCAAAGCTCGCTCGTATTTTGGCAGCTTCAGCATTTGCGCGGGCAATGGCGACAGCGCTGCTGATGGATGTTGTCTTTGAGGAGACGGAAGTAGCAGATCTTGTCCTATGCGATTTGTGAGACATGGTGTCTTGGGAAAGTGCTTGGCTGTGCAGAGATTGCTGTAGCTGTATTTAGTCTCTGAGTAGCCGGTGACTTGAATCCCACTAGTTGGATGGCTGCCGTTTCACTGTTCTGTCCTCACTAGCTGAGGCAGGCTCATACGTAGCTATACAGTCAGCTAAACCGCTATACCGGGGTCCAATAAGGAGACTGTGGTTGGCAGAAATATCTACGGAAAGCATAAAGACATACCGGCAATGCAATCGCAAGGGGGATGAAGTGAAGCGTCTTTCCTTGAAGGCAGACTGAAGAAAGTGAAAGGAAAAATGGAGGGAAATGGAGGCTGAGCTACCATAATGCATTGCAAAGGAGGAGGAGAATCAGACATGGATAATACAAACACAGAAGATTGAACTGTCAACATAACTCTGACCGCTAGAGGGAGCCAAAGCACTAAAAACAAATAAAGATATGAAAATCTATACTGAGAAACCTGCAATTACGCAAACAGATAATCAGGGTAACAATATTAGATAGCGGAGGCAGAACAGCCATAGTCCCTACAACGACTCCCAAAGGCACAGAACAAAGGTATGCTGCCACCACCTACGATTAAACGGGTTTGAAGCTAACCCAAAACAGTAGCGTAATTCCATTCAGAAGACTTAGGGTACGTTTTAGAGCAGGAGAACGAAACTAGTATTAAATATTTTTACTCTGAAAGATTAAGGCAGTGTTTACAAAAAGGCATATAAAGATGTTACAAAAGAGACAATTGGAAATATGTACAAGCAATTATAAAATTACATGGAATAAAGAAGAAAGGTAAGACTCACATGTTCTCAGTTCATGTCAGGCAAATCCATGCTGGTAGGCGGGACCCCAAATGTCCCAGTGCATCAGGAGGTCTGGATAGACACAGCTCCTTAAGTAAAAACGCTGTTGAATCAGACTGAGTTAAGTGTAAAGACTTTTAAACTCCAGCCTCGTGACATCACTAAAGGGGTTGAGTTAAGATCGCCCTCCTCTTTCCTCAGCTGTACAGTTTTCTCCAGCCATTCTTATGATTGTCATATCTTCACTAGCGAATCTGGCAGAGTCATAACACACCCCTCATCCATCTTGTATTAAGATTTGCTCTCTATAGATACTAAATTCGGGCTAGTAGGGACACTCAGTTCCAGAGAAATCTATACTTTTTTACCTGGTGGAATTAGAGGCTCGGGCTTACAGTGGTTGATAGATGCGCCGATGGACTTTAGCAATATGTACTTATTATTTTCCTTGCCCAAATCATTGGCCTAATATCTTACAATATTAGAACAAAAGGACTTCCTGCCTTTATAGGAATTCTATACCAGTTCTAGCTGATTCTAGATGGGAGGAGGGAAAGTGAGAAGTTTAGGGAGATCAGGTTACAGCTCTAAGCGCATTAAAAATTCTTCTGGTGGGAGGGAATGAGGAGTTTGGGATCTACACATACACATCTCAGCAAACAGAAACACACAGAGAAGGGTTTTTTTTTACCCACAGCAAAGCTACAAAATCATATTACATTTCGTACATTATCGTGACAGCTCTAATGGTCAGTGGGGTCCTCTCTCTCCTGTAGAGTGTAAGCTCTTATGGTCAGCGGGGTCCTCTCTCTCCTGTAGAGTGTAAGCTCTTATGGTCAGTGGGGTCCTCTCTCATCTTTAGAGTGTAATCTCTTATGGTCAGTGGGGTCCTCTCTCTCCTGTAGAGTGTAAGCTCTTATGGTCAGTGGGGTCCTCTCTCATCTTTAGAGTGTAATCTCTTATGGTCAGTGGGGTCCTCTCTCTCCTGTAGAGTGTAAGCTCTTATGGTCAGTGGGGTCCTCTCTCTCCTGTAGAGTGTAAGCTCTTATGGTCAGCGAGGTCCTCTCTCTCCTGTAGAGTGTAAGCTCTTATGGTCAGTGGAATCCTCTCTCTCCTGTAGAGTGTAAGCTCTTATGGTCAGTGGGATCCTCTCTCTCCTGTAGAGTGTAAGCTCTTATGGTCAGTGGAATCCTCTCTCTCCTGTAGAGTGTAAGCTCTTATGGTCAGTGGGATCCTCTCTCTCCTGTAGAGTGTAAGCTCTTATGGTCAGTGGAATCCTCTCTCTCTCCTGTAGAGTGTAAGCTCTTATGGTCAGTGGGTGCTCTCTCTCTCTCCTGTAGAGTGTAAGCTCTTATGGTCAGTGGGGTCCTCTCTCTCCTGTAGAGTGTAAGATCTTATCTCTATAATTTGTAAAGCGCTGCGGAATATGTTGGCGCTATATAAATAAAAATTATTATTATTATTATTATCTCCTCAGGTGTATTTTCCAAGAAATTATAAGCTTTTCAGTATTGAGATTCATACTAATTTATTCATCATAAACCAAATGTTGGAGGAATATTTGTCGTCGTCGGTGAATTTGAATTTAAAAAGATCCACTCATCTCTAATATCTGTAAATGGTTACTTTATTTCAATAAACTTTGCATAGATCAATAGTGCAAGTGAATATTAGAAGCTTTGTCAGAGAATCCTGCTTCTTTCTGCACATAAGAGCCACTTCTTTTCACCCCCATGCCTCCAGAACTCTTCATTCATTCTGAAAAATTGCTAAAATTCGAATTGTTCAAAAAAAGATGAACTGCCCGCTCACTGAGGGATCACATTACAGCTGCCTACTGAGGTCTATTAAGAGAGGAGAAGCAGAGTACAAGAGAGAAGCAGTAGGAAGGGGGCTGCTGTTTTATACTATGCGTGTTATTTCACTCCAAAGATGCATTTATTTGTACACTGATGGCTCAGTGCTGCAGTATAAGGTCCCTCCATACTGCTTCTGACAATGTTCTACATCAGGCCTGCACCACATACGGCCCCCGGCCTGCCCACTGAAGGATGTCGTGCCGCCCCCGGAGCTGATCGAGAAACGCCGCTCCCCTCTTCCGATACTCAAATGTATTTGCGTCTTTCAATTACGGATTTGAACATTGTGGAGGTGGGACAGGAGCAGGGCAGAACTGTTATGTTTGCTAATGACAGGTGTTATGAAGGCAATCCAGAAACACAGTGTGCTTAGCGATCAGAGCGCACACAGTGATCTGACAAATACCCAAAAATACAAGAACGAGCTCTGAGATGTGGAAACTCTGTAGACTGCACACCTGATCCTATCCTAAACACAACTAAAAGCGGCTGTGGATTGCGCCTAACAACTACCTAGGCAACTCGGCACAGCCTAAGAAACTAGCTAGCCTGAAGATAGAAAAATAGGCCTGACTTGCCCCAGAGAAATTCCCCAAAGGAAAAGGCAGCTCCCCACATATAATGACTGTGAGTAAGATGAAAAGACAAAACGTAGGGATGAAATAGATTCAGCAAAGTGGGGCCCGATATTCTAGGACAGAGCAAGGACAGTAAAGCGAACTTTGCAGTCTACAAAAAACCCTAAAGCAAAACCACGCAAAGGGGGCAAAAAAAACCCACCATGCCGAACTAACGGCACGGCGGTACACCCTTTGCGTCTCAGAGCTTCCAGCAAAACAAAAGACAAGCTGGACAGAAAAAAAGCAACAAAAAAGCAAAAAGCACTTAGCTATACAGAGCAGCAGGTCACAGGAACAATCAGGAGAAGCTCAGATCCAACACTGAAACATTGACAAGGAGCAAGGATAGCAGCATCAGGCGGAGTTAAGTAATGAAGCAGTTAACGAGCTCACCAGAACACCTGAGGGAGGAAGCTCAGAAGCTGCAGTACCACTTGTGACCACAGGAGTGAATTCAGCCACAGAATTCACAACAGTACCCCCCCCTTGAGGAAGGGTCACCGAACCCTCACCAGAGCCCCCAGGCCGACCAGGATGAGCCGCATGAAAGGCACGAACAAGATCGGAAGCATGAACATCAGAGGCTAAAACCCAGGAATTATCTTCCTGAGCATAACCCTTCCATTTAACCAGATACTGGAGTTTCCGTCTAGAAACACGAGAATCCAAAATCTTCTCCACAATATACTCCAATTCCCCCTCCACCAAAACCGGGGCAGGAGGCTCAACCGATGGAACCATAGGTGCCACGTATCTCCGCAACAACGACCTATGGAATACATTATGTATGGAAAAGGAGTCTGGGAGGGTCAAACGAAAAGACACAGGATTGAGAACCTCAGAAATCCTATACGGACCAATAAAACGAGGTTTAAATTTAGGAGAGGAAACCTTCATAGGAATATGACGAGAAGATAACCAAACCAGATCCCCAACACGAAGTCGGGGACCCACACGGCGTCTGCGATTAGCGAAAAGTTGAGCTTTCTCCTGGGACAAGATCAAATTGTCCACTACCTGAGTCCAGATCTGCTGCAACCTATCCACCACAGAATCCACACCAGGACAGTCCGAAGACTCCACCTGTCCTGAAGAGAAACGAGGATGGAACCCAGAATTGCAAAAAAATGGAGAAACCAAGGTAGCCGAGCTGGCCCGATTATTAAGGGCGAACTCAGCCAACGGCAAAAAGGACACCCAATCATCCTGGTCTGCAGAAACAAAACATCTCAGATATGTTTCCAAGGTCTGATTGGTTCGTTCGGTCTGGCCATTAGTCTGAGGATGGAAAGCCGAGGAAAAGGATAGGTCAATGCCCATCCTACCACAAAAGGCTCGCCAGAACCTTGAAACAAACTGGGAACCTCTGTCAGAAACAATATTCTCAGGAATGCCATGCAACCGAACCACATGCTGAAAGAACAAAGGTACCAAATCAGAGGAGGAAGGCAATTTAGCCAAGGGCACCAGATGGACCATTTTAGAAAAGCGATCACAGACCACCCAAATGACAGACATCTTTTGAGAAACGGGAAGGTCAGAAATGAAATCCATCGAAATATGTGTCCAAGGCCTCTTTGGGACCGGCAAGGGCAAAAGCAACCCACTGGCACGAGAACAGCAGGGCTTAGCCCTAGCACAAATCCCACAGGACTGCACAAAAGTACGTACATCCCGTGACAGAGATGGCCACCAGAAGGATCTAGCCACTAACTCTCTGGTACCAAAGATTCCAGGATGACCAGCCAACACCGAACAATGAAGTTCAGAGATAAGTTTATTAGTCCACCTATCAGGGACGAACAGTTTCTCTGCTGGACAACGATCAGGTTTATTCGCCTGAAATTTTTGCAGCACCCGCCGCAAATCAGGGGAGATGGCAGACACAATGACTCCTTCCTTGAGGATACCCGCTGGCTCAGATAAACCCGGAGAGTCGGGCACAAAACTCCTAGACAGAGCATCCGCCTTCACATTTTTAGAGCCCGGAAGGTACGAAATCACAAAGTCGAAGCGGGCAAAAAATAACGACCAACGGGCCTGTCTAGGATTCAAGCGCTTGGCAGACTCGAGATAAGTCAAGTTCTTATGATCAGTCAATACCACCACGCGCTGCTTAGCTCCTTCAAGCCAATGACGCCACTCCTCGAATGCCCACTTCATGGCCAGCAACTCTCGATTGCCCACATCATAATTACGCTCAGCGGGCGAAAACTTCCTGGAAAAGAAAGCACATGGTTTCATCACTGAGCAATCAGAACCTCTCTGTGACAAAACCGCCCCTGCTCCAATCTCAGAAGCATCAACCTCGACCTGGAACGGAAGAGAAACATCTGGCTGACACAACACAGGGGCAGAACAAAAACGACGCTTCAACTCCTGAAAATCTTCCACAGCAGCAGAAGACCAATTAACCAAATCAGCACCCTTCTTGGTCAAATCGGTCAATGGTTTGGCAATGCTAGAAAAATTACAGATGAAGCGACGATAAAAATTAGCAAAGCCCAGGAACTTTTGCAGACTTTTCAGAGATGTCGGCTGAATCCAATCCTGGATGGCTTGGACCTTAACTGGATCCATCTCGATAGTAGAAGGGGTAAAGATGAACCCCAAAAATGAAACTTTCTGCACACCGAAGAGACACTTTGATCCCTTCACAAACAAAGAGTTAGCACGCAGGACCTGAAAAACCATTCTGACCTGCTTCACATGAGACTCCCAATCATCTGAGAAGATCAAAATGTCATCCAAGTAAACAATCAGGAATTTATCCAGATACTCACGGAAGATGTCATGCATAAAATACTGAAACACAGATGGAGCATTGGCAAGTCCGAACGGCATCACTAGATACTCAAAATGACCCTCGGGCGTATTGAATGCAGTTTTCCATTCATCTCCTTGAATGATTCTCACCAGATTATACGCACCACGAAGATCTATCTTAGTGAACCAACTAGCCCCCTTAATCCGAGCAAACAAGTCAGATAACAATGGCAAGGGATACTGAAATTTAACAGTGATCTTATTAAGAAGGCGGTAATCAATACACGGTCTCAGCGAACCATCCTTGTTGGCTACAAAGAAGAACCCTGCTCCCAGTGGTGATGACGATGGGCGAATATGTCCCTTCTCCAGGGATTCCTTCACATAACTGCGCATAGCGGCGTGTTCGGGCACGGATAAATTAAATAATCGACCTTTAGGGAATTTACTACCAGGAATCAAATTGATAGCACAATCACAATCCCTATGCGGAGGTAGAGCATCGGACTTGGGCTCTTCAAATACATCCTGATAATCAGACAAGAACTCTGGGACCTCAGAAGGGGTGGATGACGAAATCGACAAAAATGGAACATCACCATGTACTCCCTGACAACCCCAGCTGGTTACCGACATAGAGTTCCAATCCAATACTGGATTATGGGTTTGTAGCCATGGCAACCCCAACACGACCACATCATGCAGATTATGCAACACCAGAAAGCGAATAACTTCCTGATGTGCAGGAGCCATGCACATGGTCAGCTGGGCCCAGTATTGAGGTTTATTCTTGGCCAAAGGTGTAGCATCAATTCCTCTCAATGGAATAGGTCACCGCAAAGGCTCCAAGAAAAACCCACAACATTTAGCATAATCCAAATCCATCAGATTCAGGGCAGCGCCCGAATCCACAAACGCCATGACAGAAAACGACGACAAAGAGCATATCAAGGTAATGGACAGAAGGAATTTGGACTGTACAGTACCAATGACGGCAGACCTAACGGACCGCTTAGTGCGCTTAGGACAATCAGAAATAGCATGAGTGGAATCACCACAGTAGAAACACAGACCATTCAGACGTCTGTATTCCTGCCGTTCAACTCTAGTCATAGTCCTATCGCACTGCATAGGCTCAGGTTTAACCTCAGGCAGTACCGCCAAATGGTGCACAGATTTACGCTCGCGCAAGCGTCGACCGATCTGAATGGCCAAAGACAAAGACTCATTCAAACCAGCAGGCATAGGAAATCCCACCATGACATCCTTAAGAGCCTCAGAGAGACCCTTTCTGAACAAAGCTGCCAGCGCAGATTCATTCCACTGAGTGAGTACTGACCATTTCCTAAATTTCTGACAATATACTTCTATATCATCCTGACCCTGGCACAAAGCCAGCAAATTTTTCTCAGCCTGATCCACTGAATTAGGCTCATCGTACAGCAATCCGAGCGCCAGGAAAAACGCATCGACACTACTCAATGCAGGGTCTCCTGGCGCAAGAGAAAATGCCCAGTCTTGAGGGTCGCCGCGCAAAAAAGAAATAATAATCAAAACCTGTTGAATAGGATTACCAGAAGAATGAGGTTTCAAGGCCAGAAATAGCTTACAATTATTTTTGAAACTTAGAAACTTAGTTCTATCTCCAAAAAACAAATCAGGAATAGGAATTCTTGGTTCTAACATAGATTTCTGATCAATAGTATCTTGAATTTTTTGTACATTTATAACGAGATTATCCATTGAAGAGCACAGACCCTGAATATCCATGTCCACACCTGTGTCCAGAATCACCCAAATGTCTAGGGGAAAAAAAAAAGTGAACACAGAGCAGAAAAAAAAAAAAAAAAAAAATGATGTCAGAACTTTTTCTTTCCCTCTATTGAGAATCATTAGTTTAGGCTCCTTGTACTGTTATGTTTGCTAATGACAGGTGTTATGAAGGCAATCCAGAAACACAGTGTGCTTAGCGATCAGAGCGCACATAGTGATCTGACAAATACCCAAAAATACAAGAACGAGCTCTGAGACGTGGAAACTCTGTAGACTGCACACCTGATCCTATCCTAAACACAACTAAAAGCGGCTGTGGATTGCGCCTAACAACTACCTAGGCAACTCGGCACAGCCTAAGAAACTAGCTAGCCTGAAGATAGAAAAATAGGCCTGGCTTGCCCCAGAGAAATTCCCCAAAGGAAAAGGCAGCTCCCCACATATAATGACTGTGAGTAAGATGAAAAGACAAAACGTAGGGATGAAATAGATTCAGCAAAGTGGGGCCCGATATTCTAGGACAGAGCGAGGACAGTAAAGCGAACTTTGCAGTCTACAAAAAACCCTAAAGCAAAACCACGCAAAGGGGGCAAAAAAAACCCACCGTGCCGAACTAACGGCATGGCGGTACACCCTTTGCGTCTCAGAGCTTCCAGCAAAACAAAAGACAAGCTGGACAGAAAAAAGCAACAAAAAAGCAAAAAGCACTTAGCTATACAGAGCAGCAGGTCACAGGAACAATCAGGAGAAGCTCAGATCCAACACTGAAACATTGACAAGGAGCAAGGATAGCAGCATCAGGCGGAGTTAAGTAATGAAGCAGTTAACGAGCTCACCAGAACACCTGAGGGAGGAAGCTCAGAAGCTGCAGTACCACTTGTGACCACAGGAGTGAATTCAGCCACAGAATTCACAACACAGAACTCTTCAGCCCCCGTGCCAACATGCAATGGCGTGATGACCTTACTGACCTCATTACACTGCCGCCGGCCCCGGGACTCCGAGAGGAAACAAAAAATGAAATGTGCTTGTTTTATGTTTGGTGTTACTTTCTGGTTACATTAAGGAACAGTGGGGGACACTATGGGGTCATTATGGAGCAATGGGGAACACTATGGGGGCCATTATGGGGAAATGGGAGGCATTATTGGATTGGACAATGGGGGACATTATGGAGCAATCAGGGACATCATGGGGGACATTATTGGGCAGTTAAGGGGGATTGTGAAATGGGGCATAGTACAGTGTACTATGAGGAAGGAGTTTATGCAGAAGGGAAGTGTGCGGGAGATATTATGGAGATGAACAGTGTGGGGGATGTTATGGAGATGGGCAGTGTGTGGGGGACATTATGGAGAGGACATTATGGATTATATTTTGCACAGGAAGCACAGTGAGGGGTAATTTTATATTCAGGTGCGCAGCATGGAAGATATTCATGGGGCAGTATAATGGTAGTTCTATTTCTAAAGGCACCGTGTCTGGAAGTGCTAAAGATGGAGAAGAGGGAAGTTTGCAGAAATGAGCTCTGGGTGTGAAATCTCACCCTGACACACCCCTAACCCTTTAGCCCCAACCCTAACTTTAGCCCCAACCCTAACCCTAACTTTAGCCCCAACCCTAACCCTAACTTTAGCTCCAACCCTAACTGTAGCCCTAACCCCAACCCTAGCCCCAGGCCTAACCCTAGCCCCAACCTTAACCCTATTCCTAGCCCCAACCCTAACCCTAGCCCCAACCCTAACCTTAGCCCCAACCCTAACCCTAGCCCTAACCCTATCCCCAACCATAACCCTAGCCCCAACCTTATCCCCAACCCTAGCCCTAACCCTAACTCTAAGCCTAGCCCCAACCCTAACCCTAACTTTAGCCCCAACCCTAACTTTAGCCCCAACCCTAACCCTAACTTTAGCCCCAATGCTAACTTTAGCCCCAACCCTAACCCTAGCCCCAACCCTAGCCCCAACCCTATCCCCGACCCTATCCCCAACCCTAACCTTAGCCCCAACCCTAACTTTAGCCCCAACCCTAACCCTAGACCTAACCTTAGCCCCAACCATAACCCTAGCCCTAACCCCAACCTTATCCCCAACCCTAGCCCTAACCCTAACTCTAACCCTAGCCCCAACCCTATTCCCAACCCTAATCCTAGCCCCAACCCTATACCCAACCCTATCCCCAACCCTAACCTTAGCCCAAACCCTAACCCTAATGGGAAAATGGAAATAAATCCATTTTTTTATTTTATTATTTTCCCCTAACTAAGGGGGTGATGAAGGGGGGTTTGATTTACTTTTATAGCGTTTTTTTAGCAGATTTTTATGATTGGCAGCCGTCAAACACTAAAAGACGCTTTTTATTGCAAAAAATAGTTTTTGCGTCTCCACATTTTGAGAGCTATAATTTTTCAATATTTTGGTCCACAGAGTCATGTGAGGTCGTGTTTTTTGCGGGATGAGTTGACGTTTTTATTGGTACCATTTTCGGGCACGTGACATTTTTTGATCGCTTTTTATTCTGATTTTTGTGAGGCAGAATTACCAAAAACCAGCTATTCATGAAATTCTTTTTGGGGGAGGCGTTTATACCGTTCCACATTTGGTAAAATTGATAAAGCAGTTTTATTCTTCGGGTCAGTACGATTACAGCGTAATACCGTTCCACATTTGGTAAAATTGATAAAGCAGTTTTATTCTTCGGGTCAGTACGATTACAGCGATACCTCATTTATATCATTTTTTTATGTTTTGGCGCTTTTATACGATAAAAACTATTTCATAGAAAAAATAATTATTTTTGCATCGCTTTATTCTGAGGACTATAACTTTTTTATTTTTTCGCTGATGATGCTGTATGGTGGCTCATTTTTTGTGGGACAAGATGACGTTTTCAGTGGTATCATGGTTATTTATATCAGTCTTTTTGATTACGTGTTATTCCACTTTTTGTTCGGCGGTATGATAATATAGCGTTGTTTTTTGCCTCTTTTTTTTTTTTACGGTGATCACTGAAGGGGTTAACTAGTGGGACAGTTTTACAGGTTGGGTCATTATGGACGCGGCGATACTAAATATGTGTACTTTTTTTTTTTGTTTTTTTAAGATAAACAAAGTATTTATGAGAACAATATATTTTTTTTTTTTACTTTATAACATTGCCCCAGGGGGGAACATCATGTTATAGGGTCAGATCGCTGATCTGACACTTTGCTGTGCACTGTGTCAGATCAGCGATCACACAGGCACAGCAGGGAGGCTTCCCGACACCTGCTCTGAGCAGTCCGAGGGTCTCCTATCTCCTCCTCCCTGCAGGCCCCGGATCCAATATGGCCGCGGGGCTGCTTCTGGGTCCTGCAGGGAGGATGAGATAGGAGACCCTCGGAGCAATGCGATCACATCGCGTTCCTCCAAGGGTCTCAGGCAAGCACACAGGGAGCCCCCTCCCTGCGCGATGCTTCCCTATACCGCCGGAACACTGCAATCATCTTTGATCGCAGTGTGCCAGGGGTTAATGTGCCAGGAGCGGTCCATGACCGCTCCTGGCACATAGTGCAGGATGTCAGCTGCGATAGTCAGCTGACACCCGGCCGCGGCCAATCGCATATGATGTACTATCCCGTCACTGGGAATTAAGTCCCAGGTCACCTCGATGAGATAGTACGTCATATGGGATTAAGGGGTTAAAGGGAATCAGTCACCAGCCTCACATTTTGCTATGTAATCTGAGAACAACATAATATAGGGGCAGAAATGCTGATTCCAGTGATGTGTCACTTGCTGGACGGCTTGCTGTCATTTTGATATAATCCCTGTTTTCTCTGCTGCAGATCTAGCAGAACTGGAAATGCTGAGCTTTGTGTAACCCCGCCCACACCACTGATTGGCTGCTTTCTGTGTGCACTCTATATTGACAAAAAGCTGCTAATCAGTGCTGGGGGTGTGGCTGGACTAGGACTAGTGATAATCTCCTGCTGATAAAACACTGATTGTATTGATACAACAGCAAAACACAGCCCATTATGTGACACATTGCTGGTATCAGGGTCTCTGACTCTATATTATTCTGCTCTCAGATTACATAGCAAAAACCTGTTGACAGATTCCCTTTTAGGGGTTAAAAGTATGCACATTGGCAGAATGTATAGAGTATATGTATCAGCCTGATGGAATCTTTGTAGATGTTCATTTTATTTTTCTACTTCTATGATGGATGTTTTATGAATGCTGGAATCTGGAAATGACAGGTCCACAACCAAACACTTCGGAGGAAATATTTTTCAGATGATGTAATTGGCGTCAATTCTACTTGGCATTAGAAAGGATCAAAATTCTAATGTCAATAAACAAACTATCACTTCTCTGCTGCCTGAAGGAGCTGGAGAATTCCTTCTGGTGAGAGGTGTAACACAGCAAAAAATATCCGCAAACTCTAGATGCAAGTGACCTGAAGACGAAGATAATGAAAAATGGAAAATACTAAATACTAAACAGATCAAAATTCCAAATTATTTTGTTGCATTTTCCTGGTGGTCAAGTATGATGGAGGAATTAAAGGGGTTGTCCAATGAAGATGCGATAGCAGTGCACCTATCTGACTGCTGGCACCTGCACAGATCATCCGTATGGGCCTTTTATTCTGGCAGATGACCATATTTTTGGTCCGAGTGTGATGCGGCAAAACATCAGATCACAATCAGACCAATGTTATTTTACAGGGTTGTCTTGGTGGCCAAGGAAAAAATTGCAGCAAGCATCATTGGCATCCGATATTCGGCCATGCAAGTCAATGAGTCCCTGGGAACAAAATCAGACTGCACTTGGATGACATCTGAGTGCAGTCAAATTATAAATGTAAAAGTTGGAGAATTTTTTTTCCATCTCCTCATTCGAAAAACATCAGAGCACAATCTGATCAGAGTGCAATTAGCATAATCGGACCGATTTTCTGAGATGAAAGGAAATACTGTCGTGTGACCTGAGCCTTAGGTTGAAGCGGAAGTGCGCATGTGCGATCGTCACTCCGTTCGTTTCCTATGGGGCTGCCGAGCGCTGCACTCGCCGGTCGAGCATGCGCACTGCTGCTCCGATCTAACAGGGATAAACGTTTCCCGTGGTTGGATCTTCACTGGACATCCGAGCAGTGGGATGGCGACACCGCAGATTTTTATCCTTAGAGAATCTGCAATGGAGACTTCCAATTCACTGACTGCAAGCAGATTATTATTTAGAAAAATGATAAACTTTTTAGTTGACTTTATATTTGTATTTTTTCTTACATCATGGTTACCTGGTGCTGTAATACACGGACAGGTCGGATCCTGCGAAGTGAGAGATGATCTGATGATCTTTTTGATCGCTCTCTCCTGTAGATCGTGGAATGGAGGACGCTCCACAAAAAAGTTGGAAGTTCCTTATAGCGTACGTAAAAAAGGATTCCCACTTAGCCAGTTTTACATTTTTAATTTTGCATTTATATATATTTTTTTGCACTAGATTATTCTGATATACCATAACATAGCACCCGAGGAACACAATGGGCATTAACTGGTTTAAATGAAGGGCAGCTACTTCCCAAGCCAATAATGTTAATGGAGGGGACTGCCAGCCGAGAAGTGAAAAATGCAAATAAAAAAGAACCATAAACATAACATAAAACTCTAATAAAAGTTCTAAAAGGGGAAAGCACATGTGGTAAATACGTATTTGTATAATTACCACTTATGTCCAGAAGAGGGCAGTGTTTCTTCCCAGTGGTTTCCAGTGTTCATAATTTAAAGGGAAAATAGCCATGGAGAAGTCATCGAAGTTCTCAAATCTGTTTATATCTGGAACGAGACGTCTCAGTTCCGGGATGATGAACAAACAGAAGTCGTTACGTAGCGTATCTGATAAAAGTAACCGATCATCCCTTTAAATGCACATGGCGTATCTACCCACAGCTGTCCTGGACGCGACAACTCCAAGAAATCAGAAAATGAAAATCACGTATGGCACATCATAATTTGCCCAAATACTGATATTGTTGCCAGGAGCCCGGTGGCTCAGTGGTTAGGACAATTGTCCTGTATCATTGTGGAGTTTTGGGGCTGTTCTTCTGTTGCATGGGTTTCCTAGCAAAATGCAAAAACATATTATTGGGTTAATTTGTCATTTAGATGTGGACAGTCTGTGCAGCGCTGTAGACTATGCCGGCACTATATAAGCGCGCCTTCCACGCGGCCCAGATCCATCTGTGCTCTGCACAGGAGGCGCGATGATGTCACTACAGAGCGGAGGTTTGCTCCGATTCTTGTGGGAATGGGCTACTGTGAGAATTTCTTTATTTAATTTGCCATTAAGTTGGTGTAGAGAATCACCATATTGGGGGAGATGGGAGCGCTGCAGGGCGTCGTGTATGGGCATCATACTATGGTGGGGGCATCATAATGTGTGGGGACTCCAATAGGGTATTATACTGTGTGGGGGATTATGAGCGCAACATATTGTGTGGGGGACATTGTGGGGATATCATACTGCGTGGGGCTTAGTCAGGGAATCATACTGTGCGCGAGGACACTACGGCGGCATCATGCTGTGAGTGGGGTGGGACTGTGGGGGCATCATTGTTTGGGGAGGCATTATACTGTGTGAAGGGCACTGTGGGGATGTTATTCTGTCTGGGGGCTTTGTGGATCATGCTGATTGGGAGGCACGGTTGGTATGTGATACTGAATGTGTGGGATACTGTTGGGGCATCATACTGTATGTGTGCGGCACTGTTGAGGCATCAATGTGTGGAGGCACTGTTGGGGCATCATACTGTATGTGTGGGGCACTGTTGGGACATCATACTGTATGTGTGCATCAGTATTGGGGCATCATACTGTATGTGTGGGGCACTGTTGGGGCATCAATGTGTGAGGCACTGTTGGGGCATCATACTGTATGTGTGGGGCACTGTTGGGGCATCAATGTGTGGACGCACTGTTGGGGCATCATACTGTATGTGTGGGGCACTGTTTGGGCATCATACTGTATGTGTGGGTCAGTATTGGGGCATCGTACTGTATGTGTGGGGCACTGTTTGGGCATCATACTGTATGTATGGGGCACTGTTGGGGCATCATAATGTATGTGTGGAGCACTGTTGGGGCATCATACTGTATGTGTGGGGCACTGTTTGGGCATCATACTGTATGTATGGGGCACTGTTGGGGCATCATACTCTATGCGTGGGGCACTGTTAGGGCATCATACTGTAAGTGTGGGGCACTATTAGGGCATCATACTGTAAGTGTGGGGCACTGTTAGGGCATCATACTGTAAGTGTGGGGCACTGTTAGGGCATCATACTGTATGTGTGGGGCACTGTTGGGGCATCATACTGTATGTGTGGAGCACTATTAGGGAATCATACTGTAGGTGTGGGACACTGTCGGGCCATAATAGGGGTATTAAACTGTGCGAGAACTCTAATGGGCTTCCCTACAGTACTTTTTCTCTATGGGCTCAGCTTAGGATGATGGCTAAGCTATAAAAAAATATTCCTGGCACACTGTTCTCAGAGCGCAGAGAGGTATGTATAGCAGATTAACAATAAATCCATTTCTCTCTTAGTGATATCCACAAAAAGAATGAAACTGAATTGCACATTTTACCTTTGCTCAATGATCCGATTTTTATGGGAGTTGTCAGGCCTCAAACAGAGCAAAGTTTTGCAAAGTAGGCTGCAGGATGGGCATTTCTGGGAGGTTTTTCGGGTGCCTGGGCAGGTTTACTTTTGAATTTGAAATGGTCCATGTTGGACAATGTTATGAGGTTTGGGTCTTTCTACCCTGCAGGTCCTAGGACACAAGATTGGGTTGATTTTTGGTAATTCATTAAAACAGATTAATGTGACAAAGGATACAATAAAAATACTGTAGTCCAAACCAAGTGAACCAAATCTGCCATACAAGGGGCACAAACTGGCTGTTTGAGTTAGCTTCACTAATTTTGGCCCCTCACCACATGACAATTATATATACAGTATATACCTGATGTTTTCTTGATGATGAATGAACCTTGGCCCTCTTAAGCAACAGTGCTCAAATGGGACCATTACCTATCAACCCCTATAGCTACTTAATTTCTGCCATCTCAACTAGAGATGAGCTAGTATCTTTGGGCCAAATCCAATTTGCCTTAAATGTTACAAAAATTGGGGATTTTACAGAATTGTTTGCGATTTGATTCATGCAAATCCAGCAAAATTGCGTCCAGCCACCATTTAGCCATGTTCAGAAGGACTGAGAAGAAGTTTAGAAAATACTCCTCCAGTCTTCACAGCTTGGTTGTTCAGGTCTGGTCTTCATTGAAAGGCTGCTGGTCTTCACACCACAGGTACCATCAGGTCTTTTGTGTATCCAGCACCCACTAGGCCTAGTGACATGACATCACAGGCTGACACACCTCATGACCCTATGACTTGCAACTAGACATCATGACTTGGGAAGATCATGGGTTACATGAAGAAGACCTGTGACCTGTGTATGAAAACCAGACTGGGACGACCAAGCAAGAACTGTGGAGTCAAGGTGTAGATAAGAGATTAGTGATTTGTTTTCTACTTTACATTAATGATTTAGGGTCTGCATTTGATGGATGAATACAAGCAAACTGCTGAATTTGCTCATCACTATAGGTGAGCGATACTTTTGAAATTAAAATTTGCCAGATTCACCAAATTTTTCCAATAAATTCAATTTGCTACAAATCGTAAGTACTCCAAATTCTCTTTTCAACCCAAACTGATCTTCTAATTGCTGTAGCTGCTGCATTCCCTGTCTTTGCTTTTCTATTGGCTATGATAGTTCCTCTTCATTGGCTGTGCTATGTCATGTGATTTGACAGCTGCGAGTAATCATGGGGAAGTCCGTCTGAGGTCTTGTGACCCTTCACTGGCTGATGCAATCTTCTGCCATGTGTAAAATAAGTCATTTTAAGCAGTTGATGTGAAACAAAGCGCAGATTGTTCAAATTTGCCTCGGTCAACGAATTGCTAAGAATTCGACACAAATTGACCTTGCGTCAAATCGATTTGCTCATCTCACCGCATCACTTTTCTCAAGCACATATGACTAATTCGACAACTTGGCATGGATTGGCCAACAATTCCTTAAAAAACGCCCTAATGAGGGACAAAAAAATTGCCCCCAAATCTTTCCATGATTTATGTAAATGTTGATATTTCAAAAACCTTGAGAGAAAAAACTGCACATTGCTTGTCCATGTCCCGGATTGTTCTTCGCTCTCTCTGCAGTCTCTGGGCTGTCACATCAATTAGCAGGAGCAGTGATACTTTTGTTTGTGAACATATGAGAAAAAAATTTCCTTTCCTTCTCTCTGCAGCATCTGCCATTATCATTCCACTTGAATCTTTGATTCGCTTTTTCCCGAGGGTTTGCGAAAAACTCTTCTATTCAGAAATATATGACAATGTAAAAAAAATATTCTCCACATCTGCATTGATCGTGACCTCAGTATTGTTCTAGACAAACATATCCAGCCCATGTAGGAAAGTGAAAAATAACCAAAAAACACTGATGCCATCATCAAATAGTAGATTCTGTAATATTATCTACGTTAGTCACTAACTGTTTCCTCTTTACACCAAGTCCGGAAAATAGGTGTTAATGGTATGCCTGGCAAATAGCATGCTCATTGCTTCCAGTAATGATTAGTAGAATTACGAAAGAATTATGAATGCAGCTCTGGAGCATAATACAGGATCCATAGAAAGTGAATAATATTTTCATCCCCAATTTTGCACCGTTTTGAAAGCCAGACGATCTCTTATCTAAATTTGGAACCTCTGCACAGTGATCACCTAATCGCTGTGCAGAGGCGTAAATGAAAAGATTTGTTTACGACTGGTTAACTCTTTTGTGACGACAATGCATTTTATTTTAATTTATCAGACGTCTATTTTCAGTAAGACAGGAAGAATAGACTGTTATATATGTTGACATTTGATTTTAAGTGTTTCTTTCTGGTTGGTCAAGAAAGCACAGACATTTGTTCGTATAAGCCTGCATTATTGACTTGTAAGTTGACATTTGATGTAACATATTGTGCTGTTATCCTGGATGACTAGAGATGCAGGATAACTGAACAATGATGTTTGCTGATATGTTGATTACACATTGTCCAGGCCAGCTAGCTTGCTGACTTGCAAAACAGAGGAGGAAAAACTATGCAAATAAATTAAATAAATAAACAATGCGAGTTAATCTCATCACCATTCTTCTCCTTTACCTCTGGATACTGGCTTGAAGGACAGTTGTTAACTATAAAAAGAGGACATATGTGCCTCTGTAACAGATACCTCCAGATATAGAGATACCTGCATATACAGATATACATCCAAAGAACCAGATACTTTCTACAGGACAGCAGTCAAGACATCATGGCTCCATCATGAGGGACACAGATTTGTCATTCTATAGGATGCTAGCTTAGGGGACCACGGCCTCAGCTGAAAGATTACAGATCTGCTGCATTAACCATTGCTGAACCATGGATATATTTGGGATAGTCAGGATTTGGACACACCGGTCACTTGAGCCCCATGGATACGTTTGGGAAAACCAGGATTGGGACTGACCGATCACCTGGCTCCATGGAAATGTTCGGAGAAGCCAGGTTGTGACCCTCCGGTCAAATGGCCTTGTACCTCAATGGACTGTCATCTTCCTAAACTTGTCATTACCTCCTCTCTGTGTGTGCCGCAGGTGGGGTAGTGGGCCTTGGAAGCTCTGAAGTAACAGCTGCTCTGATCCCAGTGTGAGTCAGCGGAAGGGTGAGACTCTGTAATTTGCACCAGGGAGGAATAAAAATAAAATGATACTCATCTCCAAGACGAGCATCGCTTCACCGCACTCCTCGCTGCCTTCTCACAGGATCAACATCCAGCAGGAACGTCACGTCTTATATTAGGAAAGATTTTGAACTTGTATCTTTCGTTCTTTAAGTGTTCCCTAAATTTTTTTGAGCAGTGGATAAAAACCTGAAGTATTCATAAGGCAGTTCAGTGTATCAGCACATTTCCTAAGAATGAACAATCCTATTATCCATCTCTTCGTGGGTCTGACACATCCACCCAGGGTAGAAACATAGAGAGATTAATCTTCCTGGAAAAGAAGTTCTAGGATCCCCTTTCCTAAAGGCAGTATAAATCTTCTTGAAAACATTCAGGTCGTATTTTGATCTGAAAGTTTTGCACAATGCAAAGCTGAAGGTGCTCGATATGGCACCATGATCTGTCCTCTGCGCTTCACAGGTTAAAGAGAAGTTGTCATCAGGATATTCTAACCCAAACTGCATTTTATGGCCCAAATCCTGACCTTTCTTGTAGACATGTGTATTACAGTTTTAGAGTAATCCGTAGATTATAATTGCATGTGAATAAATTGCAAGCGCAGTGGGGTTGGACATTGCACTTTTACTGTAGCTCTTCCATATCTCTGCCTTTTCCCTGCCCATTGCCTTCCATCGTTCTGAAATATGACTGACCTGTCAATCAGAGGCAGCGGGTGGAGATTTGGGAGAGAGGGCAGGAGAGCTGTAAGTGTGGGGCTCAGCTGCTGCACCTGCAACACATTAGTATACTCATTAGTGCAGCAATTCCCAGGACATTGATTGACAGCCTGTGCTCCAGTGCGTGTGTAGCATGTGTGTGAACGGGTGGTGGTCGAGCTGCAGCATAGTGTAGTGTGAATAATGTCTTGTGTCTTTGTATATATCAGACTCCTTATCCTAGGGGAAAGAAAAAGGATCAACGGTCAGAAATCAGACACACCAGATCGTTCTCTAGTCAGGTTATCACTATATATCTACTTGTAAATATTCTGTTTATAGCAAATTCCAGAAGCTATTGTTGCTACTATTAACTTGTCCCACAAAACTCAGCAGATTCTACAGGTACAAGATTTTTCGAAAAGAGAGGCATTACCAGTGTGAGACATGTACTGACTGACAGACTGCTCTCCCGATCTACATGTCTCACACTGGTAACACCACCTTTCACTTAAAATAAGCTCTGGAGGCGGGTCCTCGGGGAGATCTATGTCCGGCCCATAGATCCTAACAGCTTATTTGCATATTAAGAAAACCATGGATTTCTTTGGAATCAGACATCATATCACAGATATCATCATAACATTATATTCAACTGTCTATGACCTGCATGTCCATATAGGCAGACAGATTTCGTTTCAGGTAAATGTAAACATTTGAAAAACATATTTATCAATACAGGTTACAAATGCCATCTTTAATGTATTTCTTTCTTAATATATATTTTTAACAGGTTATGCTTCTGCTAATACAGAGATCCACATCTCTTGCAGGAATAAAAAAAATATATATATATATCACTCACCACTAGTAGGAGCAGTTGAGTCTACGGAATACTGCCGTATCATGGAGTACGATCTGTACAACGTGCGCAGTAGGCTCCTTGGCTCCCTCTAGTGGTGGCTGCAGGCAACAAGAATTCTAGAATTTTATTATACGCGTGTAAGCAGGGGCTGAGATGCAGTACACGGGGATTGCAGAGCAATGCGGTGTAACAATATTATTTAATTTAACAGTAAAGAGGACAGAAATCTCCTCGCAGGGAGTTAATAAACAGTTAACAAGGATTAAAGAAATAGTAGGAATTGATGCGACAGTCTGAAATTTAAACAACATTTATAGTTTTCCTCTGTGATATACAGTCCGATGGGGGTTGTAGTGCCAGCAACGGCCTGCGTAGTGTCCTCAGATGGGGTCCTCTGTCAACAGTCCAACTTCTGGCAGCAGTGAGCGGTCTCCGGTTTTACCCACTGAGCCCCTAGTCCATAAACCTGTGCAAACAAAGTGAAGGAAGCTGCAGGAGTCCGTGTAACAAGCGTGGGCTGATGCGTGCTGGTCGGCAGAGTGAACCGCACCTCAGTGTCCTGTAGCCGGCCCACACTTCTCCGTTTATCCGTTTATCCGGGTGTGTAGGTAAGCCTGGTCGCGGCACATCTCAGCTCCGCTGCGCTGGATGCGGAGCGCGCTGCTCACTCTGCTGCACTCTCCCTGATGGTAAGAACCTCTCCGCCACTTTGCGCGCTTTTAACTTCCGGCTTAAACACGCCCCCTCTTCCCGGTCCCGTCCCCTATTTATTTCCCCATGCAACATGGGATGCAGCCTTGACAGTTCCGGACCCGCCTCAATGCAGGTCCCCGTAGCCCGGTCTTCCTCCTACATGTGCAGCTAACTAAAGAATTTTAGACCAAAGAACAGCATGGTAATACATATTTTTCCCTAAAGTGTATAGGATTCTGGAAGAGAGAAAGTAAATTAGCCTCTGCTTCCATCAGCCGGTGATTCCATTCCGATTTCTGACAAAACCATTTAGACCTGAGCTATGCACTGTAGATGAGCCCCGAGAGATGTTTTTGTATCTTGCATTCTTTTCGCTCGTCGTCCTTGCCCGGGGCAGAATTCTACCTTCAACGCTAAAATAACTGGTAAACAAGGTAAACGTGCTTCATCTGAGTCAGTGAACCTGTCCTGTAGTGATCTGGAAGTCAATATGTTGTAGATTATTATATTCACATCTTAAAGAGTAATCAAACTTTAAATATAAATTGTAATATTTATTTTTTCATATTCACATGATTTGACACTTGAATTGCCTGGAGACCGGTGACCGTCTGGGTCCTGAGACACCTACTTGTCAGATTTTTCTGCCCTCACATATATAACTGTTACGTTTCTATTAAGTTTCATTTGGGTTAAATTCAGGAAAAAAATGTTTGCGGCATTTTTGTTAACGCCATCATAAATTAAGAGTGGCCTGTATTGTTCAGATTGTTAGAATTATAGGGATACCAAATGTTCCTACGTTGTTTACTGTTGTGCATCGTGTATTTGAAAAATTGGATAAAAATACAATTAGTGTAATTGTTTTTTCACTGTTAATTTTTGTGACTTTATGAATATAAAATTCAAATTTTTCTTTTCTTTATATAGAGATGTATACCAGTTCAATATACCTACTGTATAAAAAATACTATTTAGATCTTTAGGCAGAAAAAATTCTCTGCCCGTTGGCTCATTGTTAGAGGTTCTGCCTTCTTTCTGTCAAAGAAAAGCGAAGTTCAGCTTATTAGTTTATTTACAGTGCTGGTGCAGTTGCTAGTTGCCAACAGTTTAGCTTTTACCAGAACAGTCTATGGTACCAGTGCACAAAGAAGCAGAGCAACCTCAACACTAAAATGAGTGGTAATGGCCAGTTTTAGGCTCAGCATCATGGCTTTCTAGGGGTGAAGCTCAAATCCGCTGAGGTTGACTGTTCAAAATGTCAGTAAGCATATAAATCATATTTGAAAATTTCAAGAATTTCCTTATCCTCTCTGGATTGTTCCTACTATTTCTAATGCTACTTTCAAGAAATTTAATTACCACTTGCTGTGTCCTACTTGTGCTCCTCCAGCCACTGGATTCCAGCCATGATCCATCAGTAACAGGATATTCAAGCCTTTACCGTGGAATCCACTGAGGGAGCATATTTGAAACTAAAATAAACGTGGTTTTTTTTACCTACATCTATGCAGACATGAAAAAATTGAAGACAATACCAGACATTCCATAACGTTCAAATTTTTAGACAAGCTACACAGAATCTATAGAATAGAAGAAGTTGCTCAAAAGTCAGGGCCCTCTACCCACCCTTCTACTCCCACCCTTCTGGTTTGGAGGAGACCTTGACAAATATGGTGGATTCATCAACCAGTGCAGATTGTACTTTGGTGCACACCCTGTTCACTTTCCTACTGACAGATCGAAAGTATTGTGCTTTTTTATGTTACTGATACATAAACTTTTAGACTGGGCAAGCCCCCATATGGCGACTCAAGATGCTCAACTTGATGATTTGGAGGCCTCCTTAGAAGCCAAGAGTTTGATGACCATAATCGTTGTGCAGCAGCTGAGACTACATTTATGACTCTAGTGCAGTAAAGTAGCTGGTCAGCACAGCCCAAGTGTGGAGGTGCCTGGAAGTAGGTGCCCAAACCTTGGATTATGGTATATGATATACTTGGCACACTCCAGTGAGTCTGATGCAAAAGAGTGTTTAATACAATACATACAGTATTCACAAACGTTTCGGTCTGCAAGGACCTTCATCAGTGTGCTCTATAGCTAAGCGAGGGAGGGTATATGATATAGACCCTTCAGAGAAAACAGAGATTTTGCATCAAATAATTGAGATGAACAGGAAATCCTGTTGGAATAGAGGGCTAAACTAGCCGATCAAGCCGGAGGAAGGCTGGAGAGTGGGAAGAAGACGCGGTATCCACCGCAGGTGAAATAATGGTCCATTTATGACTCTGTTGCTGAATATGCTACAGAATTCAGGCGGTGGGTGACTGATAACAAATGGAATAATTCTGCAAAATTACCTATTTTTTAACAACTCACTCTCCAGCACACTTAAAGATGAATTAGCACGGGCTGAAGCTCCCACAAATTTTGATGACTTTTTTACTGCTCCCTAACTGCTTAAAGTATTTCATCAAGGATATCCAGATAAACCAAGTCAAGCATCCCTCAGTGGCCACTTTTGAAATGGGCGAATAATGCCAGGACTCTGTTGTCGTTCTGTGGATTGACCACTAGAAGCAGCTATTAATCACCTTGCGAAATTTTGCTGCACTTCCACTCCTTACCACTGGAGGCTGTTATTGTGTATCTGCAATTGCCCTTTGCTAAGATGGCCGATAATGAACCTGCCATCTTGTTTCCTGTTTGACCCAACTCAAGGCCACATGGAACACTGGCTCATTGCTTGAGTATTTTGTCTAGGCTTTATAGTATGGTTCCAGTCTCCAGCTCCTGCCATTTCACTGCTAAATAAGTTGTTCTCAGCTTGGGGACAGGTATTTAAGTTATTATACCAGATTTCCTGGTTTTGGAAACACTCTACATGGAAATCTTTGCCTGAAGATATGCTAGGGCTCAACAAATAAAGCGCACAATATGCATGCTGGTGGATTCTCTGAGGTCTGGGTGATGGACGACACGTGGATCCGCAAGGATCAAGACAGCAGGGTGTGTATAATGGCAGACAAACAAGCGGAGAAGGTTGCAAAGATGAAGTACAGCCAAGTGTGTGGATATAAACAGGAAAAGTAGCATTATATCTTCCAGCAGGGCCATGGTTGTTAGCAGAAATGTAACAGAAGTAAATACAGACTGGTACCTTTCAGCATGGCAATGGTTAATAGCAGTAATTTTAGGGAATTAAATTCAGTCTGGTATTTTCCAGCAGGGCAATCGTTAATAGCAGCGATGTAACAGAAGAAAATGCAGTGTAGCATTTTCCAGCAAGGCAATAATTAACCACTTCCCGATAAGACAAGTTTCCATTCTCGCACTTTTCCAAGAGCCATAACTTTTCTGTTGAAATAGCTGTATGATCTTTTGCAGGACGAGATGTAATGAAAATCTGTTTCACCACTCAAAATATAAAAAATTCCAATAGTGGTAAAATTGTAACAACCCCCCTTCCCCAGTAATTCTGCAATTAGGGAGGACTGGGGTTACGGAATTTATTGTGCAGTAAAAATAAGCTAGCAATATGATTCCAGACTGTATAATTATGGCAATGCCAAATTTGTATAACTTTTTTAATTTGACCATTTTCCGAGACCTGTAAGGTCTTAATTTTTTGGTCGAGTTGTGAGTTTGTTTGTTTTTAGAGTGCCAAGCTGACATTTTTTTTATGTAATTTTGGTATAATGCTGGACACCTTAATTGAAACCAAACAGACCCCATTATACATAAAGGGATATGTATGATGGATTTTACATCCATCATGCACCAAATTCCGCTTGCAACAAAACTGATGGATGGTGGTTCTGGTGACGTATCCATGTTCTGATGGTGGAAATGGTGATGTGTTCATGGAGTGATAATGGTCCTAGTAATGCATTAATCACCAGAAATATCATCAGTATATAAATGCGAAACCAAAATCACCATCAGTACACCCTAAGCTGGTGCCTAAACTGCCTAACCCTCATCCTGGCCCTGCTGATATGCATCAGAAAGTGTCTGCAGCTCTACTACATGTAGTGGGATCCATGCAAGGGCTCTAGCAAATCATGATGTGCCATTTTGACCATAAACTGCTGGTCAAAATAAAATTACTTTAGTATTAACAATACTAAAATTTATATTTAAAAAAATCATCATATTTTGTCTCACCACTGTGAGAAGGTCACTTGAAAAACCATAGATGGGAGATATGTGTCACTAAGGATGTTAGCCTCAGTGATATGAACCTGAAAAAATTCTCCAGCATAATAAGTGCTGAGAGGGGTTTATCGGCCATATTAATGGCTAGGTTTTTTGTGAACAGCTGAAGAGTTCACCATATCTCCACCCCAGGATGTGATCTAGAAGGTAAATATGGAGCCTTTGGACTCGTTCAGTATTTGATGTGTCTGGAGATGAGGTCTCCAGAGCTTTGCTTGTGTTAATTTACCTAACGTTGCACTGGTTTGTGCAGTTCGTTTTAATAAACCAGTTGAAAACTTTGTGACTACCTCTTTGAGAAGCTGAGTGTGCCACACCATATTCTACGAGCCGTAGCTTTTCTTTATTTTTTCATCGACAGAGCTGTATGGGGGCATATTTATTTTTAGACGAGAGGACATTTTCATTGGGTCCTTTTTTTTCAATTTATATGACTTTCCAAATTTTTGAGAGATGAGACGTAATGAGGATCGAATCTGCTAAAATTCTGTTTAAATTAGACCAGGGAATTCTATTTGCATTGAATTTATCCGCTACAATCAATGGTTAGCGGCTGAATCCACAAATTTGGGGAAATTCTTAATGAGTTTGATTTTGTTTTATGATTAAAAAAAATCATTTTCATTGATGATTCCCAAAAAAAACCCAAGACAGATTCTGGCATTTTTTAATTAATTAATTTTTCTACAGCAAACACTGTGTAGGTTAGATACCACAGTATCCTTAGAGATTGGGGCAATAAAGGAACAAAGATAATTATGATATATGTATTTTTAATACTGAGGATTGGTGTGTGTATATATAGTATATGTATTTATTTATAAAACTTTCAGTAATCTATTTCTTACACTTTTTTGGTCACAATAGACTTTAAAGCTATCTATAGTTCATGAAAACCCTTTTAATGCAAGTTGCACATTCTGTTGTCTACTAATACCTTGTATTTCGAGAGCAGATATTCAATAAAGTTCAGTTTTTCATAAAGTTAACCAGATTAGGGGTCTTGAATTGCATTTGGGGAGAAATGCTGGAACTTCAATAATAGAGGAATATTTCATAAGTGGAAAAAAAAAGAAAAACTAAAAAAAACATAAGAAAGGCAGAAAATATAAGCATCCTAGTTACTGCAAACATTCCAAGGGTTTTTAATCTGGAGACACCATTTAAAGGAAAATTGCCGATATTAACCATATAGAAAAACCCCTTAAAGGGAACCTGAAAGCTGATACATGTTGTCCATATCATGGAATTTCAGCCAGGTATGTTTAATTCTGAAACGCGTTTCAGAGAAAAACATACTTTAAAAGCCACCAGGGATTGTGCCACACTGGAGATTAGTTGGACAGGTGGGCCCGGCGGCTTCTCCCTGCCCACCACCAGAGAGTGACTGGTATCTCCCTGTGTGCGTTTCGGAGTCAAACATATATGGCCAAAATGATGTATGCAGCCATTGTCTGATACATGCTGCCCATGGTTTGGGCAGTGTGTATCAGCTGTCAGGTTCCCTTTAAGGTCCATGTTTGGACTGGCCCAAGTATTGGACTGCCACTAGACGGGGGTATGGGTCCGGTGTATGTAGTCTTGGCCTGATAGGACTGTATATATAGTGTGTTGTGAATATGACAACAGTTCCGGCGTTCCTTGGGAAGCTGGAAATGTAAGCAATCCTGTAAATAAATTATAAATACTTACTTTGCAATCACAAGGGAACCTGTCACAATCAGAAACTCTATTTAGATGAAGATATAGGGTTATTCTGCAGACCAATAGCATTTAAGTCCTGTAGCAGCTACAGGGGGAAAACAAACTTCTATCATCCCTGCAGCCACTGGCTTCCAGTCATTGAGGCAAGGCAGGCTGCAGATACAGCTACCGCTTACTATACGGTGGCTGCTCTATAGTCATTCTCAAAAAAGCTAACCTTGACCCAACTGCTATGCCCAGCTATCGCCCCATGTCACTGCTCCCGTTTGCTTCCAAACTCCTTGAGCAGCATGTCCATGGTCAACTTTCCTCCCACCTCTCATCTAACTCTCCCCTTGACAACCTCCAATCTGGCTTCCGTCCCCACCACTCCACCGAAACTGCTCTGACCAAAATTACTAATGGCTTACTCACAGCCAAAGCTAACAAACAGTTCTCCATCCTCCTCCTTCTCGACCTGTCCTCTGCTTTCGACACAGTCGACCACTGCCTACTGCTACAGATTCTTTCTTCCCTCGGCATCAAAGACCTTGCCCTGTCCTGGATTGCCTCATACCTTTCCGACCGTACATTTAGCGTTTCCCACTCCCACTCTACCTCCCCACCCGTCTCTGTTGGAGTCCCTCAAGGCTCTGTCCTAGGGCCCCTACTTTTTTCCATCTATACCCTTGGCCTAGGACAACTCATAAAGTCCCATGGCTTCCAGTACCACCTGTATGTGGACTGTAAAAGGGCGGGGGTTGTACCCTGAAAATATAAAACCTTATAGTTACCAAAAGGGGGAAACCTCCTTACACCTCTAATGATTAATTTCCACTTAATACAACAACGTTATCTTTACCTTATACTATATACTAACTGAGACAAAAGAGTGTAACAATAAAGGGTATTTATTACACACACACAAGTCTACAGTCTATAACATACATATATATTTATACCCAAGCTGGCGACTATAAATACACAGTACAGACCAAAAGAGGACTACCTCTTGAAGCTCATCAAGAGAATGCCAAGAGTGTGCAAAGCAGTCATCAAAGCAAAAGGTGGCTACTTTGAAGAACCTAGAATATAAGACATAATTTCAGTTGTTTCACACTTTTTTGTTAAGTATATAATTCCACATGTGTTAATTCATAGGTTTGATGCCTTCAGTGTGAATGTACAATTTTCACAGTCATGAAAATACAGAAAAATCTTTAAATGAGAAGGTGTGTCCAAACTTTTGGTCTGTACTATATATATTTCACACTGGAGTTTGTTTCTTAATTTTCAATGTAACATTTTTATCTAAAACTTGAACTTGAGAATTCTGCACGGACTTCAAATTTCACCAGTAAAAAATGTTTTATTTATTTATTTATGTATTTAATATACAAAACATTACAATCAATGTGAATCCATCCAGAGTTGAATCCTCTGCATTAACCCTTTGTGAACCGTGTATATACAGATGTACAAACATATAAAGTTAAAAAAAGAAAAGAAAACCAGCAAGTGCCATTACATTTGATTATGTTAAAAATAAGTGAAATATTGCATTTTCTCCACTTTGCTAAATACAAATATGTACAAAAGAAAATAATAATAATAAAAAAAAAATTAGAGTCTATATTTGGGTTTATCGTCAATAACCCATATACTTCAGTCAGTAAAAAAAATAGTCCTGGACATGGACATAGATTATGTCCATGTTGTTCCATCCAGAATTTGGTAAAAGTGTTATTACACTATAGCAAATAAGGACTTTCTGGAGAAATTAAAATTTTTTTCAACTTTTTTGAATTTTGGGGTATTTTTTAATGATAAATTCGTACTCATAAGAAATCTTAAATTATTAAATTTGCAGGGTGGAAAGGAATCATGTAAAGTTTTAGAGGCCTGGCCTTCTGGGCGGCGCCATTCGGAAGCTGAACCGTTACTTTTCAGCCAAGGAAAGTCATTATTAACACTGCCCCCTAGTGGCACGTGTGGTAAGTACCAGTCCGTATAAAAACATTCACTTGGCTTTTTAATTCACATTATATACTACGGAGAGATACAGGCTCGTTTTATCTTAAAATCCAAACATTCATGTAAAAAAAATTTGCGTAAAATACTTTACAGCTTACGAGTGTATTAACTGGAAATAACAATTTTCCAATTTTAGAAATATCGCGACAACAAGCAAGCTCTTCTCCGCCGGATGTCCCACAAAAGACAGAAAGTGCATTAATGTGAACCTAAAGAAAAAAAGTGTTATCTTCTCCTTGACGAGACTCAAAGTTGTGGCTTCGCCTTGCGTAAACGATTTCTGTTCCGTGGCTTTTTATTGCCTAAAAATCAATAATAATTGATAAAATTAGGAAAGAATTTTTCAATTTTTGTTTTGTATTTGAAGATTTATTTTATTGTTTTAGACGTTTAGGTTTTTTCTTTTCCCATGCATATGACCAAAGGTTATATACAACAATGTGTAAACACTGACAAAGTTATTGTTAACAAATAGTTACAATATATAGAATTTAGGTCTGGAGTTATAGGGTTAAAGACAACAGTCTCGATGGGTCAGGAACGGTGAATATTAGTCAAATGTGTAGAATTATATAATAAGACACATCTGCAGGTTTTTCTCAATATCTGACATGAAATCAGAATAAACCTTTCCCATTTTAGGTCAATTAGGATTACCATAATTATTAATATTTGCCAAATGCCAGAATAATGAGAGGGAGAGAATGTTGTAAGCCATTTTTTTTTACTTACTGTAAAGTCAAAAGTTTACATACACTAAGATTACTATGCCTTTAAACAATCCTGGACTGCCCATATGCTGATGTCAGGTGTTTGGAAGCTTCGTTTTTTGGCAACATCTGAGATAATTAGAGACTGGATGTATTTTAATGCACACCTGAAACACACTGCTTCTTTGTGTAGTATCATGGGAAAGTCTAAAGAAATCAGCCAAGAAATCAGGAAGAGAATTGTGGACTTGCACAAGTCTGGCTCATCCTTGGGTACAATTTCAAGATACCTGAAGGTGCCTCAATCATCTGTGCTAACAATTATATGTTTAATACAAACAAGATGGGAATGTCCAGCCATCATACAGCTCAGGAAGGAGACGGGTTCTGTGTCCCAGAGATGAACGTGCTTTGGTCCGATATGTGCATATCAATCCAAGGACAAAAGCAAAAGACCTTGTGAATATGATGGCAGAAGCTGGTAAGATTGTGTCAATATCTACAGTAAAACGAGTACTGCGTCAACATGGGCTCAAAGGCCACACTGCCAGGAAGAAACCAATAGCCAATACTCCAAAAGAAACATAAAAAAGCCAGATTAATGTTTGCAAATGCACACAGGAACAAAGACCTTAATTTTTGGAGACGTCCTGTGATCTGATGAAACTAAAATTGAACTTTTTGGGCATAATGACGTTTGGAGAAAAAAGGGAGAAGCTTGGAAGCCTTAGAACACCATCCCTACTGTGAAACACGGAGGTGGTGTGGGGTTGTTTTGCTGCAGGAAGGACTGGTGCACTTCACAAAATAGACGGCATCATGAGAAAAGAAGATTATGTGGCAATATTGAAGCAACATCTCAAGACATCAGCCAGGAAGTTAAAGCTTGGGCGGAAATGGGTCTTCCAAATGGACAATGACCCGAAGCATACTGCCAAAATGGTAACAAAGTGGCTCAAGGATAAAGTCAATGTTTTGGAGCGGCCATCACCAAGCCCTGAGGTCAATCCTATTGAAAATTTATGGGCAAATTTGAAAAGGCCAGTGCGAGCAAGGCGACCTACAAACCTGGGTCAGTTACACCAGTTTTGTCAGGAGGAATGGGCCCAAATTCTGACCAATTATTGTGAGAAGTTTGTGGAAGGAAATCCCAAACGTCTAACCCAAGTCATTCAGTTTAAGGGCAATGGTACCAAATATTAATGAAATGTATGGAAACTTTTGACTTTGCAGTAAGTAAGAAAAATGCCTTAAAACATTCTCTCTCTCATTCTGGCATTTGGCAAATATTAATCATTATAGTAATCTTAATTGTCCTAAAACGAGAAAGGTTTATTCTGATTTCATGTCAGATATTGAGAAAAACATGAAGATGTGTCTTTTTATATAGTGGATGGAAACACCTGGTTTCAACTGAATATATAAATTTATAAATTACTAAATACATATATTCCTGATATAAGAGTGTTGATAATGTACAAAAAATATATACATGCTATGTATATATATATATATATATATATATATATATATATATGTGTGTGTATATATACTGTATATAAATATATAACACGTCTTTTAGTGCTGGGACGGGAATGCAGAAATTAAAAAGTAACTTGGTTTATCTGCATGTAAGGGATGCACTTTTTTGCACTATTGTTTTATTTTGTTTGTTTTTTTCTGGCAGATTTTAATTAGTTTCCAAATAAATATTTAAATAAAATGTATTATTTCAAATAAATTGAAATTTTAGTATTGGAAAATAACATTTTCATTTATTTCCTTATATTTTTCTCTTTATAAAATCTCAAAATGATATTTCAACTATGAATATTATTCCGCATCTTGGCATTTGCATTAAACCAAGTTATATAAAAAGTGTTCTTTTTTTTTTCTTTACTTTTTTTTAAGCTAGATGATTTTTGTTAAATCTCCGCACACACCTTTCTTGCACACTTTATTACAATCTTCAATCCTGACAAAGTTGTTGGAGTTTCCCCCACAACCAGTATATGCAAACTCTTCACAGGCTTTGGATTCAATGTTGAAATAATAGCGGGGGACAGAAGCAGAGCAGGATCCCTCATCCTTTGGGCTATAGCAGAAGCTGGGAGCATCTATAAACACAAAACCAAAGAGCTGCTAAAATGGACGAATAGAGAAAGAGACGAGTATGTGAAAGGGACAGTATCTATTATCTATCTATTATCTATCTATTATCTATGATATATTATCTATCTATTATCTATCTATCTATCTATTATCTATCTATTATCTTTTTATTATCTATCTATTATCTATCTATAATCTATCTATCTATCTATCTATCTATTATCTATCTATTATCTTTTTATTATCTATCTATTATCTATCTGTCTATCTATTATCTATCTATTATCTATATATTATCTATCATCTATCTATTATCTATCTATCTATTATCTATATATTATCTATCATCTATCTATTATCTTTCTATTATCTATCTATCTATCTATCTATCTATCTATCTATCTATCTATCTATCTATTATCTATCTATTATCTTTCTATTATCTATCTATCTATTATCTATCTATCTATTATCTATCTATCTATCTATTATCTATCTATTATCTATCTATCTATTATCTATCTATTATCTATCTATCATCTATCTATTATCTATCATCCATCTATCTATTATCTATCTATCTATCTATCTATCGATTATCTTTCTATTATCTATCTATCTATCTATCTATCTATTATCTATCTATTATCTATCTATCTATCTATCTATCTATCTATCTCTCATATTTTCTATTTTACGATCTCATATCTTTATATCCCAGTCTCTCTATCATCTCATATCTATCTATTTATCTATTTCTATCAATCAATCAACAATCAATATATTTTTTCTTTTTACATTGCATTAAATTTGTAACAGTATATGTCATTGATGTAAAAAAAAATGTTCCATTAAGTGGATCTGTCACCAGATTTCACATTACATTCCGCATTCATTATTAAATAAATGACATAGACCTAATGAGGCCGGTGTAGTTACCATGAAAACCTCTATGTCATAATGGCAGTATAATCCTCTTTGAAAGTATATCCACAATTTCTGCACACCCTCCGCCTGATTAGCAGCTCATCACTGTTCCTCCTCCCTGATGCTGCTGAATCTGCACCAATCTGGTGTGATTGACAGCTCCTCAGTGTCCCTCCTCTCTGCTGCTGAATCTGCAGCTTCTTAGTCTGATTTACAGCTCCTCAGTGTTCTTCCCCACAATATGTTGCTTCAACCTTCAACCTCCATGTTTCACAGTAGGGATGGTGTTCTTAGGCTTCCAAGCTTCTCCCTTTTTTCTCCAAACGTCATTAGGCCCAAAAAGTACAATTTTAGTTTCATCAGACCACAGGACGTCTCCAAAAATTAAAGTCTTTGTTCCTGTGTGCATTTTCAAAAATTAATCTGGCTTTTTTATGTTTCTTTTGGATTAATGGCTTCTTCCTGGCAGTGTGGCCTTTGAGCCCATGTTGACACAGTCATCGTTTCACTGTAGATATTAACACAATCTTACCAGCTTTTGCCATCATCTTCACAAGGTCTTTTGCTTTTGTCCTTGGGTTGATATGCACATATCGGACCAAAGCATGTTCATCTCTGGGACACAGAACCCCTCTCCTTCCTGAGCTGTATGATGGCTGGACATTCCAATCTTGTTTGTACTTAACGTATAATTGTTAGCACAGATGATAGACTTTCCCATGATACTACACAAAGAAGCAGTGTGTTTCAGGTGTGCATTAAAATACATCCACAAGTGTGTCTCCAATTATCTCAGATGTTGCCAAAAAGCGAAGCTTCCAAACGCATGACATCATCCTATGGGCAGTCCAGGATTGTTTAAAGGCATAGTAATCTTAGTGTATGTAAACTTTTGACTTTGCAATAAGTAAAAAAAAAGGGCTTACAACATTCTCTCCCTCTCATTATTCTGGCAACCTGGTGTGATTGACAGCCCCTCAGTGTCCCTCCTCTCTGCTGGTGAATCTCCAGCTACTTAGTCTGATTTACAGCTCCTCAGTGTTCTTCCTCCACCGCTACTGTTAAATCTTGATCCACTGAGCCAAAATAACAGCTCCCCAGAGACTCCCTGCTGCTGCTGAAATCTCTCACTGCTCAGCATAAACTGCAGCTGTCAGTCAGACTGTGTGGTTGGAGATCGGATAGCTGTCAGTCAGGCCGCATGGACGGACACTGAATATACTTGGACTCATCAACTTTCTCACTTTTGTAACGACCGTTATGCCGGTCGCTGCTCGAGAACAGAATACGGCGCAGCTATGAATGACTCAGAGCACAATATGATATTAAACCAACTTTTCTTTATAACTTATGCCAAAAATGACAGAATTTTCTCTCCCAACACAATATGGGCCACAACAGCCACAACTCACAGAATACAAGTTATGCAGCCTGAGAGACCCCAAGTGCCAGCTTCATAAACAGGAATCAGACTACCCCAAAACAGGAATGCCTCAAGATCTGGATTGCCCACTCTCCATCACCGCGCTGCTTCTTCTCAAAACGCCCAGAAACTCTCTCTGAGGTCACCGTCCTGTTTCCAGAATCTTCTTGTCTTTAACTCATGGGTGACCTCCGGTGGCCGAACAAAATTACTGCAACAACATTGTAATTATCCTGTCTATTACTCAAGGGTGACCTCCGGTGGCTGAACACAGTTACTGTATCAACGCTGTTTATGATAGAAAAAACATCACCATATTACTCTTTTTAGCTGGACTCATAAAATGCTCATTTTAATATTAACATTATACAGCCATTCAGACAGTAAGTACACCAGCCTCACCAGGATTGGATCCATCTATAAAGTATGCAGCTTGTTTTATGAAATCAGGTGACAGATACACTTTTGAAAGGATTCCTACTGAGTTTAAAATGATCGCAATGTTTCTTCTTGCTGGCAAAACCCGGTGATCGGCTGTAATTTGTGATGGAACTCAGCAACAAGTGTTTCATTCCCCTGCAGCGCCATCACAGGGGAAATCAAGCATTACATGAATTTCATTAAAAGCAGAACCAGACAGGTCCTCCAGGCAAAAGACGCTTCTGCCAGTGGCCTCCCCTTCCTCTAGAATGAGGACCCCCAACAATGAAGTCGGATCTCCCCAAGAGTGTGTATAACAATGTGATGTTAAATACAGACATTCCTATTTAAAAAAAAAAAAGAACTAGCAAAAAGTGAATAAATAATGTTGGAATAGTCGAAAATATTATACAAAAATTGGTGAGTGTCCCTTTAACAATTATTATTCAAGTGACACATATCTACAATTATTCTTATCTTTTTTGTAATTTTTCGGGTTAGTGACTGAGAAATGAGTAATGCCTTGTTCAGACACAACTCACTTACATAAGATGATGATACTAATGATGTGACCAAGTCTTAAGTCACAAGGGAAAGTGATATCATCTAAGAGAAAACAGAAAGTGACTGTGTCAGACGCCTTCCTCTGTGGGATGCCCTAAAGGCAGCGCTATGGATGGAGCAATCCTTCCTGCAACACCCCAGTATGATAACGAGCGTGTACACCAGCTCCCATAAACGAGCATTAAAGGGGTTGTCACTTATTGGAAGCAGTCTCTGGTATAGCAATGTCACATGACCACCAAGAAAGACACCAGGAGAATGCAGGAGCTCCGCAGTCCAGCAGGTAAATATACTTCTTTTAAAACCTTTTTGCAACAAACAAGCACTGCGAAGAATGTATTATCCAGTAGTGGACAATGCCTTTAAAGGGAATCAGCCGCCAGGTTTTTGCTATGCCATATGACAGCAGGATGACGTAGAGACTGAGACCGTGATTCCAGCGATGTGTCACTTACTGGGCTACTTGCTGTAGTTTTGATAAAAATCCCAGTTTTCTCTGCCGCAGATCTACCAATTCTCTTAAAAGGCTGAGCTCTGTATAACCCCGCCCACGCCACTGATTGGTTGCTTTTCTATGAACACTGTACAGAGGGAGACAGCTGCCAATCAGTAGTGGGGGCGTGGCAGGACTTCATGGCAGCAGGTTTACTTGTCCTCTAGGATAATCTCCTGCTGACAAAATAGTGATTCTATCAAAACTACAGAAAGCAGCCCAGTAAGTGACACATCACTGGAACCAGGGTCTCTGTCTCTATATTATGCTGCTTTCAGATTAGGTGGCACAAATCTGGTGACAGATTTACTTTAAAAATAAAATTACACTAAAAAAACAAAACTCATGGTCTAAAATTCCCTCCCATATTCTCCAACTTTGCTCTGATCCTATTTTGCCCCATGTCCTCTTCCTCATTGCCAGTAACTGGCTGCAGCAGGAGCCTCCCCCCATCTGCCCTGTCTACAGTAGGACCTAAGCGTTGTGAAGCAGGTAGTCAGATCTAGCACAGACTTCAGCTACAGTAGAGACAGTGGTTCATCTACCGCACAACAGAGGCAGCGGGTACAGAAAAGAGAATGGGACCTCATAAAAATAATGAATGAACCCTCAACTGTACCGCAGGGTTTTACATCTAAGACAGACTGTGTGTTTGATTGCTCCTCTATGATCTTTCCATTGTTCTTCGGCTGATTCTCCTTCCCGTTTCCACCCAGTTGCTATTTTGGCTTCTTAATTTCCCTGCAATGGTCGCCAAGTAAACTGAGTATTAAATGCAGCAAATCAAATGATTGTCTCTCCGTGTAACACGTGGCCGGACCGTCCCCGCCAGATCAGAGTGGTGGCCCGAGTCTATAACGTCCGTAGGACAATGAGATTAATTTCCAACATATACAGTTTAAAGTGTGAACTAAAAACATCACACAGCTCTGTCACATTCCCTGACCTGGAGGCATGTGTTCTGGACACCAATCCATTCCTTGCATCAATCTAATGCACTGTAGAATTTATAGTTATATGTACTATATGTAACATAGATAAATGATAGATAATAGATAGATAGATAGATAGATAGATAGATAGATAGATAGATGATAGATAGATGATAGATAGATAATAAATAGATAGATAGATAGATAGATGATAGATAGATAATAGATAGATAGATAGATAGATAGATAATAGATAGATAGATAGATAGATAGATAGATAATAGATAGATAATAAATTATAAACAGATAGACAGATAATAGATAGATTGATAATAAATAGATAATAGATAGATAATAGATAACACATAGATAGATGATAATAGATAGATGATAGATAATAGATAGATAATAGACAGATAATAGATAGATTGATAATAAATAGATAATAGATAGATAATAGATAACACATAGATAGATGATAATAGATAGATGATAGATAGGTGATAGATAAATAGATAATAGATAACACACAGATAGATAATAGATAGATAGATAATAGATATAATAAATAGGTAGAAGATAGATAGATAATAGATAGATAATAGATATAATAAATAGATAGAAGATAGATAGATCAATAGATAATAGATAGATAATAGATATATAGATAGATAGATTATAGATTAGTGGATTAAATAGAACTACAAAGACAATGATAGTAATATCTCCACCACCATGATTATCTATTTACTAGATGGTGGCTCGATTCTAACGCATCGGGTATTCTAGAATATGTATGTAGTTTATTTATGAAGATTTTAGAATAATGCAATTTATACACAGAATTCTGCCGGCCGCAACCAATTAGCAAAGCGTGGTTCAAATCCCACGCCAATTCACGGCCAGACTGCGCCTGTCGCTGATTGTTCGCAGCCGGCCGCATAGTATATAGCACAGCCACGTAGTATATAACAGCCCACGTAGTAAATAGCACAGCCACGTAGTATATTGCACAGCCACGTAGTATATAGCACAGCCCACGGAGTATATAGCACAGCCCACGGAGTATATTGCACAGCCCGTGTAGTATATTGCACAGCCCGCGTGGTATATTGCACAGCCCGCATAGTATATTGCACAGCCTGCGCAGTACCACGCACGTAGTGTATAGCACAGCCCACGTAGTATATTGCACAGCCCGCGTAGTACATTGCACAGCCCGAGTAGTATATTGCACAGCCCGAGTAGTATATTGCACAGCCCGCTAGTACATTGCAGAGCCCACGTAGTATATTGCACAGCCCACGCAGTACATTGCACAGCCCGCGCAGTACATTGCACAGCCCATGCAGTATATAGCACAGCCCACGCAGTATATTGCACAGCCAACGTAGTATATAGCACAGCCCACGCAGTATATAGCACAGCCCACGTAGTATATAATACAGCCCACGTAGTATATTGCACAGCCCACGTAGTATATTGCCCAGCCCACGTAATATATTGCACAGCCCACGCAGTATATAACAATGTGGGCATCATATCCCTGTTAAAAAAAATAATTAAAATAAAAAATAGTTATATACTCACCCTCCGTTGGCCCCTGGATCGCAGCGGTTACCGACACTTCTCACGCGCTCCGGTCTCAAGAGTGCATTGCGGTCTCGCGAGATGATGACATAGCGGTCTTGCGAGACCGCTACGTCATCATCTCGCAAGACCGCAATGCATGGAGCGGTCACTGGAGCGTCATGAGGAGCGGGAAAGGCCTGTTCCTGATCTGGGGGCCGACGGATGGTGAGTATATAACTATTTTTTATTTTTTAATTTATTTTTAACATTAGATCTTTTTACTATTGATGCCGCATAGGCAGCATGAATAGTAAAAAGTTGGTCACACAGGGTTAATAGCTGTGTTAATGGAGTGCGTTACTCCGCGGTCAACGCTGCCATTAACCCTGTGTGAGTGCTGACTGGAGGGGAGTACGGAGCGGCCATGTTGCCGCTGGACTGTGCCCGTCGCTGATTGGTCATGGCTGTTTTGCCACGACCAATCAGCGACTTGGATTTCCATGACAGACAGAGGCCGCGACCAATGAATATCCGTGACAGACAGACAGAAGGACATATTTTGTATTTCTTTTTCCCCACCTGGGTGAGACTGCCGATGCCCCTGTCTATCTCTTAGAGTCCCCTCTTTATGGACGACATACCAGTCACAGGGGGCGCTATTATGGCACCTTCTTATTTGAAATATAGTAAATGTTTTGGAAATTTTTGGAAATACAAATCACATTTTGCATTTTCTTCTAGGCCATATTTTGCCTTTGTTTTAACTTACATTAATTAGTTCCATATTCTTATATTATTTTAATTCTGTTTGATTTTCTGGAATTTTAGATGATTTTATATCATTTCCACCATCCGTCGGTTGTGATATTTTATGATTCTTTTCTTATTACTTTGTATCATGTTATATAATGATGAGTGAGTCATGAGTCAGGTGGACACCGCTGAATGCCATCACTTACTTCGTTTGGGAGCGCAGGTCTCCAGACAAGATGCTTCATCCTTGAAATTATTATCATTTCCATAGCAGCCGCTAAAAATAAACTTTTCACACTTCATAGTAATCAGGTTGAAGGCATAGCGCTTCAGAAAGGCTCGGCAACGACCCTCCTCCGGCTCCATCCTGCAAATTTTGGGGACTTCTAGAAATGTAAAGTAAAAAGGTTACAAGTCAATACAACAGACACATCCGATGCATCATGAATCCAATAGAAGAAAAACACCACAGTAGTAATACAAAAACATTCATCTTATCAGTGAGACAGGACAAAGGAGAAGCGTGGATGCCGTTCAGGGGTCACTTGACGTTTGTGATTTTTAGTAGGACTTTTTAGTAGGACCGTACGACAGGAATGTGACATATGGTGGCAGCTCCACCTTGAGGGTATGAGCTATTTGTCAACCATTCCATGTTAGTTTTTGCTCCCTGACCATTAGCCCTATTATTAATTCTCCATCTTTTGCAAAACGACGTTCTCACATAGAGCGCTCTAGACCTTACCCAACAGGTCCACTTTTTCTAAGTTCTTGGCTGTCGATTGTAAGATTTTTTCATTAACATGCATGCTCGAATCATCTGAAAGAAACCCAACACAACCAATCAATGTTACCTCATGACCCATCTACTCCATCCTGATAAGACATGGATACTTGACAGCTGCTGATTGATCCAGCCGAATGCCCCTAAGGTCTACAAGGAGCAGGAATGGGTTTTCGAAGATGAGCCCAAATAAACTTTCAATAACGGGGTCAAGTTGTATTATCTAATCTTGAATGGAAAAAGGGGCAATAATGGGGTCCTACACATACCCCTCCCTTCATATTTAGCTACTGGTAGCATAGCAAGCAATCTGAAATAAGCCAGACAACTCCTTTAAGGGAAATTATGAAAAGTGTAAAGAATTAAAACAAGGACCTTGACAAGCCCAAAATCACGGGCTTAAACCTATCTATTTTATATTTAATACGCTGTCTAAAAAGTCCTCATTTCAGACTGTCATGGACTGTCATGAATGGTTGGCAACCCTGTTGATAAGTATTAAAGGGCAAAAGTAATTGTCAAAAGTTGAAAGAATTGATAAGAGTTGGGCAAAAACTTTATATAGTTGTTAGCTGAATGCTTGTTCTGCTGACAGTTCTTTTTCCTGACCCCAATAAACATGGACAGTCAATCATCTACCCTAATGTATGCTCAGTCAGGGGAGCAAGCTGAGTGATCTCCCATGAAAACATGCCCAGCCCTTGCCTTTGAAGGCAAGTTATGGCATCCCCATACACATTAGATGGTTTTTAAGTGGTGTCCTATCCATCAGCCAAGGACCCCTTGGCAACCCTTATGGACTTGACTGGGCATTGTTTTGGTTAAAATACAGGCCATCTCTGCATATTGTCTTCTCTAATTTTTCTTAGGAGTCACTTATTGCATAATTTCCATCTCAAGAAGCTAAAAGGTTAGGATCAACTCTCCCCACTTACGTTGGATCCCAATTACGGGAGCTTTTCAGAACAATCCTGAAGTGATTAGCCTCAGCAGAAAGTGACCTGTTCTTGTCTTAGCTTTGGTCGGACCTCAATGTTACATCGGAGGGTCATCTTTCCTTCCGATAAATCAGTTCAACCCCACATTATATAACAATAAAACAGTGAAAAGTACCCAACATAATGCAAAATTTAGAAAAAATTAGAGTATCACTTATAAAATTAGGGGAACACTTGCGGCACTCATGCAATTAATAAGGTCCAAAATTCCAGTGGTAGGTCATTAAGTTGCTATGGGGTAAGTTCAGTAGATGTTCAGCCAAAAAATAAAGACCTACGGACGGAGCCATCATGATTTGTAGGGGGATTCTGCACAGAACCGATTAACACCTATGAAGTAATATGTAGCGTTATAGGGTGACGGTCACGTATGGCATAATGGTGCATCACCGTAGAACTCACTTTTGATTTTCCAGCAAGTTTTTTCGCAATCTTCCAAGGTCTCAAAATTGTTAGCATTTCCCCCGCAGCCTCCGTACAAGAACTCCTGGCACGTCTGGGTGTAGCGGTCATAATAATAGTGGGGTAGCGTGGCTTTACAGGGACCGCCATCCATCGGAAGAAGACAAGCGCTCATGTCTGCAAGGAAATCATCACATGTTATCAGCGGAATGTGGGACAAAGTACAAAAACATTCCCAGACAGAAGGCAAATAAGGGTCTATGGTGCAACGACGTGAGCGGTGCATTCAGCATTATCATAGGACCGGCAAGATCCTGGAGCAGAGGAAATACCTTAACATTTCTGGAAAAGTAAAGATTGAGATGCAGCAGAGCTGAGTTTGTCATTTTTAGTCTGCATCATTTATGGAATATTATGCCCTGTAAAACCACATTACGAACTCATCACTGCTCTCACTTTCCGACAGGTGCACATTTCTTTTTGTGCTGAAGGAATCAAATTAATAAGGTATCCATCAAGAGAAACAGAACTTTTATATAAAAAAAAAAATTTCATAGATTCCAGATGAATCCTTGAGATAAAAACAAACAAACAAACACTATAATGTGATTAACAGGAATATAGAGGTGGAGGATTGGCCCATAGGAGGCTATGGGTGTATACATGCATAAAGCCACAAACACAATGAATCTTATACAGCAGAACTTTTATACTTTGTCCTTTCTTTTCGGGATCTCATTCCAATTTTTCCTACAAAGTGACCCCATCACTAAAACGTGTCAAGATCCCGAACCTTGCAAAAAAATAAAAAATAATCCAAAGAAACAAGTTGAGAACTAATTATCCAATCTCCAATCACAAATAGTTTTGTTTTTGCAAAATTAGCCAGGAAGAAAAAAATTCTAATTCTATATTGTTACCCTAAAAAGTCAATGTCTGACTATCTCCAATAGGTGGCGATAGAAGGCAAACTTTCTTCCCCCCCTGGATGGGAGCTAATTTGCATACCCTTTTTCCCAAGAAGCATTGCCTGCAATATAAGTCTGTACTGCATCCCCTTGACAACATTTTTTTCTTTTATGGGTGTGAGAAAAAAATCAATATGAAATAATATTCAGATAGGAGTCTATAGGTCCGTACATACTTCATATGCATAAAGCCACAGAATAAATCCTAAAAAGCAAACCAGAGAGGAACACTTTGCATTTCCATTTTTTTTCTCATAACCCCATAAAATTACCCATAAAAAAATCCAGAAAGCAGCAAACTTCTTAATTTCCATGGCTTGAAACAATTATCCCTTCCCCCTATCCCTTGAGTATTGTGAAGCATTCCAACCTCGGAATGTGCAGGGTTCTCATATTTACACAGAGGAGGAGCAGAAATGATGCCCTAATTACTAAATACTTTGCTACATTGTATCGATTATGAATTATCTAACGCATTTCGCGCCATCTTCTGCACATGCACTAATGACTTGTAGGAACGTGAGTGATGCATCTAGAAACTCGAAAAGGGAAAGGAATCGAAGGCTTCGAATAACCCAAAACTTTCTTTTTTTGCTCAGCACTCCATGAATAAATGCTTCCCCCCCATCCCTCTTACTTCTTGCTGCAGATGTTCCATCCTGGGCGATGGCTTGGACCAAGAGGGTGGCAGCAGCCAAGACCTGGGCAGCATAGACTTGCATGGTGGTTGGAGACATCTCTTGGACTCAGAACTTCAGGCTGAGCCTCACAAAGGCTTTTGTACAAGGCGGAGCTGGATGGAGTTTTAATAGACAGACTCGACTTCCTAAGGAACTTTTATACACAAAGAGAGCCGAAGCCTGAAGCAGAAGGAGTGGCCGCAGTGACTCACCCCTTCTGGAGCAGACATCATCAATATCCCAGTATACTAGGCTTTTATGCACTCTTATTATGCCAAAAAACAAACAAAAAAACCCACGTCATCCACAAGGGAGGGGAGTTTTGCAACTTTGAAATTCAGTCGAAAAAGTGAATTTTGCAGAAACCCCTCCCTAAAGAAACACAGAGGGGATCTCTCACAGGCCAAAGTCTTTGCAATGTTATTTTTTTATCTCACTAGTAGTGTGTAATATTTTTATATCGCGGGTCCTCGATGTAACTGAAATGAAGACGTAAAGGTTACGAAATATGAGGCTTACTAAAATTTAGAAATGTGACATACACCGATGGGTTATAAAGTTCATGACTCAACACTTATCATAAGAGATTAGAATTATTATTATTATCATTTACAGTTAACGATATCAGTATTTTTATTGTATCTTACAATTGCGCACTAGAATTTTACTATTTTTTTTATTATATATTTTATTATTTAGAGTGTATTATTATTATTATTAGTATTTATTATTATAGCGCCATTTATTCCATGGCACTTTACATGGGAGGAGGGGTGTACATAATAAAAACAAGAACAGTAATCTTAAATAGTGATGAGCGAATATACTCGTTACTTGAGATTTCTCGAGCACGCTCGGGTGTCCTCTGAGTATTTTTTTAGTGCTCGGATTTTTAGTTTTTCTTGCCGCAAGCTGAATGATTTACATCTGCTAGCCGGGATAAGTACATGTGGGGAATCCCTAGCAACCAGGCAACCCCCACATATACTTATCCCGGCTATCAGATGTAAATTATTCAGCTGCGGCAAGAAAAACTAAAACTCCGAGCACTAAAAAAATACTCGGAGGACTCCCGAGCGTGCTCGACAAAATCTCGAGTAACGAGTATATTCGCTCATCACTAATCTTAAACAATACAAGTTACGACTGGCACAGGAGGCGAGAGGACCCATTGTTTTATTATAACATAACATAGTAACATAGTTAGTAAGGCCGAAAAAAGACATTTGTCCATCCAGTTCAGCCTATATTCCATCATAATAAATCCCCAGATCTACGTCCTTCTACAGAACCTAATAATTGTATGATACAATATTGTTCTGCTCCAGGAAGACATCCAGGCCTCTCTTGAACCCCTGGACTGAGTTCGCCATCACCACCTCCTCAGGCAAGCAATTCCAGATTCTCACCGCCCTAACAGTAAAGAATCCTCTTCTATGTTGGTGGAAAAACCTTCTCTCCTCCAGACGCAAAGAATGCCCCCTTGTGCCCGTCACCTTCCTTGGTATAAACAGATCCTCAGCGAGATATTTGTATTGTCCCCTTATATACTTATACATGGTTATTAGATCGCCCCTCAGTCGTCTTTTTTCTAGACTAAATAATCCTAATTTCGCTAATCTATCTGGGTATTGTAGTTCTCCCATCCCCTTTATTAATTTTGTTGCCCTCCTTTGTACTCTCCCTAGTTCCATTATATCCTTCCTGAGCACCGGTGCCCAAAACTGGACACAGTACTCCATGTGCGGTCTAACTAGGGATTTGTACAGAGGCAGTATAATGCTCTCTGTTGTGAATTCTGTGGCTGAGTTCACTTCTGTGGTCACAAGTGGTATTGCAGTCTCTGGGCTTCCTCCCTCAGGTGTTTTGGTGAGCTCGTTGGCTGCCTTGCTATTTAGCTCCACCTGAGTCTGTCTTCCTTGCTCCTTGTCAATGTTCCAGTGTTGGATCTGAGCTACTGCATCTTTCCTTGGGCCTGCTGCTCTGCTAGATAAGTGCTTCTAGTTTGTTTTCTGTTTTTTCTGTCCAGCTTGCTATTAACTTTTGCTGGAAGCTCTGAGAAGCAAAGGGGTGCACCGCCGTGCTGTTAGTTCGGCACGGTGGGTCTTTTTGCCCCTTTGCGTGGTTTTCGTTTTAGGGTTTTTTGTAGACTGCATAGTTCTCTTTGCTATCCTCGCTCTGTCTAGAATATCGGGCCTCACTTTGCTGAATCTATTTCATTCCTACGTTTGTCTTTTCATCTTGCTAACAGTCATTATATGTGGGGGGCTGCCTATTCCTTTGGGGTATTTCTCTGAGGTAAGTCAGGCTTGTATTTCTATCTTCAGGCTAGTCAGCTCCTCAGGCAGTGCCGAGTTGCATAGGTAGTTGATAGGCGCAATCCACTGCTGCTTATAGTTGTGTGAGGATAGATCAGGTACTGCAGTCTACAGAGATTCCACGTCTCAGAGCTCGTCCTATTGTTTTTGGTTATTGCCAGATCTCTGTATGTGCGCTGATTACTGCACGCTGTGTTGCCTGATTGCCAGCCATAACAGTACAAGGAGCCATCCAATGATTTCCAATAGAGGGAAAAAAGAAATCCTGACATCATTTTTTTTTCTTAGCTCTGTCTTCAGTCTTTTTTTTCCCCTAGACATTAGAGTGCTTCAGGACACAGCTGTGGACATGGATATTCAGGCTCTGTGCTCCTCAATGGATAATCTCGTTGTAAATGTACAAAAGATTCAAGATACTATTGATCAGAAATCGATGCTAGAACCAAGAATTCCGATTCCTGATTTGTTTTTTGGTGACAGAACTAAGTTCCTGAGCTTCAGAAATAATTGTAAGCTATTTTTGGCCTTGAAACCTCATTCTTCTGGTAATCCTATTCAACAGGTTTTGATTATTATTTCTTTTTTGCGCGGCGACCCACAGGACTGGGCGTTTTCTCTTGCACCAGGAGATTCTGCATTGAGTAATGTTGATGCATTTTTCCAGGCGCTGGGATTGCTTTACGATGAGCCTAATTCAGTGGATCAAGCTGAGAAAAATCTGCTGGCTTTATGCCAGGGTCAGGATGATGTAGAAGTATATTGCCAGAAATTTAGGAAATGGTCAGTACTCACTCTGTGGAATGAATCTGCACTAGCGGCTTTGTTCAGAAAGGGTCTCTCTGAAGCTCTTAAGGATGTAATGGTGGGATTTCCTATGCCTGCTGGTTTGAATGAGTCTATGTCCTTGGCCATTCAGATCGGTCGTCGCTTGCGCGAGCGTAAATCTGTGCACCATCTGGCGGTATTGTCTGAGAGTAAGCCTGAGCCTATGCAGTGCGACAGGACTATGACTAAAGTAGAACGGCACGAACACAGACGTCTGAACAGACTGTGTTTCTATTGTGGTGATTCTACTCATGCTATTTCTAATTGTCCTAAACGCACTAGGCGGTTCGATAGCTCTGCCGTTATTGGTACTGTACAGTCCAAATTCCTTTTGTCCATTACCTTAATGTGCTCTTTGTCATCATATTCTGTCATGGCGTTTGTGGATTCAGGCGCTGCCCTGAATCTGATGGATTTGGATTATGCTAAACGTTGTGGATTTTTCTTGGAGCCTTTGCGGTGTCCTATTCCGTTGAGAGGAATTGATGCTACACCTTTGGCCAAGAATAAGCCTCAGTACTGGGCCCAGCTGACCATGTGCATGGCTCCTGCACATCAGGAAGTTATTCGCTTTTTGGTACTGCATAATTTGCATGATGTGGTCGTGTTGGGGTTGCCATGGCTACAAACCCATAATCCAGTATTGGATTGGAACTCTATGTCGGTAACCAGCTGGGGTTGTCAGGGAGTACATGGTGATGTTCCATTTTTGTCTATTTCGTCATCCATTCCTTCTGACATCCCAGAGTTCTTGTCGGACTTTCAGGATGTATTTGAAGAGTCCAAGTCTGATGCCCTACCTCCGCATAGGAATTGTGATTGTGCTATCGATTTGATTCCTGGTAGTAAATTCCCTAAGGGTCGTTTATTTAATTTGTCCGTACCTGAACACACCGCTATGCGCAGTTATGTGAAGGAGTCCCTGGAGAAGGGACATATTCGCCCATCGTCGTCACCATTGGGAGCAGGGTTCTTTTTTGTAGCCAAGAAGGATGGTTCGCTAAGACCGTGTATTGATTACCGCCTTCTTAATAAGATCACTGTTAAGTTTCAGTATCCCTTGCCATTGATTTCTGACTTGTTTGCTCGGATTAAGGGGGCTAGTTGGTTTACTAAGATTGATCTTCGTGGTGCGTATAATCTGGTGAGAATCAGGCAGGGAGATGAATGGAAAACGGCATTTAATACGCCCGAGGGTCATTTTGAGTATCTGGTGATGCCGTTCGGACTTGCCAATGCTCCATCTGTTTTTCAGTCTTTTATGCATGACATTTTCCGTGAGTATCTGGATAAATTCTTGATTGTTTACTTGGATGACATTTTGATCTTCTCAGATGATTGGGAGTCTCATGTGAAGCAAGTCAGAATGGTTTTCCAGGTACTGCGTGCTAATTCCTTGTTCGTGAAGGGATCTAAGTGTCTCTTCGGTGTGCAGAAAGTTTCATTTTTGGGGTTCATCTTTTCCCCTTCTACTATCGAGATGGATCCGGTTAAGGTTCAGGCCATCCAGGATTGGACTCAGCCGACATCTCTAAAAAGTCTGCAGAAATTCCTGGGCTTTGCTAATTTTTATCGTCGCTTCATCTGTAATTTTTCTAGCATTGCCAGACCATTGACCGATTTGACCAAGAAGGGTGCTGATTTGGTTAATTGGTCTTCTGCTGCCGTGGAAGCTTTTCAGGAGTTGAAGCGTCGTTTTTGCTGTGCCCCTGTGTTGTGTCAACCTGATGTTTCTCTTCCGTTCCAGGTCGAGGTTGATGCTTCTGAGATTGGTGCAGGGGCGGTTTTGTCACAGAGAGGTTCTGGTTGCTCAGTGTTCAAACCATGTGCTTTCTTTTCCAGGAAATTTTCTGCTGCTGAGCGTAATTATGATGTGGGCAACCGAGAGTTGCTGGCCATGAAGTGGGCATTCGAGGAGTGGCGTCATTGGCTTGAGGGTGCTAAGCATCGCGTGGTGGTTTTGACTGATCATAAGAACCTTACTTATCTTGAGTCTGCCAAGCGCTTGAATCCTAGACAGGCCCGTTGGTCGTTATTTTTTGCTCGTTTTGATTTTGTGATTTCATACCTTCCGGGCTCTAAAAATGTGAAGGCGGATGCTCTGTCTAGGAGTTTTGTGCCCGACTCTCCGGGGTTATCTGAGCCGGCGAGTATCCTCAAGGAAGGAGTCATTGTGTCTGCCATCTCCCCTGATTTGCGGAGAGTGTTGCAGAAATTTCAGGCTAATAAACCTGATCGTTGTCCGGCCGAGAAACTGTTCGTCCCTGATAGGTGGACTAGTAAAGTTATCTCTGAACTTCATTGTTCGGTGCTGGCCGGTCATCCAGGAATCTTTGGTACCAGGGAGTTGGTTGCTAGATCCTTCTGGTGGCCATCTCTGTCACGGGATGTGCGTGCTTTTGTGCAGTCCTGTGGAATTTGTGCTAGGGCTAAGCCCTGCTGTTCACGTGCCAGTGGGTTGCTTTTGCCCTTGCCGGTCCCGAAGAGGCCTTGGACACATATTTCGATGGATTTCATTTCTGACCTTCCCGTTTCTCAAAAGATGTCGGTCATTTGGGTGGTCTGTGATCGCTTTTCTAAAATGGTCCATCTGGTGCCCTTGGTTAAATTGCCTTCCTCCTCTGATTTGGTGCCTTTGTTCTTCCAGCATGTGGTTCGTTTACATGGCATTCCTGAGAATATTGTTTCTGACAGAGGTTCCCAGTTTGTCTCGAGGTTCTGGCGAGCCTTTTGTGGTAGGATGGGCATTGACCTATCTTTTTCCTCGGCCTTCCATCCTCAGACTAATGGCCAGACCGAACGAACCAATCAGACCTTGGAAACATATCTGAGATGTTTTGTTTCCGCTGACCAGGATGATTGGGTGTCATTTTTGCCGTTGGCTGAGTTCGCCCTTAATAATCGGGCCAGCTCGGCTACCTTGGTCTCTCCATTTTTCTGCAATTCTGGGTTCCATCCTCGTTTCTCTTCAGGACAGGTTGAGTCTTCGGACTGTCCTGGTGTGGATTATGTGGTGGACAGGTTGCAGCAGATCTGGACTCAGGTAGTGGACAATTTGACCTTGTCCCAGGAGAAGGCTCAGCTTTTCGCTAATCGCAGACGCCGTGTGGGACCCCGACTTCGTGTTGGGGATCTGGTTTGGTTATCTTCTCGTCATATTCCTATGAAGGTTTCCTCTCCTAAATTTAAACCTCGTTTTATTGGTCCGTATAGGATTTCTGAGATTCTCAATCCGGTGTCTTTTCGTCTGACCCTCCCAGACTCCTTTTCCATACATAATGTATTCCATAGGTCGTTGTTGAGGAGATACGTGGCACCTATGGTTCCATCTGTGGAGCCTCCTGCCCCTGTTTTGGTGGAGGGGGAATTGGAGTATATTGTGGAGAAGATTTTGGATTCTCGTGTCTCTAGACGGAAACTCCAGTATCTGGTCAAATGGAAGGGTTATGCTCAGGAAGATAATTCCTGGGTTTTTGCCTCTGATGTCCATGCCCCAGATCTTGTTCGTGCCTTTCATGTGGCTCATCCTGGTCGGCCTGGGGGTTCTGGTGAGGGTTCGGTGACCCCTCCTCAAGGGGGGGGTACTGTTGTGAATTCTGTGGCTGAGTTCACTTCTGTGGTCACAAGTGGTATTGCAGTCTCTGGGCTTCCTCCCTCAGGTGTTTTGGTGAGCTCGTTGGCTGCCTTGCTATTTAGCTCCACCTGAGTCTGTCTTCCTTGCTCCTTGTCAATGTTCCAGTGTTGGATCTGAGCTACTGCATCTTTCCTTGGGCCTGCTGCTCTGCTAGATAAGTGCTTCTAGTTTGTTTTCTGTTTTTTCTGTCCAGCTTGCTATTAACTTTTGCTGGAAGCTCTGAGAAGCAAAGGGGTGCACCGCCGTGCTGTTAGTTCGGCACGGTGGGTCTTTTTGCCCCTTTGCGTGGTTTTCGTTTTAGGGTTTTTTGTAGACTGCATAGTTCTCTTTGCTATCCTCGCTCTGTCTAGAATATCGGGCCTCACTTTGCTGAATCTATTTCATTCCTACGTTTGTCTTTTCATCTTGCTAACAGTCATTATATGTGGGGGGCTGCCTATTCCTTTGGGGTATTTCTCTGAGGTAAGTCAGGCTTGTATTTCTATCTTCAGGCTAGTCAGCTCCTCAGGCAGTGCCGAGTTGCATAGGTAGTTGATAGGCGCAATCCACTGCTGCTTATAGTTGTGTGAGGATAGATCAGGTACTGCAGTCTACAGAGATTCCACGTCTCAGAGCTCGTCCTATTGTTTTTGGTTATTGCCAGATCTCTGTATGTGCGCTGATTACTGCACGCTGTGTTGCCTGATTGCCAGCCATAACAGCTCTCATCATGTGTATCCAGACCTCTTTTAATGCACCCCATGATCCTGTTTGCCTTGGCAGCTGCTGCCTGGCACTGGCTGCTCCAGGTAAGTTTATCATTAACTAGGATCCCCAAGTCCTTCTCCCTGTCAGATTTACCCAGTGGTTTCCCATTCAGTGTGTAATGGTGATATTGATTCCTTCTTCCCATGTGTATAACCTTACATTTATCATTGTTAAACCTCATCTGCCACCTTTCAGCCCAAGTTTCCAACTTATCCAGATCCATCTGTAGCAGAATGCTATCTTCTCCTGTATTAACTGCTTTACATAGTTTTGTATCATCTGCAAATATCGATATTTTACTGTGTAAACCTTCTACCAGATCATTAATGAATATGTTGAAGAGAACAGGTCCCAATACCGACCCCTGTGGTACCCCACTGGTCACAGCGACCCAGTTAGAGACTATACCATTTATAACCACCCTCTGCTTTCTATCACTAAGCCAGTTATAATTTTTTGCATTTATGGTTTATGAATTGTTATTTATGTTATACACTGTGAACCACAAAAATTAGTGCTCTGTTTCTCTTGTGTAGTTTTGGTACAGAAAGACTCTTATGATGCTTCCACATTGAGTTCTTGCCCATGTTCAGTGGCCTCATCAGGGTTTGTGTCCAACCCAATCCCCCTCCCAAACCCCCCCCCCACCGCAAAACGGGATTCGTGTGTGTTCGCCAACGGGGTCATAGACTATAAAGGTGCCTGCAGTGTCATCATGCGCTCTGCCGTGCATCATTTTTGGGCATATGCGCCTACTGGAGGCGGACACTCAGAAGCAGTCTACTACGTCTTGGTGTATGCCTCCAGGAGGCGCAAACGCCCGAAAATGAAAAACGACAGGCCAAATGTTCACTCTGTCGGCACCGTTATAGTCTATGGCGCCGTCGGTGCATACGCCCGAATCCCATTTTGTGGGGTGTTTGGACGCAAGCCCCAATGGGACCATTGGACGTGGGCAAGAATGTAGTGTGAAACAGGCCTTACCGGGCCTCATTCACTAGAACGATCTATGGTATAGCAATTATTTGTTGTCCAGAACTTAGATCCCATGTTACCATATCAGTGCGGGAAATGAACGAGGTCCGTCATCTCCTTCCTGTCAGTTGGCTTTGTGTTGTGTGTAGGTGCCCATCATGGCGCACTGTGATAGTAGAGGCCAATGTAGACACAGGATCATTCACAGAAACACACGAGTGGTCAATTCATAGAACTTTCCACTTCTAGCATAAATTGGTATAAATGATTTTGTGTGAAAGTGGTCTAATATAGGAGTTCTGGTTGATGCCAAAAACCACATAACTATGTACTTGGACGATCGTCGTTGTAGACTTCCAGGAGAAGATCAGGAGACGCCAAGAAAATGATCCCAGCAGGCAAACAATGTGTAACCATAATTTCTCTGCACCTGAACGTGAAGGAGCCAAATACATATATGGGGGGAGGGTCAGATTTTAATTGGCTACTGGATATGATCATAGATGCGTATTTGTACCCATCATTCATCATGTTTGATACTTGGCTCCATCTAATAACGTGTCCTGGCATTCAAAAGTTTTGCACAAGCTACACCAACAGCAAATTCATGATCCAACAAAAATTGTGTTTGGAACCCAGCTATGGGTTCTACAGGTTGAAGGACTCATATTCTCTGATGAAAATGAGAACACAGTCATGGACATGGACGTTTTACAGCATTTCTATTCATCTTTGTGACAACTACCGTGAGAATAATCTCACCTGGTGAGGTGGCTGATAAGATTTAGGTCACGGTGTCACGAATGGGTCACGTCTATCTGGGAGATCTGGGGTTAAAAGATCCCTACGGGTTCTGAATCGCAGATCTTTCATTTAGCCTGTGTGTTTGTGGCCCATAATAAATTAACTTGGTTTCCTTTGGTGCTGAAGAGATTAATTCCCCTATCTAAGCTGGTCAGAAACTTGCACCTCCATTTTCAGCTGCTTCTGATCTGAACATTACCTCTCCCTATAAGATCGGGCCAGACCTTCTGTCTTGCCAGTGAAAGCTTTGCTTCCTAGCTCCATGGAGATGCTGTGCTGAATTGGAGATCATTGTTGCTACTGGAGATTGTTGCGTGCTGTTTTGGGGTGTATGCTTTCCTCATTGTCCTATTCCCATTTGGTTGGTACATTCCTATCCTTCCCTATATACCGCTCTACCTTTGGTGAGTGTTTGTATATTTGTTGCTTTCTGTTATCCGTTTTCTCTTTGTGTCTTGTTTACCTTACACTTCAGTCCCATTCCTCATTGTTTGGGGGAGGTTACAGATCGACGGTTAACAGGAGCATAGTAAGGTCGGAGACTCAGGCCTCTCTACCTTCAAGAGTACCCCCGGGACAGGGATAGTTAGGATTCTAGGGACAGTGTGAGGGCCCCCTTCCTTACCAAAGACCATCACAGCATGACACACGGTGAGCAGCACAAACAGGAGGTGATGATGCAGCGGAGCTGGATTTGCCGGGCAGCATGTGGATGTGCGAGGACCATTACAGCAGAATATGAAGGTTGGCAGATGGACAAGTGGAGTTGGATACACTAGATGCAGCTGAGAAAGATGTGCGGAAATATCCAAATATCAAAATATCCAAATTGCTACCTTGGCAGAAAAAAGATTCCTCACCCCTTATATTAGTCGATAGGGCATATGCTCTTCTGCTTTATGGCTTGCTGCTTTGCAGTATCTGTCCTAATTATTGTGCTCATTTGAGCAATCGTTCACTAGGTGTGATGTCACAAATTTGGAAAAATTTTGGCTAACAAGACTTACTGAAACTTGTAACGTCACAGCAAGTTAGTGATTGTTCAAAACAGGAATCTGTTTTCGGGGCATATTAGACAGACTGGTTCTCCAGATTTTGGTCCTCCAGGCTATATCCATTGTAAGAATATCAATATTTACTTTTAAAATTAATTTACAGCAACATAAGGAAAATAAAGAGTTGGAGGTTGCTTTTCTGCCTTCATCCTTCCTGCATACCAGCTTGTGTAGAGTTTCAGCTCTCTAGTAGCCGCATGGATACGCAGTGGCACACAGTTTTTATATCAAAACAGAATAAAGTTTATTGTCCTTCATAAACTTTACAGCAGCAAAAGCCTTTCTTCAGCACAAATGAAAAACCAAACAGTCCTTTCTTCAGCACAAATAAACAACAAAACAGTCCTTTCTCTGGGTAAGGCAGAGAAAATCAAAATGGTCCCACCAACTTATTACAGGAACATCTCAGACAGCAGTACAGGCTATCCACCAGCTCGGTCTTTCTCCAGCGTCAGTACACTACTCCCACCTGAGCTAGACCAGGTGCATTTTACTAAACCAGTGAGACCCAGACTGGGGTATGGGAGTGAAACATCATGATGAGCTTTCTAACAAGTCTCACCCCAGAGATGCATTCACATCTACTCTGCTTAGTACTGCTGAATATTGTCCTCCGTGTTACTGCTGTTTCTCTTTGTGTTCTATCTATGGAATCCTTCTCTATGTGATGTGCTGTGTATGGGATAAACCATAGCAGGTAGTCTACAACCTCTGTTAGAAATAATGTTACTCCTCAGGCGCACAAACATGAAACTTTATTTTGTAAAGTTAACTGAAAGTATAGTTACCCTTTAAAGAAGTTGATGTGTGAATATGTAAAGTATGAGAAAATTCTATGACTTTAATGACTAACCTTTATTTGATGAAATCGAAATTTCCCAGCCCCTAAACACAAAAGAAAAGTTGTTAGGGTGTAAATTTCTACTAATTGCGGTGATAGAAATTCATATTAAACATTTTAGGGAGTTTCCTTATTCCACAAATTGTTGGCATTGGAGAATGGATTTTATGCAAGAACTGGATCCCTGGTGATCAACTGAAACTTTGAGGAAAAAGAATCATACATATTTAATTCCAGAGGAATGTGGGACAGAGAAAAGCTCAGCATGACCGTCTATTCAATACCACTTCCGAGGAAATTGGCTAAGAAAGTATTAGATTTGCACCTGATACAAGGTGTCACTTGTTCTAGGAACACAAGAGCAATGTGGTAAGATGCAGAGTGCCTGCTGGAACCTGGCAGATATTTTTTGGTTCAAGCAGGAGGAATATTTTTTTCTCACAGAGAGGCAAGACGCTTTGTAGTCATGGTTGGAATCTCATGAAGTGATCCATACTTAATAGTTACACGCTGTGAAGAGGTACACAACTTGGTGGTTACTCACAGACTGGATGAGCACGGTCTTATAACCATATCGGTGGAAGCCTCGCGACAGATTTTGCATTGGGGAACAGGAACTAAGCTTTGTCTAACTTTGGGGACATTTAACCAAGAAGCAACAGTCCGAATAGAACACGTCGACACGGCATGGTTCACGCAGAGTGAGGCGTCAGACAAGGCTTCATCCCGTCACCACTTTATATGCAAAAGCTTTATTTCAGGAAGGATGGACTTGCTGAAAAAGAAGAAGGAATCAAAATTACGCAGACGACATTGATAACAACAAGTGTAGATGGAATGAAGGACTTATTACTTAGTGTCCAGATGTGAAAATCAAATATGGGACTGATACTCAACTCAAAGAAGACAAAGATATTGAGCTCTGCCAGGTACGACCGGGACACATTTGAGATGGATGACGAAATAGAAGCTGTAAAGAGTTTCATTCTACTCGTATCAGAGATCACTGAAGATGCAGCAACGACACCAGACGTCAACAGGAGAAAAGCTATGGGCAAATCAACAATGAAGACACTGGACGAGGTCTTCAAATCGAGGAACATTTCACTGGTGACGATGAAGACGCAGCTCGTACAAAGTTTGGTCTTTCCTGTGATTACATACGAATGCGAAACCTGGACAATAAAGAAAAAAAGGCTCAAGAAGAATCGAAGCCTTCGAAATGTGGTGCTGGAGAAGGATGTTATCAATACCATGGATGGCAAGAAGAACAAACTAATCAATTTTGGAACAAATCAAGCCAGACATGACACTAGAAGCAAGGATCACCAAGCTACGACTTACCTACTTTGGACACATCGGTGGGGAAGACCCTGGTGGACCCATCTATTCTTGCACAAGATCGATCTTCCTTTCGATAATTCATCCATCAAGTCGCCATGACTTGAGATAGAGCCAAAGGCCACTAAATAATAATAAGTGAAATTATTGGGGGGTATAAATAAGTTTTACATTAGATTTCATTAAAAATGGTACATCGTTTTTGGCTTTTAGAGGTTCTTTATTCTACTGAATGGTCTACATTGATGTAGTCATCATACATCAGAGAGACTTAAAAACTCTCCCATCAGGCCGTTAGAATGAGCTCGATGTCAGATTCTCACATAACTCAGTCTGCAGTCAGCAATAGAAAGTGCAACATAGAGGAAGACATTGCAAAATGTTTTATGAAACCCAGTTGCAAAAATGATTTTAAACCCCACATAAATGCACTTACCGGTAAGTAAAAAAAATATGTCTTCAATGGTAGACAAGACCTTCACGTTTTTGCTTCTGGCTGGAAAGTCAGTTTTTTTTCCTGAGCTGGTTGTCAGCCTATATATTATAAATTATACAGTAAGTCCAGCCTAATATGCATGGGAGGGTATTAGGGGAAACCAATTTCCTGGTGCTCAAGGTTTGGACTTACGTACAGATTCCATGTTCAGATCACAGCAGACTTTACTACATTTTTAATTTTTTCCTTCCTTTTTTTTTTCAACAAAAACTATTTCTTTTATTTATCCAGGGCAAATTCTTTTACGGGCAGCGGGGCCAAAAAAATGTAAATATTTTCTTCGCTTTATGAAATATATCGTGAATTCTCCAGCTTCTCGTGACAGCGTCCTTGGAGATGATAGCGGTATAATCTATAGGATTGTTTGGATGTCCAACTTCATACGTTAGATAAGAAACGCTAAATATTCTGAAGGTGAAATCATTGATAGGATGAAAATATGTCTGCGCTTTGGAAACTTATTTTAACATCTGTATGTTGAAATATTTCACTTTCCAGCCAACACCCCACCTGAGCCCCATGTAAATGCACGCTCAGACCAGCCGAGCATGCATGGGCCAAATACCTCTAAAGGCAACTTGTCTCCAAGCAGAACTAAAAAAAAATTGGACATTGTAATTCAACATTCCCAACCCTTCTTACCCGAAGAATTACTTTTTGGACATTTTGGAGTTAGGAGGTCCCCATAAACGTAAGAGATTCAGCTGGTCTCACCAAAGTTGGTGGCTTTGACTGATTTTTCACGTCTTGGGGAACAAAGTTTAGGATTAAGCGTGCAAGCTCCAAGTGCGGGGTTAGCGATGACCCCTTCAGTAGCAGCATGCAATGGGTGTTTTTTGACCCTAAGGCCCGTCCTGCTTGGTTGTCTTGCATCATGCAAAGTCAGAGATACTTATTGCAGTTGGTCCCCACTCTGGGAATTGGTCTCCACCATATAAGTTGGTAACAGAGATCTCCCAAGCAGAGTGGAGCACAATCTCTCTATTTTACAAACTAATATAATTATTAAGGCCTATAATGCAGAGCAGAATAAATAAAGCCGCAGCGCTCCCGCCATTTCCCCCAAAATAGTGTTTTTTATCTCCAGTTCTCAAATATACCAGACAAGTCTTGACTTGAGAATATCCCGTAGTGAGAAAATCTGTGGCAATGCCCATGGTCCTGGCACGGGACCACCACAAAGTGTACATGGCCTTTGGGCAACAGAGTCCCAAAGGTCCCCCTGACTCTACATTCTAGGGTTGGCCCTCTTAATTTACCACTCCTCAGCTTTCCAAAGGTCCTGACTCCTAGAGTCATAGCATCACGGTTCCCGGATCTTGCTCCTTTGAGCCTCCCTTCTGTTTGTCCGGCTGATTGCCTTGAGAGTGCCACACAGAGGTTTGAACAATCCTTCTCTGGAGATATAGGGGTTCAGAGACATGGTATGGAAAATTCATGTGAGCAGTCACCAGACACAGCATGACGGTGACAACATGGTTAAGGGGCCACTCAGAATGGCATCAAAGACCATGTGCAGTTCCCTGACCTCAGGTTGTGCACTCCTGCTCCAAAACCCCACTTTGTTTTTTTCATATAGTTCATCATATCAATCCCAGCATCAGCATCACAGATGCAGATTCTTTACTGTAAGAGCAATGAGACTATGGATTCTTTACTGTAAGAGCAGTGAGACTGTGGATTCTTTACTGTAAAAGCAGTGAGACTATGGATTCTTTACTGTAAGAACAGTGAGACTATGGATTCTTTACTGTAAGAGCAGTGAAACTGTGTAATCTTTAATGTAATAGCAGTGAGACTGTGGATTCTTTACTGTAAGAGCAGTGAGACTGTGGATTCTTTACTGTAAGAGCAGTGAGACTATGGATTCTTTACTGTAAGAGCAGTGAGACAATGGATTCTCTACTGTAAGAGCAGTGAGACTATGGATTCTTTACTGTAAGAGACTATGGATTCATTACTGTAAGAGCAGTGAGACTGTGCATTCTTTACTGCAAGAGCAGTGAGACTGGGGATTCTTTACTGTACGAGCAGTGAGACTGTGGATTCTTTACTGTAAGAGCAGTGAGGCTATGGATTCTTTACTGTAAGAGCAGTGAGACTATGGATTCTTTACTGTAAGAGCAGTGAGACTATAGGTTCTTTACTGTAATAGCAGTGAGACTGTGTATTCTTTACCCTAAGAGCAGTGAGACTATGGATTCTTTACTCTAAAAGCAGTGAGACTATGGATTCTTTACTGTAAGAGCAGTGAGACTGTGGATTCTTTACTGTAAGAGCAGTGATACTGTGGAACTCTGCCACATGATGTTGTAATGGTTGATTCACTACTAAAAATCAAGAAGGGTCTGGATGCCTTTCTTGAAAAATATCACAACACAGGTTATGGGCACTAGATTCTGTGTTTCAGGGAGCTAGTCTGACTGCCGTACGTTGAGTTGGGAAGGATTTTTTTCTCTAATACGGGGCAATTAGCATCTGCCTCATGGGTTTATACCTTCCTCTGGATCAATATGACTTGAAGGACCTAAGTCTACCTTCAACCTTAAAATACTATGAAACTATATAAAGTAAATAATCCAATCATGTCACATATTGCTCTTCCTCTGAAGACAATCCTGCAGCAGTGGCAGGCCATTGCTTATAGTGTGTATTCACATTTACGTCTCGGAGACAGGTATCCATTTTTCTGGATGTTTTTCTGTCCTATTGTCAGTGTGACAGCTGCTTATCTTGGTCTGGCAGTAAATAAACCTCTAATTTTATCCCCATACGTGACATGTAAATTCTGCGTATTTTGACAAGGTGAGACATGATATAATAACCTCTCACCATACGAAATATTTGATGATATTGCTTATTTTCTTTCCTGCAGCCTGATAATGTTACCTGACATCTCTTAGAATCTGCACAATAATATATAGTGCAGTTAACGCTTCATAGCAGTAACATTAATAATAACTGTCCATATACATGTACAAATCCCTAGTTAGACCGCACATGGAGTACTGTGTCCAGTTTTGGGCACCGGTGCTCAGGAAGGATATAATGGAACTAGAGAAAGTACAAAGGAGGGCAACAAAATTAATAAAGGGGATGGGAGAACTACAATACCCAGATAGATTAGCGAAATTAGGATTATTTAGTCTAGAAAAAAGACGACTGAGGGGCGATCTAATAACCATGTATAAGTATATAAGGGGACAATACAAATATCTCGCTGAGGATCTGTTTATACCAAGGAAGGTGACGGCACATGGGGGCATTCTTTGCGTCTGGAGGAGAGAAGGTTTTTCCACCAACATAGAAGAGGATTCTTTACTGTTAGGGCAGTGAGAATCTGGAATTGCTTGCCTGAGGAGGTGGTGATGGCGAACTCAGTCGAGGGGTTCAAGAGAGGCCTGGATGTCTTCCTGGAGCAGAACAATATTGTATCATACAATTATTAGGTTCTGTAGAAGGACGTAGATCTGGGGATTTATTATGATGGAATATAGGCTGAACTGGATGGACAAATGTCTTTTTTTGGCCTTAGTAACTATGTTACTATGTTACTATGTTACATACAAGCACGAATTGTACAGACTTGTCCATGCTCACAAGTGCACAAATCCTGCATACATCTCTGTAGGGGCAAGTGTCATAAGAGTAGACCATGACTCTGAGGACCTTGGAAAAAGGGGTCTGATCACTAACCGTCCCTGTAACTCAGGATCAGTAATGTAATGTATGTACACAGTGACTACACCAGCAGAATAGTGAGTGCAGCTCTGGGGTATAATACAGGATGTAACTCAGGATCAGTAATGTAATGTATGTACACAGTGACTACACCAGCAGAATAGTGAGTGCAGCTCTGGGGTATAATACAGGATGTAACTCAGGATCAGTAATGTAATGTATGTACACAGTGACTACACCAGCAGAATAGTGAGTGCAGCTCTGGAGTATAATACAGGATGTAACTCAGGATCAGTAATGTAATGTATGTACACAGTGACTGCACCAGCAGAATAGTGAGTGCAGCTCTGGGGTATAATACAGGATGTAACTCAGGATCAGTAATGTAATGTATGTACACAGTGACTACACCAGCAGAATAGTGAGTGCAGCTCTGGGGTATAATACAGGATGTAACTCAGGATCAGTAATGTAATGTATGTACACAGTGACTACACCAGCAGAATAGTGAGTGCAGCTCTGGAGTATAATACAGGATGTAACTCAGGATCAGTAATGTAATGTATGTACACAGTGACTGCACCAGCAGAATAGTGAGTGCAGCTCTGGGGTATAATACAGGATGTAACTCAGGATCAGTAATGTAATGTATGTACACAGTGACTGCACCAGCAGAATAGTGAGTGCAGCTCTGGGGTATAATACAGGATGTAACTCAGGATCAGTAATGTAATGTATGTACACAGTGACTACAGCAGCAGAATAGTGAGTGCAGCTCTGGGATATAATACAGGATGTAACTCAGGATCAGTAATGTAATGTATGTACACAGTGATTGCACCAGCAGAATAGTGAGTGCAGCTCTGGGGTATAATACAGGATGTAACTCAGGACCAGTAATGTAATGTATGTGCACAGTGACTGCACCAGCAGAATAGTGAGTGCAGCTCTGGGGTATAATAAAGGATGTAACTCAGGATCAGTAATGTAATGTATGTACACAGTGACTACACCAGCAGAATAGTGAGTGCAGCTCTGGGGTATAATACAGAATGTAACTCAGGATCAGTAATGTATGTACACAGTGACTGCACCAGCAGAATAGTGAGTGCAGCTCTGGGGTATAATACAGGATGTAACTCAGGATCAGTAATGTAATGTATGTACACAGTGACTACACCAGCAGAATAGTGAGTGCAGCTCTGGGGTATAATACAGAATGTAACTCAGGATCAGTAATGTATGTACACAGTGACTGCACCAGCAGAATAGTGAGTGCAGCTCTGGGGTATAATACAGGATGTAACTCAGGATCAGTAATGTAATGTATGTACACAGTGACTGCACCAGCAGAATAGTGAGTGCAGCTCTGGGGTATAATACAGGAGGTAACTCAGGATCAGTAATGTATGTACACAGTGACTGCACCAGCAGAATAGTGAGTGCAGCTCTGGAGTGTCATACAGGAAGAGGCGGAGCCTGTTTGCCGTGTGCTCTGTGTGCTGCCTAGAGAGAGCTCCTGGGAAGGGAGGTAAAGTTTTCCATCCAGGACTTTTTGTCTGCCCCCTTCCCAAGAAAGAAGGCTCATTTTGGGACTGGCCTCCGGGGCTGGGCCCCCGGCTCCCACCTCCCGGTCCAAGTCGGCGGGGGGTGGGAGGACTCCAACTCCGGCTAGGGCCACAAGATCTGGCCAAGGATCCAACATGAAGACCCGTAGGACCCCTGAGGCCGCGGCGGCTCCTTCCCCCGGAGGTAGGCCGAGTACGAGCAGGGGTGCTGCAGCGGTGCCTCTTGGTTGGGGCACCAAGGCGGCTAGAGAATCCGCCCTGGTCTATGGTTCCCGCGTCCATGCGCACCTCTGCGAGTATGAGGACGCCTCAAGGAAGCTAAAATCCCTCTGGGGGGAGTTGAGGGTAGCTAAGGAGAGGTCAGACAGGGCCTCCAACAATAAGAAGGCCGAGCTATCCGCCACGGTCAAGAAGATCAAGAAATCCATACAAGACCTGGAAAGCCGGAGATGTGAGATCCTGGATGGCAGCGGGCCCTTCCATGAAAAGCTGGAGAACGATGACCGGTTCAGAGCCATGGCCGGTGGGGCTCTGGAGGGGTCACGGAGCTCCGGCCAGGTGGTGGAGGAGGTGGTGGAGGAGGATGATGAGGAAGAGGAATGCGAGGAGGAGGTCGTGCCCTACCCACCGCCTGGTGGCCTGGTAAGAGATCTCCAGGCGTCGCATAGCGGGATAGCCCCCGAGCAGGTGGCTCTCCCATCAGATTCTGGCCCTTCAGGGGACAGCGGGAGCGAAGGGGAGGATGAGGATGGTGGGAGTAGTAGCAGTGAGGGGGGCTGCCTCGTCATGCAGCAGATCCGGCAGATCGAGTCCCCGGTCCGTTTTAACCAGCTGAGGTTCGGGGATGAGATCTGCGAGGACGAGGCAACCAGGAGGGGGATGAAGAGAAAGGCTAAGAAGAGGAATAAGCAGAAAACATCTACTGTGCAGAAATTTGTGTATGTCCCCCTCTCTGGGGCCCCCCGGTCCCGCTGTGCGGCACCCGCTACCCACCCCGGCTCGGCCTCTGTTGTGGGTCCGCAGCGAGGGAGCGGGGAGATTACAGGCCATGACACGCAGGGCGCTGCCTCTGTTTGTGGTAACGGAGGGGGTAGTGATGTGTCTGATATGGAGCATGATGTGGAGGGCGGCCCAGTGGTGGGCAGGAGAGAGACAGCCGGGACCGCATCTCCGGCGGTGAGCGCTGGGGTGTCCGGGTCCCCCACTTACGGATCCGTTAAAGCTGGATCGCTTCTGGGGACCCCGGCACCTAGTAAAGTAAAGGGTGAGGGGCCTGCGGCTCCGGCTGAACAGGCTCATAAAAAGAAAATGGTGGAAGCTCCCCTGGCGGGGTCTGCGGTGAAGTCGGGGTCTCCTGCATTGGGGGCACCGCCGCTGGTGGATGCTGAGGGGGAGTGGCCTAGCCTGGGGCCAGCCGCTGGAGTTGCTGTGGCCAGGCTGTTTGTGGCCCAGGGTGTGGTGGTGGGGGGTGCTGTGCCTCGGGGGACTGGTACCGCTGGGGGGATTCCTGGGGGTGGATCCAGCTCCGGGTCGGCTCTGGGGGTCCCGCTGCGGCCGGTCTCAGGGGGCGTGGCCTCCTCGGCACCCGCTGCCCATGTAGGAGCAGCTTTGGATAGCTGTGCTGTGCGGCTGGAGGCTGGGGGTGTGGCTTCCCAAGCCAAAGAAAAAAAAATGGTCTTAGCTGCGGTCAGCAATGGTGCAGGAACTGCAGCTGCAGCAGATAGCAGCAAGGGCGCCTGCCTGGCGGGGTCCCCTGTGTCGGGGGGCTTACCTGCGGTGGGGGCTCTGGCCACAAGGCAGGATGGAGCTGGAGGCGGGTCTGCTCCTGACTTCCTACCTGCCAGTGAGGGAGGAAGCTCTGTGCCTGCTGTGGTGGAAGGTAAGACAGTGCTGCCTAAACCCAATGGCAGCAGGACTCTTAAAGGGACAGTAGCACTGTGTGTTCCAAACCCCCCAGCAGGGAAGATGCCACCAGTAGGTGGCGGTAGCAGTGGGAAAACAAAACCTGGAAATACCCAAAAGGTGAGGCAAAATAATACTGACCCCAGTGTGCATGTGAGTGAGAGTGGGGTGACTGATGGAGTGGATGAGGAGGGTGTGGGTATGGAAGTGTCTGTGGTTGAGGATGCGAGTGGTAGTGCATCTGAGGTGGCAAGTGTGAATATCGTGGCAAGTGTGAGTACGGTGTCTGATGGTAGTGGGAGAAGGGGGGAGGGGGTCGGTCCATCTGCCCCCCCGGCCACAGGTCCTCTGAGTTATTCGGGGGTGGTGGCTGGAGCCTCGGGGCCTAATCAAGGGGTTTCCTCGCCTCTGGACCTCAGGGATAGCGTCTTGCGGCGCCGTTTCCTGGAGGCCCTCAAAAAGGGAGAACGGACGATCGAAGTAGAGGGAAGAGTGGTGGACTTGGCCTTTTGGCTGGATAGACACGGCCTGGCTGCCTTCCAAGATAAAAGGGAAGGGGAAACGGTTTGGTCCCTCCCGACAGCCGGGCAGGGGGTGGCCAGGCGGAATGTGGTCCGTCTTCGGTGGAGGGGCAGTGAAGCGTGCCCGCCAAGAGCGAGGGTTGTGGAGCTCCTTCTGAAGATGGACTTCAGGGCAACGGACATCTTTGCCCTGATTCATCTGTTTGGCACCTCCTTCTTCGATGTCAGTTTTGTCCGGCCGGAGGGCTTGGAGCTTTTCTGGTCGAATTTTGAACTGGCAAAGGGGGAGCCCGGCTGGCGAGACTTTGCCGTGCAGGCGGTGTCTCGTCAAAATAGTGTAAAGAGGGTGACCGTTCTGACAGGTAACGAGTCACTCTCTGGGGTCGACATAATGACGTGGCTTTCCCGTTATGGGGAAGTCACCGAGGTCCCTAAGAAAAATAGGGACGAGTTTGGCATTTGGTCAGGGGGCTGGACCTTCATGGTAAAGTTGAAGGTTTCAGGAGGTACGGTCACCCACATCCCCTCCTCAGCATTTCTGGGGAGGGACAGAATCCAGATCTTCTACCAGGGGCAACCGAAGGTCTGCCACAGGTGCGGTGATCCCCGCCACTTCAGCGCAGGCTGCAAGGTGCAGAAATGTGCCTTGTGTGGCGGGGTAGGCCATCTTGCCGCAGCCTGTGGTGACATTAGGTGTCACCTGTGTGGTGACCTAGGTCACCCGTATAGCCGCTGCCCCCGTTCCTTTTCCAGCACCATCTCTGGCCCGGCAGGGGGGAGCCCCGGGGGGGTCCCTGGTGGTGCAGCTTCTGCTGGGGCTGAGGGTGGAGGCTTGAGGGGAGCTGAGGGGTCAGTGAGGAAAGGCGAGGCTGGTACATCTGCCCACCAGTGGCAACAGGTGAGGCGCCGTAAGGGCAGGGGGCAGGATAAGCCTCAGGCAACTGGGGTGATGACTGCCCCCAGCCTGGACGCGGCAGCCGAAGCCTCTGAGGCCCTGGGGGAGAAGGCGGTGAGCGAGGAGATCCGGAGGATGGAGAGGGAGGAGTTGGCTGCTTCTGATAACTCTTCCCAGTATGAAAGTCTGGATGAAGAGGTGGTGGAGCAGCCTAAAAAAACGGGTGACAATCGTACCGGTAAGAGTCGGAAGAAGAAGAAGAACAAGGCTAAAAAATCTAAGCCCCCCCCCTGGCCACTGGGGTGCCTACGGAAGGGCTCACCGACTCCCCTCTGATCCCCCTCTCCAATCGGTTCCAAGCCCTCGATGACTCTGCTGTGTCGGAGGTCGGGGGTGAGGGGCCGGACGCAACATCTGGGGTGCCTTCGGGGAATGATGAGGTCTGTCCTCCGGGGGATTCACACTCCTCTGGGGGGGGGACTACCTCGGGGTCCAGGGGCGAGGAATCTATTTCTGGGAAGTCCTGTACTGTAAAGGAGGATATGGACACCTCGGTGTCTTTAAAGAGGAGGGGTGAATCGGGCTCCTCCTCAGAGGGGAAGAGGAAATCAGGGGGTACGGTTAAAAAACAGGCCATCTAACTCAATCACCCATGATGGCGGAACCTACCCCGTTGACTCTGGCGTCAATTAATGTCGCCAGCATAAAGTCAGATACGGCTAGATTTACGGCCTTTGATTTTTTCACCCGGGTTGAGGCTGATATTTTATTTTTGCAGGAGACCAGACTAACGGACCTGGGGTCCATCTACAAAGCAAAGAGGGAATGGAGGAGTGGGCCCTCATACTGGTCTCTTGCGGCCGAGCCGTATAGCGGGGTAGCGGTCCTTTTTAAGACCGCGGAGGTGGAATGCAGACGGGTGATTGAGGTAGAAATGGGGAGATGTTTGGTCCTTGACGTCTTCATGAGGGGACAGGAGCTTCGGCTCATCAATATCTATGGCCCGCAATCTAAGTGGGACCGTAAATGTCTCTTCCTGAGGATCAAGCCCTATCTTTTTACAAGCCGGCAGGTGGTCTTCGGTGGGGATTTTAATACTGTAACCAGACTCCGTGATAGGGGAGGCCCCGGAGACCGGCTGGCTTATGATAGCGTAGCCTTGAATAGCATAGTAAGCGAAGCTCGCCTGTTGGATGTCCACATCCGGCACACCCCAGGTCACGGGGGTTTCACCTTTTTTAGGGGAAGCAGTAGGTCTAGGATAGATAGGTTTTTTTTAAAGGAGGAAGCCGTCTCTTCTGCAGAGTCCGCTATTGAGGTGGAGTTCTCCGATCACTGTTTCATTTTCTTTACTTTGAATGTTACAGAGACCCCCCGCATGGGGAGAGGCCTATGGAAGCTGAATTCGTCCCTTCTGGAAGAGGCGGAAGTAAGACAGTACTTTGAGGAATTTCTTCAGAGCCAGGTACCTCTCTTGGGTCTTTGTAGCAGTAAGTCTGAGTGGTGGGAGATCTTCAAAAGAAGGGTCGCGGGGTTCTTCCGTCAGCTCTCGAGCCTCAGGGGCCTGAACAGGTACCGCCTGTATCGGGAGCTGGGGAGGAAACTCGAGCAGCTCGTCTCGACTGGAGGGGACCGAGAGGAAATCTCCAGGGTGAAGACCTTGCTCAAGGGGTGCCAGTATGATAGGCACACATCCTTGGTTTTTGAGAGGGATTTCGGGAGGTACCGCTCACCCGACCCTTACAGAAACTGCAGGTTGTCAGTGAATTGTAAGATGGTGAGAGGACTGATTGACAGTACGGGGTCCCTGAACAGATCCAAATCGGGGATTCTGGAGGTGGTCAGATCCTTCTACTTGCACCTCTTGGGGAGGAGGGATCCTGATCGAGATGAGATGTCGGCTTTCCTGACTGAAACCATCCCTGAGCCAGGGGATGACCCCTCTCTTCATGTTTTGACAGAAGCAATCAGGGAAGAGGAAGTGAGACGGGCGATTGATGGGCTCCGGCCCAAAAAGTCGCCCGGTCCGGATGGCTTAACATCCGAGTTCTACAAGACTTTTAGGGACTCTTTGGTCCCCCTCTTGACTGAGATGTTTAATGAGTGTCTCTCCTCGGACATTCTGCCCAGTTCAATGAGGAAGTCAGCCCTGATTAAACTGTCAAAGGGTAAAGACTCGTCCCGTATTGAGAATTGGCGTCCCATAGCGCTTCTCAATACGGACCGAAAGGTTCTGGCAAAGGTGCTTTTTAATCGGTTGGTGCAGTTTGCGCCCCGGCTCCTTTCGGGGGCCCAGCACTGCTCTGTTCCAGGCCGCAGTACATTTAGTGCTGTGCTCGGTGTCCGGGAGGCAGAGGAGCAGGGCAGGGCGGGTCACTGGAAGGGGTACTTGCTGTCCTTAGATCAGGCGAAGGCCTTTGACCGGGTTAACCATGAGTACCTCTGGTCCGTCCTTCTGAGATATGGTCTGCCTGGGAGGTTTGTTGATTGGTTGAGAGTTTTATACAATGGGGCAGAGACTTTTCCGCTCGTGAACGGTTGGGTCGGACACCCTTTTGAGGTGAGGTCTGGTGTCCGCCAGGGCTGTCCTCTGAGCCCACTGTTATACGTGTTTGCGATCGACCCCCTTTTAAGGAGGGTGGAGCGTGGACCGTTGGTGGGAGTCAGGATGGACCAGGCGGATCCTGAGGCCGCCTTGAGGGTAGTGGCGTACGCTGACGATGTTTCTCTTTTTGTATCCTCGAGAGAGGAGGCAGATTGGGTGATGTCTGAGGTTGAACGCTACTCGGTGGCATCCGGATCCATGATCAACCGGGACAAGTGTGAGAGTCTCTGGCTGGGAGGGGGAGATCCAAGTTTTGATCTCCCGGACACCCTTCCAGGGCCTCAGGCCACAGCAAAAATATTAGGCATCAGTTTCGGCCCGGGGGACTATCCCCAGCAAAACTGGGAGGGCAGACTTAAGATTGCCGCTCAGAAGGTGAATCAGTGGAAGGGTTGGTCTTTGACCCTAAGGGAAAGGGTTAGTCTTGCCAAGGGCTATTTGCTTCCTTTGCTAATATATCTGGGCAGCGTCTGCATCTTGCCAGAGCCTCTTTGGACACGGGTTTACAGCCTGTTTTTCCAATTATTATGGGGAAATAGGCTGAACCTAATCAAGAGGGAGGTCACGTACCGCACGAGGAGACTAGGAGGGTTGGGTATGGTCAACCCAGTGGTGTTTCTAGTAAACACCTTTCTTAAGGCAAACATCGCCAACCTCTGGTTAGAGAGGGCTCCTCTGTGGGTATTCTCCTGTAGGGGGTGGTTTCGGCCTTTCTTCCAGGAATGGGAGACAGGAGGGCAGGTGAAGGACCTTCGTACACCTCATGGGCATCTTCCGGCTTATGCTACCCCAGTTCTGAAGGTGATCCGTCGGTGGGGTCTGGGAGTGTGGGAGATCAGGACCATGTTGAGAAGGTTTCTTGACAATAGGGTCCTGTTGACCCACTTTCAGAAGCCCCTGGCGCTCAGGGATTGCCCAAGCTGGGATCTGGAGGTGGGGCTCGGGTTATTGAACTCTAAGCGGATCCCCTTGAAGTTTTGGGACTTGGCTTGGCGCTGCTTCCATGGGAAGCTGTATGTGAGGGACAACCTGAAGTGCAGACGCCCTGATGACCGGGATTGTCCCCGCGAGGAGTGTGGCGGCATGCTTGAAAGCATGGAGCATTTCCTGCTTCGGTGTCCCTTTAATACAGAGGTCTATAGCAGGGTGGGTGCTTCCATTGGCTGGCCCAGGCTGGCAGGCCTTTCCTATGCGGAGTGGGCCTATGGGGCATTCAGGTCCCTTGGTGGCCGAGATCGGGGCACTGTTTTCTTAGTTAGTTTAGTAACTAGGTTCCACACGTGGAATGCACGGTGTCTAGTGTCTACTCAGCGGAAAGTCCTCCCCAGGGAAGAGGTGATTAGGAACATCCTGGGTGACCTGGCAAAAGTGCGCTTGCTGGAGTTTGAGAGGCTGGGTGCAGGGAGGGCCTCTCTTCTATGGAGGGGTTTCTCCTTTAATGTGCCCTAGGGAGAATTAGGTTCTGTGTGCCTGTGATAGGGTTGAGTTTTATCCTTTTATCTTTATTTTGTAGGGTCAGATAGATGTGTAGGGACAGGGAGGGACAGATAGGGACAGTCTTTAGGGACAGGTAGTTAGTATTAGGTTGGTAGTGAGGGTCAGTGAGGGACAGATAGGGGCAGGTAGGGTGAGATTGGTAGGGTTATAGGGACAGGATTTTCTCTTTTGTGTTGTTAGGGAGGGTCAGGGTGATGTGCGGTAGATTAGGGTGAGAGGCTCTGGTCTCCAGTTCCTGGTGGTGGGCTGTAACCCTCACTTACAGATTTTTGTTTTGTAATTGGTAACCTGGGTATAGGGCTTGCAAGCATTGAACTTGGGCCTGTTCTTTGGTCATGGTTAAGGTGTGTAGTGGTTATTATTATTATGTTATTATTGATATGTTATTATAAGGTTGTATATATATATATGTTACATGTGTATTATGATGCGTGTAGGGGGATTTAGTTTAGGTGGGGTGGGGGGTTTCTTGGGGGGTGGGGGGATGGGTTTTGGAGAATGGACGTCCGGCGGGATGCCAAGAAGAGGAAAAAAAGGCCATAAACTATTATGGACCTTGCTGTATAGGAAAGGCCACAAACTTTGGTGGGACCTGGTGTGATAGGCCACAAACTCTCGTGGGACCTGGTGTGATAGGCCACAAACTTTCGTGGGACCTTTGGGGGAATGGTGGTGGTATAGTTTAGGAGGAAAAAAAAAAAAAATTATAAATATATATATATATATATATATATATATATATATATATATATATATATAAAATTTAAAAATATATAAAAATATATGATTAAGTTTCGGCCAGGTGGCCTATTTACTTTGTTTAGGGCAGTTGGCCGACTTGTTTATTTTTCTAGGGATGAATGCGTGGGTATGTGTGTATGAGGGGGAAAAAGGATATAGGTTGAGGTCTCTTCCCTTGCTGGGGGTATTAATGAAATGGAGGAACATTTTGTTTGTATAAATCTGCTGGACATTGGACTTTTTGGGGATTGTAAATAATTTGTTTTGAGTTTGTCTGTAAGCTTTGCCTGTAAGTTTTGTTTGGTACTTTTATAATAAAAAGAGATACAGAATGTAACTCAGGATCAGTAATGTAATATGTGTACACAGTGACTGCACCAGCAGAATAGTGAGTGCAGCTCTGGGGTATAATACAGGATGTAACTCAGGATCAGTAATGTAATGTATGTACACAATGACTGCACCAGCAGAATAGTGAGTGCAGCTCTGGAGTACAATAGAGGATGTAACTCAGGATCAGTAATGTAATGTATGTACACAGTGACTGCACCAGCAGAATAGTGAGTGCAGCTCTGGGGTATAATAAAGGATGTAACTCAGGATCAGTAATGTAATGTATGTACACAGTGACTGCACCAGCAGAATAGTGAGTGCAGCTCTGGGGTATAATACAGAATGTAACTCAGGATCAGTAATGTATGTACACAGTGACTGCACCAGCAGAATAGTGAGTGCAGCTCTGGGGTATAATACAGGATGTAACTCAGGATCAGTAATGTAATGTATGTACACAGTGACTACACCAGCAGAATAGTGAGTGCAGCTCTGGGGTATAATACAGAATGTAACTCAGGATCAGTAATGTATGTACACAGTGACTGCACCAGCAGAATAGTGAGTGCAGCTCTGGGGTATAATACAGGATGTAACTCAGGATCAGTAATGTAATGTATGTACACAGTGACTGCACCAGCAGAATAGTGAGTGCAGCTCTGGGGTATAATACAGGAGGTAACTCAGGATCAGTAATGTATGTACACAGTGACTGCACCAGCAGAATAGTGAGTGCAGCTCTCGGGTATAATACAGGATGTAACTCAGGATCAGTAATGTAATGTATGTACACAGTGACTGCACCAGCAGAATAGTGAGTGCAGCTCTGGGGTATAATACAGAATGTAACTCAGGATCAGTAATGTAATATGTGTACACAGTGACTGCACCAGCAGAATAGTGAGTGCAGCTGTGGGGTATAATACAGGATGTAACTCAGGATCAGTAATGTAATGTATGTACACAATGACTGCACCAGCAGAATAGTGAGTGCAGCTCTGGAGTACAATAGAGGATGTAACTCAGGATCAGTAATGTAATGTATGTACACAGTGACTACACCAGCAGAATAGTGAGTGCAGCTCTGGGGTATAATACAGAATGTAACTCAGGATCAGTAATGTATGTACACAGTGACTGCACCAGCAGAATAGTGAGTGCAGCTCTGGGGTATAATACAGGATGTAACTCAGGATCAGTAATGTAATGTATGTACACAGTGACTACACCAGCAGAATAGTGAGTGCAGCTCTGGGGTATAATACAGAATGTAACTCAGGATCAGTAATGTAATATGTGTACACAGTGACTGCACCAGCAGAATAGTGAGTGCAGCTCTGGGGTATAATACAGGATGTAACTCAGGATCAGTAATGTAATGTATGTACACAATGACTGCACCAGCAGAATAGTGAGTGCAGCTCTGGAGTACAATAGAGGATGTAACTCAGGATCAGTAATGTAATGTATGTACACAGTGACTGCACCAGCAGAATAGTGAGTGCAGCTGTGGGGTATAATACAGGATGTAACTCAGGATCAGTAATGTAATGTATGTACACAGTGACTGCACCAGCAGAATAGTGAGTGCAGCTCTGGGTATAATACAGGATGTAACTCAGGATCAGTAATGTAATATATGTACACAGTGACTGCACCAGCAGAATAATGAGTGCAGCTGTGGGGTATAATACAGAATGTAACTCAGGATCAGTAATGTAATGTATATACACAGTGACTGCACCAGCAGAATAGTGAGTGCAGCTCTGGGTATAATACAGGATGTAACTCAGGATCAGTAATGTAATGTATGTACACAGTGACTGCACCAGCAGAATAGTGAGTGCAGCTCTGGAGTATAATACAGGATGTAACTCAGGATCAGTAATGTAATGTATGTACACAGTGACTGCACCAGCAGAATAGTGAGTGCAGCTCTCGGGTATAATACAGGATGTAACTCAGGATCAGTAATGTAATGTGTGTACACAGTGACTGCACCAGCAGAATAGTGAGTGCAGCTCTGGGGTATAATACAGGATGTAACTCAGGATCAGTAATGTAATGTATGTACACAATGACTGCACCAGCACAATAGTGAGTGCAGCTCTGGAGTATAATAGAGAATGTAACTCAGGATCAGTAATGTAATGTATGTACACAGTGACTGCACCAGCAGAATAGTGAGTGCAGCTGTGGAGTATAATACAGGATGTAACTCAGGATCAGTAATGTAATGTATGTACACAGTGACTGCACCAGCAGAATAGTGAGTGCAGCTGTGGAGTATAATACAGGATGTAACTCAGGATCAGTAATGTAATGTGTGTACACAGTGACTGCACCAGCAGAATAGTGAGTGCAGCTCTGGAGTATAATACAGGATGTAACTCAGGATCAGTAATGTAATGTATGTATACAGTGACTGCACCTGCAGAATAGTGAGTGCAGCTCTGGGGTATAATACAGGATGTAACTCAGGATCATTAATGTAATGTATGTACACAGTGACTGCACCAGCAGAATAGTGAGTGCAGCTCTGGAGTATAATAGAGGATGTAACTCAGGATCAGTAATGTAATGTATGTACACAGTGACTGCACCAGCAGAATAGTGAGTGCAGCTCTGGGGTATAATACAGGATGTAACTCAGGATCAGTAATGTAATGTATGTACACAGTGACTACACCAGCAGAATAGTGAGTGCAGCTCTGGGGTATAATACAGAATGTAACTCAGGATCAGTAATGTATGTACACAGTGACTGCACCAGCAGAATAGTGAGTGCAGCTCTGGGGTATAATACAGGATGTAACTCAGGATCAGTAATGTAATGTATGTACACAGTGACTGCACCAGCAGAATAGTGAGTGCAGCTCTGGGGTATAATACAGGAGGTAACTCAGGATCAGTAATGTATGTACACAGTGACTGCACCAGCAGAATAGTGAGTGCAGCTCTCGGGTATAATACAGGATGTAACTCAGGATCAGTAATGTAATGTATGTACACAGTGACTGCACCAGCAGAATAGTGAGTGCAGCTCTGGGGTATAATACAGGATGCAACTCAGGATCAGTAATGTAATGTATGTACACAGTGACTGCACCAGCAGAATAGTGAGTGCAGCTCTGCGGTATAATACAGGATGTAACTCGGGATCAGTAATGTAATGTATGTACACAGTGACTGCACCAGCAGAATAGTGAGTGCAGCTCTGGGGTATAATACAGGATGTAACTCAGGATCAGTAATGTAATGTATGTACACAATGACTGCACCAGCAGAATAGTGAGTGCAGCTCTGGAGTATAATAGAGGATGTAACTTAGGATCAGTAATGTAATGTATGTACACAGTGACTGCACCAGCAGAATAGTGAGTGCAGCTGTGGGGTATAATACAGGATGTAACTCAGGATCAGTAATGTAATGTATGTACACAGTGACTGCACCAGCAGAATAGTGAGTGCAGCTCTGGGTATAATACAGGATGTAACTCAGGATCAGTAATGTAATGTATGTACACAGTGACTGCACCAGCAGAATAGTGAGTGCAGCTGTGGGGTATAATACAGAATGTAACTCAGGATCAGTAATGTAATGTATGTACACAGTGACTGCACCAGCAGAATAGTGAGTGCAGCTCTGGGTATAATACAGGATGTAACTCAGGATCAGTAATGTAATGTATGTACACAGTGAATGCACCAGCAGAATAGTGAGTGCAGCTCTGGAGTATAATACAGGATGTAACTCAGGATCAGTAATGTAATGTATGTACACAGTGACTGCACCAGCAGAATAGTGAGTGCAGCTCTCAGGTATAATACAGGATGTAACTCAGGATCAGTAATGTAATGTATGTACACAATGACTGCACCAGCAGAATAGTGAGTGCAGCTCTGGAGTATAATAGAGGATGTAACTCAGGATCAGTAATGTAATGTATGTACACAGTGAATGCACCAGCAGAATAGTGAGTGCAGCTGTGGAGTATAATACAGGATGCAACTCAGGATCAGTAATGTAATGTATGTACACAATGACTGCACCAGCAGAATAGTGAGTGCAGCTCTGGAGTATAATAGAGAATGTAACTCAGGATCAGTAATGTAATGTATGTACACAGTGACTGCACCTGCAGAATAGTGAGTGCAGCTCTGGGGTATAATACAGGATGTAACTCAGGATCAGTAATGTAATGTAATGTATGTACACAGTGACTGCACCAGCAGAATAGTGAGTGCAGCTCTATAGTATAATACAGGATGTAACTCAGGATCAGTAATGTAATGTATGTACACAGTGACTGCACCTGCAGAATAGAGAGTGCAGCTCTGGAGGATAATACAGGCTGTAACTCAGGATCAGTAATGTAATGTATGTACACAGTGACTGCACCAGCAGAATAGTGAGTGCAGCTCTGGGGTGTCATACAGGAAGAGGCGGAGCCTGTTTGCCGTGTGCTCTGTGTGCTGCCTAGAGAGAGCTCCTGGGAAGGGAGGTAAAGTTTTCCATCCAGGACTTTTTGTCTACCCCCTTCCCAGGAAAGAAGGCTCATTTTGGGACTGGCCTCCGGGGCTGGGCCCCCGGCTCCCACCTCCCGGTCCAAGCCGGCGGGGGGTGGGAGGACTCCAACTCCGGCTAGGGCCACAAGATCTGGCCAAGGATCCAACATGAAGACCCGGAGGACCCCTGAGGCCGCGGCGGCTCCTTCCCCCGGAGGTAGGCCGAGTACGAGCAGGGGTGCTGCAGCGGTGCCTCTTGGTTGGGGCACCAAGGCGGCTAGAGAATCCGCCCTGGTCTATGGTTCCCGCGTCCATGCGCACCTCTGCGAGTATGAGGACGCCTCAAGGAAGCTAAAATCCCTCTGGGGGGAGTTGAGGGTAGCTAAAGAGAGGTCTGACAGGGCCTCCGGCAATAAGAAGGCCGAGCTATCCGCCGCGGTCAAGAAGATCAAGAAATCCATACAAGACCTGGAAAGCCGGAGATGTGAGATCCTGGATGGCAGCGGGCCCTTCCGTGAAAAGCTGGAGAACGATGACCGGTTCAGAGCCATGGCCGGTGGGGCTCTGGAGGGGTCACGGAGCTCCGGCCAGGTGGTGGAGGAGGTGGTGGAGGAGGATGATGAGGAAGAGGAATGTGAGGAGGAGGTCGTGCCCTACCCACCGCCTGGTGGCCTGGTAAGAGATCTCCAGGCGTCGCATAGCGGGATAGCCCCCGAGCAGGTGGCTCTCCCGTCAGATTCTGGCCCTTCAGGGGACAGCGGGAGCGAGGGGGAGGATGAGGATGGTGGGAGTAGTAGCAGTGAGGGGGGCTGCCTCGTCATGCAGCAGATCCGGCAGATCGAGTCCCCGATCCGTTTTAACCAGCTGAGGTTCGGGGATGAGATCTGCGAGGACGAGGCAACCAGGAGGGGGATGAAGAGAAAGGCTAAGAAAAGGAATAAGCAGAAAACATCTACTGTGCAGAAATTCGTATATGTCCCCCTCTCTGGGGCCCCCCGGTCCCGCTGTGCGGCACCCGCTACCCACCCCGGCTCGGCCTCTGTTGTGGGTCCGCAGCGAGGGAGCGGGGAGATTACAGGCCATGACACGCAGGGCGCTGCCTCTGTTTGTGGTAACGGAGGGGGTAGTGATGTGTCTGATATGGAGCATGATGTGGAGGGTGGCCCAGTGGTGGGCAGGAGAGTGACAGCCGGGACTGCATCTCCGGCGGTGAGCGCTGAGGTGTCTGGGTCCCCCACTTACGGATCCGTTAAAGCTGGATCGCTTCTGGAGACCCCGGCACCTAGTAAAGTAAAGGGTGAGGGGCCTGCGGCTCCGGCTGAACAGGCTCATAAAAAGAAAATGGTGGAAGCTCCCCTGGCGGGGTCTGCGGTGAAGTCAGGGTCCCCTGCACTGGGGGCACCGCCGCTGGTGGATGCTGAGGGGGAGTGGCCTAGCCTGGGGCCATCCGCTGGAGTTGCTGTGGCCAGGCTGTTTGTGGCCCAGGGTGTGGTGGTGGGGGGTGCTGTGCCTCGGGGGACTGGTACCGCTGGGGGGATTCCTGGGGGTGGATCCAGCTCTGGGTCGGCTCTGGGGGTCCCGCTGCAGCCGGTCTCAGGGGGCGTGGCCTCCTCGGCACCCGCTGCCCATGTAGGAGCAAATTTGGATAGCTGTGCTGTGCAGCTGAAGGCTGGGGGTGTGACTTCCAAAGCAAAAGAAAAAAAAATGGTCTTAGCTGCGGTCAGCAATGGTGCAAGGACTGCAGCTGCAGCAGATAGCAGCAAGGGCGCCTGCCTGGCGGGGTCCCCTGTGTCGGGGGGCTTACCTGCGGTGGGGGCTCCGGCCACAAGGCAGGATGGAGCTGGAGGCGGGTCTGCTCCTGACTTCCTACCTGCCAGTGAGGGAGGAAGCTCTGTGCCTGCTGTGGTGGAAAGTCAGACAGTGCTGCTTAAAACCAATGGCAGCAGGACTCTTAAAGGGACAGCAGCACTGTGTGTTCCAAACCCCCCAGCAGGGAAGATGCCACCAGTGGGTGGCGGTAGCAGTGGGAAAACAAAACCTGGAAATACCCAAAAGGTGAGGCAAAATAATACTGACCCCAGTGTGCATGTGAGTGAGAGTGCGGTGACTGATGGAGTGGATGAGGAGGGTGCGGGTATGGAAGTGTCTATGGTTGAGGATGCGAGTGGTAGTGCGTCTGAGGTGGCAAGTGTGAATATCGTGGCAAGTGTGAGTACGGTGTCTGATGGTAGTGGGAGAAGGGGAGAGGGGGCCGGTCCATCTGCCCCCCCGGCCACAGGTCCTCTGAGTTTTTCGGGGGTGGTGGCTGGAGCCTCGGGGCCTAATCAAGGGGTTTCCTCGCCTCTGGACCTCAGGGATAGCGTCTTGCGGCGCCGTTTCCTGGAGGCCCTCAAAAAGGGAGAACGGACGATCAAAGTAGAGGGAAGAGTGGTGGACTTGGCCTTTTGGCTGGATAGACACGGCCTGGCTGCCTTCCAAGATAAAAGGGAAGGGGAAACGGTTTGGTCCCTCCCGACAGCCGGGCAGGGGGTGGCCAGGCGGAATGTGGTCCGTCTTCGGTGGAGGGGCAGTGAAGCGTGCCCGCCAAGGGCGAGGGTTGTGGAGCTCCTTCTGAAGATGGACTTCAGGGCAACGGACATCTTTGCCCTGATTCATCTGTTTGGCACCTCCTTCTTCGATGTCAGTTTTGTTCGGCCGGAGGGCTTGGAGCTTTTCTGGTCGAATTTTGAACTGGCAAAGGGGGAGCCCGGCTGGCGAGACTTTGCCGTGCAGGCGGTGTCTCGTCAAAATAGTGTAAAGAGGGTGACCGTTCTGACAAGTAACGAGTCACTCTCTGGGGTCGACATAATGACGTGGCTTTCCCGTTATGGGGAAGTCACCGAGGTCCCTAAGAAAAATAGGGACGAGTTTGGCATTTGGTCAGGGGGCTGGACCTTCATGGTAAAGTTGAAGGTTTCAGGAGGTACGGTCACCCACATCCCCTCCTCAGCATTTCTGGGGAGGGACAGAATCCAGATCTTCTACCAGGGGCAACCGAAGGTCTGCCACAGGTGCGGTGATCCCTGCCACTTCAGCGCAAGCTGCAAGGTGCAGAAATGTGCCTTGTGTGGCGGGGTAGGCCATCTTGCCGCAGCCTGTGGTGACATTAGGTGTCACCTGTGTGGTGACCTAGGTCACCCGTATAGCCGCTGCCCCCGTTCCTTTTCCAGCACCATCTCTGGCCCGACAGGGGGGAGCCCCGGGGGGGTCCCTGGTGGTGCAGCTTCTGCTGGGGCTGAGGGTGGAGGCTTGAGGGGAGCTGAGGGGTCAGTGAGGAAAGGCGAGGCTGGTACATCTGCCCACCAGTGGCAACAGGTGAGGCGCCGTAAGGGCAGGGGGCAGGATAAGCCTCAGGCAACTGGGGTGATGACTGCCCCCAGCCTGGACGCGGCAGCCGAAGCCTCTGAGGCCCTGGGGGAGAAGGCGGTGAGCGAGGAGATCCGGAGGATGGAGAGGGAGGAGTTGGCTGCTTCTGATAACTCTTCCCAGTATGAAAGTCTGGATGAAGAGGTGGTGGAGCAGCCTAAAAAAACGAGTGACAATCGTACCGGTAAGAGTCGGAAGAAGAAGAAGAACAAGGCTAAAAAATCTAAGCCCCCCCCCCGGCCACTGGGGTGCCTACGGAAGGGCTCACCGACTCCCCTCTGATCCCCCTCTCCAATCGGTTCCAAGCCCTCGATGACTCTGCTGTGTCGGAGGTCGGGGGTGAGGGGCCGGACGCAACATCTGGGGTGCCTTCGGGGAATGGTGAGGTCTGTCCTCCGGGGGATTCATACTCCTCTGGGGGGGGACTACCTCGGGGTCCAGGGGCGAGGAATCTATTTCTGGGAAGTCCAGTACTGTAAAGGAGGATATGGACACCTCGGTGTCTTTAAAGAGGAGGGGTGAGTCGGGCTCCTCCTCAGAGGGGAAGAGGAAATCAGGGGGTACGGTTAAAAAACAGGCCATCTAACTCAATCACCCATGATGGCGGAACCTACCCCGTTGACTCTGGCGTCAATTAATGTCGCCAGCATAAAGTCAGATACGGCTAGATTTACGGCCTTTGATTTTTTCACCCGGGTTGAGGCTGATATTTTATTTTTGCAGGAGACCAGACTAACGGACCTGGGGTCCATCTACAAAGCAAAGAGGGAATGGAGGAGTGGGCCCTCATACTGGTCTCTTGCGGCCGAGCCGTATAGCGGGGTAGCGGTCCTTTTTAAGACCGCGGAGGTGGAATGCAGACGGGTGATTGAGGTAGAAATGGGGAGATGTTTGGTCCTTGACGTCTTCATGAGGGGACAGGAGCTTCGGCTCATCAATATCTATGGCCCGCAATCTAAGTGGGACCGTAAATGTCTCTTCCTGAGGATCAAGCCCTATCTTTTTACAAGCCGGCAGGTGGTCTTCGGTGGGGATTTTAATACTGTAACCAGACTCCGTGATAGGGGAGGCCCCGGAGACCGGCTGGCTTATGATAGCGTAGCCTTGAATAGCATAGTAAGCGAAGCTCGCCTGGTGGATGTCCACATCCGGCACACCCCAGGTCACGGGGGTTTCACCTTTTTTAGGGGAAGCAGTAGGTCTAGGATAGATAGGTTTTTTTTAAAGGAGGAAGCCGTCTCTTCTGCAGTGTCCGCTGTTGAGGTGGAGTTACATAGTAACATAGTAACATAGTAACATAGTAACATAGTTAGTAAGGCCGAAAAAAGACATTTGTCCATCCAGTTCAGCCTATATTCCATCATAATAAGTACCCAGATCTACGTCCTTCTACAGAACCTAATAATTGTATGATACAATATTGTTCTGCTCCAGGAAGACATCCAGGCCTCTCTTGAACCCCTCGACTGAGTTCGCCATCACCACCTCCTCAGGCAAGCAATTCCAGATTCTCACTGCCCTAACAGTAAAGAATCCTCTTCTATGTTGGTGGAAAAACCTTCTCTCCTCCAGACGCAAAGAATGCCCCCTTGTGCCCGTCACCTTCCTTGGTATAAACAGATCCTCAGCGAGATATTTGTATTGTCCCCTTATATACTTATACATGGTTATTAGATCGCCCCTCAGTCGTCTTTTTTCTAGACTAAATAATCCTAATTTCGCTAATCTATCTGGGTATTGTAGTTCTCCCATCCCCTTTATTAATTTTGTTGCCCTCCTTTGTACTCTCTCTAGTTCCATTATATCCTTCCTGAGCACCGGTGCCCAAAACTGGACACAGTACTCCATGTGCGGTCTAACTAGGGATTTGTACAGAGGCAGTATAATGCTCTCATCATGTGTATCCAGACCTCTTTTAATGCACCCCATGATCCTGTTTGCCTTGGCAGCTGCTGCCTGGCACTGGCTGCTCCAGGTAAGTTTATCATTAACTAGGATCCCCAAGTCCTTCTCCCTGTCAGATTTACCCAGTGGTTTCCCGTTCAGTGTGTAATGGTGATATTGATTCCCTCTTCCCATGTGTATAACCTTACATTTATCATTGTTAAACCTCATCTGCCACCTTTCAGCCCAAGTTTCCAACTTATCCAGATCCATCTGTAGCAGAATACTATCTTCTCTTGTATTAACTGCTTTACATAGTTTGGTATCATCTGCAAATATCGATATTTTACTGTGTAAACCTTCTACCAGATCATTAATGAATATGCTGAAGAGAACAGGTCCCAATACTGACCCCTGCGGTACCCCACTGGTCACAGCGACCCAGTTAGAGACTATACCATTTATAACCACCCTCTGCTTTCTATCACTAAGCCAGTTACTAACCCATTTACACACAATTTCCCCCAGACCAAGCATTCTCATTTTGTGTACCAACCTCTTGTGCGGCACGGTATCAAACGCTTTGGAAAAATCGAGATATACCACGTCCAATGACTCACCGTGGTCCAGTCTATAGCTTACCTCTTCATAAAAACTGATTAGATTGGTTTGACAGGAGCGATTTCTCATAAACCCATGCTGATATGGAGTTAAACAGTTATTCTCATTGAGATAATCCAGAATAACATCCCTCAGAAACCCTTCAAATATTTTTGTTCTCCGATCACTGTTTTATTTTCTTTACTTTGAATGTTACAGAGACCCCCCGCATGGGGAGAAGCCTATGGAAGCTGAATTCGTCCCTTCTGGAAGAGGCGGAAGTAAGACAGTCCTTTGAGGAATTTCTTCAGAGCCAGGTACCTCTCTTGGGTCTTTGTAGCAGTAAGTCTGAGTGGTGGGAGATCTTCAAAAGAAGGGTCGCGGGGTTCTTCCGTCAGCTCTCGAGCCTCAGGGGCCTGAACAGGTACCGCCTGTATCGGGAGCTGGGGAGGAAACTCGAGCAGCTCGTCTCGACTGGAGGGGACCGAGAGGAAATCTCCAGGGTGAAGACCTTGCTCAAGGGGTGCCAGTATGATAGGCACACATCCTTGGTTTTTGAGAGGGATTTCGGGAGGTACCGCTCGCCCGACCCTTACAGAAACTGCAGGTTGTCAGTGAATTGTAAGATGGTGAGAGGACTGATTGACAGTACGGGGTCCCTGAACAGATCCAAATCGGGGATTCTGCAGGTGGTCAACTCCTTCTACTTGCACCTCTTGGGGAGGAGGGATCCTGATCGAGATGAGATGTCGGCTTTCCTGACTGAAACCATCCCTGAGCCAGGGGATGACCCCTCTCTTCATGTTTTGACAGAAGCAATCAGGGAAGAGGAAGTGAGACGGGCGATTGATGGGCTCCGGCCCAAAAAGTCGCCCGGTCCGGATGGCTTAACATCCGAGTTCTACAAGACTTTTAGGGACTCTTTGGTCCCCCTCTTGACTGAGATGTTTAATGAGTGTCTCTCCTCGGACATTCTGCCCAGTTCAATGAGGAAGTCAGCCCTGATTATCCTGTCAAAGGGTAAAGACTCGTCCCGTATTGAGAATTGGCGTCCCATAGCGCTTCTCAATACGGACCGAAAGGTTCTGGCAAAGGTGCTTTTTAATCGGTTGGTGCTAGGGTTGAGCGAAACGGGTCGAACATTTTCAAAAGTCGCCGACTTTTGGCTAAGTCGGGGTTTCATGAAACCCGATCCGACCCCTGTGCGGGGTCGGCCATGCGGTACGCGACTTTCGCGCCAAAGTCGCGTTTCAATGACGCGAAAAGCGCCATTTCTCAGCCAATGAAGGTAAACGCAGAGTGTGGGCAGCGTGATGACATAGGTCCTGGTCCCCACCATCTTAGAGAAGGGCATTGCAGTGATTGGCTTGCTGTCTGCGACGTCACAGGGGCTATAAAGAGGCGTTCCCGCCGACCGCCATCTTACTGCTGCTGATCTGAGCTTAGGGAGAGGTTGCTGCCGCTTTGTCAGAAGCAGGGATAGCGTTAGGCAGGGTCCATTAACCACAAAACCGCTTGTGCTGCAGCGATTTGCACTGTCCAACACCACCCTCGGTGTGCAGGGACAGTGGAATTTTTTTTTTTTTTTTTTTTCCCCTCAGCGCTGTAGCTCATTGGGCTGCCCTAGAAGGCTCCCTGATAGCTGCATTGCTGTGTGTACGCCGCTGTGCAAACCAACTGCTTTTTTCAAAGCACAAATCCTCTTGTTCCTTCCTTTCTGCACAGCTATCTTTTTTGTTTGTCCACACTTTTTATTTCATTTGTGCATCAGTCCACTCCTTATTGCTGCCTGCCATACCTGGCTGAGATTACTGCAGGCAGGGAGATAGTAGCTGCCTGCCATACCTGGCTGAGATTACTGCAGGCAGGGAGATAGTAATTGTAGGACATTCCCTGTTTTTTTTTTTTTTTTTTTTTTGGTGGGAGATTAAGATTGGCAATTTGGCATTTCTGCTAGAGTGCCATCCCTGTGTGTGCCATCTCTCTCACATAGTGGGCCATAGAAAGCCTTTTCATTTTTCTGTATTTTTTTTTGTGGGGTGTATAAATTCTCCCTGATAAAAATACAGTGGGAGATTAATATTGGCCTTTGGGCTTGTGTGCCAGTCCTGAGTGTGCCATCTCTCTCACAAATAGTGGGCCATAGAAAGCCTATTTTATTTTTTTTTGGGTTTTATAAATTCTCCCTGAAAAAAAGGGAGATTAATATTGGCCTCTGGGCTTCTGTGCCAGTCCTGAGCGTGCCATCTGTGCCAGTCCTGAGCGTCCCATCTCTCTCACAAATAGTGGGCCATAGAAAGCCTATTTAATTTTTTTTTTGGTTTTATAAATTTTCCCTGAAAAAAGGGAGATTAATATTGGCCTCTGGGCTTGTGTGCCAGTTGTGAGCGTGCCATCTGTGCCAGTCCTGAGCGTGCCATCTCTCTCACAAATAGTGGGCCATAGAAAGCCTATTTAATTTTTTTTTTGGTTTTATAAATTTTCCCTGAAAAAAGGGAGATTAATATTGGCCTCTGGGCTTGTGTGCCAGTTGTGAGCGTGCCATCTGTGCCAGTCCTGAGCGTGCCATCTCTCTCACAAATAGTGGGCCATAGAAAGCCTATTTAAATATTTTTTTGGTTTTATAAATTCTCCCAGAAAAAAAGGGAGATTAATATTGGCCTCTGGGCTTCTGTGCCAGTTGTGAGCGTGCCATCTGTGCCAGTCCTGAGCGTGCCATCTCTCTCACAAATAGTGGGCCATAGAAAGCCTATTTAAATATTTTTTTGGTTTTATAAATTCTCCCAGAAAAAAAGGGAGATTAATATTGGCCTCTGGGCTTCTGTGCCAGTCCTGAGCGTGCCATCTGTGCCAGTCCTGAGCGTCCCATCTCTCTCACAAATAGTGGGCCATAGAAAGCCTATTTTATTTTTTTTTTGGGTTTCAGAAATTCTCCCTGGAAAAAAAAAGGGAGATTAATATTGCCCTTTGGGCTTGTGTGCCAGTACTAAGCGTTCCATCTCTCTCTCTCTCTCAGTCAGTGGGCCATAGAACGCATATTTTTGGTTTTATTTGTTTTCTAAATTCTCCCTGAAAAAATCATTTTATTTTATTTGGTTTCTAAATTCTTCCTGATAAAATCATATTTTTTTTATTATTTTTATTTCTAAAGTCTCCCTGAAAAAAAAAAAAAAAAAAAACAACCAAAAAAACAGTGGGAGATTAATATTGGCCTTTCTGCTTGTGTGCCAGTCTTGACTCCTGGGTGTGCCATCTCTCTCTCTCTCTCTCTCTCTCTCTCTCTCTCCAATTGTGGTCCATAGAAAGCCTATATTTTTTTTCCTTGATTTGGGTTCTAAAATCTACCAGAGAAAATAACTACATCAATCATTGGTAGAAAAATATTGGCCTCTGGGTTTGTGTGCCACTCCTGACTCCTGTGTGCGTCATCTCTCAGTCAGTGGGCCATAGAACGCCTATTTTTGGTTTTATTTGTTTTCTAAATTCTCCCTGAAAAAATTATTTTATTTTATTTGGTTTCTAAATTCTTCCTGATAAAATCATATTTTTTTTATTATTTTTTTTTCTAAAGTCTCCCTGAAAAAAAAAAAAAAAAACAGTGGGAGATTAATATTGGCCTTTCTGCTTGTGTGCCAGTCTTGACTCCTGGGTGCGTCATCTCTCAGTCAGTGGGCCATAGAACGCCTATTTTTGGTTTTATTTGTTTTATAAATTCTCCCTGAAAAAATCATTTTATTTTATTTGGTTTCTAAATTCTTCCTGATAAAATCATATTTTTTTTATTATTTTTTTTTCTAAAGTCTCCCTGAAAAAAAAAAAAAAAAAACAACCAAAAAAAACAGTGGGAGATTAATATTGGCCTTTCTGCTTGTGTGCCAGTCTTGACTCCTGGGTGCGTCATCTCTCAGTCAGTGGGCCATAGAACGCCTATTTTTGGTTTTATTTGTTTTCTAAATTCTCCCTGAAAAAATCATTTTATTTTATTTGGTTTCTAAATTCTTCCTGATAAAATCATATTTTTTTTATTATTTTTTTTTCTAAAGTCTCCCTGAAAAAAAAAAAAAAAAAAACAACCAAAAAAAACAGTGGGAGATTAATATTGGCCTTTCTGCTTGTGTGCCAGTCTTGACTCCTGGGTGCGTCATCTCTCAGTCAGTGGGCCATAGAACGCCTATTTTTGGTTTTATTTGTTTTCTAAATTCTCCCTGAAAAAATCATTTTATTTTATTTGGTTTCTAAATTCTTCCTGATAAAATCATATTTTTTTTATTATTTTTTTTTCTAAAGTCTCCCTGAAAAAAAAAAAAAAAAAAACAACCAAAAAAAACAGTGGGAGATTAATATTGGCCTTTCTGCTTGTGTGCCAGTCTTGACTCCTGGGTGTGCCATCTCTCTCTCTCTCTCTCTCCAATTGTGGTCCATAGAAAGCCTACATTTTTTTTCCTTGATTTGGGTTCCAAAATCTACCAGAGAAAATAACTCCATCAATCATTGGTAGAAAAATATTGGCCTCTGGGCTTGTGTGCCACTCCTGATTCCTGTGTGCGTCATCTCTCACTCAGTGGCCCATAGAAAGCATATAGTTTGTTACATTTGTTTTCTAAATTCTCCCTGCAAAAATCTATTTTTTTTTTTTTGGGGGGTTTCTAAAGTGTTCCTGAAAAAAATAAAAATAAAAAAAAAATAATAGTGTGACATTAATATTAACATTTGTGCTTCAGTGACAGTCCTGCGTGTGGGGCATCTCTCTAATTTGCAGCCACCAAAAAAAGAGTGTGTAACATTGGGCCTGATTTTCGCTGTGGTCTCACCAACCTGTAAAGGGGTAGCTAAATCATACAGAAGTTATAGCTCACCGTGTAAGTTGTGTGACTGCAACAAATAACGTTAGTTTGGTTACGTTTTTAAAACAATGAGGAAGTCTAGTGGAAGAGGTCGTGGCCGGGGGCGTTCATTGTCAGCTGGTAATGAGGGTAGTGGTAGTGGTGGAGCATCAGGTGGTCGTGGGGGAAAAAATATTGCACCTAAGTCTGGAGCTGTGGAGCCAGGTTCGTCGTCCGGCTACACAAGGCCTCGAACGCTCCCTTTTCTGGGATTAGGAAAACCGCTTTTAAAGCCGGAGCAGCAAGAGCAAGTTTTGGCTTATCTTGCTGACTCAGCCTCTAGCTCTTTTGCCTCATCTCGTGAAACTGGTAAAAGTAAAAGCAGCGCGTCGTTAGTGGATGTTCACGGTCAGGGACAAGTCACTTCCTTGTCCTCTTCAGCAAAAACAACAACAGAGAAGAATGCAGCAGGCGACACAACGGGTTACTCCATGGAGCTCTTTACACATACCGTCCCTGGCTTAGAAAGTGAAGCAGTTAACAGTCCATGCCCATTACAAATTGAATCTGACATGGAGTGCACTGACGCACAGCCACAGCCAGACTACTATGCTGGTCCTTTGACTCAGACCACAACATTGCCCTCGCAGGGTGCTGATCAAGAATCAGACCCTGATGAGACTATGTTGCCCCATCACGAACGCTATACCACCGAACGACACGGTGACACAGACGAAGTTGCGCAGGAGGTACAAGAAGAGTTATTAGATGACCCAGTTCTTGACCCCGATTGGCAGCCATTGGGGGAACAGGGTGCAGGCGGCAGCAGTTCTGAAGCAGAGGAGGAGGAGGGGCCGCAGCAGGCATCAACATCGCCACAGGTTCCATCTGCCGGGCCCGTATCTTGCCCAAAACGCGTGGCAAAGCCAAAACCTGGTGGAGGACAGCGTGGCCATCCGGTTAAAGCTCAGTCTGCAATGCCTGAAAAGGTATCCGATGCTAGAAAGAGTGCAGTCTGGCATTTTTTTAAACAACATCCAATTGATCAGCGCAAAGTCATCTGTCAAAAATGTTCTACTTCCTTAAGCAGAGGTCAGAATCTGAAAAGTCTCAATACTAGTTGCATGCATAGACATTTAACCACCATGCATTTGAAAGCTTGGACTAACTACCAAACGTCCCTTAAGGTTGTTGCACCCTCGGCCAATGAAGCTAGTCATCAACGCAACATCCCTTCCGGCAGTGTAGGACCACCATTTAGCGCACCACCTGCTGTATCTGTGCAGGTATCTTTGCCAGGCCAAAGCAGTCAGGGTCAGGGAATCACCAGTTTCGTAGTAGGAAACACTGCATCTAGGGCACCGGCGGCAACAATACCATCTCCCACCGTCTCTCAGTCTGCCATGTCCACCGGCACCCCCGCTAGTTCCACGATCTCCAGCTCTCCAGTCCAGCTCACCCTACATGAGACTATGGTTAGAAAAAGGAAATACTTAGCCTCGCATCCGCGTACACAGGGTTTGAACGCCCACATAGCTAGACTAATCTCGTTAGAGATGATGCCCTACCGGTTAGTTGAAAGCGAAGCTTTCAAAGACCTGATGGACTACGCTGTACCACGCTACGAGCTACCCAGTCGACACTTTTTTTCCAGAAAAGCCATCCCAGCCCTCCACCAGCATGTTAAAGAGCGCATCGTCCATGCACTCAGGCAATCTGTGAGCACAAAGGTGCACCTGACAACAGATGCATGGACCAGTAGGCATGGCCAGGGACGTTACGTGTCCATCACGGCACACTGGGTAAATGTGGTGGATTCAGGGTCCACAGGGGACAGCAAGTTTGGGACAGTTCTGCCTAGCCCACGGTCTAGTAAACAGTTGTCTGTAGCCGTTCGCACCCCCTCCTCCTCCTCCTCCTCGTCCTCCTGCAGAAGCAAGAGCTCGTCCACAGACCGCAGTCGCACAAACACTCCATCCGCACCTGCCACTGTTGCACACCAGGTCTCCCATTATGGGGCAGCTACTGGCATACGTCAGCAGGCTGTATTGGCTATGAAGTGTTTGGGCGACAATAGACACACCGCGGAAGTTCTGTCCGAGTTCTTGCAGCAAGAAACGCAGTCGTGGCTGGGCACTGTAGATCTTGAGGCAGGCAAGGTAGTGAGTGATAACGGAAGGAATTTCATGGCTGCCATCTCCCTTTCCCAACTGAAACACATTCCTTGCCTGGCTCACACCTTAAACCTGGTGGTGCAGTGCTTCCTGAAAAGTTATCCGGGGTTATCCGACCTGCTCCTCAAAGTGCGTGGACTTTGCGCACATATCCGCCGTTCGCCTGTACACTCCAGCCGTATGCAGACCTATCAGCGTTCTTTGAACCTTCCCCAGCATCGCCTAATCATAGACGTTGCAACAAGGTGGAACTCAACACTGCACATGCTTCAGAGACTGTGCGAACAGAGGCGGGCTGTTATGTTTTTGTGGGAGGATACACATACACGGGCAGGCAGTAGGATGGCAGACATGGAGTTGTCAGGTGTGCAGTGGTCGAAGATTCAAGACATGTGTCAAGTCCTTCAGTGTTTTGAGGAATGCACACGGCTGGTTAGTGCAGACAACGCCATAATAAGCATGAGCATCCCCCTAATGCGTCTGCTGATGCAAAGTTTGACGCACATAAAGGATCAGGCGTCTGCACCAGAGGAAGAGGAAAGCCTTGATGACAGTCAGCGATTGTCTGGTCAGGGCAGTGTACATGACGAGGTACCGGGCGAAGAGGAGGTGGAGGATGAGGAGGATGATGGGGATGAGTATATTTTTAATGAGGAAGCTTTCCCGGGGGCACGGGAAATTGGTGGCGTGGCAAGGCCGGGTTCTGGTTTTTTGAGGGACACAAGTGACGTAGATTTGCCTGCAACTGCCCCTCAACCAAGCACAACCGCAGATTTGACAACGGGAACTTTGGCCCACATGGCGGATTATGCCTTGCGTATCCTCAAAAGGGACACACGCATTACAAAAATGATGAACGATGACGATTACTGGTTGGCCTGCCTCCTTGATCCTCGCTATAAAGGCAAATTGCAAAATATTATGCCACATGAGAACTTGGAACTAATATTAGCAACAAAACAATCAACTCTTGTTGACCGTTTGCTTCTGGCATTCCCTGCACACAGCGCCCGTGATCGTTCTCACACGAGCTCCAGGGGCCAGCAGACCAGAGGTGTTAGAGGGGCAGAAATCAGAAGTGGCGTTGGACAGAGGGGTTTTCTGACCAGGTTGTGGAGTGATTTTTCTATGACCGCAGACAGGACAGGTACTGCAGCATCAATTCAAAGTGACAGGAGACAACATTTGTCCAGTATGGTTACAAACTATTTTTCATCCCTTATCGACGTTCTCCCTCAACCGTCATTCCCATTTGATTACTGGGCATCCAAATTAGACACCTGGCCAGAATTGGCAGAATATGCATTGCAGGAGCTTGCTTGCCCGGCAGCTAGTGTCCTATCAGAAAGAGTATTCAGTGCTGCAGGTTCAATACTAACAGAAAAAAGGACTCGTCTGGCTACCCAAAATGTAGATGATCTAACCTTCATTAAAATGAACCACAACTGGATTTCAAAATCTTTTGCCCCACCCTGCCCGGCTGACACCTAGCTTTCCTATGAAAAGGTCTTGCCTGTGGACTATTCTGAATGACTTTTCCAATCTCGTAATTTTCTTCACCTGATTGTCCAGCATACGACATGTTTCCACCTCACGAAATGGCCAAACTCCCCACACGGGGCCGTGCTATCGCCACTTTGCGCTTGGACCCTTGAGAGTGCTGTTTGTCTGAAGAGGTGGGTGTGGCCGCTTTTGGTCGACGGCACTGCCACTGGGTCCCTCATAGTACAATAAAGTGTCTCTGGCGGTGGTGGTGCGCACCCAACGTCAGACACACCGTTGTAATATGAGGGGCCCTGTGCCTGTACCGCCGGCCACAAGACAGTTCCCCCCCCCAGCTCAAACAGTGCTCTACCACTAGCAAAATTATCTCTCACAGCTTCACCAATGTGTAGTCTAGCCGCTGACATCCTTCAATGCCTGGCACTGACAATACCATTGTTTTGACATTTTTGTTATGTTAGGCCTTCGAAGCCTGTCTGCGGTCCCTTCTTTCTACAACTACTACACTGACCAGGCCACTGCTGGCCGTGTTACCCTGGAACCAATTTAAAAGTGCCTACAGTCAGCCCAATTTTGTTATGTTAGGCCTTCGAAGACTGTCTGCCGTCACTCCTTCCACTAGACTTCCACTGACCATACACTGCTGCCCATGTACCCCTGGAACCAATTTAAAGTGCCTACAGCCAGCCCAATTTTGTTATGTTAGGCCTTCGAAGCCTGTCTGCGGTCACTCCTTCCACTAGACTTCCACTGACCAGACCACTGCTGCCCGTGTACCCCTGGAACCAATTTAAAAGTGCCTACAGCCATGTGTTATTATTTTAGGCCTTCGATGCCTGTCTGCGGTCACTCCTTCCACTAGGCCTCCACTGACCACACCACTGCTGCCCGTGTACCCCTGGAACCAATTTAAAATTGCCTACAGCCAGCCCAATTTTTTTATTTTAGGCCTTCGATGCCTGTCTGCGGTCCATTCTTTCAACTACTACTACACTGACCAGGTCACTGCTGCCCGTGTACCCCTGGAACCAATTTAAAATTGCCTACAGCCAGCCCAATTTTTTTATTTTAGGCCTTCGATGCCTGTCTGCGGTCCATTCTTTCAACTACTACTACACTGACCAGGTCACTGCTGCCCGTGTACCCCTGGAACCAATTTAAAATTGCCTACAGCCATGTGTTATTATTTTAGGCCTTCGATGCCTGTCTGCGGTCACTCCTTCCACTAGGCCTCCACTGACCACACCACTGCTGTCCGTGTACCCCTGGAACCAATTTAAAATTGCCTACAGCCATGTGTTATTATTTTAGGCCTTCGATGCCTGTCTGCGGTCACTCCTTCCACTAGGCCTCCACTGACCACACCACTGCTGTCCGTGTACCCCTGGAACCAATTTAAAATTGCCTACAGCCATGTGTTATTATTTTAGGCCTTCGATGCCTGTCTGCGGTCACTCCTTCCACTAGACTTCCACTGACCAGACCACTGCTGCCCGTGTACCCCTGGAACCAATTTAAAAGTGCCTACAGCCAGCCCAAGTTTGTTATGTTAGGCCTTCGATGCCTGTCTGCGGTCACTCCTTCCACTAGGCCTCCACTGACCACACCACTGCTGCCCGTGTACCCCTGGAACCAATTTAAAATTGCCTACAGCCAGCCCAATTTTTTTATTTTAGGCCTTCGATGCCTGTCTGCGGTCCATTCTTTCAACTACTACTACACTGACCAGGTCACTGCTGCCCGTGTACCCCTGGAACCAATTTAAAATTGCCTACAGCCAGCCCAATTTTTTTATTTTAGGCCTTCGATGCCTGTCTGCGGTCCATTCTTTCAACTACTACTACACTGACCAGGTCACTGCTGCCCGTGTACCCCTGGAACCAATTTAAAATTGCCTACAGCCATGTGTTATTATTTTAGGCCTTCGATGCCTGTCTGCGGTCACTCCTTCCACTAGGCCTCCACTGACCACACCACTGCTGTCCGTGTACCCCTGGAACCAATTTAAAATTGCCTACAGCCATGTGTTATTATTTTAGGCCTTCGATGCCTGTCTGCGGTCACTCCTTCCACTAGGCCTCCACTGACCACACCACTGCTGTCCGTGTACCCCTGGAACCAATTTAAAATTGCCTACAGCCATGTGTTATTATTTTAGGCCTTCGATGCCTGTCTGCGGTCCATTCTTTCAACTACTACTACACTGACCAGGGCACTGCTGGCCGTGTACCCCTGGAACCAACATCAGAAAATATAAAAATAAGTATTTTGCTTATAAAAAAGAAAATACTGGTGAGATATCAAATGCAGACATTTTAACATTAAAAACAAACACACAACTCTAATCTGGTACAGTACTAAAAATGGCCACCAGCTACAATTACTTTCTCCTGCAAGTAGTTAACTGAAAGTTTTTTTAAATTGAAAACACACATATGGCATCCACCGAGTGTTGTCCTGTCGCGTCTTCTTTATATTATTGCCGAGAAGATGCAAAATAATGAAAATAATAAAATCATTAATTACCAAAATAATAGAGAAAGTCAACACCACATTGCAAATAAACATTCATTCCAAATAAAGAAGCAGGGCGCGTCCGAGGGTGAGTATATACCTAATAAGAATATAATCACCCTCGGACGCGCAATGCTTATTTCCAACAGCCTTCCTTCCTAAGAATCAGCCCTTCCGTCGTGTAGAGAGACGTTGTGTTACACTCCAAGGTGTTCCCCAGGTTGCCTTTCCTGAGCTTCGATCTTCCGGCTCTCGTTTAGTAGTTCTTGGAAACTACTCTGCATTAGGCCTTCAAATTGGGTATGGGGTGTAGAGAGATGGTGTGTTCCACTCCAAGGTGTTCCCCAGGTTGCCTTTCCTGAGCTTCGATCTTCCGGCTCTCGTTTAGTAGTTGTTGGAAACTACGCTGCATTAGGCCTTCAAATTGGGTATGGGGTGTAGCGAGAGGGTGTGTTACACTCCAAGGTGTTCCCCAGGTTGCCTTTCCTGAGCTTCGATCTTCCGGCTCTCGTTTAGTAGTTCTTGGAAACTACACTGCATTAGGCCTTCAAATTGGGTATGGGGTGTAGAGAGAGGGTGTGTTACACTCTAAGGTGTTCCCCAGGTTTCCTTGCCATTGCTTCGGTCTTCCGACTCTCGTTTAGTAGTTGTAGAAAAGTACACTGCATTAGGCCATACAAAATGGGTATGGGGTGGAGAGAGATGGTGTGTTACACTCCAAGGTGTTCCCCAGGTTGCCTTTCCTGAGCTTCTATCTTCAGGCTCTCATTAAATTGTGGTTAAATGGAACAACTGCATTTGGCGTACTAGTTGGTTTGGGGCCTACTATCGGTGTCTGCCACTCCTTGCTGTTCTCCTCCACTGAACAAAGCTGTGCCGCCTGTTTACTACGGTTGCCAATTTTGAACTGCATTTCGACTACTTACTGATTTGGCCCTACTCTCTGTGTCAGCCTCTCATTCCAGTTGTCCTCCACTGCAATGCCCCCTGGTTATTCCTGTGTTACCAATTTTGAACTGCATTTAGCCCACTTTCTTCTTTGGGCCTATATCTGTGTTTCCACTTCATCGTGCCCATTGCCCAGCCAGTGATAGATGAGTCTGCTGGTACATTGACCCATAACGCAACATTCCCCGTGCACGCTACACAACAACATTGTGACCCTGCTGAAAGTCAGGTTGCTCTTCCCGCATACCATACCACCTTACACGGGGACAAAGAGGAAGGTGCAGATGAAAGTGCAGGTTCCTTCATCAGGTGGGGGGAGGAATACTAGTTGGCGACGTCACTGGCACAGGGCCTCTCATAGTACGCAAAAGTGTTGCTGCCGGTGGGAGGCGCCCCCGCCGTGCAAACACACCGCTGTACTTTGAGGGGCCCTGTGCCAGTGCCAATGCCAACGAGTGGGCCCCCCCTGCTTGCTCAGGTTCACAGCACTTGCAAAGTTGAAATACTTACCTCTCCCTGCTCCACTGCCGTGACGTGGTCCAGATTTCCTGGGCCCACTAATTACTTGAACCAGCCCTACCCCCCACAACTTTAGCCAAATGACCCCCAATTTCAAATGCCTTCCAATTATTATAAGGTAAATTACGCTTGACAAGCTTCATTAAGAAGAATGGATGGTTTTGACATTAAAATGGCCACTCTAGGTGTTTTCCTGGCCCCCACTCACTGCCGACTATGCTGCCCCATTGACTTGCATTGGGTTTCGTGTTTCGGTCGATCCCGACTTTACGTCATAATCGGCCGATTTCACTCGACCCGACTTTGGACATAGTCGGGTTTCGCAAAACCCGGCTCGACTCTAAAAAGGTCAAGGTCGCTCAACTCTAGTTGGTGCAGTTTGCGCCTCGGCTCCTTTCGGGGGCCCAGCACTGCTCTGTTCCAGGCCGCAGTACATTTAGTGCTGTGCTCGGTGTCCGGGAGGCAGTGGAGCAGGGCAGGGCGGGTCACTGGAAGGGGTACTTGCTGTCCTTAGATCAGGCGAAGGCCTTTGACAGGGTTAACCATGAGTATCTCTGGTCCGTCCTTCTGAGATATGGTCTGCCTGGGAGGTTTGTTGATTGGTTGAGAGTTTTATACAATGGGGCAGAGACTTTTCCGCTCGTGAACGGTTGGGTCGTACACCCTTTTGAGGTGAGGTCTGGTGTCCGCCAGGGCTGTCCTCTGAGCCCACTGTTATACGTGTTTGCGATCGACCCCCTTTTAAGGAGGGTGGAGCGTGGACTGTTGGTGGGAGTCGGGATGGACCAGGCGGATCCTGAGGCCGCCTTGAGGGTAGTGGCGTACGCTGACGATGTTTCCCTTTTTGTATCCTCGAGAGAGGAGGCAGATTGGGTGATGTCTGAGGTTGAACGCTACTCGGTGGCATCCGGATCCATGATCAACCGGGACAAGTGTGAGAGTCTCTGGCTGGGAGGGGGAGATCCAAGTTTTGATCTCCCGGACACCCTTCCAGGGCCTCAGGCCACAGCAAAAATATTAGGCATCAGTTTCGGCCCGGGGGACTATCCCCAGCAAAACTGGGAGGGCAGACTTAAGATTGCCGCTCAGAAGGTGAATCAGTGGAAGGGTTGGTCTTTGACCCTAAGGGAAAGGGTTAGTCTTGCCAAGGGCTATTTGCTTCCTTTGCTAATATATCTGGGCAGCGTCTGCATCTTGCCAGAGCCTCTTTGGACACGGGTTTACAGCTTGTTTTTCCAATTATTATGGGGAAATAGGCTGAACCTAATCAAGAGGGAGGTCACGTACCGCATGAGGAGACTAGGAGGGTTGGGTATGGTCAACCCAGTGGTGTTTCTAGTAAACACCTTTCTTAAGGCAAACATCGCCAACCTCTGGTTAGAGAGGGCTCCTCTGTGGGTATTCTCCTGTAGGGGGTGGTTTCGGCCTTTCTTCCAGGAATGGGAGACAGGAGGGCAGGTGAAGGACCTTCGTACACCTCATGGGCATCTTCCGGCTTATGCTACCCCGGTTCTGAAGGTGATCCGTTGGTGGGGTCTGGGAGTGTGGGAGATCAGGACCATGTTGAGAAGGTTTCTTGACAATAGGGTCCTGTTGACCCACTTTCAGAAGCCCCTGGCGCTCAGGGATTGCCCAAGCTGGGATCTGGAGGTGGGGCTCGGGTTATTGAACTCTAAGCGGATCCCCTTGAAGTTTTGGGACTTGGCTTGGCGCTGCTTCCATGGGAAGCTGTATGTGAGGGACAACCTGAAGTGCAGACGCTCTGATGACCGGGATTGTCCCCGCGAGGAGTGTGGCGGCATGCTTGAAAGCATGGAGCATTTCCTGCTTCGGTGTCCCTTTAATACAGAGGTCTATAGCAGGGTGGGTGCTTCCATTGGCTGGCCCAGGCTGGCAGGCCTTTCCTATGCGGAGTGGGCCTATGGGGCATTCAGGTCCCTTGGTGGCCGAGATCGGGGCACTGTTTTCTTAGTTAGTTTAGTAACTAGGTTCCACATGTGGAATGCACGGTGTCTAGTGTCTACTCAGTGGAAAGTCCTCCCCAGGGAAGAGGTGATTAGGAACATCCTGGGTGACCTGGCAAAAGTGCGCGTGCTGGAGTTTGAGAGGCTGGGTGCAGGGAGGGCCTCTCTTCTATGGAGGGGTTTCTCCTTTAATGTGCCCTAGGGAGAGTTAGGTTCTGTGTGCCTGTGATAGGGTTGAGTTTTATCCTTTTATCTTTATTTTGTAGGGTCAGATAGATGTGTAGGGACAGGGAGGGACAGATAGGGACAGTCTTTAGGGACAGGTAGTTAGTATTAGGTTGGTAGTGAGGGTCAGTGAGGGACAGATAGGGGCAGGTAGGGAGAGATTGGTAGGGCTATAGGGACAGGATTTTCTCTTTTGTGTTGTTAGGGAGGGTCAGGGTGATGTGCGGTAGATTAGGGTGAGAGACTCTGGTCTCCAGTTCCTGGTGGTGGGCTGTAACCCTCACTTACAGATTTTTGTTTTGTAATTGGTAACCTGGGTATAGGGCTTGCAAGCATTGAACTTGGGCCTGTTCTTTGGTCATGGTTAAGGTGTGTAGTGGTTATTATTATTATGTTATTATTGATATATGTTATTATAAGGTTGTATATATATGTTACATGTGTACTAGGATGCGGGTAGGGGGATTTAGTTTAGGTGGGGTGGGGGGTTTCTTGGGGGGTGGGGGAATGGGTTTTGGAGAATGGACGTCCGGCGGGATGCCAAGAAGAGGAAAAAAAGGCCATAAACTTTTATGGACCTTGCTGTATAGGAAAGGCCACAAACTTTGGTGGGACCTGGTGTGATAGGCCACAAACTCTCGTGGGACCTGGTGTGATAGGCCACAAACTTTCATGGGACCTTTGGGGGAATGGTGGTGGTATAGTTTAGGAGGGAAAAAAAAAAAAAAAATTATAAAAAAAATATATAAAATAAAAAAATATATAAAAATATATGATTAAGTTTCGGCCAGGTGGCCTATTTACTTTGTTTAGGGCAGTTGGCCGACTTGTTTATTTTTCTAGGGATGCATGCGTGGGTATGTGTGTATGAGGGGGAAAAAGGATATAGGTTGAGGTCTCTTCCCTTGCTGGGGGTATTAATGAAATGGAGGAACATTTTGTTTGTATAAATCTGCTGGACATTGGACTTTTTGGGGATTGTAAATAATTTGTTTTGTTATTGAGTTTGTCTGTAAGCTTTGCCTGTAAGTTTTGTTTTGTACTTTTATAATAAAAAGAGATACAGGAGGTAACTCAGGATCCGTAATAGTAATGAAATGTATGTATAAATAGTAATATTGTGCTCAGTGGTGGATATATGGAATAATCTGACTCTACCTCAGTGCAGGGATGGGTCCGGGCTATGCTGCCTTTGCCGTCTGCCCTCTCTGCCTCACACCTACGCGTTGTATCTGCTCTCATCTTGGCTGGGTTCCACGCTGTGACTGCTGGATGGAATATTTGGCTCGGGGTTAATATTTATCAAGGTGTTCTATCAGATGAAAGCCATGAAGAGAAATAATCAGTAATGTGGGAGTTGTGCAAGTGAATACAAGCAGTGATGTGCGGAGGGATCCCGGCCAGATCCGGGGAAAAAGCAACTGGAATGAACCAGATTTGGGTCAGTGCAGACGTCACACACTGTATGATATCGCAGGTCGTATCTGTTTGTGCTGCTCATTTTTTTTTACGAAAATTTCTCCCATCTATCATCAAGGGTCATCGATGTCTGAATACCGAAGCAAAATTTCTGAAAAAGTTATTTTTCAAATATTTACAAAAAGTATCGCAGCCCCCATTCACATCAGTGAGGCAGAACTGTAATGCCAAGTACAACCAATGGACATGTGTGGCACTATTTTTGGAGGATAACAGCCATGTTGTTCCAATCTTGTCCATCCCCTTTAATTTGGACATATTTCTGTCTCATCAGTCCATATTTAATGGAGTCGTCCATTTGTTGGATGGTTTTCATAACTATTAGCTATGGAAACATTGAGAAATTAGTATTTTGTGGGGACACCAAGGAACGAGTGGTTCTCACCGGCGCCACCACAGGATAAGCAGAGCATTACATGGTACCATTCAATAGCATTGGGCTGTCTATTTAATTCATGGACTTTCCGCATTCTCCCGGCGCTCTTTGTAGTCACTTTATGTTTTATTAGTAGATACAATCAGCATGCGAAAAAATTGTAGTGTATTATACAAGCGATTCAGCAATCACAAATATAAGTCCCCAAGGGGGACTGAAAAAAAGTGAAATGTACAGTAATAATAAAAGATTTTGGAAAATATTTCAAATAAAAAAAACATAAAAGTTTATATCACTTCACTTCCCTATTCCAGATGCAAAAATAAATAAAGATTTTTTTTACTGATTTGGAATCGTCACATCCACAAAATTCAGATCCTTATGTCCGCCATAAAGAAAAAAATAAGGAAACCCTTAGAATTGTCGCTTATTTGCTCCCCATACCACCCCATAAAAAATGCTATAAAACTATTAAAACTTTGTATGTTCTCCCAAAATGAAAATGGCAGGCAAAGAGTAAGCTCATACATAATATATAGCCTGTTAGATGGAGAAAAAAAACCTCACAGGTCTCAGAAAATTGGAACACAAGTCAAGTTTAAAAAATAAAAAAATAAATAATGTGGCTTTTTTTTATTAAAGTGTTTTTCTACTTTACGGAAACTGGTCCCCAAATGCTTTTATACCTGTTAGATATGTTATTTTACAGTTAGAAAAACATTTGGGGATTACTTTTCCTAAAGTGTAAAATTTCTTTAAACCTAAAATATTTTTTTTTTTAAAACTTTACAAATTAGGTTTTAACTTAATTAATCCTGTTCCTTTTTTACCGCACATTATAAGTCGTAAGAATGAAATAAAAAACAATTGCATAATTGCACCATTTTGCCACACTTGGAATTATTTCTTTGTTTGTCAGTATATTATACGGTAAAATGAATGGTTTTAATCAAAACCCTTCACACTAAAAAAAAAAAAAAAACACCTGACACCCTGGTCCAGAAGACTCAGGACTATGGGTTCCTCCTGACAGTTTTGGATAGGATGGAGATATTCCGCACTCGGCAGCAGGTGCATATTTTTAATTGTTTTATTACTTTTATTGTCCTAATAAAGTTTGCACAATGGTCTCCGGTGAGCCGATATCTCATCATCGTTAATTCTTTTTTTCGCGTAGTATAAGCACCCTGTGCGATATTTCTTTTTTATGCTTAGAGGAGCTATAAACGATTCCTCTGTTACCGGCACCATTATGAAAAGTTCAATTGAATCCAAACCCAAAAATTGTAAGGAGACATTTGGTTTCAAAAGGAAAAAAAAATTGATAATGTTTTAGGAATAATTTGTATTAATAGAAGGATTCTCCTCTATAAGTTACAAAACTAGTTAGAGGCTAACCTGTAAGTCAAAGTCCGACCTATAAAAAAAAGCCTTAAAATATAACAGTGCAATTCAGCCAAGCTACTCACCCAGTTGGGGGTTTTAGGGTTGTTCTGTCTGCACCGCTCTAGTTGATTGACAGGTCTCTCCCTATGTTCACATGTGGCAGATGCCTGTCATGTGGAGTGATGCGGGGAAAAGCCGGCCAGTGGCAGCTCCGGACTAGTCAGGTCTCTCCCTATGTTCACATGTAGGAGATGACTGTGAGTTCAACTGGAGAGATGAGTGGAAACATTGGCCAGGGGTAACGCCAGACTATTCAGGTCACTCCCTATGTGCACACATGGGAGATGCCTGTCAACTGGAGTGAGGCGGGAAAAAGCCGTCCAGTGGTAGCTCCGGACTAGTCAGGTCTCTCCCTATAGTCCCTGGCTGGATCTCCAAACTATGTGTTCTTCTAATTGTTTCAGAATTTAAGAGAAAACATACCTGACTGCAATTGTATCAGCTGAGTATTCATGTGCTCTCTGTGAGAGAGCCACTGGCAGCAACTTATCTATCAGGGAACAAAAGGGTTGACTCTTGGGATTCCAAGAGGTCCACATACTTGTTAGACTTTGGTCCAATCCGCAGATATAAGAAGGTTCGGACAACTTTAGTCTAATGTGTATGGGGGAACTAATTAATTTATTACATATAGTACATGCTCATAGTTGTAGGATCAGGATTACAAGGTTTTCTCAGGGAAGGAAAAGTGTTCCTAGTCCTTGGAAGTTCTTGTGTTGGGTCCACTATGATAGCCCCAGTATATCCTATAAGGTCTTGTTGGTGAGGACTTCAATGGTCTCAAGTATGGACAACGTTCTCGTAGCTGTTTGGACATTATATTGTTTTCTTGAGGGAAGCAGTAAAAATGCTCCTTGGTATTTCTCTCCTTGGTATCCCGGCACCTATTCCGGGCGTATTGCTACTTGTTTCTCCATTGGAATAACTTGTTTTTCTTTAATAGCTTGTAATATTAAACATGACATTGTGCCAGCCTTCCGAACAGTCTGGTTCTAACATGTCAGGAATGATGAAGCAGATTACAAGTAACTAGAGCCTTGGATGCCTCAACTCTTGAACCGTCCAAATAAATAAGCCTTCAACCTATACATTCATGGTGGTTAGTACATCTTCCACAATTAATGGGGAACTGTTCACAATCAATCATCAATGTCACTCAATTTCCTACAATGTGATTTTCTGACTTAATTGAGCTTCTTAAGTTTTATAAAATGATTTTCTTTTTCCAAAATTAGTTGAATGAGCGATTCCAAAAGCAAAACTTATTAGTAGTGATGATGATGAACAAATCTTTTGATATTCCAATTTGCAGGGGTTGAGACATTTATCAAAAAAAAACAGTTTCACAGCACTGCAAAGCCTCCAATTGCCCTTAAACAATGTGAATAACACTCTGAGGTCTCCTGACTCTTAACCCAATCTCTTTAACACAAGCACAGCCTTAGCAATGCCATAGTGCCCTCACCATAGGAGCGGAAGCTAACCCCGTAGTAATCAACAGCCTGTTTAATAACACAGGGCAATGGAAGACTTTTTTTTTAATTAGAATAACTGTCCAAAAATTATCCCTCTTAGTCATTTGTGATCAGGCAGACCATTCTGTGAAGAACTATGGCTCAAACTGACTGTGTCGCCGACAGAGGTAACATCATTCTGCTATGACAAAGACGGGTGATGTGCCATATATTACATAACGCCTTCCACTTGCTTCACACTAATACGACTGCCTGAGGCAAATGTGGCCCACTGTGTGTGTGTGTTTGGTAGTATTACCGCCCTGACCACTATTGGCAGTAATGGAGCTGCTACTAGCGTCTCACTCATTCTTAGCCGTGGTATGATTTTTTTTCTTCACATTTCTCCACTATTGATAATACCACTTTTCTAATATATATTTTGCAAAACACTGCGATTAAGGCAAGGGCTACATGATTGCATGTCTCAGAAAAGTTGTGCGACAAAAACATCTGTGCAACGTGTCTGCAACTTGCTGTTTGTGCGACTATTTCAGAGCTGTAAAATTTCGCTGTATAAAAAATGGCCAAATCATAAAGTAGAACACAAGTCACCGTTTCATGTGACTAGTCTACGACAATTCCCTTGCTATACGTAAAAATCCAAAATATTTGGAAACATTTGCAAGTCTGACTCGAGGTTTCAAGAGGTTGCAGGTCACAATGCGACACCATAGGAAATCAATAGATGCCGTTTCGGTGTCACATGACACATGTATCACAATAAAGTCGTAGCCTAACTTTTGACAATATTTTCAACCCCTATGTGTACGTACTCACAACGAAATGTGGCAGCAGTGAATGGTTATCAAAATGGCCATGACAACATGACGACTAAGCAGCACTGCTGGAGGCATAAGATATAATACAATTTGCAAGTTGGCAGTTATGGCGTTTCCTTTGCTGTCCCTAGTTATCTGGTGGTGAGTTCTCCTTCAATGGAAGTCTTCAAACAGAGGCTGGACAGACATCTATCTGAGATGGTTTAGTGACTCCTGCATTGAGCAGGGGGTTGCAAACGATGACCCCAGAGGTCCCTTCCAACTCTAACATTGTAGGATTCCATGATCTTCGGCAGTGTTTCCCGATTATCATGCTGCCATGGCCGGTACAGGCTTCAGCCGACAACTAACACTGTTGAATATTTTCATGAATAATCAGCATAATCCTGAGAATTTATCAGCTTAGTGTTAGAAGTGCACGGGGCATTATCAAATGATGTAATGTGAAAAAAAAAACCTAGTGGAATCCTGGGATTGTAGAGTTATTAATCACGGTCCTCTACAATTTTCTCTTACGTCACCAGCCCGGTTTTGAACGAGACCCAAGAACATTATGATCACCTGTAAAATTCCTCCCTCTTAAGAGTTTGGCCTTTTTTGTTCTGAAATTGACCTAAAGTGATATCGGTCTGTAATAAATGGAATAATCACGAGCTGGAATATCCTGCATTACGCATGTACAGCGCCTTGAAAAAGTTTTCATTCCACATTTTTTCACGTTATACCGACAAACTTAAATGTATTTTATTTGGATTTTCTGTGATTTCCAACACAAAGTAGAAAATATTTGTGAAGTGTAAAGGAAATGAGACTTGGTTTGCTATTTTAAAAGTGTAAATCTGAATATTGTGAGGTGCATTTGTATTCAGCCCCCCTGAGTCAGTACTTTGTAGGACCACCTTTGGCTGGAGTTCCTACTGCAAGTCTTTCGGGGTCTGTCTCTACCATCTAGAGGTGACATTTTTGCCTCTTCTTCGCGAGATTGGATGGAGACATCTGCGAACAACAATTTTCACGTCTTGACACAGATTCTCAAGGGGATTTTGGTCTGAATTGTGACTGGGTCGTTCACACACGTGAATATGCTTTGATCTAAACCCTCCATTGTTATGCAGAAGTTTAGGGTCATTCCGTTACTTTTTTTCTCTACCTTGTAAGTTTGAAATTAGAGTGGAATCATAGAAAGTTGGAGTTAGAAGGGACCTCCAGGGTCATCGTGCCCAACCCGCTGTCTGTCCAGCCTCTGTTTGAAGACTTCCATTGAAAGAGAACTCACCACCTCTCGCGGCCGTCTATTCCACTCATTGATCACCCTAACTGTCAAAAAGTTTTTTCTAACATCTAATCTAAGCAACTTACCAAAGTTATAGAGAAACTAAACCTTTGACACTTTTTAGTGTGGGGGTCTGGGTAGCGAGACCTCTACCAGTTACTCAGAGAGGTGCACAACTCAGGTGAAAGACGTCCCTTACTGAGTGCACACATAGCGGAGGACGGATTCAATAGAAAGCAGCGTATGACATTTTTACATGTCCCGCTACACAAAGCCCAATCTTCAGTTATTAATCATGCGTTATTAGTGACGCACTCACCAACCCGATGGCAGCCGGTCACCTATCTAACGTGTATGCACATCTCCTTCCAATGACACATAAACATAAGATAATATCCCACATATATTTTACTGATTTTCCTGAAGTTGCCCATATAATCACCTAGTTGTAATGTGACCTATGTCCTACCACCACGCAGTATACAGTGACATGTGCGGCCCAGGTGGGAGCAGATGTGGAGGCCATTCCAGCCAGTGACTCAGAGGACAGATGTAAATCTTATAACAAAGAGTCAGTAACCGGACAGTGATCCCAATATAATCCCTGTATCACCGCACAGACGTCCACGAAGAGCTGGAATGTTGGCACAGAGAAAGAAAAAGAGTCAGCAAATAATGCGGAAAAGTATTGCATGATCCCGAAGACCTAAGTGAAGGTTTGGTGGAGGCTCTATGAGCCATGGACAGGGCAGAAGAATGAAGGCAGAGGAATGGGGACAGGGGATGTTACAACGAGCTGTTAGAAATCAAAGTAGACATTGGTACGAACCCCATTGAGCACACGGATGTGGAAACCATTCTCCTGTATCCACTTGCAATCTAATTCGGCATTGACCCCCAACTCCAGCCAGAATGCAAACGAGGTAGCCCACTTTTTGGCGGCTTTATATAAAACTTGCCCCCTTTCATCCTGGGGCGGCCCAAAATTTACTGGAATTGTATTTGAAAAAATCAGGATATTCCGGCAAATTTTGGATTGTTGACAACAGTAACACAGTTTATCAATTTTGCCTGGAGAATTCCTTTAAATAAGGGCATCGTTCCGAAGACAATTCAGAGTCCGCATCCATAAACTCAGCTATGATGTCTAAGCCATGCCATCTAATGGTTTATGGTCCGGTCCTTGGTGTCCGGTGGTTTCATGTCCTGTTCTCAGTGGAATATATAAAGAAAAACAAGGGGCTCGGTAGCAAAGGTGAAAATGGACCTTATATTATGGTCGCCCCCAACTCACAGTACAGGCCCCCGACCACTGAACTTTACACTAATATCGCCGTTCTTCTCACCATGACTTAAAAATATGTCCTATAAATAATCCTTCTCCAGTCAGTGCGGGTGTAGTTTTGGAAACCCTCTACCCTGATTACATTTTTTTTTTAATTAACTGTGCTTTACTCACTCTCTTGGGTCCATTACTGAGTCTCCTCCTCCTGCAGCGCTGGGGTCACATAAACAGCGCTGCAGCCAATCACTGAGCTCAGTAGCTCTGCCTGAGCTGACACCACACGCCGTTCAGAGTAGCTGAGCTCAGTGATTGTCTGCAGCGCTTTCAATGTGATGTCAGCTCTGCACCCAATGCAGCTACAGTGGCAGAGACTCAGTGCTACACCAGGGGAGGGTGAGTAAGGCAAAAAAACTCTGTGATGCCTAAATGGTGGCAAATTGTGAGCCCCAGTCCATTTTTTTGTAGTTCTCATGGCTCATGTAACAATCGTGCACCAACAATGAATGTAGACAACACGAGTCTTGCGGAGACACGATCCCTCTCTGAATTTAGCATGAACATAACGCTCCTACTAATTCTTGGTGTCATCTATAGCCCCATTCTCATCGTTAATTATCATCGTGTAATTAATCTTCACCGCTGTACGCAACGTACAAGATGTCAGAGTCTCTCCCTGAGATCATGCAAAACATTTCCCTCCAGTTGTAACTAATCTATCATTCCAAGAAAGCGTGAAACATATCATGTCAGCAGTAATTGTAAGAAATTAAAGGGGTTGCCCAGGAATAGAAAAATATTACTATTTTTTTTCAAAAACAACACTAAACGTGTCCACATATGTTAGGGCTTGAGTTTTCATGGATAGTACACATACCTATGATATTCTATGGGGCTGTGCACATGTCCGATTTTTTCCTCAGAATCAGTGGTCAGTGGAAAAAATCGGAGACACGTCCGATGTTAATACAGGGGTTGGATCAAAATCAGCAATGGGTCCGTGAAAAAAATCGGATAACATTTTAAAAAAAAGTAATTGAAGAGTTCCAGGTGTTATCTAAAACAACCAAGATTTGAGATAGACGACCTTGCTGTGACTGTTCGTGATTAGGGAAAGGGGCCCTGCTCCGTCCCTAGTGTTGGACCCTAACTATCCCTGCTCCAAAAGTACCTCTAAAGGTGAGGAGGTTTGGGCCACAAACCTTAATGTTCTGCTGTAATACCCTAAGCTGTCCCCTCCACCTCCCAGGAGGTCTGGGACAGATATGTTAGTGTATAAGCACGTAAGACAAACAGGGAAAACAAAAAAAACAACTTACATACAAAACACTTACCAAGAGTAGAGAGGAACAAAGGAAAGGAAAGAAAGGTACTAACCAAGTGGGAACAGGATAATGGAGAAAGCGTACACACAAAAACAGCAACAACAATTTCCAGCAGCAACTACAAACTCCAACTTCAGCACAGCAACTCCAGCAAGCCAGGAAGTTAACTTTCACAGGCAGGGATGAGAAGGTCTTGCCAGGTTTTATAGAGTGAGGAAATGAGCAGATCAGGAGCAGCTGTGAAATGGAGCTGCAGGCCTCTAATCAGCATTCAAAGAGTCATTAACCTCTTCAGCACCAAAGGAAACAAAGTCTGCAAAGTCTTCTACATTTTCCAACTTTTTCATTATATTTTTTCAATATTTGTAGAAAATTCCATCTTAGCGCCGAAAAACTAATTTAGTGGTGAAGATGAGGAAGGACTTTGATGGCTGTTATGTCAAAAGCAGAGACGCCTTATGGATTCTACCTAAGATAAAAACAAAATGAGCATATACCCTGTAGTAAGTATTGGAATAAATAGTAATAGTACATGTAAATAACATAGGGGAATTAGCTGACACTGTTTTGATCAAAAAAGGGTAAAGGCTATCCCACCGAGACAAGGTGTACCCAATCTGGGCGGTCCTATCTCTAGATCTTGATCCCCTGGTTGTGTATCTAGGATCTAGATCATCACATGCAATTTTCATGTCAGAGTGAAAAGAACAGTGGATAAGAGGGTCCGGTCAGTGACCGGGGGACTATGACTGGTTGGCACGCTTATGGGCGCACTATGGATCTGGGACAATTATAAATAGCCTTGTGAAGCTTGCAGATCGGGGAACATTAATAATTGCATCTGCACACACTAATTTGCACAATCTGCAACATTTCCTTATCATAGAGGAGTCTATCAAATCAATATTTAACTCAATATATCACAATATATATATTTTTTTATCTTTGCCAAAATTTTAAAAGTCTTTAAAAAAAAATCACATAACCTAGATCACTTAGTACTCGGAAAAGACAAGGAACAAAAAATGTTTATGTTGCTTAAAAAGTCACAATTTGCACAAAATTCAACATTAACTTGCAGTATTTGGGTATATGGGTCGGCGGCTTGCCTGATCCGCTGATCCAAACTACCTGTTCTTGAATGCTGCTATCAAAGGAGCACAGGGGCATCAAAGTTGGCCAGATGAGCAGCGATCCAGCCTGCTTTGGAGCAGCAAAGATCTTGTAAATGCACGCTCCTAGACTGCAAACTCCTGGAATAAACTTGAAAAAATGCCACCAAAACGAAGCAAAAAAAAAAACATAGTGCACAGGAATGTAAAAATGACTGTGCGCATCATCAGTCTTTTGTTACTTCTTTTAACTGCTTCAGGGTAAGGAAACCATTGGCAAAACGGATGGCAAAATTAAGACCGGCGGCTTTTTCATGAAGTGGCTTCATCTTCGAAAACCCAATGCTTCCGCCGCCGTCTTAAAAATGCTGTGTTCTCATAATCAAAAAATAAAAAATCTTTTCACTTTTGGGAACAGGGATGATTTTTACAAGTACTATGCATTTTTATCCATTAATGATCATGAGAAATTTCCTTCCAGGTGCAACATTTGATAAGTATGGATTGGGAGAGTTGAAGGGAGAACACAACACTTTATATTTGGCCCAAATTACTCCATTATTAATAAATGTTGGCCATTGTCTTCTCCTCTCAGGAGTGTCAAACAGGGGACGCCTCTAATTGCAGATCGGTCGAAATCTCGGATGTGAGTGACCCCCCCCTATCGGACATACTGTAAATGGCATATACTATCAATACTTGGTCAATAGTAGAATTTGACAGTGTGGTTCCTGACAGACAGCTTGATGGCCTCATCTCTTTAAGCCATAGTCACCAGTTGACCAAAGGTGTAATTATGGGTACAGGGTCACATCGGGGCCGTTGTGGCTAAGGGGACTCAAAAGGCATCTTTGCCACAGAAGACACTGGCATGATAAATGGCCCATGGTGGCTTGGAGGGTGTTATAAGGCACGTTGTGGCCAAGAAGCTATGACTTTCCAGTTGACCCACTGTATTCACTACTTGAAAAGTATTTCTTGAGTCATAGTTGAGAGCAAAACTTCCAGTCAGTCAAGATGCGGTCATAGGCGACCCATGATTTCATGTGGACACTAGCAGAAATTCTAGATAAAGGACCAACGTATGTGGTTCATCTAGCGGCACAGCAGGGGAATCTCTGTCGAAATCTCGCATTGAGATGGATTACTCTTTTACGACCCAGTAAACCACAAACATTCCTGAGGGTCCATCCATAGTACTTAAAGGGATATGTATCCCGAAAAGTGAAAAGTTATCCAAGTATATGTCCTAAGAATGAGGAAAAATACAGAATAAGCAATTGTAAATGAAATTAATTTCATCTTAGGCACCGATTGCCGGCCGAGGCCTCTAGGGGCTGCTGTTCTCTTAATTGGATTCAAAAATAGTCAAAGTAATTGTCTGACAGCCAGAAAGAAAAAGAGCGAGATCGAATCATATAAATAGGCAGGGAGGCCGAGGGAGGAAATGATCTGAGGCCAAAACAGGCAACACTGTGGGAATCTGAAGAGAACAGGAGAATATTCGGGTTATAGAGGACACAGTGGCGCAAATAATCCAGCACCTTACATCTCCACAGGAGTCATAAGAGCCGAACCGCCGGGGGTGATACGTTACAGAAAGAAATAAAAGAGTAAGACCTTTATCAAAGCCAAGGCAGGGGAATAAGCTTGAAAAGAACATTCTAAAATTGCTTCTATATTATATCAAGCGCAAAAAGAGAATTGGAGAGGCGCAGAAACAATCCTCAGTAAATATAAACTTTTTTTTTAAGGGTATGTGCACACATTGAGTAAAGTTTCGGCACAATTTCTGCATCTCTTGGCGGGAAAAGTAGAGCTGCAAAAACGCTCGTGTTTGGTGCGTTTTTGCCCGATTTGAGTGAAGTCAGTGGTGAAAAACGCAGAACAAAAACGCAGAGAATTGACGTGCTGCAGATTATTTTCTGCACCAAATCTGAGAGTCAAAAATAAGCAATGTGTGCATGATATGTCAGGTTTGTCATTCACTTTGATGGCATCAGGATTCTTTCAGGTTTTTCTAGAAATTATGCACGGCAAAAATGCACCAAAAACTCACAAGATCTGCAACGTGTTCACAAGCTCTTACTAATATAGATTGTAAGCTTGCGAACAGGGCCCTCACTCCTCCTGTAACTGTAGAAATGTGTTACATGCTATTGTTTTTTATTGTCTGTAAATGTCCCTACTTAATTGTAAAGTGCTGCGGAATATGTTAACATAATAGAAATAAAAATAATTACCATATTACTATTTTTATTAATGAGTTCTGTCACTAGCCATTAATATGTAATTTTTTCATCTGATGTAAATGCTGCTGTTTTCCTGAATCCAGAGATATTTTTCTTTTGTTCCTGCGCCTCTCAGTTCCTGAGATATGGTCCCATCTTCCTTGTACACTGCTCAAAAAAAATAAAGGGAACACTTAAACAACAGAATCTAACTCCAAGTAAATCAAACCTCTGTGAAATCAAACTGTCCACTTAGGAAGCAACACTGATTGACAATCAATTTCACATGCTGTTGTGCAAATGGAATAGACATCAGATGGAAATAATTGGCAATTATAAAGACACCCTCAATAAATGAGCGGTTCTGCAGGTGGGGACCACAGACCACATCGCAGTACCAATGCTTTCTGGCTGATGGTTTGGTCACTTTTGAATGTTGGTTGTGGTTTCACACTCATGGTACCATGAGACGGACTCTTCAACCAACACAAGTGGCTCAGGTAGTGCATCTCATCCAGGATGGCACATCAATGCAAGCTGTGGTAAGAAGGTTTGCTGTGTCTGTCAGCGTAGTGTCCAGAGGCTGGAGGCGCTACCAGGAGACAGGACAGTACACCAGGAGACATGGAGGGGGCCGTTGTAGGGCAACAAACCAGCAGCAGGACCCCTACCTCAGCCTTTGTGCAAGGAGGAACAGGAGGAGCACTGCCAGATCCCTGCAAAATGACCTCCAGCAGGCCACAAATGTGCATGTGTCTACACAAACTGTTAGAAATCGACTCCATGATGATGGTCTAAGTGCCCGACGTCCACAGATGGGGGTTGTGCTCACAGCTCAACACCATGCAGAACGATTGGCATTTGCAACAGAACACCAGGATTGGCAAATTCGTCACTGGTGCCCTGTGCTCTTCACAGATGAAAGCAGGTTCACGCTGAGCACATGTGACAGACGTGACAGAGTCTGGAGTTGCCATGGTGAGCGATCTGCTGCCTGCAACATCCTTCAGCATGACCGGTTTGGCAGTGGGTCAGTAATGGTGTGGGGTGGCATTTCTTTGGAGGGCCGCATAGCCCTCCATGTGCTTGCCAGAGGTAACCTGACTGCCATTAGGTACTGAGATGAGATCCTCAGACCCCTTGTGAGACCATATGCTGGTGCGGTTGGCCCTGGGTTCCTCCTAATGCAGGACAATGCCAGACCTCATGTGGCTGGAGTGGGTCAGCAGTTCCTGGAAGATAAAGTCATTGAAGCTATGGACTGGCCCGCCCATTACCCAGACCTGAATCCGATTGAACACATCTGGGACATCATGTCTTGCACCATCCACAAACGTCACGTTGCACCACAGACTGTCCAGGAGTTGGCGGATGCTTTAGTCCAGGTCTGGGAGGAGATCCCTCAGGAGACCATCGGCAACCTCATCAGGAGCATGCTCAGGCGTTGTACGGAGGTCATACAGGCACGTGGAGGCCACACACACTACTGAGCATCATTTCCTTGTCTTGAGGCATTTCCACTGAAGTTGGATCAGCCTGTAACTTCATTTTCCACTTTGATTTTGAGCATCATTCTAACTCCAGGCCTCCGTGGGATATTAGTTGTGATTTACATTGATCTTTTTTAGGTTTCATTTTTCTCAACACTTTCCACTATGTAATGAATAAAGATTTATAACTGGAATATGTCATTCAGTGATTAGTGATGCGCGAATATACTCGTTACTCGAGATTTCTCAAGCATGTTCGGAGGTCCTCCGGGAATTTTTTAGTGCTCGGAGTTTTAGTTTTTCTTGCCGCAGCTGAATGATTTACATCTGATAGCCAGCATAAGCACATGTGGGGGTTGCCTGGTTGCTAGGGAATCCCCACATGTACTTATGCTGGCTATCAGATGTAAATAATTCAGCTGCGGCAAGAAAAACTAAATCTCCGAGCACTAAAAAATACTCGGAGGACCCCCGAGCGCGCTCGAGAAATCTCGAGAAACGAGTATATTCGCTCATCACTATCAGTGATATCTAGGATGTGGGATTTTAGTGTTCCCTTTATTTTTTTGAGCAGTGTATATAAATCTAGTCTCTTTAGCAAATGGGTGTGGTTTTCAACTGTTCCCTGTGGGCGTTTTCTTGAGGATCACGCCCAGTTGGCTGAAAGACTAGTTTTATATGCAGAGAAGAGGGGACTATATCTCAGGAATGGAGGAACGCAGGAAGAAACTAAAAACAATGCCAGATTCAGACGAACAGTGGCATTTACACTAGGTAAACAAAAATAACATATTTATGTCAAGTGACATCCTGGAATATATGCTGCACAGGTGGACCATCACAACCATGGAGGTAGTGGTTATTAGCTGTATAATTACATCCGTGCTCCTGCTCTGATTAGCCAGGATTAGAGAAATAGCTAATCCTGGCCACTCTCTTTGATCACTGTGGTCAAGAGAGACGGTGGCATGATAAAGTGGACTCCCTCTTGAAAATCAAAATCACAGAGACATGTCCAATATTGATTCAAGCATCGGATCAAACATGCCAATTCAGGTTTGTGGGTCTGTGAAAAAAATGGGACCGCACTCGGATGACATTAGGGTACTGTCAATTTTTAAGGACAGTTTGATAGAAGATTCATAAACTTCCGTCATATTTTTTTCATCCCAGAAAAGCTGATGAAACTCAGACCAAACTATGATAGTCAAGAGCAACTCTGATGAAACTCGGTCCAAACTATGATGGTAAGGAACGACTCTGATGAAATTTGGATAAATCTATGATGGTCAAGAACGACTTTGATGAAACTTGGACCAAACTATGATGGTAAAGAACGACTCTGATGAAACTCGGATCAAGTTATGATGGTCAAGAACGACGCTGACGAAAACTGGACCAAACTGTAATGGTCAAGAACCAGTCTGATGAAACTCAGACCAAACTATGATGGTCAAGAAGGACTCTAATTAAACCTGGACCTAACTATGATGGCAAAAAAATAACTCTGATGAAACTCGGACTAAACTATGATGGTCAAGAATGGCTCTGATGAAACTCGGATCAAATTATGATGGTCAAGAACGACGCTGACGAAACTGGGACCAAACTATAATGGTCAAGAACGACTCTGATGAAAACTCAGACTTTTTTTTGCGTAAAACAAAAAAAATCAATCACGTCTGAAAGAGTCCTAAATCAAAGCAGGATCCTATCTGCCCTTTATATTTGTAGGGTTACGCCTTGTCTTTGCAGTTGGGAACACACAATTTGGTCAACTTGTGAGCGAAGTCTATATGGCAGTCATGCAGTTTACATTCCATATATTGAATGTTCACATGCACCTCGGTGCACCCAGCGGCTGCTACTCTTTTTTATTGCAGTCAATGCAGTTTGCACCTGTTCACATTTAACTTATTTTTTCAGATTAGTTTTTTTCATATTACATCATTATTACAATGAATATTATGATTATTGGCATAAACTTGTATCTTGTCGATTAAGGGACTTGTTACATTCTATGATGAACTATTGATTATTCTGACAACTGATTCATCCGCCTGTCTGCTCCCACTTCTTTTTATGCACCATCCTGTTGACAAGGCCACATTCAGAGCCCGTCACAGTCCTTATGTGTAGACTGAGTCGTACAGCAATGAACAATATCCTGGGCAGGTCATCCACATAACCGCCCTCACCATGCCACTCCTCGCACTGTGTTTAATAATTAACAACCATATACCACGAATTATTGTGCAGCGACGTAAACCTTAATTCTCCCTCTCTGTACTTAACCTGCACACATTCCCTGGCAGTGAAATTCCTTTAATCTGGCTTCTGATAATCTGACACTACTTTCCAGTGCAAAATTGTAATATCATTTGTGATTGCATTAGACCGTAAGACAAAATATAAACATTTAATAACCTAGCCCTTGTAAGATTTTTTTATTAAAAGTGTGTAAGATAATGCTTACTGCGTGCCTTGGGGGACGCTCACTTGGCAACAGGATAAACGCACTCAGGCATGATTTTCTTACAAAAACAGTCTCTTAGGTTAATTTCCACATCAACATAAACCACAACCTCATTAACTTGGTAGTTTGTGACAGCCTGAACACCGTCTGTACATGTTTAGCTTTACAGTGGAACCACAGTCCCTCTCTGACCCCGGTAGGAATAACACGGATCCCTTTCCGTTACCTGTTGGTTCCGCACAGGTTCCCGGATGCCTCTTATCCTCAGAGGTGTCCCACAAACGTCTCTCACTGACCTCGGTCAGTATTACTCACGGTTATCAGACCGTCCACTCTCACGGTTATCAGACCGTCCACTCTCACGGTTATCAGACCGTCCACCCTGGAGGCATCTCACAGGCCTCCTTTCTTTGGCTCAGACTAGCCGGCACTTGCTCCCATGTGCCAAACACACCTCCATTATATAGGTTTAACCACACCCAGGTACCTATCACATGGCTAGTCAGGTGATCGTGACATTACCAAAGGTCCTCAAACACACAATCATATACAGGCTTCATCTTGGGTATTCAGACACATCCCTTTGGGTGGGTTTGGAGGTGACTGGACCCACCCATCTCTCCAATCACCTGGAAGCCTTCCCAATGTAAAACAAATCCCTCAGCAGTAGATCTGCAAAGCAAAACATACCCAGGCTTCCATCACAGGGCCACCCACCTCTGCGATACATACCGCCCATTAATCACATGGCCAGTTGCTATGCCACAAGGGTTATCCAAAATTAAAGAAATCTGATAGTTACCGTATTTTCCGCTTTGTAAGACGCACTTTATTTCCCCCAAATTTGGGGGGGAAATGTGGGTGCGTCTAACAAAGCGGATATACCGCTTACCATTACAGGCTGGGAGGAGGGGGTGTCCGCCGCCGCTACCGCCTGCCGCCGCTGTCGTCCGCCGCCACTGCCGGGGTTGTCCGCTGCTGCCCCGGGTGATGCTGAAGGCTCCGGTGCTGCGGGGGGCTCTGGCGACATATTGTGAAAGACCAGAGCCCCCCGGCAGTTCTTCCATGCGTTCCAGTATGACTAATTCCGGGAAAATGGCCGCCGGAATCTCGGGAGATGAGATTTCAGCGCTGAGATCTCATCTCTCGAGATTCCGGCGGCCATTTTCCCGGAGTTAGTTCCAGTATGACTGACTCCGGGAAAATGGCCGCCGGAATCTCGGGAGATGAGATTTCAGCGCTGAGATCTCATCTCTCGAGATTCCGGCGGCCATTTTCCCGGAATTAGTCATACTGGAACGCATGGAAGAACTGCCGGGGGGCTCTGGTCTTTCACAAAATGTCGCCAGAGCCCCCCGCAGCACCGGAGACAGCCCTACAGCACAGGAGCCCCCTGCAGACCCCTCATCCCAGCCTGCAGCAAAGGAGCCCCCTGCAGACCCCTCATCCCAGCCTGCAGCAAAGGAGCCCCCTGCAGACCCCTCATCCCAGCCTGCAGCACAGGAGCCCCCCTGCAGCACAGGAGCCCCCTGCAGACCCCCTCATCCCAGCCTGCAGCAATGCTCCACTCCTGCCTCCGGCAACGAGCCTGGGACCCTGATCCACCACAACCACAACCCCCGGTAAGTAATAAGACGCATGGATTATAAGACGCCCCACCAATTTATTAAAAAATAGTTTTTTCCTATTTTTCTCCTCAAAATTTGGGGTGCGTCTTATAATCCGGAGCGTCTTACAAAGCGAAAAATACGGTATCTTTCAAAAATGATGCCACACTTGTCTACTTGTTCTTTATGGTATTGCAGCATAGCTCCATTCACATTAACATAGAAAGCTGCAATATCGCACACAATCGGTACAGTAAAAAAAACAGTACTTTTTTCTATTTTACTTGGTCTAAACTGATTCAAATTTTTTGCCAAATTGATATCATGCTTATTCCATCACCCATTGACCTCAGTGATATCCCCACTGTAAATACAATACGTCCATCATTACCTTTGCACAAATGTAATAGTCTGTCCAGTAATGGACAGCTAAATAAAATAATAAAGGTTATGAGTTAATAGTGATGCAATATTTTGTGAACCATTCCATAGTAGATTTTGCCTTATGTTCGGGATCATTGTCTTGTTGGAAGACAAATCTCTGTCCCAGTCTCAGGTCTTTTGCAGACTCCAACAAGTTTTCTTCAAGAATGATCCTGTATTTGGCTCCATCCATGTTCCCATCAATTTTAACCATATTCCCTGTCCCTGCTGTAGAAAAGCAGGCCCAAACCATGATGCTGCCACCACCATGTTTGACAGTGGGGATGGTGTGTTCAGGGTGATCAGCTGTGTTGCCTTTACGCCAAACATATCGTTTGGCATTGTTCGATTTTGGTTTCATCTGACCAGAGCACCTTCTTCCACGTTTGGTGTCTCCCAGGTGGCTTGTTGCAAACTTTCAATTGCACTTTTTATGGATATCTTTGAGAAATGGCTTTCTTCTTGCCACTCTTCCATAAAGGCCAGATTTGTGCAGTGTACGACTGATTGTTGTCCTATGGACAGACTGTCCCACCTAAGCTGTAGATCTCTGCAGTTCATCCAGAGTGATCATGGGCCTCTTGGCTGCATCTCTGATCAGTCTGCTCCTTGTTTGAGATGAAAGTTTAGAGGGACGGCCGGGTCTTGGTAGATTCGCAATGGTATGATACTCCTTCCATTTCAATATGATCGCTTGCACAGCGCTCCTTAGAATGTTTAAAATTTTGGAAATCATTTTGGATCCAAATCCGGCTTTAAACTTCTCCACAACAGTATCACGGACCTGCCTGTTGTGTTCCTTGGTCTTCATGATGCTCTCTGTGCTTCACACAGAACCCTGAGACTATCACAGAGCAGGTGCATTTATACGGAGACTTGAATACACACAGGTGGATTATATTTATCATCATTAGTAGGGTTGAGCGAAACGGGTCAGCCAGATTCAGAAGTCGCCGACTTTTGGCAAAGTCGGGTTTCATGAAACCCGACCCGATCCCTGTGTGGGGTCGGCCATGAGGTCGGAGATCTTCTGATCTGGAATCGGAATTCCGATACCGATTCCCGATATGTTTAAGATATCGGGAATCGGTATCGGAATTCATATTTAAGTGTAAAATAAAGAATCAAAATAAAAAAATATTGCTATACTCACCCTCGGACGCGCCCTGGTTCTCACCGGCAGCCTTCCTTCCTAAGAATGAGCGCCTGAAGGGCCTTCAATGACGTCGCGGCTTGTGATTGGTCGCGTGAGCGGTCACATGGGCGGTCACGCGGCCAATCACAAGCCGCGACGTCATCTAAGGTCCTTCAGGCGCTTATTCTTAGGAAGGAAGCGTCCGAGGGCGCGTCTGAGGGTGAGTATATTCCTAATAGGTATATACTCACCCTCGGACGAGCCCTGGTTCTAACCCGCAGCCTTCCTTCCTAAGAATCAGCGCCTGAAGGACCTTAGATGACGTTGCGGCTTGTGATTGGTCACGTGACGCCCATGTGACCGCTCACGCGACCAATCACAAGCTGCGACGTCATCGAAGGTCCTTCAGGCGCTCATTCTTAGGAAGGAAGGCTGCCGGTAAGAACCAGGGTGCGTCCGAGGGTGAGTATAGCAATATTTTTTATTTTGATTCTTTATTTTACACTTAAATATGGATCCCAGGGCCTGAAGGAGAGTTTCCTCTCCTTCAGACCCTGGGAACCATTGGAAACCCAATGCACTGCATTGGGTTTCGTGTTTCGGCCGACCCCGACCCCGACTTTTCTATAGGATCGGCTGATTTCACTCGACCCGACTTTTGAAAAAGTCGGGTTTCGTGAAATCCGACCCGATCCTATAAAAAGAAAAGTCGCTCAACCCTAATCATTAGGCATTTAGGACAACATTGGATCATTCAGAGATCCACAATGATCTTCTGGAGTGAGTTTGCTGCACTGAAAGTAAAGGGGCCGAATAATATTGCACGCCCCACTTTTCAGTTTTTAAATCACCAATAAATTTCGTTCAACTTCACAATTGTGTTTCACTTATTGATTCTTCACCAAAAATTTACATTTGGTATCTTTATGTTTGAAGCATGATATGTGGGAAAAGGTTGAAAAGTTCCAGGGGGGCGAATACTTTCGCAAGGCACTGTAGGTATCACTCACTGCCAAATAGAACATTTCAGCATACTAGGTCCTTGGTATTCACGTTTTCATCTGTGACACAGGTAGAGTTCACTGCCAAACAGAAAATGCTAGCATGCTAGTTCCATGACAGTCAGTTTTTTTTTTATCTTTGATACGGGTATGTCTCGCAGCCAAAAAGAAGATTTAAGCATATTATCTCCTCAACATTCACTTTTTCATCTGTGACATAGGTATCACGCACTGCCAAATAGAAATTTTCAGCACACTAGGTCTTCAGCACACTTCATTATTCACTTTTTGCATCTGTGACACAGGTAGGAGACACTGAAATTGTCAGCATGCTGGATCCCTGGTAATCACTTTTTCATCTGTGACACCAGTAGGTTTCCTATTGGGGATTTTTTTGCATTTGTGACCAGGCCAAAACTCGCTGAGGGGAAATATCACCAGCTTGTCACCTTTAGCAAACAACTGACATGAAAGCAAGCAGGATATTTGAGATGCAAATAAGAAGAGAGAATAATAATTTGTTATGTAATCAATTATTTTTAATACAAAATTAAATGTCGTGTTTTAACATTTCTTTATTATTATTTTTTTCTGCAGCCGCGGTGCGGATGCCATTTTTATTTGCTGAGCATGACACTCACACACCGCAAGTACGGCAGCCCCTGTACATAGGAGACTGTGGTCAGTGTCCGGGTGCATCTCCTACACTGTGGGTGCCACAGCTGTGAACTGGACAAATTGGGGGGAGCCACACACCATTTTATTGCAGCCTAGAGCTGTGCTTTAAGCCTGTTACCGATCACACAGTGTTCTGCGGAAAGCTGTGATAGAAGGTCCGGTTGTGGAGGTAGGCGCAGGTCAGAAGCCTGACATTGTACTACTAATCCCAGGCTACTGAGCTGTTCTCACCACTGAAAGAAGTTACCACTAGGGGAGGGATCAGATAAGGGTTAAGATAGGAACATTGCAAGGTACGAGACCCCGACATCTCCACCATCTGAGGAATTCCGGGGGACAGGAATAGCCTTGGGCGCCGCTAGTTTGAAGGATCGGGTAGCTGCCTACAGTACCTTGTCACTACATGACACCTCCCTTATCCTTTTGCAAACACCCAGAAGGGGAGCAGAGGCGTGACATCAGACACATGGGAGCAGATCCCGCCCACATTCACTGCAGTCGTAAAGCGAGCTAGCACTACACTAGGTTTTCGTGGCAAATTTCAGCAGCTGCTCTGCCGAGTGTTTAAAAGTGGAAAATATCAAAACGTTTTTAATTATTTTTTACACTTTATATAAATAAAAAAGTTATTTTTTTAACTAAAACATTAATAATTCTTACAATAAATGGCATGTTATCAATAATTAAATGTTCACGACCAAATTGCATTTTTGTATATTCTTAAGAATGTATTTCTGTATGGTTCTTTCAATAAAGTTGATTTATCCAAAACATTAATAATTCACTTTAAAGTATGAAGTCTTTGGGCTGAGTTTTTGTAGCAAAAACAGAGCAGAAACTCCAAGTTTTTTGAAGAGTTTTGAGATTTGGAGGAGGATTTGGAGAATTTCCGCTAAGTTTCTGTTCCAAAAGCTCCTTGAAAAACTCATTGTGCATGTGGCCTAAGTCGGGGTCGGGGCAGACAGAATTCTAGGAATAATCAGCATCAGAGGAGACAATGTTCAAAAAGGTTTTGCTGGTTCAATCTTTGTTTCCATCTCACTGATTATTCTTTGAGACAAGCATAATTTAAAAGACTGGGAAGAATTGGGAGTATTGACCCGTAACCTCCTCTGTAGACAAACTTCCTGCACTCCCACCTAATGATAAGTTATAAGAGATGAAAGCACAACATGACCGTATGACATCAAAATGGGAAAAAAAAGTTTGTGTCTTGTTAAAAGTTTTTGTGAATTACTTAATATTGATAATTTTGCAGCTGAATTGTCTCCAGGAATCTTATCTCAGTGAATGTGGAGTTGTGAGTAAACCCTCGGGGGATTTTACAGTAAAGTTATACGTGGAAGAAAGGGAAAAGGAAGTATTTCATGACGAGTCAGGAAAGTTCCCTGCCCCCACACCACATCCTCTGAGACAAAGCTGTGGTGGAGTCCGGTGAGGTCACGGCGTTGGTATAATTAGCGAGCAACTGTCACAAACAAAATATTATTCAATGAATGCAAAACATTTTCTACCAAATATTACACATGCAAATCGCATAATCACAAAATCTCGATTTGCCCAAATTCCATTTTTTTCTTTGTGATTCACTGGGAGCAAAACCCAACAAAATGGCAGCTACAATTTTTCTGGATGATAGAAAGGGCTTAAAAAATGTATCCTCATATCTCATTGGCCCTCCCTAGATATGTTCAACCACTGCTGGTCATCCTATTGGCTTTTCTATCTTCTGTCCATCCTCTGGCCACTTCTGATTGGGTCATTCATTCAATAGGCGCCACGCCGTCACATGGGGCGACCACAGGTAGTGACGCGACCACAGGTGGAGCGATGCATATCAGCGATGTGCATTGTGCCACGTTTGGCATCATGGGGACTCATCAAGGGTAGACTCAGCTTGGAACGAAGATAGAAGATGGAAGAAAAAGATAGAAGAGACATGTACGGGGAGTGCCGTGGATTGGTAGAGTCAATGCACATCGAATGTATTCCATGGAAATCAAATTTACCCCTTAAATTGAGAAATTCAGGTAGAACCGAATTTTGGGAGATTCCCTCTCTTTATTTTCTCGTAAAGCAGTGGATTATCGTAATAGTGAATCGTTTCAGACTGTAGATCCCTAGAAGCCAAAGTGATGGGATCTCCTGCAACAGAATAATAGTGTAGGAGAAAACTAAAAAACATCTGAGTTTTTGTCACATTTTCTTAGGTACAGAAAACAAATAATTGGAGTGGTATAACAATAATAATAACAATAATAACATAGCAATAAATAATAACAATAAAAATAAAAACTAATGGCAACAATGATAAATATTAATAGTATGAATAATAATACAACTAAGAAAAACAATAGCAAAAATAAATACGATATTAATAATAAAAACAATAATAATAAATAATAGTAATAATATTGATAGTAATAAAAACAATAAATATAAAAATAATAATAGCAACAACAATAATAATAATAAATAATAATTGTAATCAAAATTTGGAAATCAAAGTTGGTATTATTTGTCTACTATTCAATTATTATTATTATTATTATTATTATTAAATAGTAGAAAAATAATACCAACTTTGATAACAATGTCATACAATGCCCAAATAATACTACTATAAAATACGGTAGACACCAACTACAATTCATCAATCACAATGTCCTATGTTTAGAAAACTATAGTTATAGCAACAAATTAACAGATAACAGTCACACAGCTTGAAAATAAAACAACAATACAGTGTACAAATAATTCAGCAGTTCAGTGTTCACATACAGTCATGGCCGAAAGTGTTGACACCCTCGAAACCGCTGTAGAAAATTAAGTATTTCTCCCTTAAAAATATTTCAATTACACCTGTTTTGTTATGCACATGTTTATTTCTTTTGTGTGTATTGGAGAAACACAAAAAAAAAACAGAGAAAAAAAGCAAATTGAGCATCATTTCACACAAAACCCCGATAATGGGCCAGACAAAATTGTTGGCACCTTTCCAAAATTGTGGGTAAAAAACTTTGTTTGAAGCATGTGATACTCGTCCAAACTCACCTGCGGCAAGTAACAGGTGTGGGCAATATGAAAAATCACACCTGAAAACAGATAAAAAGGGGAGAAGTTGACCCAATCTTTGCATTGTGTGTCTGTGCGTGCCACATTAAGCATGGAGAACACAAAGAGGAGAAGAGAACTGTCTGAGGACTTGAGAAACAAAATTGTTGAAAAATATCAATAATCTCAAGGTTACAAGTCCATCTCCAGAAATCTTGATGTTCCTTTGTCCAGAGTGCGCAATATAATCAAGAAGTTTACAACCCATGGCACTGTAGCTAATCTCCCTGGCAGAGAAAAATTGAAGAAGTCTTGCAACGTAGGATATTCTGGATGGTTGATAATCAAGTTCCAAAAAAGTTCAAACTATCCTGCATGCTCAGGGTGCATCAGTATCACTGCAAAGCTAGGCTGCAGTTTGCCAAAATGTACGTGAGTAAAGGTACCTTCACACTAAGCGAGGTCGCTAGCGAGATCGCTGCTGAGTCACAAGTTTTGTGACGCAACAGCGACCTCAGTAGCGATCTCGCTATGTTTGACACGTAGCAGCGACCAGGCCCCTGCTGTGAGATCGCTGGTCGTGTCGGAATGGCCTGGACCTTTTTTTGATCGTCCAGGTCCCACTGGGTAGCACACATCGCTGTGTTTGACACCTTACCAACGACCTCGTTGACGACTCAGACACCGACACATAGGCGTGCATTTGCATTGCCTTTTCCGCACCCCTCCGCTCTGATTGGTGATCGCTACTGCGTTCTGATTGGCGGTCATGCCTTCAACAGAAGGCGACATAGTAGCGCTTCCATCCTAGGTGTCAGAAGAACCGTTGAAGAATAGATAAATCGAAGAGGAGTCGCAGGCTGGAGAACTCTACAACGATCTGCAACCCACCATGCGGTCAGGAACAAAGGACGGAAGGGCTATTGTGTTGCCTCATAAGGCAAGGCCGCCACCAATCAGAACGCAGTAGCGACCACCAATCGGAACTGAATGGGCGCGGAAAAGGCAACGCAAATGCACGCCTGTGTGACTATGTCACACAGGACGTCCCTCATCGAGGTCTGAATCGTCATAATAGCTGCCATGTGACAGGGTCACAACGACCAACGACATCGTTGTACAGGTCGCTACAGGTCGCCGCATCGCTGCTGCGTCGTTGGGAAGATCTCACTGTTTGACATCTCACCAGCGACCACATAGCGACGCAGCAACAATCCCTGACAGGTCGTATCGTTGTCGGGATCACTTTAGCGTCGCTAAGTGTGACGGGGCCTTAAGCCAAAATCCTTCTTGAAAAGCGTCTTGTGGACAGATGAGACCAAGATAAGGCTTTTTGGTAAAGCACATCATTTTACTGTTTACTGAAAACGGAATGAGGCCTACAAAGAAGAGAACATCGTACTGTAAGGGGGTGTGCAGGCGGTTGGTTTGAGCCCTGCATTCCTGTGCACGCCTACCTAATGAAACTGGGTATGATTTGTGTTTGCTGTGTGCCCGGTGTAGTTTATGATAGTTGACACAGTTTAATATGATAATGGCTGACACTGTTCTGATATCTGTGTGTTAGGGACAGGAATAGGGACAGTCAGTGGCAGTGGTAGGTCAGCAGTGTAGTTGCGGGTTAGTGTTAAGGGGGCGCTGTAGAGTAGGAGATTAGATTGTGTTGAGAACTGGTTTCAGTCAGAGTAGTGACAGCTGAGGAACGGGGGCGCAGACAGTGTAGCGGCAGGGAGAGCGCCTCTCTGAGGTAATTTTCAGGTAATGGGAGGAGCTAGAGCAGAGTGAGAGGAATTGTTCTAGAAGCAGTGGTAGTAGTTGTGTGGTAAGTTATAGTTGAAAGAGACAGAAGGACTGAGGGAAGCAGGTCTGAAGATGTTAGATCTTAAAGCACGTGAAAAGCGAGGCAGTCTGGAAGGGTCGGTGGCTTGTCTGTGGGTTACCTCCCGTGATGTCCCGGACTTACGGTCTGAACAGGAATTGTAGAGGCAACCTGATTTTTCACCCAGGATGGGGAAAGTGGACGGGGAACACCTAGTATCAGAAAGCTGGAATTCCCAGGGGACTGCGGGTCTGGAAGCCACGGTGCTAGAAGATAAGCTGAAGGGAAAGACCAGGGAAAGTGCAGGAGGAGAAGTTCTTATGTCTTTTGAAGATTGTGGGATTAAGTCTGTTATGAAGATGCACGAATTGAGTAAAGTTTTATTGAAAATGAATGGGGACTTTGATAACATTTGTGTGTGTCTGCGACGGATTGGAGCCCTGTATGCTGTGAAGGATTTTGACTCACAGGTGGGTGAACTACTTGACACACACAGCACACCGCAAAATGGACATGATATTTCTGTAGCGGAGCGTCAGGGTGTGATGAGGAAGCAGCAGCAATCCCTCGGTACGGCTACCACCCTGGCCCCCGTTACAGTACCTACAGTGAAATATGGTGGAGGTTCAGAGATATTTTGTGGTTATTTCGCTGCCTCTGGCACTGGGTGCCTTGACTGTGTGCAAGGCATCATGAAATATTAAGATTACCAAAGGATTTTGGGTTGCAATGTAGTGCCCAATGTCAGAAAGCTGGGCTTGCGTCCTAGGTCATGGGACTTCCAGCAGCACAATGACCCCAAACATAGTTCAAGAAGCCCCCAGAAACAGATGGAAACAAAGCGCTGGAGAGTTCTGAAGTGTCAGCAATGAGTACAGATCTAAATCTCATTGAACACCTGTGGAGAGATTTTAACATTGCTGTTGGGAGAAGGCAAAATATGAGACCTGGAGCACTTTACAAAAGAAGAGTGCTACATAATTCCAGCTGAGAGGTGTAAGAAGCTTGTTGGTGGTTATAGGTTGCGATTGATTGCAGCTATGTATTCCAAAGGGTGGGCAACCAAATATTAAGTTGGGGGTGCCAACAATTTTGTCCGGCTCTTTTTCAGGGTTTTGTGTGAAATTATGTCCAATTTCACATTTTTTCCCCTGTTTTTCTTTGTGTTGCTCTAATACACACAAAGGAAATAAACATGTGTATAACAAATCATGTGTAACTGTAATAACTTTCTGGGAGAAATACTTCATTTTCTGGAACAATTTCAAGGGTGCCAACACTTTCGGCAATAATTGTAATCCTGTTAGGTACCAGACAGATAACAATCATCAACATGATGAAATTGCAAAGCCGCAGTATCTCATTCATCCGGTCCGCATGCTGACAATTTTTATTTTTGCTCTTTCATTTCTTCCTCCTCTTCTTCCAAGGACCACAAACATTTTTATTTTTCTTCCAACATCGTCAAGGGAGGCCTTGTTCTGTTTGCAGGACAAGTTATAGTTTGTACGACACAATTCATTTGACCACATAATGTACTAAAAAATGGGAACAATATTAATTCCAAGAGGGGTGAGATAATATGAAAAAATAAGACTTTGACCTCGGCTTCGAGGATCCACGTCACACAGTGATCCCTGTAACAGCGACGTTTCCCCCAAAGACTCCATTCCAGCAGATCACAAGTCTTTATCCAGGACCCTCCGTCCTCTTTACTTACTTTTTGTTGTCTGCGACTTTCTAACCCTGGTACATTGTATTACATGAACTATCAGAAGTGTGAAGACACTTCCAGAGAGTAACAACAAGTGTATAACCAAGGAGTATGGAGACTTTGTTCTCTAGAGAAAGTCTTTCTCATTCCTGATGCCTGTGAGTCAGGGCTGAAGTTCTCCATATCTATCGAGGTGACACCGCGGCCTCCTCACACTCCGAGCTGTGGACAGTGACACGGCCATGACCCACATTTCTTCTCTTCAACCATCTGGTAACTTCCGATAATCCTACAATCAATTATTTCATTTAAGCATCTGTATCTCTGGGACCACAACCATCTGGACGCTGCAGAGAGAGGATCCCACTGGTCGAGGGTCTCCAGGGGACCCACATACTGATACTACTTGCTCCCTCTTCATCCTATCGGGCTGTTGGAATGTTTCCTTCTGAGGAGTTGTAGGGTCACAATTGCTTCTGCCCATGGATGAATATAGAGGAGAAAGTTCCCCTAATGAAGGGATATTCTTGTGTTATCGAGTGACCGTCTGTCACTAACATATGCCTTGACTTTATGATTAGTGGTGGTCTGACCTCGGGAATACTTGTCCTGAGAATGAAAGGCCCCTGCAATGGCTTCCAAATACAGTCTTAAAGATAAAAATGAGGTCTCCTATAGTGTCATTCAGTAGCATTTCACAACAAGAAGAATTTAGGTCTAAGAGGGCTGAAACATTCTCCAGGGGCCCGAAGCAGTCTATGTTATATGTATACATACATTTAGAAAATCATTCTCCCCTTGTGTTATATGCAGTATAACACCCCGGTCTCCATGGAATAAACTGAACATATTTTGCCAAGGATTGCTAAAAGATTCTGGAGGTGTCTGTGGGAATTGTTGCCTCTTCATCCAGAAGATCGTTTGTGAGGTCTGATGCTGTTGAGAAGAGGCCAAGATCACAATCTCCATTATTGATTTGTTTTAAGGCTGAGGTCCGGGATGTGCGGCCGCTCATGTTCTCCCCTCCATCTCTGTATGGAGCTTGTGCACTGGGCACCGACATGGGGGACAGATAAGGGTCTTACCCAAACTGTTCCCACACAGCTGAAGCTACAATTGTCCTCAATGTCTTGTGCTGAAGATGAAGATTTCCCTTCACTGGAACTAAGGGTCCGAGGCCGCCCCCTGATAACATCCCCATGGCATTATCCCCCTCCACCATCTGTACAGGGGCACAATACAGTCAGGGGGTAACGTCCTCCTGGAATCACTAAACCCAGACTCCTCCATCAGATAGAGAAGTGCGATCCGTCACTGTACAGAACACGTCTCCTCCAGAATCCAGTGATGGCGGCTTTACACCACTGCATCCGACGCTCAGCATTGTGCTTGGTGATGTACGGCTGCATGCAGCTGCTCGGCCATGAAGCTCCCGGCGGGAGCGCAGTGTTTGTGTTGATGTTTTCGCAATACAAGAGGAGGTCTGGACTCTGCAGTTATGGGGTCAGCAGAGAGTTGGCAACTTTTCTGCCCTCTGCTCCTCAGCACTCGGTCCCCCGCTCTGTAATGTGACGGAGTCTCCTCTTTGTTGCTGAGTTGCTGCGGTTCCTTCCACTTCTCAATAATAACACGTCACAAAGGTTCATCGCGGCGCGCAATGCATCCCTGCGAAAGGAAGCCGCCGCGTGCATCGTGGAGAGTCGGGAGAACTCTGGGGGCCGTCGGAAGGTAAGTATATCCATTTTTTTTTTTTATTCTTTTTTTTACACGAATATGTATCCCAGGGCCTGAAGGAGAGTCTTCTCTCCTCCAGACCCTGGGAACCACCCAGAACTGCTCCCTGCACCATATGCGGCAACTTCAGAGCTCCGCACATGCCGTACCCGGAGTATAAGACGACCCACGACTTTTGAGAAGATTTTCAGGGGTTAAAAAGTCGTTGTACGGTAATTAGAGCGTTCTCCTCGTTTTCGTCTGTAGAGTGGACTGGTGTTAGCGGTGCTATAACATAAATAATAATAATGTCCAGTAACGGTGGCCCTACAGCAGATTTACATGCATCTTGCTATATTTGTTTTTGTACTAATCTGGATTAAGGCGTCTGCTTATTAGATGGATTAGTTGTTGATGCCCATGTGACCTAATTTAACGTTCCTTAGAAAGGACTTAAGCAACTGATACTTCTATATCATCGAGCTACAAGTCTCATCCTGCTCTGTAAGACTATTAGCTCCACCGCGGCTGAAGAGCCCAATCATTACCCTACTGTGAGGAGATGGTGAACATTGAGGACAAATCATCATAATTGTCAGATGGTACAAATAATAATATTACGGTAAAACCCAAAAATGCATTTTTGCATCCTGGTGTTCTGTGGTAAATGCCAATCGTCCTGCACGGTGTTGGGCTGTAAGCACAACCCCCATCTGTGGATGTCGGGCACTCAGACCATCCTCATAGAGTCGGTTTCTAACCGTTTGTGCAGACACATGCACATTTGTGGCCTTCTGGAGGTCATTTTGCAGGGCTCTGGCAGTGCTCCTCCTGTTCTTCTTTGCACAAAGGCTGAGGTAGCGGTCCTGCTGCTGGGTTGTTGCCCTCCTACGGCCCCCTCCACATCTCCTGGTGTACTGTCCTATCTCCTGGTAGCACCTCCAGCCTCTGGACACTACGCTGACAGACACAGCAAACCTTCTTGCCACAGCTCGCATTGATGTGCCATCCTGGATGAGCTGCACTACCTGAGCCACTTGTGTGGGTTGTAGAGTCCGTCTCATGCTACCACGAGTGTGAAAGCACAACCAACATTCAAAAGTGACCAAAACAGCAGCCAGAAAGCATTGGTACTGAGATGTGGTCTGTGGCCCTCACCTGCAGAACCACTCCTTTATTGAGGGTGTCTTGATAATTGCCAATAATTTCCATCTGTTGTCTATTCCATTTGCACAACAGCATGTGGAATTGATTGTTAATCAGTGTTGCTTCCTAAGTGGACAGTTTGATTTAACAGAAGTTTGACTTACTTGGAGTTATATTCTGTTATTTAAGTGTTCCCTTTATTTTTTTGAGCACTATATATATATATATTAGTTATTAAGAATTTTTGTTAATCATCAATATGAATATAAACCCAATTGTCCTGATTCGCTAAGCCTTGTGTTGTGCAGGCCATTCTTATTGACCAGGGCTGCTGGAGTAAGATGCACCTAGTTCATTAAAAGAAGCACACTACCTAATGAATTAGGAATCTTACAAGTGCCGGCAGAAATGAACACCGGTCTGGACTGGAGAACATTTCTGGGGTAACTATAACTACTATAGTAACGTGCGTGTAGTTCATGAGTTTGATAAGTGGGCATTGCCACAGGCCACCCATGTTCTGCTCATATTGGCACAGTTGGCCAGGACTGGTGCGAAATAGACAAAAGTTGCAATATTTTCTTACGATACCTGCAAGGTGGCATTAACCCTTCATTACCCCATATCCCACCGCTACACGGGAGTCAGAAGAGAGTGGCCAAGTGCCAGAATAGGCGCATCTTCCAGGTGTGCCTTTTCTGGGGTGGCTGGGGGCAGATGTTTTTAGCCAGGGGGGGGGGCAATAACCATGGACCCTCTCCAGGCTATTAATATCTGCCCTCAGTCACTGGCTTTACTACTCTGGCGGAGAAAATTGTGCGGGAGCCCACGGCAGTTTTTTCCGCGATTTAACCCTTTATTTTACCAGCTAGAGCGCCCAAATTTTGCACATACACACTACTAACAGTAGTGTGGAATATGCAAAAAAAAAGGGATATGAGATGGTTTACTGTATGTAAACCAGGTCTCATATCATGTCGGGTTTGGGAAGGAGAAAGCAAAAGCCGGCAATTGAATTACCGGCTTTTCTGCTAGCTAGCGGTGTATGAAATACTAAAATATATATATATATATATATATATATATATACTGTATATATGTTTTAACGAATATTTGAGCCCATGGATCAATTGCATGTCCGTTTTGCAAGGCGGCGAGAAAATCTCGCAGTACGGATGCCATTAGGATTACATACGGAGGATGCAATGCGCAAAATACGCTGACACACCCTGCCTACATATGACATACGGATCACTATTTTGGGAACATTTCTGCGTATTATGGCCGTAAAAAACGGACCGTATTTTCGTACGCCTAGTGTGACGCCGGCCTTAGTGTGTGCGCCGCCCTCTGCCTGAACAGTCAGTGCAGAGAGACGGGACGCTGAGGAGCAGCGGCGAGAGGTATGTGATTTTTTTTTTATTGCAGCAGCAGCATTATATGTGGCACATTGTTATATGGAGCGTCTATGGGACCATAATGAACGGTATGGAGCATTATATGGGGCATATTTGTATATGGAGCATCTTATGGGGCCCAATCATGAACTTTATGGAGCATTATATGGGGCTCCTGATTCAATATGGATATTCAAAAACACTTAACCTACTGATGTCTCAATTAATTTTACTTTTATTGGTATCTATTTTTACTTTTGAAATTCACTGGTAGCTGCTGCATTTCCCACCCTAGGCTTATACTCGAGTCAATAAGTTTTCCCAGTTTTGTGGCAAAATTAGGGGGTCGGCTTATACTCGAGTATATACAGTAGATAGATTATTGATAGATAGATAGATAGATAGATAATAGATAGATAGATAATAGATAGATAGATAGATAGATAATAGATAGATAATAGATCTGTAGATAGATAATAGATAATAGATCGGTAGATAAATGATAGATAGATAGATAGATAATAGATAGATAATAGATAGATAATAGATAGATAGATAGATAGATAATAGATAGATAATAGATCTGTAGATAGATAATAGATAATAGATCGGTAGATAAATAATAGATAGAGAGATAGATAATAGATAGATAGAAAGATAGATAGATAATAGATAGATAATAGATAGATAGGTAGATAGATAGATAGATAGATAGATAGATAGATAGATAGATAGATAGATAGATAGGTAGATAGATAGATAATAGGTAGATGGTTTATTCTTATTATTTTTCGTTGTTTTTTTGTAGATAGGTAGAGAGAAAACAATAGAGAAAAACAGAATGGCTGCAGCGCTCCAATGAAAATAAGTGAAAACGTGGACTTTACTCCCTTTACTCCCCCAGATACATGGATAGATAGTTGGTATTGTTGTAGCAGGGGGGATTTGCTTTCAGTGGCTGCAGTCATGTTATGGGGGGATCTGGAGGACCCCAGCCCTCCATTAGCTGAGATTAGCCGGGATTATGCAGATTACAGCTCTCTGCTATTGTTTTGGAGGCTTTGAGGAAGGTGGACAGAGGAGGCTGAGCAGAGGAAGCGGCCACTTCAGGGATTCAGCCACCAGAGCACTGAGGCACAAGTAAGTCATGTAGGAGCTCTACATGCTATGACCACTTCCAGAAAGTCTTCATCGGCCTATATTGTACCTTTTTTCCCCCATCAGAAAATGCCGGTCATCAACATAGAAGATCTAACAGAAAAAGATAAAGTAAAAATGGAAGTTGAACAACTCAAGAAAGAAGTGAAACTGGAGAGACAACTGGTAAGTGGAAAGTTCCTGCTGAGAAAGAGCGGACAGAAACTGTGCAAACTTTGTAACCAGATGTAGCAGAGCTGAATTTGTCATTTCATTTTGTCTTTTTTTATTATTTTTTGTTGACTGAAACTTTCTGAGTTATAAAAATATAAAAAAGGTTTCTTTCTGTTGAATAGTAAAAGGCAGATAAGATATGGCGATAACAAAACTGCAATAGTCAGACTCAGCTCTGCTTCATCTACAAGGTGACCAGTCTGGGATCTACACTTGTTTTTCCTGTAATGACAGATAAATGGAGGATTCTGTGGTTCCAGCAAGTGACGTGTGAGCCAGGGAAGATAGGAGGGGAGACAACTGGGGGCAACACCTAGGAAAAGGCTTCATGGCTGACTATTCCTGGGATAGAAGAGAGGCTGCGACAAAAGTGGTATAAAAATATGGAGATATAGGAATATATGATAGATAGATGATAGATAGATAGATAGATAGATAATAGATAGATAATAGATAGATGATAGAAAGATAATAGATAGATAATAAATAATAAATAGATAGATGATAGATAGATAATAGATAGATAGATAGATAGATAGATAGATAGATAATAGATGATAGATATTTGCTTTGGCAAAACTGATGTGTATTTGGTCCTGCCAATAAAGCTTCTTTGAATCTTGATAGATAGATAGATAGATAGATAGATGATAGAAAGATAATAGATAATAGATAGATGATAGAACGATAATAGATAATAGATAGATGATAGAACGATAATAGATAGATAATAGATAGATAATAGATAACAGATAATATAGATAGATGATAGATAGATAGATAGATAGATAGATAGATAATAGATGATAGATAGATAGATAGAAAGATAGATAGATAGATAGATAGATAATAGATAGATAATAGATAGATAATAGATAGATGATAGATAGGAAATAGATAGATAGCTGATAGATAGATAGATAGATAGATAATAGATGATAGATAGATAATAGATGATAGATAGATAATAGATAGATAGATAGATAGATAGATAGATAGATAATAGATGATAGATAGATAGATAGATGATAGAAAGATAATAGATAATAGATAGATGATAGAACGATAATAGATAGATAATAGATAGATGATAGAACGATAATAGATAGATAATAGATAGATAATAGATAACAGATAATATAGATAGATGATAGATAGATAGATAGATAGATAGATAATAGATGATAGATAGATAGATAGATAGATAGATAGATAGATAGATAGATAATAGATGATAGATAGATAATAGATAGATAATAGATAGATAATAGATAGATGATAGATAGGAAATAGATAGATAGCTGATAGATAGATAGATAGATAATAGATGATAGATAGATAATAGATGATAGATAGATAATAGATAGATAGATAGATAATAGATGAGATAGATAGATAGATGATAGATAGATAATAGATGATAGATAGATAATAGATAGATAGATAATAGATAGCTGATAGATAGATAATAGATGATAGATAGATAATAGATGATAGATAGATAATAGATGAGATAGATAGATAGATGATAGATAGATAATAGATGATAGATAGATAATAGATAGATAGATAGATGATAGATAGATAATAGATGATAGATGATAGATAGATAATAGATAGATGATAGATAGATAATAGATGATAGATAGATAATAGATAGATAATAGATAGATAATAGATAGATAGATGATAGATAGATAATAGATATATAGATGATAGATAATAGATAGATAGATAATAGACAGATATATGATAGATATTTAGAAAAAAATTAAAAAATGATGAAAATCACAAGGATTTGATGTAGTTGAATATAAGATCCAGGGATGTATATTGTGGTGGGTAATAATATATCTTGCCAATTAATTCCTTATTCGCTGGTCATTCTGGATACAATCGTTCATGGTGCGGATTGTGACGATCATACCTGCAATCCTATTACTATACACAATCCTTATCCTGTTGGTGACATATGTTATAGAGTAACCCGGTCACACCGCGGCTCGTTCTCTTGTTCTTCTCCGGCTCTGTTCCCACCATCAGGAATAGCAGCCCTTTGGACACAGAGTATTTTTTGCTGCCTCCATAATGCTGCGTTCTAAGTGAAGAGTGCGGATTTCTGGCATGTAATAAATGGCTGCGGTTAGTGTCTCCCCTGCAGATAATTCACATACGGTGGCTCATAAACCCGCACCGCAGGGGAGTGCACACAGCGTCAAATAGAAGCGCGGTAGTTATCAGATTTCTATAAATCCCATCCACGGTGCTTGTAATGTAGAACGTTTGGACCCAGGGGAAATGTTCTGCATCCAAAGCGCTGCTATCTCTGATCGCGGGCACGCAGCATTATTAAGCTTCCATCTGCAGCTATGGCTATGTAACATGTGTCACATGTATCCATTCTCAGGCACGACCCAGCCACCGACCAGAACATTTCGGACCGGGTTCATCATTGCCTTTGTGCCTGTTTTTTGTCTGGTTTTGCACATTTTTTATTTGCATCCAGTTCATTATTGTATTTGCTACTTTTTTTAAGTCTATTTTCTATTTACTCGCTTATTTTTTTTTTTTCTTTTCCGCTCTGTGGCTGAGTTTAGTGATTCCAAATATTTTCGACTGATTCATCAACTTCTCTTTTTTTTAAAAGTTGCAAAACGTGGCGCAACTCCACTCCTGTCCCCTCCTGGTGGATTTTTGAGTACACCAGTATTTTGGTGCGACTTTTTTAGGTTGAGATGGTGATCTACTTGAATTAAAAAAATATTTTGTTTGGTGGGGGGCAAATAGTACCAGTGGTCACAGTTGACCATTAGATCACTGGTTTGAGAACCCTTATAAACAACCCTCCTATTCCTTGGCTTCCTGGACCTCTGTGTGACATAGAACAGGCGATTGACGTTTGGATAAAGATTTCTTCTTTTTTTACGGTTTATGAAAACTAATTTAGGATGAATACGCATTTAGGAAGGCTTTCCTCCACCAACCTGACATTGATCATGTGTTTCTCCATTAAGGTTTCCAAAATGTGTGAAGAAATTAAGACGTATATTGAAGGTAATTCTGGAGAAGACCCTCTTGTAAAGGGAATTCCAGAAGACAAGAACCCATTCAAGGAGAAAGGTGGATGTGTCATTGCCTAAATCCCACCTTAGGACTGGTTTCTTCAGTCAAGCGATGGTGTAGATATCTTTTTTGGCTCTCCTGGCACATGTACATCACTATGTGGAATATGGATGATGGACATTATTATTTAATTTCCTACTGCACTCTGCGAAAACTAGCACCGACCTTGGGCTTGCGGCTCACAAAGAATGTTCTGAAACCCCCCAAAAAAACTTGGCTCTAAGTGTAACATGTCCCTGTATGAGCCGCACTAGATTGTCTTCATAAAATGTGTGTTTGTTGATCCATTTACGGTAATTCCTTTTATTCTAGAATAAAAACTTGATACTCTTGTACGGTTCTTGCTGGTGTATACGAGTGTGAGATGATCCTTCAACGGAGCTCTGATACAGTTCTGATTTCCAGCTCCATGAATCCGTGTAGATGGACAATGCAGCTGAGTTTAGCTGCGTCACATTACAAACCCTTCCCTCATCTCTCCTCTTCTCATAGCGCTGTCAAGCCTTGACAGCAGGTGCCAGAGAAGAGGAAGAGGGACCAAGGGGGAGGAGAACTTGTAGGCTTGGAATGTACTATGTATTATTGCTCATCCAACTTGACAGGGAGACAAATGGAAAAACTATACGAAGGTCCAATAGCAGCGGACAGAGGGTGGACCCAGGGACTAGGTGACGAGGAAAGGGAACACTTGTCAACCTGTTCCTATCCTAAAAACAGCGGATGGGCAGTAGAGGGAAACATGGCTTCTGCCATTAGCAATCCTTTCCCTGTTTGGCTTGTGGTCCACTATGACAGGCCTGATCTCACGGCTAAGCGATTACAAGTTGCCCTTAGCACAACAGTAATTTGTGACTCATCTCTGGACAGGCACTGTGGGGGAAGGGGCAGTGCAGCAAAGGTAACAGTGCTATGAGAAAAGGAAAGCTGATAGAGGGGTTTGTAACGTAACACAGCTAAACTCAGCTGTTCTGCCATTTCCTCTACATGGAACTTATTTGAAAGGTTTTTGTCACCGGTTCTCTATTCCTGGCATTTTCTAATCATGCAGGAGGTGAGACCAGGAGATCAGAGCTGTATCCTTGCATCTTGCACACTGAAAAATCTGCTCGGAGCTATGGTGGTGGTTTGTTTTTCTTTCCTTTGAGTGTTGCTGCCTGCATATGATTGGTCAACATCATGAAGGGAGAAGAAGTGCACGCCCCAAGTGAGAACTGTCTGATATCACCCACTTGGATGGTACCTCATTAGGTGCCAAATACTTTGATAATGTCTCTGTAATGGCGCAATGGAGACGCAAAATTAAAAAAAATAATAATTATTCCACAAAGCAGTCACTGTTACATAATAGTATGAAGTTCAATGTGAAAAATTTGGTGAAAAATTCTCTTTAAAAGGCCCATTTTCAACTTAAGCATCATTCAACTGCTGATGGGGAAGAACTAAGCAGGAACAGGGAACAAAAGTCCACTGTTCTGGTTGTTGATGAAGGTCCCAGGAGATATGTGATCATTTGTTTAGGCTGGAACACCCCTTTTACCAGTTTGATCCATTGTTGATTTTATTCTTCATACAAGCAATTAAAATGCAACATACAATTTCCTGTACAGCTGTCCTTCACATCACAGCATCTGCAGCCATGTTGATTGTCCATATACGTCAGTTTTCCCCATAATATAATTGTGTTTTCTTAAAAGTGATAAAGATAAAACTTGCTGAGACTCGTGAACCTCCTCATAGACCCATGTGAGAAAGTTCAGGACATCTCTCAGGATCTTCTGCTCTCCAGAATCAATAGTGCCGTCCTATTGTACATTCAGGATTCATTGTTCCCAGGCGTTAATAGCTTGATCCTGTGTGTATATAACTCTGATATCCTGGTCCTGTAGGTCATTCTCCCAAGGCTCCAGGAAGCTGACATGTGGAATGGTTTGGTGATGACCTCCCACTGGAGAGCTGCCGGTCATTCCATTACTGAAAGAAAAGTATCATTAAAAAAATCTAATTTTATCTCCTATTTAAATGTGTAGCAGTTGTATTTTTCTGTAGAGGGGCAGTATTATAGTAGTTATATTCTTGTACATAGGGGCAGTATTATAGTAGTTATATTCTTGTACATAGGGGCAGTATTATAGTAGTTATATTCTTGTACATAGGAGCAGTATTATAGTAGTTATATTCTTGTACGTAGGGGCAGTATTATAGTAGTTATATTCCTGTACATAGGGGCAGTATTATAGTAGTTATTTTCTTGTATATAGGGGCAGTATTATAGTAGTTATATTCCTGTACATAGGGGGCAGTATTATAGTAGTTATATTCTTGTACATAGGAGCAGTATTATAGTAGTTATATTCTTGTACGTAGGGGCAGTATTATAGTAGTTATATTCTTGTACATAGGAGCAGTATTATAGTAGCTATATTCTTGTACATAGGGGACAGTATTATAGTAGTTATTTTCTTGTATATAGGGACAGTATTATAGTAGTTATATTCCTGTACATAGGGGGCAGTATTATAGTAGTTATATTCTTATACATATGAGCAGTATTATAGTAGTTATATTCTTGTACATAGGAGCAGTATTATAGTAGTTATATTCTTGTACATAGGAGAAGTATTATATTAGTTATATTCTTGTACATATGGGCAGTATTATAATAGTTATATTCTTGTACATAGGAGCAGTATTATAGTAGTTATATTCTTGTACATAGGAGCAGTATTATAGTAGTTATATTCTTGTACATAGGAGCAGTATTATAGTAGTTATATTCTTGTACATAGGAGCAGTATTATAGTAGTTATTTTCTTGTATATAGGGGGCAGTATTATAATAGTTATATTCTTGTACATAGGAGCAGTATTATAGTAGTTATATTCTTGTACATAGGAGCAGTATTATAGTAGTTATATTCTTGTACATAGGAGCAGTATTATAGTAGTTATATTCTTGTACATAGGAGCAGTATTATAGTAGTTACATTCTTGTACATAGGGGACAGTATTATAGTAGTTATTTTCTTGTATATAGGGGGCAGCATTATAGTAGGTATATTCTTGTACATAGGAGCAGTATTATAGTAGTTATATTCTTGTACATAGGAGCAGTATTATAGTAGTTATATTCTTGTACATAGGAGCAGTATTATAGTAGTTACATTCTTGTACATAGGGGACAGTATTATAGTAGTTATTTTCTTGTATATAGGGGGCAGTATTATAATAGTTATATTCTTGTACATAGGAGCAGTATTATAGTAGTTATATTCTTGTACATAGGAGCAGTATTATAGTAGTTATATTCTTGTACATAGGAGCAGTATTATAGAAGTTATATTCTTGTACATAGGAGCAGTATTATAGTAGTTATATTCTTGTACATAGGAGCAGTATTATAGTAGTTATATTCTTGTACATAGGAGCAGTATTATAGTAGTTATATTCTTGTACATAGGGGGAGTATTATAGTAGTTATATTCTTGTACATAGGAGCAGTATTATAGTAGTTATATTCTTGCACATAGGAGCAGTATTATAGTAGTTATATTCTTGTACATAGGAGCAGTATTATAGTAGTTATATCCTTGTACATAGGGACAGTATTATAGTAGCTATATTCTTGTACATAGGGGCAGTATTATAGTAGCTATATTCTTGTACATAGGAGCAGCATTATAGTAGTTATAATCTTGTACATAGGGGCAGTATTATAGTAGTTATATTCTTGTACATAGGGGCAGTATTATAATAGTTATATTCTTATATATAGGAGCTGTATTATAGTAGTTATATTCTTGTACATAGGGGCAGTATTATAGTAGTTATATTCTTGTACATAGGAGCAGTATTATAGTAGTTATATTCTTGTACATAGGAGAAGTATTATAGTAGTTATAGTCTTGTACATAGGAGCAGTATTATAGTAGTTATATTCTTGTACATAGGGGCAGTATTATAGTAGTTATATTCTTGTACATAGGAGCAGTATTATAGTAGTTATATTCTTGTACATAGGAGCAGTATTATAGTAGTTATATTCTTATATATAGGAGCTGTATTATAGTAGTTATATTCTTGTACATAGGGGCAGTATTATAGTAGTTATATTCTTGTACATAGGGGCAGTGTTATAGTAGTTATATTATTGTACATAGGGGCAGTATTATAGTAGTTATATTCGTGTACATAGGAGCAGTATTATGGTAGTTATATTCTTGTACATAGGGGCAGTATTATAATAGTTATATTCTTATATATAGGAGCTGTATTATAGTAGTTATATTCTTGTACATAGGAGAAGTATTATAGTAGTTATATTCTTGTACATAGGGGCAGTATTATAGTAGTTATATTCCTGTACATAGGAGCAGTATTATAGTAGTTATATTCTTGTACATAGGAGCAGTATTATAGTAGTTATATTCTTGTACATAGGGGCAGTATTATAGTAGTTATATTCTTGTACATAGGAGCAGTATTATAGTAGTTATATTCTTGTACATAGGAGCAGTATTATAGTAGTTATATTCTTGTACATAGGGGCAGTATTATAGTAGTTATATTCTTGTACATAGGGGCAGTATTATAGTAGGTATATTCTTGTACATAGGGGCAGTATTATAGTAGGTATATTCTTGTACATAGGAGAAGTATTATAGTAGTTATAGTCTTGTACATAGGAGCAGTATTATAGTAGTTATATTCTTGTACATAGGGGCAGTATTATAGTAGTTATATTCTTGTACATAGGAGCAGTATTATAGTAGTTATATTCTTGTACATAGGAGCAGTATTATAGTAGTTATATTCTTATATATAGGAGCTGTATTATAGTAGTTATATTCTTGTACATAGGGGCAGTATTATAGTAGTTATATTCTTGTACATAGGGGCAGTGTTATAGTAGTTATATTATTGTACATAGGGGCAGTATTATAGTAGTTATATTCGTGTACATAGGAGCAGTATTATGGTAGTTATATTCTTGTACATAGGGGCAGTATTATAATAGTTATATTCTTATATATAGGAGCTGTATTATAGTAGTTATATTCTTGTACATAGGAGAAGTATTATAGTAGTTATATTCTTGTACATAGGAGCAGTATTATAGTAGTTATATTCTTGTACATAGGAGCAGTATTATAGTAGTTATATTCTTGTACATAGGGGCAGTATTATAGTAGTTATATTCTTGTACATAGGAGCAGTATTATAGTAGTTATATTCTTGTACATAGGAGCAGTATTATAGTAGTTATATTCTTGTACATAGGGGCAGTATTATAGTAGTTATATTCTTGTACATAGGGGCAGTATTATAGTAGGTATATTCTTGTACATAGGGGCAGTATTATAGTAGGTATATTCTTGTACATAGGAGCAGTATTATAGTAGTTATATTCTTGTACATAGGAGCAGTATTATAGTAGTTATATTCTTGTACATAGGAGCAGTATTATAGTAGTCATATTATTGTACATAGGGGCAGTATTATAGTAGTTATATTCTTGTACATAGGGGCAGTATTATAGTAGTCATATTATTGTACATAGGGGCACTATTATAATAGTTATATTCTTGCACATAGGGGCAGTATTGTAGTATATTCTTGCACATAGGGGCAGTATTATAATAGTTATATTCTTGTACATAGGAGCAGTATTATAGTATATTCTTGCACATAGGGGCAGTATTATAGTAGTTATATTCTTGTATATAGGAGCAGTATTATATTAGTTATTTTCTTGTACATAGGAGCAGTATTATAGTAGTTATATTCTTGTACATAGGAGCAGTATTATAGCAGTTATATTCTTGTATATAGGAGCAGTATTATAGTAGTTATATTCTTGTACATAGGGGCAGTATTATAGTAGTTATATTCTTGTACATAGGGGCAGTATTATAGTAGTTATATTCTTGTATATAGGGGCAGTATTATAGTAGGTATTATATTATTGTACATAGGGGCAGTATTATAGTAGTTATATTCTTGTACATAGGGGCAGTATTATAGTAGTTATATTATTGCACATAAGGGCAATATTTTATTAGATACATTTGTCTACATGGAGGCGGTATTGTATCACTTATATAATGGCGGTGATAATACAGTTATTTTCCTGTATATTGTGTGCAATGTTATTGAAGTTAGTGATAGTGTGAAGATTTAGTTGCACCAAATATTTTCTCAAACTTTGATGTCTGGAGCAATGACGGTAAACCTCAGATTGCACGCCCAGTGTTGATTTACAATAATAATAATAATAATAATAATCTTTATTTTTATATAGCGCTAACATATTCCGCAGCGCTTTACAGTTTTGCACACATTATCATCACTGTCCCCAATGGGGCTCACAATCTAGAATCCCTGTCAGTATGTCTTACAATCAGTAAGTATGACCCTACAGCTCAGAGTCTTCATGGAGTTACCTGATAATGTTCGGATAAGTATAATATCATCTTCACTTTACAGGACACCAATCAGACGGTAACTGAAATGACTGTCCGAGCGTGGCCGCGATAATTGCACAGGTCATAGTTTATCCTTGTCTGGGATTTCTGCATGTTAGATTAAGCAGAAGCCGTCGTGTGATTACTAATCAGCTCTAGAAGGACGTTTGGTTGATATTACCTCAGAGACAAAACGGGGCAGATTTCAAGGTGCGAGAAATGTTTGGCATGATTTTTTTTTTTACAGAAAAAATGCTTAGAATTAATCCGTGATTGACACTTTTTAAAGGCTAAATAAAAAAAACGATGACAAATAGCAAATTGTCCCTGCTACGTTGATCTACTTTTCAGACAAGGTTTAACACAATGTATGAAACTGTCTTCAAAAATAATAAGACCAGCGATATAAAGCAGAGGGGATGACGTAGCCCTCCCATAAAGAAAGACTAAAGCGGTTTTCGAGGTTCTCTGGCTTACGATTGCTCGAAACATCGAAAAATGTTTGCATAACTTTACAAATTTTACAACTTGTGTTGCTTTTTAATCTCAGTCCTGAAATTTTCGGGAACAGTGAACGGAGCTCGGGTTGGAGGTCACTTTGCTAAATCTGCCAGGCAAATTCACCATATTTTCCGCCTCCAATTTTTATGTGAATTTCGATGGCTCACGGCCGTTGAAAAATGAGCAAAATTGATCGAAATTGCACTCAGTGATCGGCTGCAGCGTTATCGATGTGACCTCGGCGCTTTAGATAAACTGGGAGCAGCGACAGAGGCGTCAGGTACGGCGAGTAAAGCGCCAGATTGGGGTTTTTTTTTTGCACAATAAACTACAAAATATTTCTTAAACATTAAAAACTCCTTTAAGAGGTGCACGCCTCGTAATTAGTTTGATGCATCGTATTCCAGCACATCTTCATGTAAATTAATGGGTAAAAGACCAAAAGCCCAGGCCCATGTTTGTTGGCTATTATCCATATCCGTGTCGCAAGGCTCTGTAAACAGGGCCGCCATCAGGGCATTACAGCCGTGACTGGCGTATGGGGCCCGGTGAGCAGAGGGGGCCCGCATCGGGCCCCGTCTTACCTGCTCACCGGGCCCCTACCGGCAGCCGCAGCCTGAACCGGGCCCTTAGCGGCGGCCAGCGCTACAGCTGTTTAACGCTATTGACAATAGTTAATAGCCTGGAGAGCTGGAGAGAGCAGGAGCGCGGCAGGTAAGCAGAACTTTTTTTTTTTTTTATTTTATTCAGAGTGGCGATCCGGGGTGGGTGGGGGGGGGGGGGTGGGGGCAGAAAGCTGGACACGAAGGGGGGGGGGGCAGGAAGCTGGACACAGAGGGGGCAGGGCAGTAATGCTGGACACAGGGGGGGGGGGGCAGAAAGCTGGACACAGGGGGGGCAGAAAGCTGGACACAGAGGGGGCAGAAAGCTGCTGGACACAGGGGGGGGGCAGAAAGCTGGACACAGAGGGGGCAGGGCAGTAATGCTGGACACAGGGGGGGCAGAAAGCTGGACACAGGGGGGGCAGAAAGCTGGTCACAGGGGGGGCAGGGCAGTAAAGCTGGACACAGGGGGGGCAGAAAGCTGGACACAGAGGGGGCAGAAAGCTGGACACAGGGGGGCAGAAAGCTGGACACAGAGGGGGCAGAAAGCTGGACACAGAAGGGGCAGAAAGCTGGACACAGGGGGGGCAGAAAGCTGGACACAGGGGGGCAGGGCAGTAAAGCTGGACACAGGGGGGCAGAAAGCTGGACACAGAGGGGGCAGAAAGCTGGACACAGGGGGGCAGAAAGCTGGACACAGAGGGGGCAGAAAGCTGGACACAGAAGGGGCAGAAAGCTGGACACGGGGGTTGAAAGCTGGACACAGGGGGGCAGGGCAGTAAAGCTGGACACAGGGGGGGCAGAAAGCTGGACACAGGGGGGGCAGAAAGCTGGACACAGGGGGGGCAGAAAGCTGGACACAGGGGGGGCAGGGCAGTAAAGCTGGACACAGGGGGGGCAGAAAGCTGGACACAGAGAGGGCAGAAAGCTGGACACAGGGGGGGCAGAAAGCTGGACACAGGGGGGGCAGAAAGCTGGACACAGGGGGGGCATAAAGCTGGACACAGGGGGGGCAGGGCAGTAAAGCTGGACACAGGGGGGGCAGAAAGCTGGACACAGTGGGGCAGGAATGCTGGACACAGTGGGGGCAGAAAGCTGGACACAGAGGGGGCAGAAAGCTGGACACAGGGGGGGGCAGAAAGCTGGACACAGAGGGGGCAGAAAGCTGGACACGGGGGGGGGGCAGAAAGCTGGACACAGAGGGGGCAGGGCAGTAATGCTGGACACAGGGGGGGCAGAAAGTTGGACACAGGGGGGGCAAAAAGCTGGACACAGGAAGGGCAGAAAGCTGGACACAGAGGGGGCAGAAAGCTGGACACAGGGGGCAGAAAGCTGGACACAGAGGGGGCAGAAAGCTGGACACAGGGGGGCAGGGCAGTAAAGCTGGACACAGGGGGGGGCAGAAAGCTGGACACAGGGGGGGGCAGAAAGCTGGACACAGGGGGGGCAGGGCAGTAAAGCTGGACACAGGGGGGGCAGAAAGCTGGACACAGAGGGGGCAGAAAGCTGGACACAGGGGGGGCAGAAAGCTGGACACAGGGGGGGCAGAAAGCTGGACACGGGGGGGGCAGAAAGCTGGACACAGGGGGGGCAGAAAGCTGGACACAGGGGGGCAGGGCAGTAAAGCTGGACACGGGGGGCAGAAAGCTGGACACAGTGGGGCAGGAATGCTGGACACAGTGGGGGCAGAAAGCTGGACACAGAGGGGGCAGAAAGCTGGACACAGGGGGGGGCAGAAAGCTGGACACAGAGGGGGCAGAAAGCTGGACACAGAGGGGGCAGAAAGCTGGACACAGAGGGGGCAGGGCAGTAATGCTGGACACAGGGGGGGCAGAAAGTTGGACACAGGGGGGGCAAAAAGCTGGACACAGGGGGGGGCAGAAAGCTGGACACAGAGGGGGCAGAAAGCTGGACACAGAGGGGGCAGAAAGCTGGACACAGGGGGGGCAGAAAGCTGGACACAGGGGGGCAGGGCAGTAATGCTGGACACAGGGGGGGCAGAAAGTTGGACACAGGGGGGGCAAAAAGCTGGACACAGGGGGGGGCAGAAAGCTGGACACAGAGGGGGCAGAAAGCTGGACACAGAGGGGGCAGAAAGCTGGACACAGGGGGGGCAGAAAGCTGGACACGGGGGGCAGAAAGCTGGACACAGGGGGGGCAGGGCAGTAAAGCTGGACACAGGGGGGGGCAGAAAGCTGGACACAGAGGAGGCAGAAAGCTGGACACAGGGGGGGCAGAAAGCTGGACACAGGGGGGGCAGAAAGCTGGACACAGGGGGGGCAGAAAGCTGGACACAGGGGGGGCAGAAAGCTGGACACAGGGGGGGCAGAAAGCTGGACACAGGGGGGGCAGAAAGCTGGACACGGGGGGCAGGGCAGTAAAGCTGGACACGGGGGGAGGAAAGCTGGACACAGTGGGGCAGGAATGCTGGACACAGTGGGGGCAGAAAGCTGGACACAGAGGGGGCAGAAAGCTGGACACGGGGGGGGGGGGCAGAAAGCTGGCCACAGGGGGGGCAGAAAGCTGGACACGGGGGGGCAGAAAGCTGGACACAGGGGGGGGCAGAAAGCTGGACACACAGTGGGGCAGAAAGCTGGACACAGGGGGGGCAGAAAGCTGGACACAGAGGGGGCAGAAAGCTGGACACAGAGGGGGCAGAAAGCTGGACACAGGGGGGCAGAAAACTGGACACAGGGGGGGCAGGGCAGTAAAGCTGGACACAGGGGGGCAGAAAACTGGACACAGGGGGGGCAGAAAGCTGTACACAGGGGGGGCAGAAAGCTGGACACAGGGGGGGCAGGGCAGTAAAGCTGGACACAGGGGGGGCAGAAAGCTGGACACAGAGGGGGCAGAAAGCTGGACACAGGGGGGGGCAGAAAGCTGGACACAGGGGGGCAGAAAGCTGGACACAGGGGGGGGCAGAAAGCTGGACACAGGGGGGGCAGAAAGCTGGACACAGGGGGGGCAGAAAGCTGGACACAGGGTGGGCAGAAAGCTGGACACAGGGGGGCAGGGCAGTAAAGCTGGACACAGGGGGGGGGCAGAAAGCTGGACACAGTGGGGCAGGAATGCTGGACACAGTGGGGGCAGAAAGCTGGACACGGGGGAGGGCAGAAAGCTGGCCACAGGGGGGGGCAGAAAGCTGGACACAGTGGGGCAAGAATGCGGGACACAGTGGGGGCAGAAAGCTGGACACAGAGGGGGCAGAAAGCTGGACACGGGGGGCAGAAAGCTGGCCACAGGGGGGGGCAGAAAGCTGGACACAGGGGGGGCAGAAAGCTGGACACAGGGGGGGCAGAATGCTGGACACACAGTGGGGCAGAAATGCTGGACACAGAGGGGGCAGAAAGCTGGACACAGGGGGGGCAGAAAGCTGGACACAGGGGGGGCAGAAAGCTGGACACAGGGGGGGCAGAAAGCTGGACACACAGTGGGGCAGAAATGCTGGACACAGAGGGGGCAGAAAGCTGGACACAGGGGGCAGAAAGCTGGACACAGGGAGGGCAGAAAGCTGGACACAGGGGGCAGAAAGCTGGACACAGGGGGGGCAGAAAGCTGGACACAGGGGGGGCAGAAAGCTGGACACAGGGAGGGCAGAAAGCTGGACACAGGGGGGGCAGAAAGCTGGACACAGAGGGGGCAGAAAGCTGGACACAGTGGGGCAGAATGCTGGACACAGTGGGGCAGGAATGCTGGACACACAGTGGGGTAGAAATGCTGGACACAGTGGGGCAGAATGCTGGACACACAGTGGGGCAGAAATGCTGGACACAGTGGGGCAGAATGCTGGAGACAGTGGGGCAGAAATGCTGGACACACAAGGGCAGAAATGCTGGACACAGTGGGACATAAATGCTGAACACAGTGGATGAAAGACATGGGGGCATGACTGGAGACAGATGGGGCAGAATGGAGACACAGGGGGCATAATTGGAGACAAGTGGCAGAATTGCAGACACAGGGGCATGGTTGGAGACATAGGGGGCAGAATGGAGACATGGGGCATGATTGGAGACACTGGGGGCAGAATTGGAGACAGATCGTGCAGGATCATGGGGCAGGATGGATATGATGGAGACAGATGGGGCCGGATGGAGAGATCACATGGGGCGATCATATGGGGCAGGATGGGGAGATCATATGGGGCAGAATGGATACTCATGAGGGCAGGATGGGAGAACATATGGCTGACGCCAGGAATGAGACACACGGTGGCCAGGATGGGGAATATTATTACCATAGGGGCTAATTTAGGGATATTATTACTGCAGTGATGTATTTATTTTATTTTTTGAGTATACTGTTTTAAATGAGGGGGCGGTCCTGTTACTGTATAGAGTGATACTATGTTGCCTCTTTTTCTTCATGTGGTGTAATGTAGAAGTTGTGAAAAATTAAGTAATGTATTCTACAAGCGGAGCTCGAGATAACTGTGTTATTTCCTGCAGAGACGAGCCTTGGCTGGATGAAATGATGGCGGTCTGTGTTGGATGAAAGATGAAGGACTTCACCTAGAGACATCACTGGTGAGTCAGTGTGTTACCTATACACTGACACTATATACTGTATACTATATACAGAGCTCCTGTGTATAATTTCACTAGTGATCACTGTATTACCTGTACACTGACACTGCATACTAAGTACAGGTCTCCTGTGTATAATGGCACTTATGGTGATAGTATGGTGCTTTTTTTTAAATTACTGATCAGAATTGTAGTATTCGGTCACTTTGTGGTGGTAATATGTGGTCTGGTCATGGTGTTGTGGTATTTGTTCCTTGTATGTGATATTATTCGATCACTGTGGTGGTAATATGTGGTCTGGACATGGTGTTGTGGTATTTGTTCCTTGTATGTGATATTATTGGTCATTTTAAACATTGAAAAATAAATAAAAATATACCTAAATTGTATTGCATATTTTAACAAATATTTAATAGGTTACAGCATAGTAGGGCCTGGCCAAAAGTGTCTACCGTGTTATAGTGGCGGCTTAAAAAATCTTTTGGCCAAAACAAAAGCTGCCGGCTATATGTGTGATCTGGTGATGGGAACTGTTAATGTGTGATAGGTGAGAAGTGGAGTTTTTCCAAGAGAGAGCGGTGGGACTGTGGACAGTTCGAGGGGTGGAGTGTGGAGGCGGGGCTGGGGTGGAGCCTGGGCGGAGTCTCAAGGGGGCCCCGAAAATTTTGCCAGTATGGGGCCCCGAAATTTCTAGTGGCAGCCCTGTCTGTAAAGGGTTGAACGTTGACTTATTGGATCATTACTGTTAGGGGGTGGCACTACAAATATAATTTCCTTTTCTTATAGTAGAGAAGCTGTTATGTAAAGTTTTTATTCCATGGAGTAGAGGTGAACCTATTGGTACAAGCTGTGCAGCCGTAAAGGGTAAGTAGAACCATTTCTACATCTAAAGCAGGTGGGATTGTGCATTATGATGATTTATTGGACTGTTCTTACACAGGGGTCTCTTCTGTCTATGTCCGCTCTTGCCATGGAGCATTGGCAGTAGGCCCCCAGAATAGTCATCGGACCCCCAAAACCTTAAGTTTATTATAGCACTGTACAGTCATGGCCAAAAGTTTTGAGAATGAGACAAATATTAATTTTTCCAAAGTCTACTGCTTCATTTTTTCTAATGGCAATATGCATATACTCCTGAATGTCAGAGTGATCAGCTTAACAGCAATTACTGTACTTGCAAAGTCAATATTTGCCCAGAAAATGAACTTTAACCCCCAAAACACATTTCAACCTCATTGCAGTCCTGCCTTAAAAGGAGCAGCTAACATCGTTTTAGTGATTGATCCATTAACACAGGTGTGGGTGTTGATGAGGACAGGGCTGGCGATCAATCAGTCATGATTAAGTAAGAATGACATCACTGGACACTTTAAAAGGAGGCTGATGCTTGGTATCATTGTTTCTCTTCAGTTAACCATGGTTATCTCTAAAGAAACACGTGCAGCCATCATTGCAATGCACAAAAATGGCCTAACAGGGAAGAGTATCGCAGCTACAAAGATTGCACCTCAGTCAACAATCTATCGCATCATCAAGAACTTCAAGGAGAGAGCTTCCATTGTTGTCAAAAAGGCTCCAGGGCGCCCAAGAAAGACCAGCAAGCGCCAGGACCGGATCTTAAAACTGTTTCAGCTGCGGGATCGGACTACCAGCAGTGCCGAGCTTGCTCAGGAATGGCAGCAGGCTGGTGTGAGTGCTTCTGCATGCACTGTGAGGCAGAGACTCTTTGAGCAAGGCCTGGTTTCAAGGAGGGCAGCAAAGAAGCCACTTCTCTCCAGAAATAACATCAGTGACCGACTGATATTCTGCAAAAGGTACAGGGAGTGGACTGCTGAGGACTGGGGCAAAGTCATTTTCTCTGATGAATCCCCTTTTCGATTGTTTGGGACATCTGGAAAACAGCTTATTCGGAGAAGAAGAGGTGAGCGCTCCCACCAGTCTTGTCTCATGCCAACTGTAAAGCATCCTGAATCCATTCATGTGTGGGGTTGCTTCTCAGCCAAGGGAATCGGCTCACTCACAGTCTTGCCTAAAAACACAGCCATGAATAAAGAATGGTACCAGAATGTCCTCCAAGAGAAACTTCTCCCAACCGTCCAAGAGCAGTTTGGTGCCCAACAATGCCTTTTCCAGCATGATGGAGCACCTTGCCATAAAGCAAAGGTGATAACTAAATGGCTCATGGAACAAAACATACAGATTTTGGGTCCATGGCCTGGAAACTCCCCAGATCTTAATCCCATTGAGAACTTGTGGTCAATCATTAAGAGACAGGTGGACAAACAAAAACCAACAAATTCTGGCAAAATGCAAGCATTGATTATGCAAGAATGGACTGCTATCAGTAAGGATTTGGTCCAGAAGTTGATTTGAGAGCATGCCAGGGAGAATTGCAGAGGTCTTGAAGAAGAAGGGTCAACACTGCAAATATTGACTTGCTGCATTAACTCATTCTAACTGTCAATATAACCCATTGGTACTCATAATATGATTGCAATTATATTTCTGTATGTGATATAAACATTAGACAAACACGAATAAAAACCAGAGGGCAGCAGATCATGTGAAAATATAATTTTGGTGTCATTCTCAAAATTTTTGGCCATGACTGTAGTTTCTTGGAGCAGTTCATAAAATGATGTGAAATACCTCTCCGCTTTGGAGAAAAGTATTGGGTCCACTCTTTAGTTTTTGAATTCAGGATTTTTACCTGCCCATCCCCCATTCCATTTTACTTTACTACCATGGGACAGATTGGCCGGTGGTCCAGAGCTCGTTGATACCAGCGCGGTCCCGAAATAGGAGCCACCGGGGTGTCGAGTCCGCTCCTGACATTTCTTCCTCCTGAATCTTCTCCCATCTCTTCTTATTGAGAAGCGGAAGGAACCGCAGCCTTGAAGTGGAGACCCCATAACGTTACAGAGCAGGGGGCCGAGTGTTGAGCAGAGGACAAAAAAAAAATTCTACAAGGGGCTCGAGGGGGGAAGTTGTGCCACTTAAATTGCTTTAGAGAGGGCATTTTCTATCAAGAATTGCATGACAATGCAGCCAAGGACTAAACTGCGACATTCACAACTCTTTTGACACTAAACCTGACAGGCCAAAGTATTTTTACAAAATTTGGCAGCTGTGGTTATACGAGAGCAGAACGCGCCATAACATTGTATATGTCCAATAATAGCAAAGTAAAACTAAGCATCGCAGAAAAAAATACTTCTGCAGTGGAAAAACATACAATGGAAAGTTCCCAGGACGCAGCATGAAGGAAGTGTGGAGTATAACCCTCATCCTTTGCTGTTTTTGAGGTACCATCTGGAGCCTGAAGCCTAGGGAGTGACCAGCGAGATCTTTCTCCTGCTGACCCAGTCATGGGTAAAGCATGACCTTCGTGGCTTCCTGTGGATAAAATGTCTGGGTTATCCTTTCATCATGTGTATTCAGCCATGCACTCGGAGATCCATGCTGCTGCTGCTGTCTTTGAGGTCCCTATTAAATACATGTAGGCTTCTAAATTTAATGCAGGCCACATGTTCTGTTAGGTAGAGGTATGAGTAGATGAGAAGCGCAACGGGCCAGTCGTGGTTCGCATTCCCTGTAATCAAGGTCAAAGTCCGGTGAATCAAGGTCAACTAGCAAACATGGTCTCTCACTAGAACTGGTGGGAACGTCTTGAAATGGTATATTAGGGTATATTAGACGTGTTGTCGGTACACCAGGTGCACCGATTCCTCTGTCGTTGCTTGGTTTTCCTGGTTTGGCTGTTTTTGGTTCTATCCAGGTTGAATTGTCAGTGAAGCACAGTTGTGTTCGAGTTGCTGTGGTGAAGGGTCTTATGTGAGTGGTGACGGCGCGGAGAATGAGGTGACAATGGTTCTTAGCCAACAGCTATTTATTTGTTGAACACCAATATATATATATAAAGTAGAGTGTGTGTGTGTATCAGCCATGCCCACTCCACTTAGGCTGGGTTAACACTGCGTTAGTGTGACCCGTTTAACGGACTACGCTACACCGCGGTGTAACGTAGTCCGTTAATGCCGCCATTACTTTCTATGGCGGACGCATCGCTAGCGCACGCCCACAATGGGTGTGCGCTAGCGATGTGCCGTCATTGAGTGACGGACCCGAGACGCGGGCTGCAGCGTTTCCGGGTCCGTCACTGCTAGCGCAGATAGAGCTAGCAGATGCTCCATCTGTGCTAGCGCTGTGCCAACGTCGGCACTTGCGTTAGCGCAGTCCGTTTAACGTATATGTTGAACTGACTGCACTAACGCAGTGTGAAGTTAGCCTTAAGCCCCCACCAATCACTAAGCATGTGTGTGTATCAGCCACGCCCACTCAGCATAGCCCCAACCAATCACTAAGCATCTTTCTTTTCACCGGAGCTGTTTGTAAGAAGCTGAGCTGTGATTGGTTGCTATGAGCAGCAGTTTTCCTTGTAGACAGTTGTGGTAACTGAGGCCTATTATTCTTATCATTTCTATGGTGTTGTCGTCCTTCTGTGAAGCTGGAAATAACATAACAATAACACAGACCACCCTCTGCCACAGACTGCAGGGGGCCCAGAATCAGGAACTTCTTTGTCTGGCATGAAGCATCTCATTAACGTAAAGCTTCAAACACAAAATAAAAAAAGAAACACAAGACGGATTTCTCCAACCCAGGAATCATTTTAATCAGTGCAACAGCGCAAACCTGACAATGTTGGCTCTGACGGGATGATGTGGGATATTAGGGGTAGTAGTCTGGTGGCTCTGGCTGGCGGGATGATGTGGGTTATTAGGGGTAGTAGTCCGGTGGCTCTGGCTGGCGGGATGATGTGGGTTATTAGGGGTAGTAGTCCGGTGGCTCTGGCTGACAGGATGATGTGGGTTATTAGGGGTAGTAGTCCAGTGGCTCTGGCTGACAGGATAATGTGGGATATTAGAGGTAGTAGTCCAGTGGCTCTGGCTAATTGGATGATTGGAATATTAGGGGTAGTAGTCCGGTGGCTCTGGCTGAAGGGATGATGTGGGATATTAGGGGTAGTAGTCCGGTGGCTCTGGCTGGCGGGATGATGTGGGATATTAGGGGTAGTAGTCCGGTAGCTCTGGCTGACAGGATGATGTGGGATATTAGGGGTAGTAGTCCAGTGGCTCTGGCTAATTGGATGATTGGAATATTAGGGGTAGTAGTCCGGTGGCTCTGGCTGAAGGGATGATGTGGGATATTAGAGGTAGTAATTCAGTGGCTCTGGCTGGCGGGATGATGTGGGATATTAGGGGTAGTAGTCCGGTGGCTCTGGCTGGCGGGATGATGTGGGTTATTAGGGGTAGTAGTCCGGTGGCTCTGGCTGACGGGATGTTGTGGGATATTAGGGGTAGTAGTCCGGTGGCTCTGGCTGGCAGGATGATGTGGGATATTAGGAGTAGTAGTCCGGTGGCTCTGGCTGAAGGGATGATGTGGGATATTAGAGGTAGTAATTCAGTGGCTCTGGCTGGCGGGATGATGTGGGATATTAGGGGTAGTAGTCCGGTGGCTCTGGCTGGCGGGATGATGTGGGTTATTAGGGGTAGTAGTCCGGTGGCTCTGGCTGACGGGATGTTGTGGGATATTAGGGGTAGTAGTCCGGTGGCTCTGGCTGGCAGGATGATGTGGGGTATTAGGGGTAGTAGTCCGGTGGCTCTGGCTGATGGGATGATTGGGATATTAGGTGTAGTAGTCCGGTGGCTCTGACGAGATGATGTGGGATATTAGGGGTAGTAGTCCAGTGGCTCTGGCTGATGGGATGATTGGGATATTAGGATTAGTAGTCCGGTGGCTCTGGCTGACGGGATGATGTGGGATATTAGGGGTAGTAGTCCGGTGGCTCTGGCTGGCAGGATGATGTGGGATATTAGGGGTAGTAGTCTGGTGGCTCTGGCTGATGGGATGATTGGGATATTAGGTGTAGTAGTCCGGTGGCTCTGACGAGATGATGTGGGATATTAGGGGTAGTAGTTCGGTGGCTCTGGCTGACGAGATGATGTGGGATATTAGGGGTAGTAGTCCAGTGGCTCTGGCTGATGGGATGATTGGGATATTAGGATTAGTAGTCCGGTGGCTCTGACGAGATGATGTGGGGTATTAGGGGTAGTAATTCGGTGGCTCTGGCTGATGGGTTGATGTGGGAAATCTGTTCATCTTTGCACCCGAAGGAAAACCCAAAAAATGTTGTTTACCAAAAGGCTCTTGAATGAGTTGGAGATAAAATGCTATCAATATTTGGGTAATCATTTAGTTAATTTGTGTTGCAAATATGTAGTGTTGAATAAATGATGTGAAATGTTTTTATGTGCAATATAATCATTATAAATTTGTTATAACTAACCACAGTTTGTTACTATGCCGGGCAACGCTGGGCTCTTCAGCTAGTATATTATTATTATTATTATACATTTTTATAGCCCCATTTATTCCATGGCGCTTTACATGTGAATACGGGCAAATATAGACAAATACATTAAACATGAGCAAATAACAAGGCACACGGGTACATAAGGAGGGAGGACCCTGCCCGCGAGGGCTCACAGTCTGCAGGGGATGGGTGATGAAACACTAGGAGAGGGTAGGGCAGGTTATGCGGCGGTTCAGTAAGTTCAGGATCACTGCAGGCTGTTGGCTTGTCAGGTTCTTTTTGAAGGTTTCTATGTTAGGCGAGAGTCTGATGTGTTGGGGTAGAGAGTTCCAGAGTATGGGGGAAGCACGGGAGAAGTCTTGGATGTGGTTGTGGGAAGAAGAGATGAGAGGGGACTAGAGAAGGAGGTCTTATGAGGATCGGAGGTTGCATGTAGGTAGGTAACGGGAGACCATGTCACAGATGTATGGAGGAAACAGGTTGTGGATGGCTTTGTATGTCATTGTGAGGGTTTTGAACTAAAGTCTCTGGGCGATAGGAAGCCAGTGAAGGGCTTGACATAGGGGAGAGGCTGGTGAATAGCAGGGAGACAGGTAGATTAGTCGGGCGGCAGAGTGTAGGATGGATTGGAGTTGTGCCAGAGTGCTAGAGGGGAGTCCAGAGAGTAGGAGGTTGCAGTAGTCGAGGCGGGAGATGATAAGGGCATGCACTAGCGTTTTTGCGGTGTTGCGGTCAAGGAAAGCACGGATCCAGGAAATATTTTTGAGTTTGAGACGGCAGGAGGAAGCAAGGGCTTGGATATGTGGCTTGAAAGAGAGGGCAGAGTCGAGGATCACCCCGAGGCACCGGGCGTGTGGGACTGGGGAAAGTGAGCAGCCATTGACATTGATGGATAGGTCTGGTGGAGGGGTAGAGTGAGATGGGGGAAAGATGATGAATTCTGTTTTGTCCATGTTCAGTTGTACAAAGCGAGCAGAAAAGAAGGCTGAAATAGCAGACAGACAGTGCGGGATTTTGGTAAGGAGGTGAGGTCAGGTCCAGACAGGTAGATCTGCGTGTCATCAGCATAGAGATGGTACTGATTACCGTGGGATTCTATGAGCTGTCCCAGGCTGAAAGTGTAGATGGAGAAGAGTAGGGGTCCTAGAACAGAGCCTTGAGGAACACCGACTGACAAGGGGCGAAGTGAGGAGGTGGTGTGGGGGAGGGAGACACTGAATGTTCGGTCTGTCAGATATGACGAGATCCAGGAAAGGGCCAGGTCTGTAATGCCAAGAGATGAGAGGATCTGTAGCAGTAGGGAATGGTCCACAGTGTGAAAGGCAGAAGACAGGTCCAGGAGAAGGAGGACAGAGTAGTGTCGCTTGCTCTTGGCGGTTAGTAGGTCATTGGTGACTTTAGTTAGGGCAGTTTCAGTTGAGTGATGGGAACGGAAGCCTGATTGTAACCGATCAAAGAGGGAGCAGGAGGAGAGGTGGGAGGACAGTTCAAGATGGACATGTTGCTCCAGCAATTTGGAGGCATAAGGGAGAAAAGATATCGGGCGATAGCTAGACACAGAGGACGGGTCGAGGGAGGGCTTTTTGAGGATGGGTGTGATCTTGGCATGCTTGAAGGATGAGGGGAAGACACCTGTTGTGAGTGAGAGGTTGAAGAGGTGCGTTAGGGTAGGGATGAAGACCGGACCGTGGAAAGGTTAGGGATGAGTATATATAAATACAGTGGGGCAAAAAAGTATTTAGTCAGTCAGCAATAGTGCAAGTTTCACCACTTAAAAAGATGAGAGGCGTCTGTAATTTACATCATAGGTAGACCTCAACTATGGGAGACAAACTGAGAAAAAAAAATCCAGAAAATCACATTGTCTGTTTTTTTAACATTTTATTTGTATATTATGGTGGAAAATAAGTATTTGGTCAGAAACAAACAATCAAGATTTCTGGCTCTCACAGACCTGTAACTTCTTCTATAAGAGTCTCCTCTTTCCTCCACTCATTACCTGTAGTAATGGCACCTGTTTAAACTTGTTATCAGTATAAAAAGACACCTGTGCACACCCTCAAACAGTCTGACTCCAAACTCCACTATGGTGAAGACCAAAGAGCTGTCAAAGGACACCAGAAACAAAATTGTAGCCCTGCACCAGGCTGGGAAGACTGAATCTGCAATAGCCAACCAGCTTGGAGTGAAGAAATCAACAGTGGGAGCAATAATTAGAAAATGGAAGACATACAAGACCACTGATAATCTCCCTCGATCTGGGGCTCCACGCAAAATCCCACCCCGTGAGGTCAGAATGATCAGAAGGACGGTGAGCAAAAATCCCAGAACCACGCGGGGGGACCTAGTGAATGAACTGCAGAGAGCTGGGACCAATGTAACAAGGCCTACCATAAGTAACACACTACGCCACCATGGACTCAGATCCTGCAGTGCCAGACGTGTCCCACTGCTTAAGCCAGTACATGTCTGGGCCCGTCTGAAGTTTGCTAGAGAGCATTTGGATGATCCAGAGGAGTTTTGGGAGAATGTCCTATGGTCTGATGAAACCAAACTGGAACTGTTTGGTAGAAACCCAACTTGTCGTGTTTGGAGGAAAAAGAATACTGAGTTGCATCCATCAAACACCATACCTACTGTAAAGCATGGTGGTGGAAACATCATGCTTTGGGGCTGTTTCTCTGCAAAGGGGCCAGGACGACTGATCCGGGTACATGAAAGAATGAATGGGGCCATGTATCGTGAGATTTTGAGTGCAAACCTCCTTCCATCAGCAAGGGCATTGAAGATGAAACGTGGCTGGGTCTTTCAACATGACAATGATCCAAAGCACACCGCCAGGGCAACGAAGGAGTGGCTTCGTAAGAAGCATTTCAAGGTCCTGGAGTGGCCTAGCCAGTCTCCAGATCTCAACCCTATAGAAAACCTTTGGAGGGAGTTGAAAGTCTGTGTTGCCAAGCGAAAAGCCAAAAACATCACTGCCCTAGAGGAGATCTGCATGGAGGAATGGGCCAACATACCAACAACAGTGTGTGGCAACCTTGTGAAGACTTACAGAAAACGTGTGACCTCTGTCATTGCCAACAAAGGATATATTACAAAGTATTGAGATGAAATTTTGTTTCTGACCAAATACTTATTTTCCACCATAATATGCAAATAAAATGTTAAAAAAACAGACAATGTGATTTTCTGGATTTTTTTTTCTCAGTTTGTCTCCCATAGTTGAGGTCTACCAATGATGTAAATTACAGACGCCTCTCATCTTTTTAAGTGGCGGAACTTGCACTATTGCTGACTGACTAAATACTTTTTTGCCCCACTGTATATTGTAAGACTCATGTCGGTGTGGTAGTTGGGGGCAGGTATATCTCGCCCAGGTATTTGTCCTATGTGAATTAGGCCACTCAGTATCTTCAGGATGCTAATGGGTTAACAAGTGCAGGAATAAAGGATGACCAGCTGGGGGTTTCCAGCCTCAGCCTGGGGTACACAGATTGCCTGTCTGTGTGAGACAAAAGTGAGTGAGAGCTGTGCTCAAGAATTGTGTGATGTTAGCTGGGTGGGAGAAGCCCCCCCAGTTGTTGAAATAGCAACGTGTTGGTTTAGTTAGCGCCGGACAGGCTAGGATTTATTTTTATGTTTTGTTTTATCTATGTTGCTTTCACGTTAATAAATCTGACCTGAGGTCAGCCTGCTCAGAAAACCTGCTGTACGCCTCAGATTCAATGCACAAACCACGTGGCCTTTGACCCCAGCAAAGGCGATCCCGGAGTGTTGTGTCACATTGTGCTGGAGAACGCGGGCATACCGTGGCACAGGCGACAGCATGGAAGACGTGGTGAAAGCCTTAGTACAGTCCACTGCCGTACAGCAGCAGGCCACTGCCGCACAGCACGAAGCTAATCGCTTGATGGCAGCACAGCTGAAGGAGTTAGTGGACATGACGGTTGCAGACCGCCAACTTCTCCAACAGGTGGCGCAGCGCCTGGTGAGCATGCCTGACGCTGACCCGGAAGCAGAGCCCAGAAGGATCCATGTGAGTCGATACTGGCAAAAGCTGACTGCAGAAGATTACGTCGAGGCATACCTGACAACGTTTGAGCGGACGGCATTGAGAGAGAAGTGGCCGAAGGCACGATGGGCCGATTTGACTGCCCCGTTTCTCTCCGGCAAGGCCCAAAAAGCTTACCATGATTTGGACCCGGAGGTCGCTCAGGACTTTGAGAAGCTGAAAGCTGAGATCCTGGCCCGGCTGGGTGTGACGACGGCTGTCCGGGCACAGAGGGTACATCAGTGGACATACCAGCAAGATAAACCGGCGCGGTCTCAGATGTTCGACCTGATCTACTTGACAAAGAAATGGCTGCGACCCGAGGTACTGACAATACCCGAAATAATCCAGCGGGTTGTCCTGGACAAGTACCTGAGAGTACTACCACCAGCGCTGAAAAGGTGGGTAAGCCAAGGAAATCCCACGACAGCGGATCAACTTGTGGAGTTGGTCGAGCGTTATTCCGTGGCAGAAGGACTTCCCGACGACACCGCCAGCCCCCGGTCTGTGCCTCCTCCTCGTGGAACCGGTAAGACTGTTCCAGGGACCACGGGTGAAGGAAAATCGCTTAAAACTGTGGGGGAGGAACCTGGGACTGCTCGCACTCCGAGACCGAGAGTATTGGACGGTGGTCTCAGTAGGGGACCTGATAGGTGTTTCCGCTGCCATGAGAAGGGCCATGTTTCTGCGAACTGTCCTGTTACCGCTGAACCCATGCAGTGCGACGTTATAGACTCTAAAAAACGCATGTCTTTGGTTACACGGCTAGTGAGTGTGAATGCGGGTCAAAATGATACAGCGAAACACCTGTGTGAATTATCTGTTGATGGGAAAAATGTTGTGGCATTACTAGACTTTTGAAGTGTGATGACTCTATTGAAAGCTAGTCTGGTGGCACTTCCATCTGGTCCGTCTGACAAGTTTTCTGTAACGTGTGTGCATGGTGACACCTGCTCGTACTTAACAGCGGTCATATGGATTTCCACTCCCTATGGGTCAGTGCAGCACAAAGTGGGACTCGTTCCCGCATTGTTACAGGATGTAATCCTGGGCAGGGATTTTCCCTATTTCTGGCAGTTGTGGGAGAATCAGTTGCTCCTTCACGGTAGCTGTACCCGTGAATCTTCTCCCATGCCCTCTGGAGGTCCCGAGTCCCTAGAGGAGACCCCACAGGAAGATGTTGCTGGGGAGGTTAGTGAATCTAACCTTCAGTACCCCTTTTCCGTCATGGCGGGGGAAACGGAGGAAACTGAGGAACCTCAGCGAGAGGCGGAGGCAGACAGCCATCCGGCACCCTGCCTGCCAGATTTGGGAGTCCAGTTGGATGACTTCCACAGCGAGCAAATGAAAGATCCTACCCTGACTCCGGCTAGGAAAAATGTAAAAATGATAGATGGAGTACCCGTAGAACCTGACACTAAGCTAGCGTACCCGTATATGGTTCTTGAAAATGATTTGCTCTACCAGGTAGAAAAAAAAAGGGAAGACACAGTGCAACGGTTAGTGGTACCCAAACCTTATCGGCGGAAGGTACTGGACTTGGCCCACGGACATATAATGGGGGGACATCTGGGGGTACAGAAAACCACAGAAAGGATATCGCATTGTTTTGTGTGGCCTGGAATACATAGTGATGTGCGTAACTATTGTGAGTCCTGTCCAGAGTGCCAAATCGCGGCACCTAAACCTCGGTTCCGTAGCCCTTTGGTACCCCTTCCTATCATTGGAGTCCCTTTTGAGAGAATTGGAATGGATTTGGTTGGGCCCCTTCCCCGATCCGCACGTGGGCACCAACATATCCTCGTCATCGTGGACTATGCCACTCGTTACACGGAAGCCATCCCTTTGCGTAACACAGCTACCAAGACGATCGCCAAGGAATTGGTACAAATGTTTAGTCGGGTGGGAATTCCAAAACAGATACTCACCGACCAGGGGACTCCCTTTATGTCGAGGGTAATGAAGGAGCCCTGCAGACTCTTACAAATAGACCCGTTGCGTACGTCTGTCTATCACCCTCAAACAGATGGCCTGGTTGAGCGGTTCAACAAAACCTTAAAACAGATGCTCCGGAAGGCGATAGACAAAGATGGGAAGAACTGGGATTACTTCTTACCCTATTTGATGTTTGCCATTAGGGAAGTTCCCCAGTCTTCCACAGGGTTTTCGCCTTTCGAACTGTTGTACGCCCGTCGTCCCCGGGGACTGTTGGACGTCGCAAAAGAAACCTGGGAAGGTCAAGTCACTCCCTTTAAAACGGTGATTGACCATGTAACACAAATGCAGGATCGTATTGCCGCTGTCATGCCCATTGTTAGGGACCATATGTTACAGGCCCAGGGAGCCCAGAGGCAAAGTTATGATAGAGGCGCTAAGGTCCGTACATTTGCATCCGGGGATAGGGTGTTGGTTCTAATCCCTTCGGTGGATAGTAAATTTCTGGCGAAATGGCAGGGCCCATTTGAGGTCCTGGAAAGAGTTGGTGAAGTGAACTATAAAGTGTACCAGCCTGGTAAGAGAAAACCAGAACAGATTTATCATGTGAATCTGATAAAACCCTGGAAAGACCGCTCTGCCCTAACGGCGGATATGCCCCGTCCGGTTGGTTCACCTACCGTACCGGAGGTGCAGGTTGCCGAGACTCTCTCGGAACGACAAAAATCTGAGGTTAAGCAGTTTTTGTTACAGAACCGACAGTTTTTCTCGGAAAAACCTGGCCGGACTAAGCTAGTGAAACATGAGATTGTCACAGAGCCTGGCGTCACAGTTCATGTGAAGCCCTACCGGATTCCGGAAGCACGCCGTGAAGCCGTCTCCCGGGAAGTGATGGCAATGTTGGACTTAGGAGTCGTTGAGGAGTCGCACAGCGCCTGGTCCAGTCCAATCGTGTTGATACCTAAACCGGATGGCTCCATACGGTTTTGTAATGACTTTAGGAAACTGAATGCGGTTTCTAAATTTGATGCGTACCCTATGCCCCAGGTCGATGAGTTGATCGACCGGCTTGGTAAAGCCCGATACATTACGACCCTGGATTTAACAAAGGGGTACTGGCAGATCCCTCTGGCCGAGGCGGCCAGAGAGAAGACGGCATTTGCTACACCGGAAGGTCTGTTCCAGTATGTCTACATGCCGTTTGGACTTCACGGAGCTCCCGCAACGTTCCAGAGATTGATGGATCGAGTCTTGAGGCCCCACAGACAGTACGCTTCTGCCTACCTGGATGACATCGTAATTTACAGCATGGACTGGGAAACTCACCTCCGGAAGGTACAAGCGGTGATTGATGACCTGCGAGATGCAGGCTTAACGGCAAACCCCAAGAAATGTCACATCAGGCTTGAAGAAGCCCGATACTTGGGCTACGTGATTGGCAGAGGAGTGGTTAAACCCCAGATCAACAAAATACAGGCAATCCAGGGCTGGCCACAACCAGTGAACAAAAAACAAGTACAAGCTTTCCTGGGGATTGCCGGCTATTATCGCCGGTTCATACCCAATTTTGCAGCCATGGCTACCCCCTTGACGGATCTTACCAAAGGGAAGGGTTCCGTCATGGTAAAATGGACCTCAGCTGCTGAAGAGGCCTTCCACAGCCTGAAACGGGCTTTGTGCTCTCAGCCCGTACTAGTGACTCCTGATTTCAGCAGCGAGTTTGTGGTACAAACTGATGCCTCTGATACTGGTGTCGGAGCTGTACTTTCCCAGGTGAGGGACGGAGTCGAACACCCGGTCCTCTACCTCAGTCGGAAACTGAATGTACATGAGCAGAGATATGCGGTGGTTGAAAAAGAGTGCCTAGCCATTAAATGGGCTCTCGACTCCCTCAAGTCTTACCTGGCCGGTAGGAAGTTTAGGCTGGTCACGGACCATGCCCCTCTCAAGTGGATGCACCTCCACAAGGACCGTAATAGTTGGGTAACCCGGTGGTTCCTTGCCCTGCAGGCTTACTCTTTTACGGTGGAGCACCGACCTGGGGTGCAGATGGGGAACGCCGATGCCCTGTCCCGAGTGCACTGTTTCAAGAGTGTTCTTGCTCGACCGGAGTGGTCTGAGCAAGGGGGGGGGGGATATGTAAGACTCATGTCGGTGTGGTAGTTGGGGGCAGGTATATCTCGCCCAGGTATTTGTCCTATGTGAATTAGGCCATTCAGTATCTTCAGGATGCTAATGGGTTAACAAGTGCAGGAATAAAGGATGACCAGCTGGGGGTTTCCAGCGTCAGCCTGGGGCACACAGATTGCCTGTCTGTGTGAGACAAACGTGAGTGAGAGCTGTGCTCAAGAATTGTGTGATGTTAGCTGGGTGGGAGAAGCCCCCCCAGTTGTTGAGATAGCAACGTGTTGGTTTAGTTAGCGCCGGACAGGCTAGGATTTATTTTTATGTTTTGTTTTATCTATGTTGCTTTCACGTTAATAAATCTGACCTGAGGTCAGCCTGCTCAGAAAACCTGCTGTACGCCTCAGATTCAATGCATAAACCACGTGGCCTTTGACCCCAGCAAAGGCGATCCCGGAGTGTTGTGTCACAATATATATATATATATATATATATATATATGTATACACTGTATATATATGTACTTGGCACCTACAACACAATATCAAATGTAAAGAAATGTAAAGAAAATGCAGTGAATTATGTTGTTTTAACCCTGCTGTTCTGTTCGGTCTGGGGAGACCTATTTTGAACTTTGGTATTTTTTGGGGTGTTCAAGATGCGGTTCTGAAACTTGTGGTTGATTGACTTAAATGAGGATGGGTCGGTCGACCACGGGTTTCAGAGCCGCATCTTGAATATTTTAAAGAATATTGAAGTTCAAAGTCGGTCATTTTTGACCAACAGAACAGCAGGGTTAAATACAGTAATACGGATAAAGCAGAGAATTTACACAATATTATTTACACACTGCTGCTTTATAGTCGCAACTAGGCAACTATTGTTGTCAGTAACGTATCGGTTCTCATCCCTTTACCTATGATGTGTCACTTTCACTAATGGGCCGGTCACTGTCGCCACTCCCAAAAAATATCTAGCGCCATACAGGCCCCAACAAGAGTCTACGTTACTCCCCTTTAACCAGCAAGTCCGCAATTCCCATATCAATGAGTTACTTGGCACACCCAACACGCTGGACGCCTCCATTTCCTCAAGCACGGCCCCACTCTTCCCCTCCCTCTGTACCATACATTTTGCGCCATGAGGTGAGGTTCATACAAATGTCCCTTTCCAGCAGTCCGATTGCCTCTTCCGGATCTTGCTCTGCTCACGTGACTTGGATTGACCAACTTGAGTCTCTCGTCCCCGGGTCTAGTCTCCTAGATCTTCACTCAGGTCTCATTTCTCAGGTCTTCACTCGGATCTGGTCTCTCATAATAGCAGCTATAAGCCAAATCCACTGCTCACATAACCATCCGTCTACAGGTCCAGCTGCTGAATAATCCCCATCTTGGCCTTCCCGGGCCTTTTATAATTACTAACTGCACCACAGCTGTCACCTGGCGTCTCCCCCAAATCTCTTCCCTTAGGGGACGTGTACTTCGCTCTTCAGTTCCTATTAATGTAGTGTTCTCTGCCTTCTCCTTTCTTTTCATCTTTGGTCAGCAGATGGCAATATTCACTTGCAGACATTCAGTTTAGGCATTACTGTGTGTGTCTTCTCACTTATTCACACCCTTATGTAAGGGGTGCGGGGGGCCAGTTTAATGCCCTGCACTCCTTGCAAATGTCCCTGTTATATTTCATATGTCATGTAATGTTCATATATTGTGTATTTCATTGTACTTATGTTCATGTGTTGTACAGATATAAAGATAGTGTAGGACTTAGACCAGTAGGGGGAGCACAGTAGAATAGAATGGGGATTAGTTAGGGCAATAGGATTTTTTCTGGTTAGAAAGGCACACCTCCCGACCATCCCGGATCCAGCGGGATCCCAATTTTGACAGCCTGCCCCTCTGTCCCGGCCAGGAGTTTACTTTACCTGCACTGCACTAAGCCGCCATGCCCCCCATGCCGTGTGTGTACGAGGTGTACGGAGTGGAGCCGTGTGTGTACGAGGTGTACGGAGTGGAGCCGTGTGAACGAGGTGTACGGAGCGGAGCCGTGTGTGTACAAGGTGTATGGAGCGGAGCCGTGTGTGTACGAGGTGTACGGAGCGGAGCCGTGTGTGTACAAGGTGTATGGAACGGAGCCGTGTGTGTACGAGGTGTACGGAGCGGAGCCGTGTGTGTACAAGGTGTATGGAGCGGAGCCGTGTGTGTACGAGGTGTACGGAACGGAGCCGTGTGTGTATAAAGTGTACGGAGCTGAGCTGTGTTCTTTTTTTCTTTCTTTCTCTCTCTGTTCTTTCTTTCCCCTCATTCTTTCTCTCTATGTTCTTTCTTTCTTTCCCCTCCTTCTTTCTCCCTATGTTCTTTCTTTCTTTCCCCTCATTCTTTCTCTCTCTGTACTTTCTTTCTTTGTTTCTTTCTCCCTCTCTCTGTTATTTATTTCTTTCCCCTCTTTCTTTCTCTCTCTGTTCTTCCTTTCTCTCTCTGTTTTCTTTCTTTCTGTTTTCTTTTTTCTCTCGCTCTGTTCTTTCTTTCTTTCCTCAGTACCAGTCAGTGTGCCCACAGTACCAGCCACTGCCATAATGCCAGCCACTGTGCCCTCAGTACCAGTCAGTGTGAAAAGCAGTGCTAAATGGGTGCAGTTGGGGCGTAGACACGGGTGTGACTAGTTGAGAAATGGGTGTGGTCGGGATGTGGCCTAAAATTTGCTGCAGTGCGCTGCGCGCGCAGCAGCCTTTGTCCCTCTTTCCCTTCTTCAAAAGTTGGGAGGTATGAGAAAGGGCTAGGAAAAGAGTAGTTGGGGAACTTCCTGGAGTGTGTATGTGAGCCAGGAGCAGGGACAGGACAGTCTTGTCCAGGGGAATGTTCAAGCAGAAGAGTCCAGCGGTCCAGGGCCTAAGAGCTGACAGTCACACAGTAGTGGAGGAATATCAAGGCAGCATAAAGAAGGTAGCAGCTAACTTTGTGTGAACAACCTTTAACAACCCTTAACGTGTGTGTACGAGGCATACAAAGCGGAACTGTGTGTTTGAGGTGTGCGTGTACACCGTGTGTGTACAAGGTGTATGGTGGGGAGCATTCATACCTCCCAACCATCCCGGATCCAGCAGGACAGTCCCGATTTTGAGAGTCTGCTCCGCTGTCCCAGCCGGGAGCTTACGTTTTCCACAGGAGTACACTGCGGAGCACTTTAAAACTCGCATGTGATGTTCCACCAGAAGTGATGTGTTGGAAGCTGACTGGAAATTAGGTAATTTCGGGAGGAGATTGTGACGGAACCATGGTGGCACTTCAGGGAATGCTTCAGATCGATCACCGTGTCCTCCTCCGACATTCTTCGACTTCACCTTTGGAGAGGGAAATGGAAGGGGAACTCCTGAATTGGGTTAGTCTGACCAGTCAGGAAGCTGAGGTACCGGCGGATCCGGTCGATATTCCTGGAGGAGTGAAGGACAGTACAGGGAACGGAATGGTGATATTCTGCGAAGAATCTTGTGCTGTTTCTGTGACTAAAGTGGACGAGCTGAGTAAAATTGTCATGTTGAAGATGACCCTGGACTCTGACTGTCATTAATTGGTATTGAAAGAAAAGGAACCTCGGCGGTGTGGAATGGACCCTGACTTACAAGTGAGTGGACTGCAATGTGTTAATGTGACAGAGGGTCAGGGTGTGCCAGTACTGCCACCCTCAGCCACGACTACCCCCTGGCCACCGTTTCACTTGGCGTAGTCGGCAGGATCCGGGTATCTCACATTCAGAAGGCGGAAGTACTTTACTATGGAAAAGTTGGCAGAAAATGGCGCAGAGACTGAGGACAACTCTAGCTCCGCCCTTACACCAAACACATTCTCTGCCCTCTTCAGGTTCTTATTCAATGCTTCCCCAAGAAGACAACATGCCTCCAAGGTACGGGTGTTATGTTTTATGTGAATAAAAATCCAGATTAAACATCACTACACAACTGTAAGCGCAGGTTTACATCTCCAAACTTGTTTGCCGATCGGTGGTCATTTAATTGCATGGTTATACAAAACAGACCATGCTTAGGATCCGCACAGATCCATAGTCATACATGTTGACATAGGCTGCCATTGTTCTCGGCAGAACAGGCTCTGTTTACACTGGATGACGTGCTGCCGTGAATGATGATTTCTCAGCTTTTTCTAGACAAGTCTGGTGGTCGGCACGCAAGATTATCATGAGACGAGTGTTCCTAGAAATGCACTGTCCCGATAATCGGCCAGCATACAGTAGATTGAGCTTAAAGGTAACTTGTCAGGTGCAGAAATGCAATTTACCTTCATATATAGCGTTTGTCTGTATGACTTACAGAAACAGCGGCTACAGGGAGAATAGTAAGTTTTATCCTACTTGTAGCCACTCAGTTCTTGTCACAGGGTGCAGGAAGCTATAACAGTCTCCAATCACTATACCGTGAGCGCTGTAATCACTTCCCACGACTTTGATTGACAACCTGCTCTGCAATGAGTGGCTGTCAATCAATATGCCGGGAAGTGATTACAGCCACTTTATAGTGATTGGAGACTATTATCATCTCCTGCACCGCCCTGATGATTAGAGGCTGACCCCCTCCCCCGTAGCTGCAGCTTCAGTAAGAAAGGCAGGCATTATTTTAGGGATATTTTCAGATTAAACCTGTATTACGCCATCCAGTATATGAAGACGATACAAAGAAAAAACGAGTTCTTTTTGCAATCATGGGATAATTTTACTCAGAGCGCCCATTTATAATTCTTCACAGTAAACAGGAGGTAACAGGAGGGTCGGACTGGCCCACCGGGAGATCGGAGAATCCTCCGGTGGGCCCTCCCCCTCACCAGACTCCTGCTCTGTCCTGTATTTTAGTGTATTATGATTGCATGCACCCAGCATACCCGATGCTGGCCACCTGCACTGCTCAGCAACAAGTGATGTGAGAGCTTTCTCATCACCTGCTGCGCAGTGCTCATGAGATCAATAGAAGCGGCAGCAGCAGGTGATAGAAAGCTCTCACCTCACATCGCTTGTTACTGAGCACTGCAGACGGCCAGCACCGGGTATAGAATAAGGCTACTTCCACACTAGCGTCGGACTTGGCCCGTCGCAGTGCATCGGGCCGAGGTTCCGACGCTAGCAGTGAAACGGAGGCACAACAAAGGCAGCGGATGCATTTTTCCTGCGCATCCGCTGCCCCATTGTAAGGTGTGGGGAGGTGGGGGCGGAGTTCCGGCCGCGCATGCGCGGTCGGAAAAAGCGGTCCGTCGGCAGCAAAAAACGTTACATGTAACGTTTTTTGCTCCCGGCGGTCCGCCACAACACGGTGCAACCGTCGCACGACGGTTGCAACGTGTGTCAATGCGTCGCTAATGTTAATCTATGGGGCAAAAACGCATCCTGCAAACAACTTTGCAGGATGCGTTTTTTCCCCTAAACGACGCATTGCGACGTATTGAAAAAAACGCCAGTGTGAAAGTAGCCTTACATGCACAGCACAGAGCCACAGGCTATGAGACACTGCACACGGCGTCTAGAACGGAGTTGATGTTTTCATTTGAGGACATGATGTCAACGGAAGGGGAGGGGCCTCCATCAGACCAGTGACCTGATAGCAGGAAGCAGAACTGTGCTGAGGCTGCTGGAGCCCTGTGAGTAGAGAGGACCGAGGGGGCTGCACTATGGAACTGTGCGAGGAGAGGAATGAGGGTCTGCACAATGGACCCTTGCACAGATAGGAATGAAGACCCAGGATTCAGTGTGACTGGTCAGAGGATGTATTTATTTGATGTAAGGGGCTGTGTGGAGAAGGAGGGATGATGAGGGGCTGTGTGGAGTAGGGATGATGAGGGGCTGTGTGGAGACGGAGGGATGATGAGGGGGCTGTGTGGAGTAGGGATGATGAGGGGCTGTGTGGAGGAGGGATGATGAGGGGGCTGTGTGGAGAAGTAGAGATGATGAGGGGGCTGTGTGGAGAAGGAGAGATGATGAGGGGCTGTGTGGAGAAGGAGAGATGTGTTATGAATAGGTAATTCAGAACCACAATGGACCTTGAAGTTCAGAGCACACAAGTGACCTGACAAAAACCACAAAACATAGGACGAGCTCTGAGACGTGGAAACTCTGCTGACCGCAATCCCTAAACCTATCAAACCACACTAGAGGTAGCCGTGGATTGCGCCTAACGCTCCTTATGCAACTCGGCACAGCCTGAGAAACTAGCTAGTCCTGAAGATAGAAAAATAAGCCTACCTTGCCTCAGAGAAATTCCCCAAAGGAAAAGGCAGCCCCCCACATATAATGACTGTGAGTTAAGATGAAAATACAAACACAGAGATGAAATAGATTTAGCAAAGTGAGGCCTGACTTACTGAATAGACCGAGGATAGGAAAGATAGCTTTGCGGTCAACACAAAAACCTACAAACAACCACGCAGAGGGGCAAAAAGACCCTCCGCACCGACTAACGGTACGGAGGTGCTCCCTCTGCGTCTCAGAGCTTCCAGCAAACAAGCAGAACCAAAAAAGCAAGCTGGACAGAAAATATAGCAACAAAGGACACAAGCAGAACTTAGCTTATGCTGAGCAGACAGGCCACAGGAACGATCCAGGAGGAAGCAAGACCAATACTAGAACATTGACTGGAGGCCAGGATCAAAGCACTAGGTGGAGTTAAATAGAGCAGCACCTAACGACTTAACCTCAACACCTGAGGAAGGAAACTCAGAAGCCGCAGTACCACTCGTGACCACAGGAGGGAGCTTGATCACAGAATTCACAACAGTACCCCCCCCTTGAGGAGGGGTCACCGAACCCTCACCAGAGCCCCCAGGCCGACCAGGATGAGCCATATGAAAGGCACGAACAAGATCGGCAGCATGGACATCAGAGGCAAAGACCCAGGAATTATCTTCCTGACCATAACCCTTCCACTTAACCAGATACTGGAGTTTCCATCTCGAAACACGAGAATCCAAAATCTTCTCCACTATATACTCCAACTCCCCCTCCACCAAAACCGGGGCAGGAGGATCAACAGATGGAACCACAGGCGCCACATATCTCCGCAACAATGACCTATGGAATACGTTATGGATGGAAAAAGAATCTGGAAGGGTCAAACGAAAAGACACAGGATTAAGAACCTCAGAAATCCTATACGGGCCAATGAAACGAGGCTTAAACTTAGGAGAGGAAACCTTCATAGGAATATAACGAGATGACAACCAAACCAAATCCCCAACACGAAGTCGGGGACCCACACAGCGTCTGCGATTAGCGAAACGTTGAGCCTTCTCCTGGGACAAGGTCAAATTGTCCACTACATGAGTCCAAATCCGCTGCAACTTGTCCACCACAGTATCCACACCAGGACAGTCCGAAGACTCAACCTGCCCTGAAGAGAAACGAGGATGGAACCCAGAATTGCAGAAAAACGGTGAAACCAAGGTAGCCGAGCTGGCCCGATTATTAAGAGCGAACTCAGCCAACGGCAAAAAGGACACCCAATCATCCTGATCAGCAGAAACAAAACATCTCAGATATGTTTCCAAGGTCTGATTGGTTCGTTCAGTCTGGCCATTTGTCTGAGGATGGAAAGCCGAGGAAAAAGACAAATCAATGCCCATCCTAGCACAAAAGGCTCGCCAAAACCTCGAAACAAACTGGGAACCTCTGTCAGAAACGATGTTCTCTGGAATGCCATGTAAACGAACCACATGCTGGAAGAACAATGGCACCAAATCAGAGGAGGAAGGTAATTTAGACAAGGGTACCAAATGGATCATCTTAGAGAAACGATCACAAACTACCCAAATGACCGACATTTTTTGAGAGACGGGGAGATCCGAAATAAAATCCATAGAGATATGTGTCCAAGGCCTCTTTGGGATCAGCAAGGGCAAAAGCAACCCACTGGCACGAGAACAGCAGGGCTTAGCCCGAGCACAAATCCCACAGGACTGCACAAAAGAACGCACATCCCGCGACAGAGACGGCCACCAAAAGGATCTAGCCACCAAATCTCTGGTACCAAAGATTCCAGGATGACCAGCCAACACCGAACAATGAACCTCAGAGATAACTTTATTCGTCCACCTATCAGGGACAAACAGTTTCTTTGCTGGGCAACGATCAGGTTTATTAGCCTGAAATTTTTGCAGCACCCGCCGCAAATCAGGGGAGATGGCAGACACAATTACTCCCTCTTTGAGAATACCCGCCGGCTCAGGCAAACCCGGAGAGTCGGGCACAAAACTCCTAGACAGGGCATCCGCCTTCACATTTTTAGAGCCCGGAAGGTACGAAACCACAAAGTCAAAACGGGAGAAAAACAGCGACCAATGAGCCTGTCTAGGATTCAACCGTTTGGCAGACTCGAGATAAGTCAAGTTCTTGTGATCAGTCAAGACCACCACGCGATGCTTAGCTCCTTCAAGCCAATGACGCCACTCCTCGAATGCCCACTTCATGGCCAGCAACTCTCGATTGCCAACATCATAATTTCGCTCAGCAGGCGAAAACTTCCTGGAAAAGAAGGCGCATGGCTTCATCACCGAGCAATCAGCACCTCTTTGCGACAAAACAGCCCCCGCTCCAATTTCAGAAGCATCAACCTCAACCTGGAACGGAAGCGAAACATCTGGTTGACACAACACAGGGGCAGAAGAAAAACGACGCTTTAACTCTTGAAAAGCTTCCACAGCAGCAGAAGACCAATTGACCACATCAGCACCCTTCTTGGTCAAATCGGTCAATGGTTTAGCAATACTAGAAAAATTACAGATGAAGCGACGATAAAAATTAGCAAAGCCAAGGAACTTTTGCAGACTCTTCAGAGATGTCGGCTGAGTCCAATCATAAATGGCCTGGACCTTAACAGGGTCCATCTCGATGGTAGAAGGGGAAAAAATGAACCCCAAAAATGAAACCTTCTGAACACCAAAGAGACACTTTGATCCCTTCACAAACAAAGAATTAGCACGCAGGACTTGGAACACCATTCTGACCTGCTTCACATGAGACTCCCAATCATCCGAGACGACCAAAATGTCATCCAAGTATACAATCAGGAATTTATCCAGGTACTCTCGGAAGATGTCATGCATAAAGGACTGAAATACTGATGGAGCATTGGCAAGTCCGAATGGCATAACTAGGTACTCAAAATGGCCCTGGGGCTTATTAAATGCAGTTTTCCATTCATCGCCCCGTTTAATACGCACAAGATTATATGCACCATGAAGATCTATCTTGGTGAACCAACTAGCCCCCTTAATCCGAGCAAACAAATCAGATAGCAGCGGCAAGGGGTACTGAAATTTGACCATGATTTTATTTAGAAGGCGGTAATCAATACAAGGTCTCAGCGAACCATCCTTCTTGGCCACAAAAAAGAACCCTGCTCCCAATGGCGACGACGACGGCCGAATATGACCCTTCTCCAAGGATTCTTTTACGTAACTCCGCATAGCGGCGTGCTCAGGTACAGATAAATTAAACAGTCGACCCTTAGGAAACTTACTACCAGGAATCAACTCGATAGCACAATCACAATCCCTATGCGGAGGTAGGGCATTGGACTTGGGCTCATCGAATACATCCCGGTAATCAGACAAGAACTCTGGGACCTCAGAAGGGGTGGATGATGAGATAGACAGAAATGGAACATCACCATGTACCCCCTGACAACCCCAGCTGGACACAGACATTGATTTCCAATCTAATACTGGGTTATGGACTTGTAGCCATGGCAACCCCAACACGACCACATCATGCAGATTTTGCAACACCAGAAAGCGAATAACCTCCTGATGTGCAGGAGCCATGCACATGGTCAGCTGGGTCCAATACTGAGGCTTATTCTTGGCCAAAGGCGTAGCATCAATTCCTCTCAATGGAATAAGACACTGCAAGGGCTCCAAGACAAACCCACAGCGCTTAGCAAACTCCAAGTCCATCAAATTCAGGGCAGCGCCTGAATCCACAAATTCCATGACAGAATAGGAAGACAAAGAGCAGATCAAAGTAACGGACAAAAGAAATTTCGACTGTACCGTACCAATGGTAGCAGACTTAGCGAACCGCTTAGTGCGCTTAGGACAATCGGAGATGGCATGAGTGGAATCACCACAGTAGAAACACAGCCCATTCTGACGTCTGTGTTCTTGCCTTTCAGCTCTGGTCAAAGTCCTATCGCACTGCATAGGCTCAGGTTTATGCTCAGATAATACCGCCAAATGGTGCACAGATTTACGCTCACGCAAGCGTCGACCGATCTGAATGGCCAAAGACATAGACTCATTCAGACCAGCAGGCATAGGAAATCCCACCATGACATCCTTAAGGGCTTCAGAGAGACCCTTTCTGAAGATTGCTGCCAAAGCACATTCATTCCATTGAGTGAGCACAGACCACTTTCTAAACTTCTGACAATAAATCTCTATCTCATCCTGACCCTGACACAGAGCCAGCAAATTTTTCTCTGCCTGATCCACTGAATTAGGTTCATCGTACAGTAATCCGAGCGCCAGAAAAAACGCATCAATATTATATAATGCAGGATCTCCTGGCGCAAGGGAAAATGCCCAGTCTTGAGGGTCGCCACGTAATAAAGAAATAATAATCTTAACTTGTTGAACTGGGTCACCAGAGGAGCGAGGTTTCAACGCCAGAAACAGTTTGCAATTATTTTTGAAACTCAGAAATTTAGCTCTATCTCCAGAAAACAAATCAGGAATAGGAATTCTTGGTTCTAACATAGAATTCTGAGCCACAAAGTCTTGAATATTTTGTACTCTTGCAGTGAGAAGATCCACACATGAAGACAGACCTTTAATGTCCATCACCACACCTGTGTCCTGAACCACCCAAATGTCTAGGGGAAAAAAAAGGCAAAACACAGTGCAAAGAAAAAAAAGTGGTCTCAGAACTTCTTTTTTCCCTCTATTGAGAAGCATAGTACTTTTGGCTTCCAGTACTGTTATGAATAGGTAATTCAGAACCACAATGGACCTTGAAGTTCAGAGCACACAAGTGACCTGACAAAAACCACAAAACATAGGACGAGCTCTGAGATGTGGAAACTCTGCTGACCGCAATCCCTAAACCTATCAAACCACACTAGAGGTAGCCGTGGATTGCGCTTAACGCTCCCTATGCAACTCGGCACAGCCTGAGAAACTAGCTAGTCCTGAAGATAGAAAAATAAGCCTACCTTGCCTCAGAGAAATTCCCCAAAGGAAAAGGCAGCCCCCCACATATAATGACTGTGAGTTAAGATGAAAATACAAACACAGAGATGAAATAGATTTAGCAAAGTGAGGTCCGACTTACTGAATAGACCGAGGATAGGAAAGAAAGCTTTGCGGTCAACACAAAAACCTACAAACAACCACGCAGAGGGGCAACAAGACCCTCTGCACCGACTAACGGTACGGAGGTGCTCCCTCTGCGTCTCAGAGCTTCCAGCAAGCAAGCAGAACCAAAAAAGCAAGCTGGACAGAAAATATAGCAACAAAGGACACAAGCAGAACTTAGCTTATGCTGAGCAGACAGGCCACAGGAACGATCCAGGAGGAAGCAAGACCAATACTAGAACATTGACTGGAGGCCAGGATCAAAGCACTAGGTGGAGTTAAATAGAGCAGCACCTAACGACTTAACCTCAACACCTGAGGAAAGAAACTCAGAAGCCGCAGTACCACTCGTGACCACAGGAGGGAGCTTGATCACAGAATTCACAACAGAGATGATGAGGGGGCTGTGTGGAGAAGGAGAGATGATGAGGGGCTGTGTGATGAAGGAGGGATGATGAAGGGGCTGTGTGGAGAAGGAGAGATGATGAGGGGGCTGTGTGGAGAAGGAGATATGATGAGGGGGCTGTGTGGAGGAGAGATGATGAGGGGGCTGTGTGATGAAGGAGAGATGATGAGGGGCTGTGTGATGAAGGAGGGATGATGAGGGGGCTGTGTGGAGGAGAGATGATGAGGGGCTGTGTGATGAGGGGGCTGTGTAGAGAAGGAGAGATGATGAGGGGCTGTGTGATGAAAGAGGGATGATGAGGGGGCTTTGTGGAGAAGGAGAGATGATGAGGGGGCTGTGTGGAGAAGGAGAGGGAGAGATGATGGGGCTATGTGGAGAAGGAGAGATGATGAGGGGGCTGTGTGGAGAAGGAGAGATGATGAGGGGGCTGTGTGGAGAAGGAGGGATGATGAGGGGCTGTGTGATGAAGGAGGGATGATGAGGGAGCTGTGTGGAGAAGGAGAGATGATGAGGGGGCTGTGTGGAGAAGGAGGGATGATGAGGGGCTGAGTGATGAAGGAGGGATGATGAGGGAGCTGTGTGGAGAAGGAGAGATGATGAGGGAGCTGTGTGGAGGAGAGATGATGAGGAGGCTGTGTGGACAAGGAGAGATGATGAGGGGCTGTGTGGAGAAGGAGAGATGATGAGGGGCTGTGTGGAGGAGAGATGATGAGGAGGCTGTGTGGAGAAGGAGAGATGATGAGGGGCTGTGTGATGAAGGAGGGATGATGAGGGGGCTGTGTGGAGAAGGAGAGGTGATGAAGGGGCTGTGTGGAGAAGGAGAGATGATGAGGGTGCTGTGTGAAGAAGGAGAGATGATGAGGGGGCTGTGTGGAGAAGGAGGGATGATGAGGGGGCTGTGTGGAGAAGGAGGGATGATGAGGGGGCTATGTGGAGGAGAGATGATGAGGAGGCTGTGTGGAGAAGGAGGGATGATGAGGGGCTGTGGAGAAGGAGGAATGATGAGGGGCTGTGTGTAGAAGGAAAGATTATGAGGGGGCTGTATGGAGAAGGTGGGATGATGAGGTTTGTGGAAAAGGGGGGTGATGAGGCTGTGTGGAAAAAGGGGATGACGAGTTTTGTGGAAAAGGGGGGGGTGAAGAGGGGGCTGTGTGGAAAAGGGGGGATGATGAGCTTTGTGGAAAAAGAGGGTGATCAGGGGCTGTGTGGAGAAGAAGGGGGAGTGAGAAATGACTCATTGGTGAGTTCACTGGGAACACAGCCTCAGTGACTTGCCGTAACCTCGATGAGGTTAGCCGACACCAGGGACCGGAGGTAAACTTTATACCTCCGATCACAGCTGCTGGCTCCCATTATTTGACAGCATGTGAACATCAGCTGTCTGACTGGCGGTAACGATTTTACCACCGATCAGAAGCAGTGTTTGCCGCTCTGTCTTGCATCTGACAGAGTGGTAAACAATGGATGAATGGGCCCCCATTCAAATGAATGGGGTCCAGGTACTGTTCTGGTACCCGAATCTGGACTCTTTTAACTGTTCGGCCGGACCCGAACATCTAGGGGTCCGCTCATCTCTAATCCTGTGTCTAGTGTGTGACTGGTGTTTGTATGGCTTGTGAGTGTGTCATGTGGCTAGCGTGTGACTGGTGTGTGTGTCACGTGTATGTATCCTGTGGATGGCGTGCGACTTGTGTGTATGTGTCATGTGTATTGTGTGTATGTAGCACATGTCTAAATAATAAAATCTTTCTGTGCTTATAGAATATCATTGTTCTCGGCAGCACTTGTCTTGTTTACACAAAATTATCTGCTGCCGATAGGGGTGTTTAACTAGATGGAAACTAAGGGAAGACTCTTTAGCTAGTACCCCTTAAGCATGGTGGGCCCTTAGAATGATTTTCTCTGGTGGGCCAAAACTACTCCAGTCCGACGCTGGTTTACAGGCACACAGCTATGACACATTTTAGAGCTGAAGTTGATCACGGGTTTTATTCAAGCTTCTTTTCATCACACAGAATCATTTCTCTTCATGCAATGCTACATCAACATATATGAAAGTCTCTTTGCAGATAACTTCTTTTCACACACAGAGTTTTAACCTAAGCAGAACTGCACCTTGCTCATGTAGTGAGTTGGGGGGAGGGGATGAGTCTGGTACTGTAGCTCTCTCACTTCTATCTCATTTTATTTATTTTATTTTTAACAATGTTTGGATTTTTTTTCACCACTTAAATAAAAAAGAAGCTAGACATGTTTGGTGTCTATGAACTTGTAATGACCTGGATAATCATAATGGCAGGTCAGTTTTAGCATTTAGTGAACATGGTAAAAAAAAAAACAACAACTGTGGAATTGCACTTTTTTTTTTGCAATTTCACTGCACTTGGATTTTTTTCCCCGTTTTCCAGTACATGATATGTTAAAATCAATGGTGTTATTCAAAAGTACAACTTGTCCCACAAAAAAACAAACTCTCATATGGCCATTTTGGCAGAAAAATAAAAAAGGTATGGCTCTGGGAAGAAGGGGAGCAAAAAAAATGAAAACGCAAAAACGAAAATTCCTCTGGTCATGAAGTGGTTAAATAGCTAATATTTATTTAGCAGTTGTGCGGGTGGTGCAAAACCTGCTGAGCTGCAGAACTGTAACTATTTGCCAGTAATGTCCCTGAGTCTTCTGTTGGCATGACTCAAAGGCGATCTAAAAAATCCCCCAAAATTTCTATCTATATATATAATTGTCTAAGGGTTTTTCCGTCTGTCTCTCTGTCTTTCTGTCTGTCTGTCTGTCCTGGAAATCCCGCTTCTCTGATTGGTCGAGGCCGCCAGGCCTCGACCAATCAGTGACGGGCACAGTATCGACGTAGAAATCCCGCGTCTCTGATTGGTCGAGGCCGCCAGGCCTCGACCAATCAGTGACGGGCACAGCGACGATGATGTCATAAAGGACGTAGACATCCCGCGTCTGATTGGTCGAGGCCGCCAGGCCTCGACCAATCAGCGACGGGCACAGTATCGACGTAGATGTCATAATGGTTGCCATGGCGACGATGATGTCATAAAGGTTGCCTCGAGCAATCAGCGACGGGCACAGTCTGCCGCGAATTCTGGAATCATCATTGTCCATATACTACGGGGACATGCATATTCTAGAATACCCGATGCATTAGAATCAGGCCACAATCTAGTTGGTTAAATAAAAAGCATATTTATATTTAGCAGTTGTGCGACTGGTGCAATCTGTGCAGAGATAAGCAAATGTCACAGTTTACAAGTGGTAAAAATTTTCATTAGTCTGCTGTTCCAGTGTGTCAGGAAGGCGATATAAAAAAAAATTCTATTGGTTTAATAAATAGCGTATCTTTATCTAGCAGTTGTGCGACTGGCACAATCCAGGCAGAGATAAACAAACATCACAGTTTAGCAGTGGCAATAATTTTCATTAGTCCCCTGTTGCAGTGTGTCAGCAATCTAAGGCTGTGTGCACACGCTGCGGATTTTGCTGCGGATCCGCAGCGGATTTGGCCGCTGCGGATCCGCAGCAGTTTTCCCAAAGTTTACAGTACAATGTAAACCTATGGGGATAAAAAACCGCTGTGCACATGCGGCGGAAAAAGCCGCGCGGAAACGCTGCAGATTATTTTCCGCAGCATGTCAATTGTTTGTGCGGATTCCGCAGCGGGTTTCAACCAGCACCAATAGGAAAGTGCTGGTGAAAACCCGCAGAAGAATCCGCAGAAGAAACCGCAAGAAAATGCGCAGTGAAAACCGCAGTGGTTTTGCACTGCGGATTTTCCAAATCCGCTGCGGAAAAATCCGCAGGAAAGTCCGCAGCGTGGGCACATACCCTAAAAAGGAGAAAGTTACGTTGGGAAAGGTCAATTCATGTCAGAAGAGGTGGAGGATAATCATGACGCGAAGTTACCATCATTGATTTACATTGTACTGTAAATCACTTGCGGATCTGCAGCGTTTCTGTCCGGAAAAAAAGCGCGGATCCGCAGTAAGGGTATGTGCACACGATGCAGATTTAGTGCAGAATTAGTGCAGTTCTGCAGCGTTTTTTTCTGCAGCAGAAACGCTGCAGAACTGCACTGTGATTTACAGTACAATGTAAATCAATGTGAAAAAAAAAGCTGTTCACATGGTGCAGAAAAATCTGCGCAGAAAAGCTGCGGATTTCAAAGAAGTGCATGTCACTTCTTTTGTGCAGTTCTGCAGCGTTTCTGCAGCCCTCCATTAATAGAAATCTACAGTGGTAAAATCTGCACAAAAACTGCACAAAATCCGCATCAATTCCGCACAAAAAACGCACTAAAACCGCATAAAAAACGCATCAAAAACGTACCTGCGGATTCTGCCAGGAGATGCAGATTTAGTGCAGAAAATTCTGCCCCACATTTCCTACGTGTGCACATAGCCTAAATCCGCAACGTGTGCACATAGCCTTAGCCATACGGATGACAGCAACATAATGTAAATGCAGGATACAATTTTTTGGGGAACTCCTCTCCTTTGGATCCTGGGAACCATACAGGACCGCCCCTTGCACATGCCGTACCCGGCGTATAAGACGACCCCCGACTTTTGAGATGATTTGCAGGGGTTAAAAAGTCGTCTTATACGCCGGAAAATACAGTACATTACAGATTACAAAATAAAATAGGATTAACGTTGAAATAGAACTTACAGGTTATGTCATGGTATCATCTTGGCTGGCATGTGGCTTAGGAGGATAAATACATCCAGATGCATGGAACAGCTTTGCCAAGCTGTGTTAGATCGCTTCCCGGCCAAGACTGATGGCTGGTCTAAGAGTATAGTGACTTATACTTCTGAGCTTGTGACATCACTAAAGGGCTGGTTAATGATATGCACTGATCGGACAGTTCTTTACATTATTCCAAGGTCTCAGACAAAGGCATTCCTGAGTGAGAGGGGAGGGACAACGGGTGGCTTTGCAGGATTGGTCACCTGCAGTTTAAAGCCACACCCTGCCCACCATTAGTATCAGGTTGCCCAGTCTCTATCATAGGCTTTGTTTCGGGTAGGAGTGAAGCTGATGGGGGGGGGGAGAGCAAGGGGTCGCAGCTGAATTGTGAGTGTGTGTAGTTCGCCATGTCCTTCTGAAACTTCACTCACAATATAACATTTTTTGGCATTATCGTGACAGCAGCACAGGGCCATATAAATTCTCCACTGAAGCTGGCAGGCTCGTCTTACATTACGGCTGTATGGTGGGAGGAGGGAGAAAGAGTGGCTTAGAATTCCAGCCTTGTGCTGGCAGGCAGAGGAAATTGCAGCTCAGAGCGCTGTATGTGTAATTGAAGTAATCAGGACTTCTTCCTATTTCCTGACATGTACACTGTGGTATCAGTGGCTCAAAGGCATTTAACCCCTTCAAAACATCAGTTAGTTATTCAAATCTGTGAAAATGGGCTGTTTGCCCACTTTGATGCCAGTTCTGGTGCCCAGAACCCATTTGGGCCAGGCTGGAGGGACCTAGGTTTGATGCAGGGCATCACTTTCTGTGCATTTGAAGTGTCAGATCAGTAGCCCAAAGGCATTTAACCCCTTAAAAACATCAGTTACTTATTCAAATCTGTGAAAAAGGGCCGTTTGCCCACTTTGATGCTAGTTCTGATGCCCAGAACCCATTTGGGCCAGGCTGAAGAGACCTGTTTTTGATGTGGGGCTCCCTGTTTTATATGTTTGCACTGTGGTATCAGTGGCCCAAAGGCATTTAACCCCCTTAAAAACATAAGTTACTTATTCAAATCAGTGAAAATGGGCTGTTTGCCCATTTTGATGCCAGTTCTGGTGCCCAGAAACCATTTGGGCCAAGCTGGAGGGACCTGGGTTTGATGCAGGTCATCACTGTTTGTGTATATTAAGTGTCAGATCTGTGGCCCAAAGGCATTTAACCCCTTAAAAACATCAGTTACTTATTCAAATCTGCAAAAATGGGCTGTTTGCCAACTTTGATGCCAGTTCTGGTGCCCAGAAACCATTTGGGCCAAGCTGGAGGGACCTAGGTTTGATGCAGGGCATCACTTTCTGTGTATTTGAAGTGTCAGATCAGTGGCCCAAAGGCATTTAACCCCTTAAAAACATCAGTTACTTATTCAAATGGCCAAAATTGACTGTCTGCCCTCTTTGATGCCAGTTCTGATGCCCAGAACCCATTTGGGCCAGGCTGGAAATAACTGGTTTGGATGTGGGGCGCCCTGTTCTATATGTCTGCAGTGTGAGATCAGTGGCCCAAAGGCATTTAACCCCTTAAAAACATCAGTTACTTATTCAAATATGCGAAAATGGGCTGTTTGCCCAGTTTGATGCCAATTTTGGTGCCCAGAACGCATTTGGGCCAGGCTGGAAGAACCTTGTTTTGATGCAGGGCATCACTTTCTGTGTTTTTTAAGTGTCGTATCAGTGGCCCAAAGGCATTTAACCCCTTCAAAACATCAGTTACTTATTCAAATCTGCGAAAATGGGCTGTTTGCCCACTTTGATGCGAGTGCTGATGCCCAGCACTCATTTGGGCCAGGCTGGAAGAACCTTGGTTTGATGCAGGGCATCACTTCCTATGTATTTTAAGTGTCGCATCAGTGGCCCAAAGGCATTTAACCCCTTAAAATCATCAGTTACTTATTCAAATCTGTGAAAATGGGCTGTTTGCCCACTTTGATGCCAGTTCTGATGCCCAGAACCCATTTGGGTCAGGCTGAAGAGAACTGTTTTTTGTGGGGCTCCCTGTTCTATATGTATGCACTGTGGTGTCAGTGGCTCAAAGGCATTTAACCCATTAAAAACATCAGTTACTTATTCAAATCTGTGAAAATGGGCTGTTTGCCCACTTTGATGCCAGTTCTGGTGCCCAGAACACATTTGGGCCAGGTTGGAGGGACCTGGGTTTGATGCAGGGCATCACTTTCTGTGTATTTTAAGTGTCGTTTCAGTGGCCCAAATACATTTAACCCCTTAAAAACATCAGTTACTTATTCAAATCTGTGAAAATGGGCTGTTTGCCCACTTTGATGCCAGTTCTGGTGCCCAGAACCCATTTGGGCCAGGCTGTAGGGACCTAGGTTTGATGCAGGGCATCACTTTCTGTGCATTTGAAGTGTCAGATCAGTGGCCCAAAGGCATTTAACCCCTTAAAAACATCAGTTACTTATTCAAATCTGTGAAAATGGGCTGTTTGCCCACTTCGATGCCAGTTCTGATGCCCAGAACCCATTTGGGCCAGGCTGGAAATAACTGGTTTGGATGTGGGGCGCCCTGTTCTATATGTCTGCAGTGTGAGATCAGTGGCCCAAAGGCATTTAACCCTTTCTTCAGCGCTCTTTGGTGCCCACTTTGATGCCCATTTTTGTGCCAGTTTTATTGTTTTTGTAGCCGTTTTTAAGTGTATTCACATCAGGGCTCCTCGCTGCATTGTCGTTTATTATTGTGATGATTATTTTTTGTTGTTAAACCTATAAAAAACAAAAAAGTAAAAAATGCCGAATAAGAAACTGAACGAATAAGAAACCAACTTCAGCGTGGTGCCAAACCAAGCATGCACACACAGCACAGCCAGAAAGTAACTGCATCTGCTGCTGCCACCAGGAAGAGACTCCTCGGGTGAGACCACATGGCACTCTGCACGGAGGGGGGCTCTGCAGCCGGCATTGTGCTGCTCTCTCCCTGACACCTCACACTCAGCAGTGGATCTCCTGGGGGGCCCCTTCAGGTGACTGGGCCCGGGGCAATGGCCCCCTCTGCCCCCCCAGTAGCTACGCTACTGTCTTGGGCCCATGTGCTGCCGCATAGTTTGCACTAATGATATGTCCGCCTGTTAGGGGCCCACTCACATGTTTCGCCCCCCCTGAGCTGAACCCCTAGCTACGCCTCTGATATACACTGCTGCTGACATTGTGCCCTTTGTTTGCAGGTCATAGTCCCAGGCGCGGATCACGGCTGCAGTTATGGCTCTCAGACTGTGCTCCTGGCAGCTTTTGAGGTGCAAATCGGGATTTCCATGCAGACTCTTCTCAGTAACAGCCCCCGCTAGCCAGGCAGGCAACCAGGCTGTGAGCGTCCTGTATACCCCGGAGCACAATGCAATAAGGGAGTCACTGAGAAAGGTACCTATCTCCGCCGTGGACAACGCTTTATATACAATTACATTTTGTCAAATACCCGATATTTTCTAGAAATAAGGAGAAAGATTTGCAGGATTTATACATCGGTAAGCCATGACTTCTGGACCTGGGTCCTGTGAACTTCCGTGGTCGGAACTTGAATGCCGGCATCCTGGGCAGCTCTGGTGTTTACAAGGTCCCCGCGACATCATGTAGTAGCATTGCACCGCTATGTAATGACATTGGTTATTGGAAACACCAGCGGTGCCCATGATGCCGACACTCAAAGTGCCAATCCATTCATCTAGCACTCGCACCGCTATGTAATGACATTGAATGGTTATTGGAAAAACCAGCGGTGCCCAGGATGCCGACACTCAAAGTGCCAATCCATCTGGCTAGCACTCGCACCTCTGTGTAATGACATCGACTGGTTTTTGGAAACACCAGAGGTGCCCAGGATGCCGGCACTTTATTGCCAATCCACCCGGCTAGCACTCGCACCTCTATGTAATGACATCGACTGGTTTTTGGAAACACCAGCGGTGCCCAGGATGCCGGCACTTTATTGCCAATCCGTCCGGCTAGCACTCGCACCTCTATGTAATGACATCGACTGGTTTTTGGAAACACCAGCGGTGCCCAGGATGCCGGCACTTTATTGCCAATCCGTCCGGCTAGCACTCGCACCTCTATGTAATGACATCAATTGGATGTTGGAAACACCAGAGGTGCCCAGGATGCCGGCACTTTAATGCCAATCCATCCGGCTAGCACTCACACCTCTATGTAATGACATCAATTGGATGTTGGAAACACCAGCGGTGCCCAGGATGCCGGCACTTTAATGCCAATCCATCCGGCTAGCACACACACCTCTAATGACATTGACTGGATGTTGGAAACACCAGAGGTGCCCAGGATGCCAGCACTCAAGTGCCAATCCATCCGGCTAGCACTCATACCTCTATGCAATGACATCAATTGGATGTTGGAAACACCAGAGGTGTTCAGGATGCCGTCACTCAAGTGCCAATCCAGCCGGCTAGAAATAAGTACCAAGATGAACCCCTGTCCAATTTCCTGCAAACTACCTTGGCCGGCACTTGAATACTGACATCCTGGGCGGCGTTGGCGTTAATAAGGTTCCTAGGACGTCATAATCTAGCATCACATCGTTATGTCAATACATCAAGGGACTTAGGAAACAGCGGGATCCAGAAATTCGAGAGCCAGCCAAGGAAGTTTGCCGGATCGGATCTAGCTGCCACATAGTTCTAGCATGGATACCTAAACGGTCCTGCGAATGTCCTTGGTCGGCACTTGAATGTCAACTTCCCGGACACCTTTTGGTGTTTCCAATGTCTCTTCAATGTCATGACATCCCAGTGCCATGCTAGAGCATGACATCTCAGGGGCCTTGTAAATGCCAGTGTCGCCCAGGAGGCCGGCAGTCAAGTGAGGTCTTTCACGAGACCCTGCCTGACCAGAGTCCTGTGAACTACCTTGGCTGGCATTCGAAGGCCGACATCCTGTAACCTTTGGTGCCTCCAAAGTCCCCTTGATTTCATGATATCATAGTGTGATGCTAGATCATGACATCGTAGGAACCTTGAAAACGCCAAAGCTACCTAGGATGCTGGCATTCAAGCGCCAGCCAAAGTAGTTCACTATCAGACCGTCAATTTTGACATATTACATGTCCCATTAAGGGCAATCGGGTCTAATCTAGCACTACATCCATCATTGGGATCAAATGAGTGAAATCTCTGGTAAAAATCTGTTCCAATTTTGCATTAATTTTGCTAACACTGTGAGTGAACGGGTTTATTGAAAACCCATACATTAACATTGTGCCAAATTCCCCCCAAGACACCAAGGGCTTGATTTATTATTGCTTTTGAGCCTTTTTTTGTTTTGTTTTTTTTTTGGTGTTTTTTGCCTGGTTTTTATTTGCACCAAATTGTTCTTAGAATTTTTGCCCTTTTTAAACATCAATTTTACATTTTTTCCATTTTTTTTGTTGTTTTGTTTTTTTTATATTTGTCATTGTGCGCAGAGTTTTGGGTTTTCAGATCTTTTTTTCTGGTTCATCAATTACGACTTTTTTAAAAAGTTCCAACATTTTTGCGCAAATGTGCTCCAGTCCCCACCGCCACTCCCAGAGACATTTCATGTATGCCAGATATTTTGCACAGATTTTTCAACATTTTAGCACAGCATAAACTTTAATGGCTAAACTTTAGTGTATTTTTGATATTGCAGAACTTTTATGAACCGCGTGCATCATCTTGGATAACGTGGAGCACAAAACATTGACGAATACCATAAGACTAGATAAAAAGCAAAGAGATGTGGAAAAAACACAAATGATAGAAAATCTCTTAAAAGGGGATGTGATGGCAAGGGAAGCGGCTTTGAAGTTTATCAGTAGTTTGAGGACACGACACACACGGGCATATCCTGACTTTCTCTACAGAGGAAACGGTCTCTATGGCCAGTGTAAATATTTTCCTTACATAACAATACACATACTGGGTCAGATCTATCAAGATTGTTTAGGAAACTGTCTTTGTTTCCCTATCACAGCCCAGCTTTCATTTTAATAGTGCTGATTGTGTTAATTAATAGTACTAAGTAGTGATAATTTTTTTTATCTTTACAAAGGGGGTGTGACTCACATGATCCTCGGGGGCGTGTCTTTAGGCAGCTCTGCCCATTAACCATTTGAGCCACACCCACTTTACAAAGACAATAAAAATTAGCCCGTATCTCTGGAAGCGTATGATGGATTTTAAAGAAACAAAAAGCAGCCTACTCGGGGGAACAGGGTGAATAAAATAAGAGCAGAAACTGGACACTTTTGTCTGGTGACAGGTCCTCTTTAAAGGACTCAACAACTCCCCTTTCACAGGCTCTCAACATCTACACCTGGTAAAGATACTCAGGCTCAAATTGCGTCTGGTCCCATATGACTCATTTTGCCAGGAGGTGACGGCAAGTTTTGCTTTCACGTAACTCTTTAACTCTGTTGGATTGATTCGATGATACAGAGGAGGAGCATTTTATGTGAATGGATGTAAGAATTAATCAAACACGCGGTCCCACCATTCCCATCTCCTCTTCACACCTAAGCGGCGCGGCCCGATCATCACATTAATAATCCTAATTACAATCATCGGCTGAGAGCTCAGTAGATAACATTCCGCGGTTTGTAGGACAGCAGGTTTTATTATCTGCAGATCCCGGTAAGGTTAGCCATTACTGATGTCCTCACCCATAGTGGCAGCTTAATGGTATGTAACAAAATGCAGGAGAAGAGCGAGAAATACTCAGCGAGCGCCGATCTATCTGCTCCACATAAAGGGACGTGAGTCAGGAGGCAGCGAGAAGCGGGAGGAAGCTCCTGTCCTATGGAAATGGGCACAGAAAATAAAAAAATGGAGAGATGGAAGTCAGGGAGGATGACTGCAGAGAACTTGTCTTGTCTGATCATTAAAAATATATCTAGGCAAAAAGAGACAATTTATTCCAAGCCGCTGTCCCCCATCACTGCCATCAACCACTGTCCCCCCACCGCTGTCTCCCATTGGTATCCCACTGTCCTCCACCGCTGTCTCCCATTGCTATCACCTACCACTGTCACCATCAGTCACCCACCACTTTCACCCTCAACTGCCACTCTCCTGTCCCTCACACCTGTCACCATCTGTCTCCCATCGCTGCCACCCACCATTGTCCCCCACACCTGTCACCATCAGTCTCCCACTGCTGTCCTCCACCTCTGTGCCCTATCGCTGCCACCCACCGCTGTCACCCTCAACTGCCATCCACCGCTGTCTCTCACACCTGTCCTCCACCCTTGTCACCACCAGTCCCCCACTAATAGTCCCCTCAAAATTCCCTACAGTCCCTGTAGACTCTACAGTGATAACTACAACTATGTCACTGGCAGTCATGTCGTTGGCTGTTTGCTCTGTGACACATGGACCCGGCCATACTGCTCTCTGCTGATGTCTGCTCACTATTAGGCATATGACCACCCTCCTCTGTTCCTCACAGGCCTCTCTGCCACCATCACCCGACCACCTTTTCACCACCTTTTAGTCTATGTTCCTCTTTTTTTTCCCAGTCCAGCATCACAAGCCGTAAGTCCAGACTCTCCACCAGTGGTACCAGACCTTCTCCTTACACGAGTCATCCACAACTAGGTTCTTCATGGGCTGAGCCAGCCCCCTGCACCACCCCGGGACCTGTCACCCAGAAGACTATTGTTTCTTCTATCCAGTCACAGCATCAATCATGCAATGGTGCTGCAGGTCGCGAAGGCCGATCTCCACCAGATCTACAACATATACTATCTATACAGCGCTCTATGTTGGGTTGTACCTTAAAAATGAATTCTAAACCAATCAAATTGGTTTAGAATTTCCCCAAATTCACAAATTCTTGCAAATTCTTAGGGCATCGACTTGTGCGATTTCAGCATAAATGAGGCCAGTTGGTTTCAATTTTTGTGGAGTTACCTCCCCCAGCTGCAGCGGCCCCCCACCGGTCCTCTTCTCACTGACATCCTCGGCTTCTCTTCACTCGGTCTTGACAAACAATATAACGTCACAATGTGCAATGAGGCAGCTCAAATAAATATTGCTATATGGTGTCTTTACATTCAGCCATAAAGTCAGATTCGCAATTTATTATAGATCCTGATAAATAGTTTCTTAGTATTCGTGTCAATGTCCCTGGTGGCCTAGGGCAGCACTTCTCAAGGTGTAAGGTTGTGACGCACAGTATATTGGTTGGTGGGTCGCTGGCAATGCTGCAACAAGACGAGAAAAAAAAATGTCAAGTACTAGGCTGCAGTACGGCAGACAAAAACACCCGGACCACCAGGACAGTGGAAAGATGTTCTGTGCTGTAGACTGGGCAACTGGTTTTGCTCAGCCCTGAGTAATAAATTAAGAAGAGATTTAGGAAATTAATGTGCTTGATTAGAGGAGAACCACTCCAATCTGTGGCGGTCTACAGTACAGGGCACCTGAGAAGCTCCCTTAGAACTTGGGATTTACTCACTTGTGAGCGCAGCATCTCCTCTACTTGATGCCCTGGTCTTCGCCCCATCAACCACCCTTTTTCTCAGTTGCGGGTGCCACTACCCTAGTTCAGGCTGTGGAGCGGGGGTAACATAGTGCAGTATTTGTTTGGTGCTTCTGTGAGGGTATTATGTGCTGCGCTCAGGTATGTTGTGAGCTCCTGTAATTCAATTTATTGGTTTGAGCACCTCCTGATGAAGCCACGATTTCCTAGCGGTGAAACGCTAGGAAATCTCGGCTTCATCAGGAGGTGCTCAAACCAATAAATCTAAATGAGATATAATTCTATAGATAATTATTTACAGCCTTATGTTTGTGTGTTTTTTATGATTACCCGGATGGTGTAGAATATGGAGGCAGAGCATTTACTAGTATCCGTGTGATGCTTCCAATAGATCTTTATCTAACCAGTGTCATTATATGTAACATTACATTCTATGATGTGTGAATATAATTGTTTTGATATTTGTATTTGCAATCATTTGGATCCCGGTATCTGTTTGTTGCACCCAATATCCTTCATGTGACTTTGTCATGAGGGGATTATATTTGTTTTCAGATGATTATTATATGATGTATGAACATTTGCATGTACAGTCGCTGTAGGGTAAGACCCCGGAATTAATATTATTGGTGGGACCATCGCTCCCCAGTATGAAACTAATTGTATCTCTGGTGGTCAAAGGGAGTGAATGTGGTAATGTCTGTAACCCTGGTGGTCTGGGGAAGTAAATGTGATAACGTCTGTATTCCTGGTGGTCTGGGGAAGTAAATGTGATAACGTCTGTATTCCTGGTGGTCTGGGGAAGTAAATGTGATAACGTCTGTATTCCTGGTGGTCTGGGGAAGTAAATGTGATAACGTCTGTATCCCTGGTGGTCTGGGGAAGTAAATGTAATGTCTATATCCCTGGTGGTCTGGGGAAGTAAATGTGATAACGTCTGTATTCCTGGTGGTCTGGGGAAGTAAATGTGGTAATGTCTGTAACCCTGGTGGTCTGGGGAAGTAAATGTGATAACGTCTGTATTCCTGGTGGTCTGGGGAAGTAAATGTGATAACGTCTGTATCCCTGGTGGTCTGGGGAAGTAAATGTAATGTCTATATCCCTGGTGGTCTGGGGAAGTAAATGTAATGTCTATATCCCTGGTGGTCTGGGGAAGTAAATGTAATGTCTATATCCCTGGTGGTCTGGGGAAGTAAATGTGATAATGTTTATATCCCTGGTGGTCTGGGGAAGTAAATGTAATGTCTATATCCCTGGTGGTCTGGGGAAGTAAATGTAATGTCTATATCCCTGGTGGTCTGGGGAAGTAAATGTAATGTCTATATCCCTGGTGGTCTGGGGAAGTAAATGTAATGTCTATATCCCTGGTGGTCTGGGGAAGTAAATGTAATGTCTATATCCCTGGTGGTCTAGGTAATTATAAGTAATAATGTCTGCTTCCCTGGTGGTCTAGTAAACTATATGTGGTAATGTCTGTATCGCTCATGGTTTAGGGAAGTAGATATGGCAATGTCTATATCCCTGGTGGTCTATTGAAGTAAATGTGGCAATGTCTGCATCCTTGGTGGTCTAGAATAGAGTACCGATCACTATTTCATTCCTAATAACCGTGGGTTTAGTTACAGGACGCTGAACACTGATTGTGACTCCCACATTGATTCTCCTTAGGTGGCGGCCTGACTACGGTATATGGGTCAGCCACTCCTGACCACCAGGGACCGCGTTGTGGCAGAGATACTTTCTATCCTTGCACTCTCCCGTACAATCTTCTCTGCTTGGCCTTTTCTATAGTGAAGCTGCCATGTTTCCCTGCTCTGATTCCCTGTGTGCCTGGGGGGTGACGTGCAGCGCTGGCCCCCGGTGTTACCCTCCTGACAGCATACACTGCTGCTTTCCTCCTCTCACCTATAAATAGAGCAGGCAATATGGCTGTCACTGACTGGAAGGTGACTCGTCAAAGGAGACAAGGTGGAAAATGTCCAGGGAAAACATGGAAAATTATGCAAAATTAATATTGCGCCATCTGCATGGGCTTCCTGGAGCATGGCGCTGTCAGTGGCATCTGGCACTGCAGCAGGAAAGACTCAAATATTCTTCGCTAAACCTTAGATATATCGTGAGACCTGCAAAGAATGAAATATTCTCCCTGACTAAATGATAAAGTTTCATTGTGGTGTCTGTGGTGATGCCGGGGTGTTAGATCAGATAGTCATTCCAGTTTCATAACCTCATAGCTTTTAGGCTGTGTGCACACAGTGCGTTTTTTTATGCGTTTTTTTGCTGCGTTTTTTCCTCGTGGTAATGGGCCAAAAACACTATGGAATCCTTATGCAAGATTTTTCAATGAATGACAATCCTGAAGTGCTGTGCACACGATCAGTAAATTTCTGTGCGTATTCGCAGTACATTTTTTTTGTCTGCAGCATGTCAATTCTTTTTGCGTTTCTGCAGCGTTTTTCACCCATTGACTTCAATTGAGTCAGTCAAATCCGCAGCAAAAACGCAGGTATAAAAATATTTGCGGATTTGCTGATTTTTTTTGGTTTTTTTGTTTTGCGTTTTACCGGCTTCTTATGGTGTTTCCCACGCTGTCATCTGTGTGACAGCGTGGGAAACACCGGCGCGGTAGTTGTTATCGGTGGTAATGCTACCGCTGGTAAGACCGTCGGTCAGAGCGTTGCGGGGTCATGCTGGCAGATGTCTCATCAACCTGTGCTCACAGTTAAAAAAAAAAAAAAAAAAAAAAGTAAAATTACATACATAGTCAAATAAAAATAAAAACCCATAATACTCATCTTTGCACACAATCCCCGACACCCTCATCTCCTAGAAATAATAATGTAAAATAATAAACTACCAGATACTCACCTATCCGCTATAGTCCAGGTAATCCTGATTGTCCCACGGCGATCTCACGTGTAGAACAGTCACATCGGGCGATGTGACCACTCTACCCGGCCGCCGGCAGTACACTGACAGGAGGTAATCGCTCCCGCAGTGTATCACTGAGCTGCCGTGAGAGTTCACCGGACTTCATCAGCTGATCAGCTCCGGCGCTCTCATGTACGGCACCGCTGCGTGAGAACTTTCCCACGCAGCAGTGGTGCCATAAGGTCGATCACCGGAGCTGATGAACTGATGAACTCCAGTGAACTCTCACGGCAGCTCAGTGATACACTGCGGGAGCGATTACCTCCTGTCAGTATATCGCCGCCTGTCTTTGAGAGAAGTGACATTTGTGCAAGCAAATAGTCAACGTGCGCACATAGCCTTAAGGTTCAAGGTAGACTTAAGTTTATGAAGTCCAATCTATAATCTAATATGTTAATCCAGAAGAAACACTAGGGGAAAAATGTCAGACACACGTGGCGATTAGACTAGTTCCCTGGGTCAGTGCCCCATCACAGGGTCTAGTGACCAAAACTTGTAATATCATATTTATCAAAAAAGGCATCCACACCCTCACTGAACTTTTAGGCTATGTGCACACGTCAGGTTATTTTCCTGACAAAATCCGGAGTTTTCTGGCAGAAATTTGCGTTTTTTTCCGCGCGGATTTTTTGCGGTTTTTGCGCGTTTTTTGCGCGGAATTTTTGCGGATTTTTTGCGTTTTTTTTTTTTTTTTTCCTGAATGTCCTTTTATCAGGGAATCCGCAAAAAATCCGCAAAAAGAATGAGCATGTTAATTTTTTTTGCGGATTGCGTTTTTTTTGCGGAAAAAAACGCATCCATCTGCACAAAAATTCCGGAATGCATTCTAAATGATAGGATGCATATTTTTAGCGTTTTTGATGCGGAATTATAGCGTTTTTATGGCGAAATTCCGCAAAAAAAAACGCTAAAAATCCGGACGTGTGCACATACCCTCACAGTGTATTGACTATTACAACATCATGTGGCAGAGAGTTTCATAGTATCACTGCTTGTCCAGTGAATAATTCATAATCTCACAGTGAAGAACCCATACTCTCACTGCTCGTACAGTAAAGAATCCATAGTCTCACTTCTCGTACAGTAAAGAATCCATAGTCTCACTTCTCGTACAGTAAAGAATCCATAGTCTCACTTCTTGTACAGTAAAGAAACCATAGTCTCACTGCTCATACAGTAAAGAATCCATAGTCTCACTGCTCGTACAGTAAAGAATCCATAGTCTCACTGCTCGTACAGTAAAGAACCCATAGTCTTACTGCTCGTACAATAAAGAACCCATAGTCTCACTGCTCGTACAGTAAAGAATCCATAGTCTCACTGCTCGTACAGTAAAGAATTCATAGTCTCACTGCTTGTACAGTAAAGAACCCATACTCTCACTGCTCGTACAGTAAAAAAGCCATAGTCTCACTGCTCGTACATTAAAGAATCCATAGTCTCACTGCTCGTACAGTAAAGAACCCATAGTCTCACTGCTCGTACAGTAAAGAACCCATAGTCTCACTGCTCGTACAGTAAAGAACCCATAGTCTCACTGCTCGTACAGTAAAGAACCCATAGTCTCACTGCTCGTACAGTAAAGAATCCATAGCCTCACTGCTCGTACAGTAAATGATCCATAGTCTCACTGCTCGTACAGTAAAGAACCCATAGTCTCACTGCTCGTACAGTAAAGAACCCATAGTCTCACTGCTCGTACAGTAAAGAACCCATAGTCTCACTGCTCGTACAGTAAAGAACCCATAGTCTCACTTCTTGTACAGTAAAGAAACCATAGTCTCACTGCTCATACAGTAAAGAATCCATAGTCTCACTGCTCGTACAGTAAAGAATCCATAGTCTCACTGCTCGTACAGTAAAGAACCCATAGTCTTACTGCTCGTACAATAAAGAACCCATAGTCTCACTGCTCGTACAGTAAAGAATCCATAGTCTCACTGCTCGTACAGTAAAGAATCCATAGTCTCACTGCTTGTACAGTAAAGAACCCATACTCTCACTGCTCGTACAGTAAAAAAGCCATAGTCTCACTGCTCGTACATTAAAGAATCCATAGTCTCACTGCTCGTACAGTAAAGAACCCATAGTCTCACTGCTCGTACAGTAAAGAACCCATAGTCTCACTGCTCGTACAGTAAAGAACCCATAGTCTCACTGTTCGTACAGTAAAGAACCCATAGTCTCACTGCTCGTACAGTAAAGAATCCATAGCCTCACTGCTCGTACAGTAAATGATCCATAGTCTCACTGCTCGTACAGTAAAGAATCCATAGTCTCACTGCTTGTACAGTAAATAATCCATAGTCTCACTGCTCGTACAGTAAATAATCCATAGTCTCACTGCTTGTACAGTAAAGAACCCATAGTCTCACTGCTCGTACAGTAAAGAATCCATAGCCTCACTGCTCGTGCAGTAAATGATCCATAGTCTCACTGCTCGTACAGTAAAGAATCCATAGTCTCACTGCTTGTACAGTAAATAATCCATAGTCTCACTGCTCGTACAGTAAATAATCCATAGTCTCACTGCTTGTACAGTAAAGAATCCATAGTCTCACTGCTCGTACAGTAATGAGTCCATAGTAGCAACTGACACGCAGGTCCTGTGAAACTGACTCAGGCCTTCTGCAACTTACACTTCACAGATAGAAGCTAGCCCATAAATAACCATTGTCATCACAGCTTTAGAGTCTTCTGGGCAGCAGACATTAACTCCTAAGCTGCTGCAGCATTAGCACGGCTCGGCACTAATCACAAGCGCACAGTATACACCGAATGCATTGCTGGAAATGAGCAGACAAAGCATAAACAAGTGCACTGAACTTATATCCACATGACAGCTGCGAGCAGAAACATCTCACTAAAATACAATGAGAGTGACTACGGACACAACAAGTTCCACAGTGTACAGCAATTCTTCAGGGCAGAGAAAAGAATGACAATAATTTTTAATTCTCTACCTACAGATAATAGACACCGAAATTAACCCTTATGTAGACCAGTGGGAAAAAGAGGAGCAGTTTCCAGCTCATCATGTGTTCAAAATTCTAGGACAGGCTGGAATGCTGGGAGTGAACAAGCCGACAGGTAAGAAATTGTGGAAAAGGTGATTATCATGATAAATGTATCTATCCTTACATTTATGGCAAGTACTAGATCAGTGTAGACAGGCTCCACGATCCCATCCCATAAAGAAATATAACCATATGTTTTTTTTACAATGTGTTTAGTGGTGAGCGAATCTTCCAGATTTCAAGTTTTGCAGTTCATGGAAATTCGGCCAGAGAATTCGACTTACCGTAATTTGTTCCTTATTAGTCTCTGTAAATATAGGGTGAAAAATAAAATCCATACCTTGCACCTCACTATTCCCCCGCAGCAGCCAGCCGTCATAGGGTCCTCTTCCCGCACCACGACTTCTGGGGCGGAGTACACCTCTGACGGCATAACAGGCATAGTCAGTAGCGGGAGCCGTCAGCGACGAGGTGTTTTGGGCTTTTTTTGCAGCCTTTTCCCAATTCTCTACAAATTAGTGACCATACAGCAATTTTTTTGAATATGCACAAAGCAAGTCACAAAAACGCTGGATTCAGTAGAATCCAAATATGTAGTAGACATTTAATGTCACAATCTCTAGTGTTTTCTCAATCACCCGAGTCTGCTCAATTCTCTAATTCTGATTTTCTACAATCACAAAGTCTTGCAAGCTCTTGGGCTTTCGCATATCCCTTGATGATAACTTAAATATGACCTATCAGTGGGGGTCGTATACTGATCGGCGGTTTTCAGATACCATGATGGTCGTTCTTCGACCATACAGCTCAGATCACAATCACTTCAATGGGAGCTAAACTTCAGTACCCAAGAATGGACACTACATGGTGTTTGGAGCTGCCGTGTTCGACTGCCTACTATTTATTTCTAGTCTACAAAATGCTGATCAGTGGGGGTTGCTGGTGTTGGACCCCCACCAAACTGATAGTGATGACCTGTCCCAAAGATTTGGGTCCCAAAAAACACCTCTAAATTCCTCTATAGGTAGAGATATACTGCACAGAATCTGGAACTATCCTCTTTATATTTGGAAAACTTTTTTATTTTTATACATTTTTTTTCCATGACCATCCAGTAATTTAAAATATCTGGTAATACTGGCACTTTCCGGGTCCAATGGATGATGGAATAAAGGAATCGTATGGTCCATAGCAGTATTGGAGCTAAGTTCTGACTTGTACATAAAGAAAATTCTGGATGAGCAAAACCACAAACCAATCCTTGCTTCTCTCCGACGGGAACGTCGTCTATGTATCTGCCCTATAGTTTGCTGGACAGATGCAGCGGACTACGCAAAGAGGATTTGCTGCAGAGATGATGGGGATTTTCTGTGATATATGAACTATACGTGACGGGAGGTTGCATCGAGTAATTGAGTGATGAGTCTTCTCCCGCTGATGTCACCACAAACACATAAGTCTCACAAATCCGGTTACATCCACAGTGCAGGAAAAATGCAGACAAAGCTAAAAGTGCCGGAGATTAGAAGATAATACCGAGCACAATGTTATTCGGAGACTTCAACCCAGCGACCAGCCCAGATCTCCTCATGTCTATCTGGCTCTCTATCTATCTAGCTTATCAGTTATCTACAGTATCTCACAAAAGTGAGTACACCCCTCACATATTTGGAAACCTTTTATTACCATATATCTTTTCATAACAACATGACAAGACTGAAGATCAGACTCTGTGATACAAGGTAATTTGATGTGCCCTCTAAAATAACTCAACACACAGCCATTAATGTCTAAACCGCTGGCAACAAAAGTGAGTACACCCCTAAGTGAAAATGGCCAAATTGTGCCCAATTAGCCATTTTTCCTCATTAGTGTTACAAGGTCTCAGGCGTGAATGGAGAGCAGGTGTGGTAAATTTGGTGTTATCGCTATCACACTCTCATAATGGTCACTGGAAGTTCTTCATGACTAGGGATGAGCGAATAGCTTCGCTTAACTCCTTATCTGAATAGCAATAGCACTTACCGAAGAAGCTGCATCGGGAACCCGGATATCTGGAGTGCTCCCGATAATCAGCTGTTTGGTGCCACAGCTGCATGTGTCACGGCTGTGTGACAGTCACAACACATGCATGGAGAACCCAATTAACAGACGCTCGCTAGCGGTTTCCGCTGGCCGAAACCACATGGACCAGGAATCGTCCTACCGAACACTAGCTCTCCTTTTAATGTGGGCGTAACACTACTCAGACAACACAAGGTGAGGGTAAAACAGTGTGGTAATACTTTAATAAACCACAAAACAGGCAGATAACACATAGAACAGTCCCAGCACAATACCCAAGATGGTGCACCTTAGAGTCTCACCTGTTGTGAATTCTGTGGCAGAGCTCCCTCCTGTGGTCACAAGTGGTACTTCGGCTGATTCTGTCTGTGAGCTTCCGTTGGTGGAGGAGAGTGGTACTGCGGCTTCTGAGTTTCCTTCCTCAGGTGATGTGGTGAAGTCATTAGGTGCTGCTCTATTTAACTCCACCTGGTGCTCTAATCCTGGCTTCCAGTCAATGTTCTAGTATTGGACTTGCTTCCTCCTGGATCGTTCCTGTGGCCTGCTGCTCTGCATAGCTAAGTTTCGCTTGAGTTATTTTTGTTTGCTGTTTTTTCTGTCCAGCTTGCTTATTTGGTTTTTTCTTGCTTGCTGGAAGCTCTGGGACGCAGAGGGTGTACCTCTGTGCCGTTAGTCGGTACGGAGGGTCTTTTTGCCCCCTTTGCGTGGTTGTTTGTAGGGTTTTGTGTTGACCGCAAAGTTACCTTTCCTATCCTCGCTTTGTTCAGAAAGTCGGGCCTCACTTTGCTAAATCTATTTCATCTCTACGTTTGTCTTTTCATCTTAACTCACAGTCATTATATGTGGGGGGCTGCCTTTTCCTTTGGGGTATTTTTCTGAGGCAAGGTAGGCTTATTTTCTATCTTCAGGCTAGCTAGTTTCTCAGGCTGTGCCGAGTTGCATAGGGAGCGTTAGGCGCAATCCACGGCTGCCTCTAGTGTGGTGATTCCACTCATGCTATCTCTGATTGTCCTAAACGCACTAAGCGGTTCGCTAGGTCTGCCACCATTGGTACAGTACAGTCAAAATTTCTTTTGTCCATTACTTTGATCTGCTCTTTGTCATCTTATTCTGTCATGGCATTTGTGGATTCAGGCGCTGCTCTGAATTTGATGGACTTGGAGTATGCCAGGCGTTGTGGGTTTTTCTTGGAGCCCTTGCAGTGTCCTATTCCATTGAGAGGAATTGATGCTACGCCTTTGGCCAAGAATAAGCCTCAGTACTGGACCCAGCTGACCATGTGCATGGCTCCTGCACATCAGGAGCATATTCGCTTTCTGGTGTTGCATAATCTGCATGATGTGGTCGTGTTGGGGTTGCCATGGCTACAGGTCCATAATTCAGTATTAGATTGGAAATCCATGTCTGTGTCCAGCTGGGGTTGTCAGGGGGTACATGGTGATGTCCCATTCCTGTCTATTTCATCATCCACCCCTTCTGAGGTCCCAGAGTTCTTGTCTGATTACCGGGATGTATTTGATGAGCCCAAGTCCGATGCCCTACCTCCGCATAGGGATTGTGATTGTGCTATCGATTTGATTCCTGGTAGTAAATTTCCAAAAGGTCGACTGTTTAATTTATCTGTACCTGAGCACGCCGCTATGCGGAGTTACGTGAAGGAGTCCTTGGAGAAGGGGCATATTCGCCCGTCATCGTCGCCATTGGGAGCGGGGTTCTTTTTTGTGGCCAAGAAGGATGGTTCGCTGAGACCTTGTATAGATTACCGCCTTCTAAATAAGATCACGGTCAAATTTCAGTACCCCTTGCCGCTGTTATCTGATTTGTTTGCTCAGATTAAGGGGGCTAGTTGGTTCACCAAGATAGATCTTCGTGGTGCATATAATCTTGTGCGTATTAAGCGAGGCGATGAATGGAAAACTGCATTTAATACGCCCGAGGGCCATTTTGAATACCTAGTTATGCCTTTCGGACTTGCCAATGCTCCATCAGTGTTTCAGTCCTTTATGCATGACATCTTCCGAGAGTACCTGGATAAATTCCTGATTGTGTACTTGGATGATATTTTGGTCTTCTCGGATGATTGGGAGTCTCACGTGAAGCAGGTCAGAACGGTGTTCCAGGTCCTGCGTGCTAATTCTTTGTTTGTAAAGGGATCAAAGTGTCTCTTTGGTGTTCAGAAGGTTTCATTTTTGGGGTTCATTTTTTCCCCTTCTACTATCGAGATGGATCCTGTTAAGGTCCAGGCCATCCATGATTGGACTCAGCCGACATCTCTGAAGAGTCTGCAAAAGTTCCTGGGCTTTGCTAATTTTTATCGTCGCTTCATCTGCAATTTTTCTAGTATTGCTAAACCATTGACCGATTTGACCAAGAAGGGTGCTGATGTGGTCAATTGGTCTTCTGCTGCTGTGGAAGCTTTTCAAGAGTTGAAGCGTCGTTTTTCTTCTGCCCCTGTGTTATGTCAGCCAGATGTTTCGCTTCCGTTCCAGGTCGAGGTTGATGCTTCTGAAATTGGAGCGGGGGCTGTTTTGTCGCAGAGAAGTTCTGATTGCTCGGTGATGAAACCATGCGCCTTCTTTTCTAGGAAGTTTTCGCCTGCTGAGCGAAATTATGATGTTGGCAATCGAGAGTTGCTGGCCATGAAGTGGGCATTCGAGGAGTGGCGTCATTGGCTTGAAGGAGCTAAGCATCGCGTGGTGGTCTTGACTGATCATAAGAACTTGACTTATCTCGAGTCTGCCAAACGGTTGAATCCTAGACAGGCTCGCTGGTCGCTGTTTTTCTCCCGTTTTGACTTTGTGGTTTCGTACCTTCCGGGCTCTAAAAATGTGAAGGCGGATGCCCTGTCTAGGAGTTTTGTGCCCGACTCTCCGGGTTTATCTGAGCCGGCGGGTATTCTCAAAGAGGGAGTAATTGAGTCTGCCATCTCCCCTGATTTGCGGCGGGTGCTGCAAAAATTTCAGGCTAATAAACCTGATCGTTGCCCAGCGGAGAAACTGTTTGTCCCTGATAGGTGGACGAATAGAGTTATCTCTGAGGTTCATTGTTCGGTGTTGGCTGGTCATCCTGGAATCTTTGGTACCAGAGAGTTAGTGGCTAGATCCTTTTGGTGGCCATCTCTGTCACGGGATGTGCGTTCTTTTGTACAGTCCTGTGGGATTTGTGCTCGGGCTAAGCCCTGCTGTTCTCGTGCCAGTGGGTTGCTTTTGCCCTTGCCGGTCCCAAAGAGGCCTTGGACACATATCTCTATGGATTTTATTTCAGATCTTCCCATCTCTCAAAAAATGTCAGTCATTTGGGTGGTTTGTGATCGCTTCTCTAAGATGGTCCATTTGGTACCCTTGTCTAAATTACCTTCCTCCTCTGATTTGGTGCCATTGTTCTTCCAGCATGTGGTTCGTTTACATGGCATTCCGGAGAATATCGTTTCTGACAGAGGTTCCCAGTTTGTTTCAAGGTTTTGGCGAGCCTTTTGTGCTAGGATGGGCATTGACTTGTCTTTTTCCTCGGCTTTCCATCCTCAGACTAATGGCCAGACCGAACGAACCAATCAGACTTTGGAAACATATCTGAGATGCTTTGTTTCTGCTGATCAGGATGACTGGGTGTCCTTTTTGCCTTTGGCTGAGTTCGCCCTTAATAATCGGGCCAGCTCGGCTACCTTGGTTTCGCCGTTTTTCTGCAACTCTGGGTTCCATCCTCGTTTCTCTTCAGGGCAGGTTGAGTCTTCGGACTGTCCTGGTGTGGATACTGTGGTGGACAGGTTGCAGCAGATCTGGACTCATGTAGTGGACAATTTGACCTTGTCCCAGGAGAAGGCTCAACGTTTTGCTAATCGTAGACGCTGTGCGGGTCCCCGACTTCGTGTTGGGGATTTGGTTTGGTTGTCATCTCGTCATATTCCTATGAAGGTTTCCTCTCCTAAATTTAAGCCTCGTTTCATTGGTCCATATAGGATTTCTGAGGTTCTTAATCCTGTGTCTTTTCGTTTGACCCTTCCAGATTCTTTTTCCATCCATAACGTATTCCATAGGTCATTGTTGCGGAGATACGTGGCACCTATGGTTCCATCTGTTGATCCTCCTGCCCCGGTTTTGGTGGAGGGGGAGTTGGAGTATATTGTGGAGAAGATTTTGGATTCTCGTGTTTCGACACGGAAACTCCAGTATCTGGTTAAGTGGAAGGGTTATGCTCAGGAAGATAATTCCTGGGTCTTTGCCTCTGATGTCCATGCTCCCGATCTTGTTCGTGCCTTTCATATGGCTCATCCTGGTCGTCCTGGGGGCTCTGGTGAGGGTTCGGTGACCCCTCCTCAAGGGGGGGTACTGTTGTGAATTCTGTGGCAGAGCTCCCTCCTGTGGTCACAAGTGATACTTCGGCTGATTCTGTCTGTGAGCTTCCGTTGGTGGAGGAGAGTGGTACTGCGGCTTCTGAGTTTCCTTCCTCAGGTGATGTGGTGAAGTCATTAGGTGCTGCTCTATTTAACTCCACCTGGTGCTCTGATCCTGGCTTCCAGTCAATGTTCTAGTATTGGACTTGCTTCCTCCTGGATCGTTCCTGTGGCCTGCTGCTCTGCATAGCTAAGTTTCGCTTGAGTTATTTTTGTTTGCTGTTTTTTCTGTCCAGCTTGCTTATTTGTTTGTTTCTTGCTTGCTGGAAGCTCTGGGACGCAGAGGGTGTACCTCCGTGCCGTTAGTCGGTACGGAGGGTCTTTTTGCCCCCTTTGCGTGGTTGTTTGTAGGGTTTTGTGTTGACCGCAAAGTTACCTTTCCTATCCTCGCTCTGTTCAGAAAGTCGGGCCTCACTTTGCTAAATCTATTTCATCTCTACGTTTGTCTTTTCATCTTAACTCACAGTCATTATATGTGGGGGGCTGCCTTTTCCTTTGGGGTATTTCTCTGAGGCAAGGTAGGCTTATTGTCTATCTTCAGGCTAGCTAGTTTCTCAGGCTGTGCCGAGTTGCATAGGGAGCGTTAAGCGCAATCCACGGCTGCCTCTAGTGTGGTTGGAGAGGATTAGGGATTGCGGTCAGCAGAGTTCCCACGTCTCAGAGCTCATTCTATGTTTTTGGGTTATTGTCAGATCACTGTATGTGCTCTGACTACTATGTCCATTGTGGTACTGAATTACCTAATCATAACACTCACCCTTCCGCTGACTCACCGGGATAATAGCGGCTGTTACTTCAGATCTTCCAGGGTTGACTAACCCACCTGTGGCACGCACACAGAGAGGAGGCAACGACAAGCGTAGAAAGATGTCAGTCCAATGAGGTACAAGGCCAGTTGACCCGAGGGTCACAACCTGGCTTCTCCAAACATATCCATGGTTCAGCGATGGTCAATTGAGTAGATGTGTATTCTTCCAACCGTGGCTGAGGTCCCCTACGTTGTTTCTTGTAGAATGATAGCTATCTGGTTAATTAAGATACAATGCTGTGTCTCCACAGCCCCCTAAACCTAATAACTGGTTGGGTCGCCCTTAGCAGCAACAACTGCAAGAGTTTGCGATAACTGGCAATGAGTCTTTTACAACGCTTTGGAGGAATTTTTTGCAGCTCATCTTTGCAGAATTGTTGTAATTCACCCACAATGGAGGCGGTCTGAGCATGAACCGCCTTTTTAGGGTCATGCCACAACATCTCAAGTGGATTAAGGTCAGGAGTTTGACTGGGCCACTTACCTTCTGCTTCTCCATGGCATGGCACCCCACAAACAATTAGTGTCCCAGTTCATCAGTATTGTGCTGTATATTGTACTCACTTGCAGGCCGGAGACCTCCGCTGCGCTCATGTCCTTAGGTCCAGGATCAGCCGCGCACACATCAGGGGACACCCTGTTCGTTATATGAAGTTCAACTTTCTTGGACAGTTCAATTACATCAGCCTTTATTATTATTATTATTATTTATATAGCACCATTTATTCCATGGTGCTGTACATGTGAAAAGGGGTTACATACAGGGTTATAGATATCTTTAACAGTGAACAAATTTACAATGACAGACTGGTACAGAGGGGAGAGGACCCTGTCCTTGCGGACTTACATTCTTCGGGATAATTGGGAAAAGACAGTAGGTCGGTGTGCTGCAGCACTGGTGGTGGTGAGGCGGCAGCCCGGATGGTTGGTGAGGCGGCAGCTCTGGTGGTGGTGAGGCGGCAGCTCGGGTGGTTGGTGATGTGGCGGCAGCTCGGGTGGTTGGTGACGTGGCAGCAGCTCCGGTGGTTGGTGACGTGGCAGCAGCTTGGGTGGTGGTGAGGCGGCAGCTCGGGTGGTGGTGAGGCGGCAGCTCGGGCGGTTGGTGAGGCGGCAGAATGGTTATTGCAGGCTCTAGGCTTTTCTGAAGAGATGGGGTTTTCAGGTTCCGTCTGAACGATCCGAGGGTGGTGGATAATCGGATATGTTGAAGCATGGAATTCCAGAGGATGGGGGATATTCGGGAGAAATCTTGGAGGCGGTTGTGTGAGGAACACAAACACAATATCGGGCACAGCACCCTCCAGTTCCAGTTTCTTCAGCACAGTAAATTTCGATCTCTTGCTTACATTAATCTTGGACTATCCCGATGCTTGAACCTCCTGTCAGCCCCAGGGATTTCCCGTCCAGCACCACAGCACTCCTGAGATCTGTTACATTTCCCTCATGTGTTTCCCAGTACGGCTTTATTCTGTAATTATTCTGTATAGAAGGGATTAACGCACACTTTCCAGTGCCTAGTTTGGGCCATCGACCCCGCAAGTTAAAGGAATGTCTGCAGGATATTTGGAATGGCCTCATGCCACCAGAACACTATATACTCCGCGTGCCTCCAGCCCACTGCCACTTGAATTCGAACTTGACAAGATCCTCACACACTAACTCAGATTGAACTATGAAATGCTTCCCCTTTTAGCTTGATCTTTCCCCTGCCTATGCTGGGCTGGTCCCAAACATTTAACTATATCCCGTATAGTACACTAATAGGCCAACCACTGCCTATCTGCCCTAATGTTCCTATCTATTCCTATCTATTAACGAAAGTCAATATTCACACCACAATTGTTGTCTTTATGGGGCAGGTATAGAACAGTCGTGGTCACACCCTTACAAGAACGTGGTGCCACAACAAGGGGGCCGCACACCTAAACTCTTAGCCCGATCAAGGAGGCCATTAATCAGAGAGGCAGCACAGAGGCCAAAGGTAACCCTGGAGGAGCTGCAGGGTGCCTAATGTCTTTCTTTTGTTTTTGCTCCTCTCAGCCCTGAGATATGGCCTCCTCTTCCCTAGATATAAATGTTGTCTTTTATCCAAGTGGGCGTGGTTCTCAGCTAGCCTCTGGGGGGACATTTTTTTTGTGATCACAACCAGTCGTCTGACAATATTAGGTTTCTATCCAGGGAAGAGAAGGCCATACCTCAGGAATGGAGAGGAGCAGGAACAAACGAAAAACCTCTCCGGATTCAGGAGAACAGCAGCATTTATACACTAGATAACAAAATGACATTTATGGTAAGTGAGCCAATATAAGACGACATAATATACACAGCCCCCAGACCAGACCCCTCAGCATATGCAAACCCCAGACTAGACCCCCTAAATACAGGAAACTGATCAGACCTCAAAATAAATGAAGACAAATAAACGATGATGTAAAAAAACTAATCAATCTCCAGACCAAGTCCCAAAATAGGGACCCTTGGTATTAGGCATGGATCTATGAAAGGTTCATTATATTTTGTATCTTAGCCCTATTATTATTGTGCTGGAAGACCCCTTTATTATCTCCTTTAATTGACTTTTTTGTTGTTTGAAGTCTCATCCTTGAAAATTCTTATAGTCTATTTTGTTACTTGTACGTAGACTGGGTACCTAAGACCCAACGAAAAATTCCAATCTTGAGTCTACAAACATTTAGCGCCGATACATCCCCAATTTTATAGCTTCGAGGATGGAAAGTAAAATCTCAAGTTTTAATTTGGTGCTACGTGATGAAGACGAGTATAGGGCACTGAATGCTGGGAGAGTCATCAATGCCAAGAACGGGGGGGGGGGCTCATGTTACACCGATAATGAATGGAGCAAAAATTCGCATGATCGAACTCCGTTCCATTTTCCAGGGATCGGACTCGCATCAATAAGGAAGTATCATCACCTAGGCACAATTTTGGGGATAACCTTTAAAACCCTTTGTATACCCCACAACCCCCCTGCTAAAAAAAAAAAAAATATCAAAGGCGGAAGATTAATTTAAAAAAAATAGCAGTAATGTAAATAAAAAGTTTGAGTTCAGTTTAAAACTTTTTTAAAAAGTTTTAAAAACTTTGACTTCAGAATAAATCTAAAATTGAGAATAAATGAAACAAAACTGAAGAGATCACAAAGACCACAAAATTGTTCATTATGACCTCCAACATGGAGAAGAGGAGCATAATCTACACCTGACAGTCCGGGTCTGGATACAACTTCATTGTTGTGATGTATTTTACAGCCATCCTGTAATGAAAGAAATATGTTTTTCCAACTATCCGGTTTCGTTTTTCTTGGCCGGCAGACTGATCTCATCTTTTGTTCTGCGATCCTGTTATTTTCTTCGGTCAAGTGTCAGCGGTTAGAAGTGTAAAAGCTTCCTTTATACTCCAAATATTTTTACCCAATGTCAGAACATTTTTATGATCAAAGGAAACATCTGCGAACATCTGATATAAATGCACAGAATTAAAATAAAGAAATAAACAAAAATAAAAAAAGGTTAAAAAAAATGAACTTTTAAAAATAAAACAAAAAAAAGTGGGAAAAGACAAACGACAAACATCAATAAACAATATGACGGTCATAATAATCAAAACAAAAAATAGGCAGAAAAGATGATTAAAAATGTAACAGTTTGTAAAGAAAATATAATTCGAAGCGTAAAATAAGAAAATGAAATGAGAATGCGAGAAAAGCACAGAAAAAAAACAAATATAAGTAAGAAAAAGGAAATAAAAATGTGAGGAAAGCACAGAGACAAAAACAAAACAAAGTGGTAAAATAGGTAAAAACAAGTATTAAAAAAATATATTCTCCTCCCCAAAAAATTGCAAAACAATGTAATAACTTTTATAGTGATTTATGTCCCAATAATAAACTATGGGTAGAAAGCAGGAGAATATTTTCTGATTTTGGGCTTCAGTGAGTCTTTGAAACATTACATCACCATCCAGGTGTCAGAAACATGAGCCAAAAATACAGTTCACTCCTCTCATCGCTCCCTCCGAGGCTTATGAATATGGATTTGCAAAGTTGATTCGGTTTTGAAGGTGTAGATACTAAAAAAAAAAAAAAAAAAATGTTCAGCTTAAACATCTGTCAGAATCCTCTTTAGGGGGAGAGCCTTCTCTAATTTTTGGTACAAATCTTTATTGATTCTTTTTTTAATATATCTACCGTAAATGATAATAATCTAATACGAAGCTTAAAATCACCTAGGTTTAAAAATAATATTCCAACTGCCTACTGCCACCACAAGGGGGAGCTCATGGGCTTACTGCATACTGTTATCACTGAGTTCAATGTATAAGCAGGACGCAGTGATCTCCTGAACTCCCCCTTGTGGCGATTGCCGGTAGTAATTTTTTTTTTTTTTTTTATCTCCTGTGTTATGCAGGAGATTTGATTTGAAGCTATGTATCAGAAAATTAAATCTCTGACTGCTAAAAATTGATCAACAATTTAAAAATATATATTTAGTTTCGAACGTACATTTATTTTAAACTAGACAACATCACAATTCAGATCAGTTATCTAACATTGCTTGTAAGTTGTATGGAATTTTAAAAAACAAGGGTTAAAGGTCATTTTCATATAAAAATGAAATAATTCTACTAATTTGGGCCGTCTCATAAAATTAGTCTCACTCGCTGCTGCGTGGACTTTATAGCGGATTAAACGAGGGTAATTGTCCTCAATGATAAGTGAAAGGTCAGGGATTTCCAAAGAGACTGAGAGTCAGGAAAATAATAACAAAAGCAAAACTTTCCCCGTTTGTGGTGCTCAGGTCTTTTCTGGTTGTCATTTATGCATTTGGCCTCGAAATGCGTTTCATTCATTCGTTTGTGGTGTCACTTTCTTGTAACATATTCTATCATTGAAGAAGAAATTGATTTTATGGAGTTACGGTGCTGGGATTTTGCTTTATTGTGTTTAGCGGATGATGGGAAAATCTATTTGCTTTTATGTATCGGACTGGTTTTACCTTCTTTGTGTGATTTACTACAGAGCGCGTTGGGAAACGGCCAGCGCAGCGGCAGCCAGTTCCTGCTCGTTCATCTTCTTGTACCTATTCACTTTCATCCTTATCTTCAGCGTGCAGAATCCTATAAAAAGGCTGCAACCTGATATAACTGTCTCTCTACAGCAAGGATGGGCACACTGATCTTTCCCGGGCCATGGGGGACTACAATTACCTGCATGACCCACCATTTAGGGGTGTTTGGGGGGAAGTGTGGGGGATTTAATTCTGCCATTTTACTAGATTCTGAAGACCAGGAAGGGGTAAACTAAACTATTATGTGCACCCCTCCCAGTCCTGTCCCACTCACACACCAGTCCTCCAAATCGGCTGATCTTCAGGCTTCTCCAGCAAGGCTGGGCACACCGATCATACTGGGCCATGGGGAACTACAGTTCTCTGCATCACGCACCATTTGTGGGTGTTTTGGGGGATTTAATTCAGCTGTTTTGCTGGATTCTGAAGCCCATCAAGGGGTAAAATAAACTATTATGTGCACCACTCCCAGTCCTGTCCCGCTCACACACCAGTCCTCCAAACGGCTGATCTTCAGGCTTCTCCAGCAAGGCTGGGCACACCGATCATACTGGGCCATGGGGAACTACAGTTCCCTGCATCACTCACCATTTGGGGGTGTTTTGGGGGATTTAATTCAGCTGTTTTGCTGAATTCTGAAGACCAGGAAGGGGTAAAATAAACTATTATGTGCATCACACCCATTCCTGTCCCACTGCCGCACCAGTCCTCCAAGCACCAGTCCTCCAATCGACTCATCTTCAGGCTTTTCCATCAAGGATGGGCACAGTGCTCTTACCAGTACCTGGGAACTACAAGTCGCTGAAAGGCCCACCAAGTTTTCGATATCCGTGTGGACACATTGGTAGATTATAGTATAATTTCCAGAGACCGTGCACTTCTAAGCCAGGGGTGCACAAACGTTTCTAATCCAATAGTCTAGAGAAGAGCAAAATCGATTTGTAAAAAATCAAATTTCAACAAAAATTGACATCTGAATATGTGGTGCTTCAATTCAGCCATTTTGCAGGATTCTGAAGACCAGGAAGGGGTCAAATAAACTCTTATATGCACCACTCCCCATTCCTGTCCCACTGCCGCACCAGTCCTCGGCTCATCTTCAAGCTACTTCGTCTGGACGTTTTTTGGTCTTCTCTCTCCTGGTGCCGCCGTTCACTAGGCCCCACATGGTCACATCGGCTGCATCGACTAACGTCAATGATGGGCAACACATCCCACGTGATTTGTGATGTTCCTTGTGAATGGCAGCGCCAAAAGAGAGAAGACCCGGATGGTGAAGGTAGAAGAAGGCTGAAGAGAACCCAATCGGAGGTACGAGCAGGGGAAGGACAAGTATGGGGATGGACGGGGAGAGGGGAGTATCCGGAATTTTTCTTTTAAACCCTATCTGGAAAATTAGATCTACAATCAATTAATTCAATGCAAATGAAGCAAATGTGACCAAAATAAAATTTTGTGAAGCTTGCTCAATTCTACGATGGTCACATTGTCATATTGCACCATTCCCTATGGCCACTATAAAACCTAACGGGTTATTTCCTTCTCAGAACGTGATGTTGCATCGCTAGTAAGTGTAACCTCTTACTGATCGCTGGGAGGTCCGACCTCTGGAATCCCACCAACCCTAAAAGTGAAGACACAGGAACAATGCATCCCTCCATCCCTACGGAGCTGTAATCCGGTCCGCCGGGCTGCGAAGGTTGTGCAGCCAGCTCCATTCACTCAAAAGGAGCAGCGCTCCAGCAAGTGGTGGTACCGTCAAGATGTAGAGGAAAAAGACTGAAGGGGATGTAGTGCTGCAGATGGGTGGGGTTCTCAAGGTAAAACGCCAGTGATCGTTAAAAGGTATTTAAGGTGTTTCCTAACACTAAAAGTTAGGAGATCACTTTCTGGTTGGCACAGATCCTCAGAAGAGGTCTCAATTGCCATGAAGGGAGGAAAGGGGGTTAAAAACAATTTTATAAAATGTCCCTTTCCTTATCCATCCTCTTACGCCACGTCCTCCGCAGCCTCCCCGTCCTCTGCCCTTTACTTGTGCTGAGGCCACTCTGAGGTCTGAGATTGGCCACACAGGGTCATGTAAGGATCGAAATAAATCTGACCATGATTTTGATGAATTTGTGCTAATCAAACACTGAAAAATTGACATATCCAAAATTCTACAGAAATTTATAACAAATTATATTCATTTATTAATCTTATCACTTGTCTCAGCTGAGATTTCTGTGTCCGGCGGTGCTCGAATTCTTCTGCTCCCTGTGTTCTGAAAACCTTGCGGGTGGTTCTCATTCCTCCTGTCCAGGGGGCGTGTCTCTGCAGTGCCAGCACTGATTGGATAATGTCAGACCCAGGCAGGGACACACCCCTAACTAGTAACACAAGGGGCAATGCTCCGAGTATTAAAGGGAACCTGTCACCCCGTTTTTTGAGATTGAGCTATAAATACTGTTAAATAGGGCCTGCACTGTGTGTTACTATAGTGTATGTAGTGTACCCTGATTCCCCATGTATGCTGAGAAATACATTACCAAAGTCGCCATTTTCGCCTGTCAATCAGGCTGGTCTGGTCAGGTGGGCGTGTTCACAGCGCTCTTTTCTTCCCCAGCTTTCCGTTGGTGGCGTAGTGGTGTGCGCATGTCCAGAGTTCCGACTTCCCTGCGCCCACGTGAAGACACAGCGCGCGATCTGCGCTGTAATCCCTTGCATCGGTGGGGGCGGCCATCTTCCTGGGGCCGCGCGTGCGCAGATGGAGTGCTCTGCTGCACGGGGCTTCAGGAAAATGGCCGCAGGATGCCGCGCGTGCGCATTAGAGATCGCGGCGGCCATTTTCCCAAAGCCGAGTTTGATTGACAGGCAAAAACGGCGACTTTGGTAATGTATTTCTCAGCATACATGGGGAATCAGGGTACACTACATACACTATAGTAACGCACAGCGCAGGCCCTATTTAACAGTATTTATAGCTCAATCTCAAAAAACGGGGTGACAGGTTCCCTTTAATGACAGGAGGGGCGTCCGATCCTGTTTAAAATTAACGTAATTTACATTGTTACAGTCTCCCTAAAGAGCCGTGAATACAACGTTACTCTCTGCTCAGGGTCACCGTGTATCATGCAGACGTGATCCTCAGGAGATTATGGCTAATACATGGATGATGATGACAACAATGTGTCAGGTTATTCATATTGTATAGGAAGTAAAGCTGCCAGTTGTAATTACTGGATTATGTAGATAAATGTAGAGACCGGGCTGTGAATCCTGACCGCTATATAACTCTAAAATATAGAAAGTGACCCATAAACATATCCGGAAATGAATGGATGATAGATGGATAATAGATGATAGATAGATAGATAGATAGATAGATAGATAGATAGATAGATAGATAGATAGATAGATAGATAGATAATAGATAGATAGATAGATAGATAGATAGATAGATAGATGATAGATAATCGATAGATAGATAGATAGATAATAGATGGATGGATAATAGATAGATGATAGATAGATAATAGATAGGTAGATAATAGATAGATAATAGATGGATGGATAATATATAGATAATAGATGTATGGATAATACATAGATATATAGATAATAGTTAGATAATAGATGGATGATAGATAATATATAATGATAGATAGAGATAGATAATAGATAGATAGATAGATAGATAGATAGATAATAGAATAGATAGATGGATAATAGATAATAGATACAGTTAGGTCCATATATATTTGGACAGAGACAACATTTTTCTAATTTTGGTTATAGACATTACCACAATGAATTTTAAACAAAACAATTCAGATGCAGTTGAAGTTCAGACTTTCAGCTTTCATTTGAGGGTATCCACATTAAAATTGGATGAAGGGTCTAGGAGTTTCAGCTCCTTAACATGTGCCACCCTGTTTTTAAAGGGACCAAAAGTAATTGGACAGATTCAATAATTGTAAATAAAATGTTCATTTTTAGTACTTGGTTGAAAACCCTTTGTTGGCAATGACTGCCTGAAGTCTTGAACTCATGGACATCACCAGACGCTGTGTTTCCTCCTTTTTGATGCTCGGCCAGGCCTTCACTGCGGTGGTTTTCAGTTGCTGTTTGTTTGTGGGCTTTCTGTCTGAAGTTTAATCCTTAATAAGTCAAATGCTGCTCAATTGGGTTGAGATCAGGTGACTGACTTCACCATTCAAGAATATTCCACTTCTTTGCTTTAATAAACTCCTGGGTTGCTTTGGCTTTATGTTTTGGGTCATTGTCCATCTGTAGTATGAAACGACGACCAATCAGTTTTGCTGCATTTGGCTGGATCTGAGCACACAGTATGGCGGCTCTGAAGACCTCAGAATTCATTTGGCTGCTTCTGTCCTGTGTCACATCAGCAATAAACACTAGTGACCCAGTGCCACTGGCAGCCATGCATGCCCGCGCCATCACACTGCCTCCACCATGTTTTACAGATGATGTGGTATGCTTTGGATCATGAGCTGTACCAAGCCTTCACCATACTTTTCTCTTTCCATCATTCTGGTAGAGGTTGATCTTGGTTTCATCTGTCCATAGAATGTTCTTCCAGAACTGTGCGGCTTTTTTAGATGTTTTTTATCCTTTTTCTTCTTGATGCTTATGAGTGGCTGCACCGTGCAGTGATCCCTCTGTATTTACTTTCCTGCAGTCTTCTCTTTATGGTAGATTTGGATATTGATCCGCCGACCTCCTGGAGAGTGTTGGTCACTTGGTTGGCTGTTGTGAAGGGGATTCTCTTCACCATGGAGATTATTCTGCGATCATCCACCACTGTTGTCTTCCGTGGGCGCCCAGGTCTTTTTGCATTGATAAGTTCACCAGTGCTTTCTTTCTTTCTCAGGATGTACCAAACTGTAGATTTTGCCACTCCTAATATTGTAGCAATTTCTTGGATGGGTTTTTTCTGTTTTCGCAGCTTAAGGATGGCTTGTTTCACCTGCATGGAGAGCTACTTTGACCGCATGTTTACTTCACCGCAAAAACTTCCAAATGCAGCACCACCCCTCAAATCAACTCCAGGCCTTTTATCTGCTTAATTGAGAATGACATAACAAAGGGATTGCCCACAACTGTCCATGAAATAGCCTTGGAGTCAATTGTCCAATTACTTTTGGTCCCTTTAAAAACAGGGTGGCACAAGTTAACCCCTCTGTGACCTTAGACGTACTATCCCGTCGAGGTGCCCTGGGCTTATCTGACCCTGGACGGGATAGTACGTCATAGCGATCGGCAGCGCTCACGGGGGGAGCGCCGCCGATCGCGGCCGGGTGTCAGCTGCTTATCGCAGCTGACACCCGGCACTATGTGCCAGGAGCGGTCACGGACCGCCCCCGGCACATTAACCCCTGGCATACCGCGATCAAACATGATCGCGATGTGCCGGCGGTGCAGGGAAGCACCGCGCAGGGAGGGGGCTCCCTGCAGGCTTCCCTGAGCCCCCCGCAGCAACGCGATGTGATCGCGTTGCTGCGGGGGTCTTACCTCCCTCCCTGCCTGCTCGAGCCCCGATCCAAGATGGCCGCGGATCCGGGTCCTGCAGGGAGGGAGGTGGCTTCACAGAGCCTGCTCAGAGCAGGCACTGTGAAGCCTGCAGCGCTGCTAGTCAGATCAGTGATCTGACAGAGTGCTGTGCAAACTGTCAGATCACTGATCTGTGATGTCCCCCCCTGGGACAAAGTAAAAAAGTAAAAAAAATTTTTTCCAAATGTGTAAAAAAAAATAAAAAAAAATATTCCAAAATAATGAAAAAAATATATATATACAGTTAGGGCCAGAAATATTTGGACAGTGACACAAGTTTTGTTATTTTAGCTGTTTACAAAAACATGTTCAGAAATACAATTATATATATAATATGGGCTGAAAGTGCACACTCCCAGCTGCAATATGATAGTTTCCACATCCAAATCGGAGAAAGGGTTTAGGAATCATAGCTCTGTAATGCATAGCATCCTCTTTTTCAAGGGACCAAAAGTAATTGGACAATGGACTCTAAGGGCTGCAATTAACTCTGAAGGCGTCTCCCTCGTTAACCTGTAATCAATGAAGTAGTTAAAAGGTCAGGGGTGGATTCCAGGTGTGTGGTTTTGCATTTGGAAGCTGTTGCTGTGAGCAGACAACATGCGGTCAAAGGAACTCTCAATTGAGGTGAAGCAGAACATCCTGAGGCTGAAAAAAAAGAAAAAATCCATCAGAGAGATAGCAGACATGCTTGGAGTAGCAAAATCAACAGTTGGGTACATTCTGAGAAAAAAGGAATTGACTGGTGAGCTTGGGAACTCAAAAAGGCCTGGGCGTCCACGGATGACAACAGTGGTGGATGATCGCCGCATACTTAATTTGGTGAAGAAGAACCCGTTCACAACATCAACTGAAGTCCAGAACACTCTCAGTGAAGTAGGTGTATCTGTCTCTAAGTCAACAGTAAAGAGAAGACTCCATGACAGTAAATACAAAGGGTTCACATCTAGATGCAAACCATTCATCAATACCAAAAATAGACAGGCCAGAGTTAAATTTGCAGAAAAACACCTCAAGAAGCCAGCTCAGTTCTGGAAAAGTATTCTATGGACAGATGAGACAAAGATCAACCTGTACCAGAATGATGGGAAGAAAAAAGTTTGGAGAAGAAAGGGAACGGCACATGATCCAAGGCACACCACATCCTCTGTAAAACATGGTGGAGGCAACGTGATGGCATGGGCATGCATGGCTTTCAATGGCACTGGGTCACTTGTGTTTATTGATGACATAAGAGCAGACAAGAGTAGCCGGATGAATTCTGAAGTGTACCGGGATATACTTTCAGCCCAGATTCAGCCAAATGCTGCAAAGTTGATTGGACGGCGCTTCATAGTACAGATGGACAATGACCCCAAGCATACAGCCAAAGCTACCCAGGAGTTCATGAGTGCCAAAAAGTGGAACATTCTGCAATGGCCAAGTCAATCTCCAGATCTAAACCCAATTGAGCATGCATTTCACTTGCTCAAATCCAGACTTAAGACGGAAAGACCCACAAACAAGCAAGACCTGAAGGCTGCGGCTGTAAAGGCCTGGCAAAGCATTAAGAAGGAGGAAACCCAGCGTTTGGTGATGTCCATGGGTTCCAGACTTAAGGCAGTGATTGCCTCCAAAGGATTTGCAACAAAATATTGAAAATAAAAATATTTTGTTTGGGTTATGTTTATTTGTCCAATTACTTTTGACCTCCTAAAATGTGGAGTGTTTGTAAAGAAATGTGTACAATTCCTACATTTTCTATCAGATATTTTTGTTCAACCCTTCAAATTAAACGTTACAATCTGCACTTGAATTCTGTTGTAGAGGTTTCATTTCAAATCCAATGTGGTGGCATGCAGAGCCCAACTCGCGAAAATTGTGTCACTGTCCAAATATTTCTGGCCCTAACTGTATTATTCCCATAAATACATTTCTTCATCTAAATAAAAAAAAAACCAATAAAAGTACACATATTTAGTATCGCCGCGTCCGTAACGACCCGACCTATAAAACTGTCCCACTAGTTAACCCCTTCAGTAAACACCGTAAGAAAAAAAAAAAAAAAACGAGGCAAAAAACAACGCTTTATTATCATACCGCCGAACAAAAAGTGGAATATAACACGCGATCAAAAAGACAGATATAAATAACCATGGTACCGCTGAAAACGTCATATTGTCCCGCAAAAAACGAGCCACCACACAGCATCATCAGCAAAAAAATAAAAAAGTTATAGTCCTGAGAATAAAGCGATGCAAAAATAATTATTTTTTCTGTAAAATAGTTTTTATCGTATAAAAGCGCCAAACCATAAAAAAATGATATAAATGAGGTATCGCTGTAATCGTACTGAACCGAAGAATAAAACTGATTTATCAATTTTACCAAACGCGGAACGGTATAAACGCCTCCCCCAATAGAAATTCATGAATAGCTGGTTTTTGGTCATTCTTCCTCACAAAAATCGGAATAAAAAGCGATCAAAAAATGTCACGTGCCCGAAAATGTTTTCAATAAAAACGTCAACTCGTCCCGCAAAAAACAAGACCTCACATGACTCTGTGAACCAAAATATGGAAAAATTATAGCTCTCAAAATGTGGTATTGCAAAAAATATTTTTTGCAATAAAAAGCGTCTTTCAGTGTGTGACGGCTGCCAATCATAAAAATCCGCTAAAAAACTCGCTATAAAAGTAAATCAAACCCCCCCTTCATCACCCCCTTAGTTAGGGAAAAATAAAAAAAAATGTATTTATTTCCATTTTCCCATTAGGGCTAGGGTTAGGGCTAGGGCTAGGGTTAGGGCTAGGGTTAGGGCTAGGGTTAGGGCTAGGGCTAGGGTTAGGGCTAGGGTTAGGGTTAGGGTTAGGGCTAGGGTTAGGGCTAGGGTTAGGGCTAGGGCTAGGGTTAGGGCTAGGGTTAGGGCTAGGGTTAGGGCTAGAGTTAGGGCTAGGATTAGGGCTAGTGTTAGGGCTAGGGTTAGGGCTAGGGTTAGAGCTAGGGTTAGGGCTAGGGTTAGGACTAGGGTTAGGGTTGGGGCTACAGTTAGGGTTGGGGCTAAAGTTAGGGTTAGGGTTTAGATTACATTTACAGTTGGGAATAGGGTTGGGATTAGGGTTAGGGGTGTGTCAGGGTTAGAGGTGTGGTTAGGGTTACTGTTGGGATTAGGGTTAGGGGTGTGTTTGGATTAGGGTTTCAGTTATAATTGGGGGGTTCCACTGTTTCGGCACATCAGGGGCTCTCCAAACACGACATGGCGTCCGATCTCAATTCCAGCCAATTCTGCGTTGAAAAAGTAAAACAGTGCGCCTTCCCTTCCGAGCTCTCCTGTGTGCCCAAACAGGGGTTTACCCTCACATATGGGGTATCAGCGTACTCAGGACAAATTGGACAACAACTTTTGTGGACCAATTTCTCCTGTTACCCTTGGGAAAATACAAAACTGGGGGCTAAAAAATAATTTTTGTGGGAAAACAAAAAGATTTTTTATTTTCACGGCTCTGCGTTATAAACTGTAGTGAAACACTTGGGGGTTCAAAGTTTTCACAACACATCTAGATAAGTTCATTGAGGGGTCTAGTTTCCAATATGGGGTTGCTTGTGGGGGGTTTCTACTGTTTAGGTACATTAGGGGCTCTGCAAACGCAATGTGACGCCTGCAGACCAATCCATCTAAGTCTGCATTCCAAATGATGCTCCTTCCCTTCCGAGCCCTCCCATGCGCCCAAAGGGTGGTTCCCCCCCACATATGTGGTATCGGCGTACTCAGGACAAATTGGACAACAACATTTAGGGTCCAATTTCTCCTGCTAACCTTGGAAAAATACAAAACTGGGGGCTAAAATATAATTTTTGTGGAAAAAAAATATTTTTTATTTGCACGGCTCTGCGTTATAAACTGTAGTGAAATACTTGGGGGTTCAAAGCTCTCACAACACATCAAGATGAGTTCCTTAGGGGGTCTACTTTCCAAAATGGTGTCACTTGTGGGGGGTTTCTACTGTTTAGGTACATTAGGGGCTCTGCAAACGCAATGTGACGCCTGCAGACCATTCCATCTAAGTCTGCATTCCAAATGGCGCTCCTTCCCTTCCGAGCCCTCCCATGCGCCCAAACGGTGGTTCCCCCCCACATATGGGGTATCAGCGTACTCAGGACAAATTGGACAACAACTTTTGGGGTCCAATTTCTCCTGTTACCCTAGGGAAAATACAAAACTGGGGGCTAAAAAATAATTTTTGTGGGAAAAAAATTTTGTTTTATTTCTATGGCTCTGCATTATAAACTTCTGTGAAGCCCTTGGTGGGTCAAAGTGCTCACCACACATCCAGATAAGATCCTTAGGGGGTCTACTTTCCAAAATGGTGTCACTTGTGGGGGGTTTCAATGTTTAGGCACATCAGTGGCTCTCCAAACGCAACATGGCGTCCCATCTCAATTCCTGTCAATTTTGCATTGAAAAGTCAAACGGCGCTCCTTCCCTTCCAAGCTCTTCCATGCGCCCAAACAGTGGTTTACTGCCACATATGGGGTATCAGCGTACTCAGGACAAATTGGACAACAACTTTTGGGGTCCATTTTCTCCTGTTACCCTTGGTAAAATAAAACAAATTGGAGCTGAAGTAAATTTTTTGTGTAAAAAAGTTAAATGTTCATTTTTATTTAAACATTCCAAAAATTCCTATTAAACACCTGAAGGGTTAATAAACTTCTTGAATGTGGTTTTGAGCACCTTGAGGGGTGCAGTTTTTAGAATGGTGTCACACTTGGGCATTTTCTATCATATAGACCCCTCAAAATGACTTCAAATGAGACGTGGTCCCTAAAAAAAATGGTGTTGTAAAAATGAGAAATTGCTGGTCAACTTTTAACCCTTATAACTCCCTAACAAAAAAAAAATTTGGTTCCAAAATTGTGCTGATGTAAAGGAGACATGTGGGAAATGTTACTTATTAAGTATTTTGTGTGACATATCTCTGTGATTTAATTGCATAAAAATTCAAAGTTTGAAAATTGCGAAATTTTCAAAATTTTCGCCAAATTTCCGTTTTTTTCACAAATAAACGCAGGTACTATCAAAGAAATGTTACCACTATCATGAAGTACAATATGTCACGAGAAAACAATGTCAGAATCACCAGGATCCGTTGAAGCGTTCCAGAGTTATAACCTCATAAAGGGACAGTGGTCAGAATTGTAAAAATTGGCCCGGTCATTAACGTGCAAACCACCCTTGGGGGTAAAGGGGTTAGGGAGCTGAAACTCCTAGACCCTTCATCCAAATTTAATGTGGATACCCTCAAATGAAAGCTGAAAGTCTGAACTTGAACTGCATCAGAATTGTTTTGTTTAAAATTCATTGTGGTAATGTCTATAACCAAAATTAGAAAAATGTTGTCTCTGTCCAAATATATATGGACCTAACTGTAGATAGATAGAGATAGATAATAGATAGATAGATAGATAGATAGATAGATAGATAGATAGATAGATAGATAATAGATAGATAGATAGATAGATAATAGAATAGATAGATGGATAATAGATAATAGATAGATAGAGATAGATAATAGATAGATAGATAGATAATAGATGGTAAATAAGGAGATAGAGAGATAGATAATATATAGATAATGGATGATAGATAGATGGATAAAATATGGATGGATAGTTAAAAAGATGGATGGATAGAAAGATTGATGGATGAATAGATGATGGAAAGACGGATGGATGGATAGAAAGAAAGATAGATTGATGCATGGATCGATAATAGATATATTCTACACATATAATGTGTTTATTACAAGGTTCAGTTACATAACTGCCGAGTGTTTGGTGTTTTGTAGCAGTGGATTTTCCTGATTTATGCTCTGCACACTGACTTGTCATTTTTCATGTTCACGGTAATTAGCAATAATTTCCCTGTCAGTACATTATCATTATTACATTATTACGATTGATGCTGTTTCAATAAAAGTATAAAGTGTAGATGATTTCCGCTAGTGACTGTCTGACCTTTTTTACAAGCATCTCGATCCAGGTTCCCTTCTTTGCTTCTTAAAGGGACCAGGCAGAGCAGGATCCCTTTAAACAAGACGTGTAAGATATAAATAGACTTCTTGTACTTCCCATAGAAAATACATTTGGTAAAATGTTTAAGTTCTATGTTGTGGTTGTTGTCTATCACATTCACCTCCGATATGTGCTGCAATCACTGTAAAATTATAACCTTTATGCTACAAGGGGAGAAAGGGGTAAAGTGGCCGAAATTGGAGAAAACTGATCCTGGTTGTTAATAATTCTGAATTCACTTTATCCTCGCTTTACAAACTACATTGGGTTAAACCCCTTTAAGAAAAAAAATTGAATATGAAACATAAAGAATAAACGTAATTATTGCTAATTAAACCTTTTTTTGTTTTAGTAAAAGTAATAAAACATAAACATTTTCACCTTTTATAAATCCCGTTTTGTTTTTTTTATGGCCGTCAGACTAAATTTTAAAACCTAATTTCAAGGACTTTTAAAACTGTTTTTTCTTATATATAAAAATTGAACAGAGATCTAATAATGATACATTTTTATGTATCAAAACATCATAAAAAATACACATAAAACAAACAAAAAAACAAGACTTTTCAGAGCGACGTCAGACAAAAAAATACCTTTCAGACCAGGGTGAAGCAAAAAGCGAAAAATATGTTGCAGCCTGAAGACCAAAATGACTTTTCTCTTGATATATAGTTTTCTTTTTCTGTTCCTACGAGGGCACGCACTGTTTGTGCTCGGTGACATTTGTAAATCATTTTTCCCAATCCGCTGAAATGTTTGTTTTCGAAGGTGATTGAAAAATGATCTTGTTTTCATCCAAAGTTTGTGAATTGCTGATTGTGCATCTGTTAGGAAAGCTCTAAAATACATTTCTATGGGATTAGACGCCAAGCGAAGACGTTTACCGGCATGCGAGCAGCTGCTTTATCTCCGGCACATCTCGAGGAGGCTCTGTGATTATATTCTGACATTGTGTTTTCCCAGCGGCAAAAGCTTTCATAAAGAAGAATATTACATCATAAAGAAGTATATTCTACAGTATCAGATATCATCACGCTGTGTCCACATCCTACACACATGGTATAAGGGTGGTACATTCAAAAAAACTCTAAAGAAAAGCTTAGACGAAAAAAATGAAAATGATAAAATAAAAAAAGGCTAACATAAAAAAAATCTATGAAAATCTATGGCTTTTCAATATTTACTCCAGGCCTGCTGTGATTATCTTCGGTAATGGATGCCGAACTTTGCCTTCAGTCTTCGAGTGCTCTTTCAAAGTGTTTCAGAACTTTTAGACAATGCCTTCTCGATGATGGTCAGCTAATCATTGTGGGTTTGGGTCTAGATACCTTCTGATTTTGGCAAGGAAGACCATAAAGTATTGCATGGTGGCCATTCAGTTAGGTGTCTCTCTGTTCTGGCCCATAGATGGGTCATTACTAGTGGGAGACCCTCTAGTTTGGAGTCACTGTTCTATAGGTTCCAGTCTTAAGTTCGTCATACATGTTGGAAAAAGTTGGCCGAGCTACCCCATTTTGGTGGGACCCCGGCTCTAAACACAGGAGTGTTCGGCCGATTATTCTTTCACGTGGAGGAGGTGAGAGAGATACCTATCAGCTAGAAATGAGCAGATGGGTTCACGAGATTCCGATCCATCAGCAAGGTCAGTCTATGTCTCCCGGAAGGGAGGATCGTGAAGCTCTTTCCTTCTCGGATCCCTGATACGGCTTTTGATTAACCGGGCTGGATCGACGTCATCATTGCGGCATGACGCACAGATGATCTTGTGCCAGCCCGACGAATCAAAAAGATCCCGTAAGGTAAGAGATTCAAAAGCCTTCTATCCTGGCCAATGGACCAGAGTCCTAAGAATAGATCCACCCAACTCCACTGTCAACCAAATGATGGTTTGGCCAGCAGCCACCTAATGTGTATGACTAGCCTTGGCGTGCTTGGTCTCAGTTGCAGACAAAACAGCAGAAAGGGAGGTTTCTCTTACAGCAAACTGCCTCCCAGCCAAGGACGAACCAGTCTACAGATTACACATTACATACACATCAGATGAATGTGGGCTGAAAGCTTCAACAGGATCGGCCAACCATCTAATGTTAATGGTGACCTGACTCTCCCTCAATGGCAGGGGAAAGAAAAGTCGGACATTGTGAAATCGAAATGCCTGATTATTTAGTTTTTAAGGTCGGTCAGCAGCTTATTTCCTTCACCTCTTTGAGAATGCATGCACGCTTGGCCAGCTGTACATGCATGTGTCCAGCCGGGTCCTGACAATAAGTTGGCAGTTGAACACCAGCTTTGTAAAGTATCTGGGACCCCCAGCGATCTGGAGTATAGGGCTCTGGGATCCTGACAACCTGGTTCTGTAGAGCACCATCTTTAATAGAGCGGAGGTGCTCAAGCTTGACCTCCTTGACATTCACTGTCTATGGGATTATGAAAAAGCTGAGTACAGCGCTCCGGTGTTTCCAACAGTCCCATAAAAAAATGAATGGACCTGGGGTCGAACATGCGCATGTCCGCTCTATTCAAGACGGGGCTGTATAGGGTTGTTTCCACGATTGCTGGGTGTCTAAATAGTTGGATCTCAAGCAATCAGCAGGTTATCCTCTTATCTGTGGATGAACACTTTGATTTTTGAAGAACCCCTTAAAAAGCAACAATTTTCCCCAAGTATCCACCTCCTGGAAGATAGATAGATTAATTACGGTAAGTAAAGGAAAAATAATTAAAATAAAAAGGTAAATGTAAAAAAACCATAAACTGTATAGTATCTTATTTTTATTCTGTATCGCTCCAAGCGCTAAAAACGACAACTGCAGTAATAAAAAAATAAAAATTAGCGCCTATGGATAAATTTCACGCATGCACTTTCCCCCCAGTTTTATAAATGCAGGGTGACCGGTTCTGATGCAGTGTCGTTTTTGTCTTACCCTGAAACTGTAAATTGGACTCGGAAGGGTTAATCCCATTAGCTCCACTGTCAATCATTTCAATTACAAGACCTCTCGATATCTACGGATATATCACCGAATGTCTCCTGATAGTTTATCGCAAACTTTTGGTTTTTGAGAGCTGAATTTTTTTTAAAAAATAGCTGATTAAATATCCCGTTTGTGCAGACTTGGTCACCTTCATTCGTGTCCAGAGCTCAGGGCAGTAGGTGCATTGCTGATTCCAGCAGAAAAAAAAAGAACCTGGTCTCCAGGGCAGTTTGACCTGACCCCTATGTACCAGCGGATGATTAGAAATAATAATAAAAAGTCTCCTATCTCCTAACACTCAGATTTTCCTTACTGTAGGGTTTCTCCAAAAATGTCATGACCCCTTCTCTTTCCATTCACCCTCAAAGCAAGTTTTGTATTTGTATATTTCAGTTATTCTTTTCTATGGGCAAGGGGGGGAAATAAGTTTCGCGAGGTGTAAATCGACAAGCTGTAGCCCTGGGAGTCGTTCATACGGTATAAGGTGACTTGCACAAGGCCTTTCAACCTTACACTCCATGTTTCTCCATAACGGCTGGAAAACTAATCTTCTGTACACATCGTCATCAGATCAAAGACAGGTTCTGGAAATCCTGGTGGATCCTGTCGTCTTGTGACAAGATTCCATTGGGTTTCCGTTTTTATTTGTAAAAGAATAGTGCTGTAAACTGTTTGTTTCCTAAAAAGCAGGAGAGACCAAATAGAAGGGAGCTCTCTGTCAGGAGGTTCTGCTTCAAAAAGATATCAGAATACACTAAAGAATACAAGATAGGAACTCTAAGCACCATGTAATAACTGTTAATCATTTGCAAAAATAAAAAATGGCGCTAGTAGGTAGGAGGCCAAAAAAAAGCACATGGAGTGGAGCTACTTAGGCAAGGTGACCAAATAAAACTTTTCCCGAAAATATTGACCCAAGACACTAAGTAAATTTTGAAGACAACTCACCAAGGTCATCACTTTGCCTTTTTACGAGGTCCATTCACCAATTTTCGGTGGTGCCCATACACCGCACATCAGGGACGTAACTAGAATAGAAGCCTAAGGGACTCAAAAAGTCCCTTTGACCTATAGGAAATGACTAATACTGGTAAAAATTTGCAATAATTGGGGCCCTATTGTCAATTTTACATTGGGGTCCATGAGCTTCAATTTACGCCACTGCCGTACATAGATGTGGCCACTATTTCTCCCGATTTCACCATGCACATGAATACATGGCTCAGAAGGGGCTTATATGTTTTCAATGGGGAAAGAAATATAAGCTGCTGTCATAATGTTCCATGTCGCCAAAAGGAAAATAAAATTTCAAAATTAGCCTTCTGACTGAGCACTCCACCTCTTAGCCACAGGTGTTTTAATCGCAGCAGGACCATTACCCCTCCACAGAGAGAGAGCGAGAGATTTTAGTCTAAGAAGAAGATTCACAGTAGGTTCCCATTCAGATGAAAACGTTTATTCTCAGTGAGGAAAGGAAAGTCTAGGTCCTGGTATACGAGAGATGCCTTAATGTGGCTACTAGGTACACATGAATTGGCCAATTTATGCACTAAACGCTCTCATTTTTTCATATTTCTAATGCAGTAATGCAGTTTAATTTTCATGTTTGCATGTTTTGGCGCAGCAGTGTGCTGCCTTATTTATTTAACTGGACATTAAAGAGACCTGACGGGAAATTCAGGGTGCCCAAAACCACTGGCCGCTTGAATCAGATATTGGCTCCTGTTTTGCAGCCAGATATGTTTTACTCTAAAATGCTGTGGCAATTTTTCGAGAAAACATACAATGAAAAAGACTATGCGTCTTGGATGGCTAGTCCAAGACATTTCCCCAATGGCTTCATCCCAACCTGTCAGTCCAGCGAAGAAAGGCAGAGAGAAGCCAGACCAATCCTGTGTTCTGGATTAGAAAGCCAGCGATTGAAACACTTATCTCAGGCAGAACAATGCAATTGGCAGTGCGAAAGTGGACATACGTGATTGACATTTCTCCCAACCATCAGTTGGCCTGGCGAGTCCAAGCATTAGAATGTCGGCCAAATCCGTCAATATCGGTAGATTCAGACGATATTTGCCTAATGTGTACCGAGGTGGGGGGGCCTTATCTCATACAAACCACAAGATAGACTCAGCACCCCTCCATGCCAGCTTTTCTGCAGAATACCTTCAACTAAACCAAACAATTAACCAAATGCAAAACATATGGAGGTTGTAAATATTTCGGATACATGCATGCTTTATGAAGCCTATAGGGTGGACTGGATATCTTTTGAATTGTCGTGGATAGAACTTTGAGGGCTAAAAATGTTTGTCATGGTTTGCACCCTTTAATATTTTGTTTGTTTTGTTTTTTTTCTACAAATTTGTTCATCTGGCTGTTCTGTTTTGCGTTTTTTCTACATTAGAATATGGTGGTATGGGATTGGACTTCTCCTACAGCATTGCCATTGCCGAAGAACTTGGGAATATTCACTGCGGTGGCATACCCATGGCCATAGGAGTTCAGGCGGACATGGCTACACCAGCTCTCACCAGGTAATGTCTTACTATATCACCGCATTAAAGGAGGCCAGCCTCCACATTCTCATCTACTACAAGTATTATCTTGACAGTAGACAGTTTGGTTTACAAAAATGTCTAATTAATGTTTGCAACCTTAACTTGGTCCTTTATTCTAGTGAAACCCAGGTCAAGCAACCATGAAAGTGAACATGTAGAACTGTGTTGGTGGCTTGAAGACAATACCATTATACACTGGATTATAGTTTAGAAGGCAAAGTCCATGAAGGATCCATTCTGATGTAATGGGTTAAGGTACCTTCACACTGAACGATATCGCTAGCGATCCGACGTGTGTGACGCCGATTACCAGCGTAAACATAAAAAAAAAACACTACATACTTACATTCCAGTGTCTGTCCCCCGGCGCTGTGCTTCTCTGCACTGTGTAAGCGCCGGCCGGAAAGCACAGCGGTGACATCACCGCTGTGCTTTCCGGCTGGTGCTCACAGTCAGTGCAGAGAAGCACAGCGCCGGAGGACAGACACCGGAATGTAAGTATGTAGTGTTTTTTTTTTTTTTTTATGTTTACGCTGGTAACCAGGGTAAACATCGGGTTACTAAGCGCGGCCCTGCGCTTAGTAACCCGATGTTTACCCTGGTTACCAGGGGACTTCGGCATCGTTGGTCGCTGGAGAGCTGTCTGTGTGACAGCTCTCCAGCGACCACACAGCGACGCTGCAGCGATCGGGATCGTTGTCTAGATCGCTGCAGCGTCGCTAAATGTGACGGTACCTTTAGTTTACCACTCTACAGCTGATGATGATTCCTTTATCAGTTGGAATTGTGGAAATGTATAAGATGCAAAGGGTTCACAGAAGAAAAAGGAGGCATTAGGTTGTGATGTGGCTTCATTAGACCACCAGGGATGATCACCTACTGGATTACTAAAGATGATATGCTAGGATGACTCGACATCAAGGATCACATTGTATCGGTACTAAGTCATGTATTCACCACTGACCACCAGTTGCCCAAAAATATTGGACCTACATTCCTTGTACCTGTAGCAGTGCGACAAATGTAGATTATTGCGTAGATTTATGAATTTTCTGCATGCCAATACCTATGGTTCATTGCTGTAACGATTATCATATCCAGTAACCATAAGGAAATGAGTGTTCATAGAAAACAACTACAATGTTTATCTTCCATAATCTGATCTCTAAGTAGCTCTGGCTATCAAGAAGACAAATTACAGGCCTCCAAGAACGCTGATCATATTACTGACCCCCCAGGGACTGACAAATACCAAGAACACTATATTTATCATTGACCACCAGGCATCTCCAGCTACCAGGAGAATATTGTTGACCATAATGTACTTTTGACCACCAGAAATATTTGCTCATCATGAGCACCGATTATATTGTTGACCACTGATGGTACTCATGGCCACGTGAACATTGATTACATCGTTAAACACCAGGTACAAACAGCACTAAATTTATTATTGACCACCATGCTCCTCCGGCTGCCAGTGACACTGATTATATCGTCAACCACCATGCACCTCCAGCTACCAGGGGCTCTGACTATATCGTTAACCACCATGCACCTCTGGATACCAGGAGCACTGATTTTATTGTTGAGCACCATGCTAATCCGGCTGCCAGGGGCTCTGATTATGTAATTAATGACCACGTACTTCTGTCCACCAAGAACACTGATTAGATAACTGACCACAAGGTATCTGTGCCCACCAAGAGCATTGGTTATATCCTTGGTAACTGGCTGGTGCTCATGGCCACAATGAATGTGTATATCAGTGGCCACTCGATACTTCTGCCCATGAAGAAAACTTCTATATATATAATTGTCTAAGGGGTACTTCAGTCTGTTTGTCTGTAACTTCCGTCTGTCGCAGAAATCCCGTGTTGCTGATTGGTCGCGCCCAGCGGGCCGCAACCAATCAGCAATATTTGGGTGGAATGTAAACACCTTTTCACTTTTTACTATTGATGCTGCCTATGCCGTCGTCCGCGGCAGCCTTGCCCGCTCCTCGTGACGCTCCGGTCCCAAGAATGCATTGTGGCAATGACTCAAGATCACGTAGCGGTCTCGCGAGATGATCACGTAGCGGTCTCGCGAGACCGCTACATCATCACGGGTTATTGCAGCAAGGCATTACTGGGAACGGAGCGTCGCGAGGAGCATCGCTAAATGCTTGGTCTGGATCCGGGGCCACCGGATGGTGAGTATATAACTATTTTTTATTTTAATTGTTTTTTTAACAGGGATATGGTGCCCACATTGCTATATACTACGTGGGCTGTGTTATATACTACGTGGCTGTGTTATATACTACGTGGCTGTGTTATATACTGCGTGGCCTGTGTTATATATTGCATGGGCTGTGTTATATCCTACATCGCTGTGTTATATACTACGTGGGCTGTGTTATATACAGCGTGGGCTGTGCAATATACTACGTGGGCTGTTATATACTGTGTGGGCTGTTATATACTGCGTGGGCTGTGTTATATACTATGGCTGTGCTATATACTACGTAGCTGTGCAATATACTACGTGGCTGTGCTATATACTATGTGGCTGTGTTATATGCTGTGTGGGCTGTGTTATATATTGGGTGGACTGTGTTATATACTACATAAGCTGTGCTATATACTACGTAAGCTGTGCTATATACTACGTGGCTGTGCTATATACTACGTGGCTGTGCTATATACTACATAGCTGTGTTATATACTACGTGAGCTGTTATATACTACGTGGGCTGTGTTATATACTGCGTGGGCTGTGCTATATACTATGTGAGCTATGCTATATACTACGTGGGCTGTGCTATATACTACGTAGCTGTGCAATATACTACGTAGCTATGCAATATACTACGTGGCTGTATTATATACTACGTAGCTGTGTTATATACTACGTGGCTGTGTTATATACTACGTGGCTGTGCTATATACTACGTGGGCTGTTATATGCTACGTGGGCTGTGAGACTCTTTCGTCCGGGGCCCTCAAAAACCTGGAGCTGGCCCTGGCTTCACTGATTAGTCGCGCCTGGCCGGCTACGAAAAATCAGCGACAGACTAAGACCGGCCGTGAATTGGCGCGGGATTTGAACCACGCTTCGCTAATTGGTCGCGCCCAGCCGGCCGAATCCTGTGTATTCATTGCATTATTCTGAAATCATCATAAATAAACTACATACATATTCTAGAATACCCGATGCGTTAGAATCGAGCCACCATCTAGTATGAACATTGGTTTCATGTGGCCACCATGATCTCTGATTACATTACTGACCACCAGAAACCACATGACTACGAACCATTCTAGAAATTGTAAATCATATTCCACATCCCGAGTTTGTAGAGAAGTGGCGCTATCCACCAAGACTTTTATTTGTCTCATTTATTGAATTATCGAAGCCATTGCAGTGGCTGCTCATATATCAGCTCTGGCTCTCGGGTTCCCAAGGAAATTAATCAAGTCTGTGGTTTAGGAATTATGCCAGGCTGCTGGTATCTGAAAATGCCCCTCGTACCAGTAATAATATTCTATAAAGCCGGCCGCCTAAAGAGCCAAGTGACTAATGGTGTACATAAAATGATTGTTTGGCTTCATTAAAGAGATTGCTTCATTCCTCTTTGCTGGAGCTGAGAAGACTCCTCAAAACTCTGCACATATGTTTCATCCATTTCTAAAATAATTCTAAACAAATCCTATTACTTGGTATGTTGTGTAGTCTGGAGCCCCCTATAACAGCAGTCTGGATGTGTAGTCTGGAGCCCCCTACAACAGCAGTCTGGATGTGTAGTCTGGAGCCCCCTACAACAGCAGTCTGGAGCCCCCTACAACAGCAGTCTGGAGACTCCCTATAGCAGCAGTCTGGAACCCCCTATAACAGCAGTCTGGATGTGTAGTCTATAGCCCCCTATAACAGCAGTCTGATACAATATTGTTGTGCTCCAGGAAGACATCCAGGCCTCTCTTGAACCCCTCGACTGAGTTCGCCATCACCACCTCCTCAGACAAGGAATTCCAGATTCTCACTGCCCTAACAGTAAAGAATCCTCTTCTATGTTGGTGGAAAAACCTTCTCTCCTCCAGACGCAGAGAATGCCCTCATGTGCCCGTCACCTTCCTTGATATAAACAGATCCTCAGCGAGATATTTGTATTGTCCCCTTATATACTTATACGTGGTTATTAGATCGCCCCTCAGTCTTCTTTTTTTTCTAGACTAAATAATCCTAATTTTGCTAATCTCTCTGGGTATTGTAGTTCCTCCATCCCCTTTATTAATTTTGTTGCCCTCCTTTGTACTCGCTCTAGTTCCATTATATCCTTCCTGAGGACCGGTGCCCAAAACTGTACACAGTACACCATTTGCGGTCTAACCAGGGGTTTGCACAGAGGCAGTATAATGCTCTCATCATGTGTATCCAGACCTCTTATAATGCACCCCATGATCCTGTTTGCCTTGGCAGCTGCTGCCTGGCACTGGCTGCTCCAGGTAAGTTTATCATTAACTAGGATCCCCAAGTCCTTCTCCCTGTCAGATTTACCCAGTGGTTTCCCGTTCAGTGTGTAATGGTGATAGTGATTCCTTCTTCTCATGTGTATAACCGTACATTTATCATTGTTAAACCGCACCTGCCGCCTCTCGGTCCAAGTTTCCAACTTATCCAGATCCATCTGTAGCAGAATACTATCCTCGTATTGACTGCTTTACATAGTTTTGTATCATCTGTAAATATCGATATTTTACAAACCTTCTACCAGATCGAAGAGAACAGGTCCCAACACCGACCCCTGCGGTCCCCACTGGTCACAGCGACCCAGTTAGAGAATATACCATTTATAACCACCCTCAGCCAGTTACTTACCCATTTATACACATTTTCCCCCAGACCCAGCATTCTCATCGTGTGTACCAACCTCTTGTGTGGCACGGTATCAAACGCTTTGGAAAAATCAAGATGGTGTAGTGTAGTCTGGAGCCCCCTATTACAGCAGTCTGGAGCCCCCTATTCTGTAGAATGTCACCACTTTCCTGGGATGTTTCCTTTCGGTGCTATTTCCTAGAATCTCAGAGACAGAACACTTCCGCCTTGTTAATCGTCTCGGAGACGTCGGAGGGAAACATTTCTGCCCTTTTTTGGGTGACCGGTTAATTCCTGAGCCACAAAGAATCTGAAAATGTGAAAATAAATTGAAGCTGTTGGGTGCGGGTCCACGGGATGACGGCCCCGGTAATCTCCAGCGCTGTCAGGCTGCTCCCTGGAAAAGAGCTGACAAGTCTCATCCTCTTATTTAGACGTTCTCCGTCCCTTCACTCATTTTAAAGGTCAAATACGCAATTTAATTTGCATAAAACCACTGCCACTGCCGAGTAAGTGAAAATTACTTTGTTCCTGTTTTTTGCTTATCCCCCCCCAAAATAAAATAAAAATCCAAGGGCGCTGATAATTAACTGCAGGGGGTGGAGGGTTATTGGTCTGTACGTTTTTTTTGGATGGTGGGAAATCACTAAGCAGGGGCATCACGCGACTCGTGCAGAGATTAGCGCATCGCTGGACCATAAAAACTATAAATATACAAAAAATATTATTTATCAATTGGTTATAGACAAACAGGGAAACCATTGAGCTTTATTGCTAGAATTGCAATTTTCCTCATGACTTTATTAATATTTAAGGCCAGTGTTATGTGAGAATCTTCTTTTGAGGCATTTAGGTTCACACTGTTACTAATATATATATATATATATATATATATATATATATATATATATAATGCTATGTCGTTATAGGGTAGAAGCTGATTCTGTTCCTCTTGTTTCCAGGTTTGGCAGCGATGAATTGAAGCGTCGGTTCTTGGCACCAACTATAGCTGGAGATTTAGTTGCCTGTCTGGGAGTTAGTGAGACTGGAGCAGGATCTGATGTAGCAAGTAGGTAATGAGGTCAGATTGTGTATCCTGGGTAATGTTCTGTGTATCCAGTCTAGGAAATGCTTTGTAAATCCAGCCTAGACAATGCTCTGTGCACCCAGATTTGACAATGCTCTGTGTGTCCAGCCTAGACAATGCTCTGTGCGTCCAGCCTAGACAATGCTCTGTGTATCCAGCCTAGACAATGCTATGTGTATCTAGCCTAGACAATGCTCTGTGTATCCAGCCTAGACAATGCTCTGTGTATCCAGCCTAGACAATGCTCTGTGTATCCAGCCTAGACAATGCTCTGTGTATCCAGCCTAGACAATGCTCTGTGTATCCAGCCTAGACAATGCTCCGTGTATCCAGCCTAGACAATGCTCTGTGTATCCAGCCTAGACAATGCTCTGTGTATCCAGCCTAGACAATGCTCTGTGTATCCAGCCTAGACAATGCTCTGTGTATCCAGCCTAGACAATGCTCTGTGTATCCAGCCTAGACAATGCTGTGTGTCCAGCCTAGACAATGCTCTGTGTATCCAGCCTAGACAATGCTCTGTGTATCCAGCCTAGACCATGCTCTGTGTATCCAGCCTAGACAATGCTCTATGTATCCAGCCTAGACAATGCTTTGTGTATCTAGATTAGACTATGCCACAACGTACTCATCACCTCCGAGATTCCCACCGATCCTGAGAATGTGTCTGATGAGTTCCATCATGGTGCCTGTCATTTTACAGATGTGAAATTTGAAAGACGTGAATCTAACTCGCAGGGCATTGTCCAGACTGGATACAAGTATATTAATTTCTCTGCTGAGAACAGAACTCGCTTTATACAGGTTTACTGCGTCCTGAAGGAAACAAGAATGTTCTCATTCACTGATAGCAAACTAACATCTAGAATGCGGTGAAGAATCGAAGCATAAAGTACATGAGAAAGTTGTTCCCTCTGTGAAGCTTTAATGAAGTCTCGAGGTGTGGGTTGCTTGTCTTGGGTTGGTCGGATAGTCTCTAATGTGCCGAGCAATATGACCCGGGATATTAGCTGAGACAAACACCCATCTGCAGACACCTGTTTCGGGTTACTTGCCTCTCATCAGTGCAGAGCAGAATTTGGTTGGTCAAATGCTAGATGCGCTTGATTGGACTTTGACTTACAAGGTAGCTATCTCCGATAGATGATAAAGTCAAATTTCTTTCCTTCCAGGAGAGATTTTCATTCTTTTTTCCCATGAGTCACCGTCAATAAGACCAGGCTGAGCACCGCGCTGTATTTAGCTCACAGAGCATTGTCTGTACTGGACACAGTTGCAGAGGAGAGCCATAATTATGTATCGGCTGGAAACACTCTTTGCCGCAGCATGTCACAAGTCTATAAGGGATAATCTGATGCCAATTTTTTTTTACAGGTATTAAAACCAAGGCTGTAAAAAAGGGGGATGATTATATTATCAATGGAGGCAAGATGTGGATCACCAATGGATGCCAGGCCGACTGGATGTGTCTTCTTGCAAACACAAGCGACGGACCCCCTCACAAAAACAAGTCACTCATATGTCTCCCCATGAAGACACCCGGTCAGTTCTAAAAAATGTGGAAACTCAAGAGATATGTGCCATATTCTCTAATGAATACAGACAGTATCAAAAAGGGTATGCTACCCACAAGCCTTTACTAATTATCAACTGCATTATCAGGGGTCCGACCTCTGAGACTCCCATTGTTTGCCTGAACAGGGTCCCTTATTCTGGTGATTGGCAAAACGACCATCAGTAGATCATGGATGCCAAGAGCCTTGTGTATCTCCTACTACCTGCCGGCACTCCCGGTGCCTCTTCTGGTTGGTAGTGTGACATCATGTGTGTAACAGGATGATGTTATGGGAGCTACTTATCAGAAGAGGTCCCGGGAAGGTCGGTAGTAAGTTGGAGATACACAAGGATCTGGTCCAGCAGTCATGGACGACTGACGTGGCTTCTGGACTAGGGTTCTGGAAATAATTTTGCTCTACTCTAGTTGTTGATCGTAACAATTGGATCCCCCACCAATCCAGTGTGAAAGGGGTAAATACTTCTGGATGAAATACCTACCTAAATGGATGACTTTATAAAGTACATGGCTTCTTTTTGTGAAGGCTCTACTTGCAAAATATTGTTTCAGTCTTGGCCATTTTAGCTCTACTCCATAAGATATAGCAACCATTCATGACTCCAACCTAACTGCATTGTCTAGGGTGAGTTTCCCAAACCCCAATCCTCACGGCCCCCAACACAGCATATTTTCAGGATTTCCTTAGTATTACAAAGGTGGTGGAAATATCATCAAGGCATTGAGAATTCTATCACCTGTGCAACACTATGGAAATCCCGAAAACAAGACCTGTTAGGAGACCGTGAGGACTGGAGTTTGGGAAACACTGGTCTAGTGGAATCGGTGGTTGTCTAGAATCTCATTTCTGGTATCTATTGTCTAGATCTGGTCATACACCCAAGACTAGAGTCATCCACAATGCCTCCGGTCAACTGTCCATTGGATATAGACCTGTCCATCAACATGTCAGACAAAACTTGCAGATCAATAAGAAGGTTTACAAAAAAAAAAACATTGGCCAAAGTGGTAAAAGATTGGCCAAATCCATTCGGTTGTTGTTCATCTGACCACTGAAGAATAATCCAACCAGACAGATCCCATTTTTGGTTGTCCGAAGTCCACCATCGCGAATGACCATTTTTGGTCTAGTTTTGGGGTGATGGCAGTTTTCTTCCTTCATTTTTTTATACTGCAGCTCTGCCTGTTCAGATTGGCTGCTGTGAGCCCTCCAGAAAGTTAGAGCATGGAGGGCTGATGTCAATTGCAAGGAAAGAATCCATGAGAAGCTACGAGCAACTAAACCCAACTTCTCCTGTGTCCGACGAGTGACATATTAATCCCTCACGTCATCTCCGTACTAAGCTGATTATTAACCTCAGGTAACAGGAGAGGCTTGTGCTCAGGTCTGTGCCGCATTGTTTTTCGTTGTCTCGCCTCCCGCTCACCACCACATGATTAATGGTGACTCCTAAATAACGGGATATCGATACGCCGACGATGCTGGAGGCCACATGAGAGGGCTACCTATAGTTTCCCAGAAAGTGGCTTATCTGTTGACTTCTCTGTTCTCACGTCTCATTTATATTCTGCCAACTTATTCTCTGATGACACATTGCCCGGAAATGTTCCACGTCAACCTACAGTTTTATGAGCCAGAACTTTATTCTATAGCATTCACATGTGGGGATCCTGGGATTCTGGAGATACTCTGCCATATTTACATCCAAGAGATGATTAAAGGAGGTTTAACATATTGATAACCTAATTGTAAGATATTTTATTGATATCAGATGACAGCCCCCCACAAATCTGCTGGTTTTAGCAATGGCCATAAGAATAAAGTGAACAGAGCCAGAGCTCCACAGCGCCACACACTGTACAGTGGTCGTTCCTTGCTACAGCAGCTCAACTCCTATTGAAAAAAATAAGATGGCACACACCATGTGCCTGTGAATAGGAATTTTCGTGTCTAGTCCAGATTCTTAGTGGGATTCCAGTATGGATGGTGACTGGGCCGTTGACACACATGAAAGTGCTCTGATCTAAAGCCTTCATTGTAGACCTGGCAGGATGTTTACGTTCGTTGTCCTGCTGGAAGATGAACCTCCATGCCAGTGTCAAGGCTTTTGCAGCCTCTTAACAGGTTTTCCTTCAGGATTATTGTATTGTATTTAGCTCTATCAATCTAACCAGTAACTCCGACCACTTGGCAAATGAGGTTTAATATAGAGTGATGCACCTGGGACGGAGTAATCCTATAGCTGTATATACATTAGATGGGAGAATATTCAGGACTACAGAACAGGAGAAGGACGGGGGATTCTGGCTATGAGTAAAGTTGAGCAGCAGCACTCAATGTCAGGCAGCAGCTGCAAAAGCAAACAAAATTTTAGTTTGTATAAAAAAAAAAAAGAAAAAATCCCGTGATATAAACATATTATTTCCCCTTTATAAATCACTTGTGATTCCACATCTAGAATACGGGATCCAGTTTTGGGCTCCACATTTTAAAAATGATATTCACAAATTAATGTCAGTTCAAAGGCGGCAACTAGATTATTATTATTATTATTTATTTATTTATATAGCACCATTAATTCCATGGTGCTGTACATGAGAAGGGGTTACATACAAAGTTATAGATATCATTTACAGTAAACAAATTTATGATGACAGACGGATACAGAGGGGAGAGGACCCTGTCCTTGTGGACTTACATTCTACGGGTAAGATTATTACAAGGGCTGGAGGCCTCTCGTATATTACACGGGATGGAGGCCTCTCGTATATTACATGGGATGGAGGCTTCTCCTATATTACATGGGATGGAGGCTTCTCCTATATTACAAGGGCTGGAGGCCTCTCGTATATTACATGGGATGGAGGCTTCTCCTATATTACACAGGATGGAGGCCTCTTGTATATTACACGGGATGGAGGCCTCATGTATATTACACGGGATGGAGGCGTCTTGTATATTACACGGGATGGAGGCCTCTCGTATATTACATGGGATGGAGGCCTCTCCTATATTACATGGGATGGAGGCCTCTCCTATATTACATGGGATGGAGGCCTCTCCTATATTACACGGGATGGAGGCCTCTCCTATATTACATGGGATGGAGGCTTCTCCTATATTACATGGGATGGAGGCTTCTCCTATATTACACGGGATGGAGGCCTCTCCTATATTACACGGGATGGAGGCCTCTCGTATATTACATGGGATGGAGGCTTCTCCTATATTACATGGGATGGAGGCTTCTCCTATATTACACGGGATGGAGGCTTCTCCTATTTTACATGGGATGGAGGCTTCTCGTATATTACACGGGATGGAGGCTTCTCCTATTTTACATGGGATGGAGGCCTCTCGTATATTACACGGGATGGAGGCTTCTCCTATTTTACATGGGATGGAGGCTTCTCGTATATTACACGGGATGGAGGCCTCTCCTATATTACACGGGACGGAGGCCTCTCGTATATTACACGGGACTGAGGCCTCTCGTATATTACATGGGATGGAGGCCTCTCCTATATTACACGGGATGGAGGCTTCTCCTATATTACACAGGATGGAGGCCTCTTGTATATTACACGGGATGGAGGCCTCATGTATATTACACGGGATGGAGGCCTCTTGTATATTACACGGGATGGAGGCCTCTCGTATATTACATGGGATGGAGGCCTCTCCTATATTACATGGGATGGAGGCCTCTCCTATATTACATGGGATGGAGGCCTCTCCTATATTACACGGGATGGAGGCCTCTCGTATATTACATGGGATGGAGGCTTCTCCTATATTACATGGGATGGAGGCTTCTCCTATATTACACGGGATGGAGGCCTCTCCTATATTACACGGGATGGAGGCCTCTCGTATATTACATGGGATGGAGGCTTCTCCTATATTACATGGGATGGAGGCTTCTCCTATATTACACGGGATGGAGGCTTCTCCTATTTTACATGGGATGGAGGCTTCTCGTATATTACACGGGATGGAGGCTTCTCCTATTTTACATGGGATGGAGGCCTCTCGTATATTACACGGGATGGAGGCTTCTCCTATTTTACATGGGATGGAGGCCTCTCGTATATTACACGGGATGGAGGCCTCTCGTATATTACACGGGATGGAGGCTTCTCCTATTTTACACAGGATGGAGGCCTCTCGTATATTACACGGGATGGAGGCCTCTCGTATATTACACGGGATGGAGGCCTCTCGTATATTACACGGGATGGAGGCCTCTCGTATATTACACGGGATGGAGGCCTCTCTTATATTACATAGGATGGAGGCCTCTAGTATATTACAAGGGATGAAGGTCTCTGGTATATTACATAGGATGGAGGCCTCTTATATATTACATAGGATGGAGGCCTCTCTTATATTACATGGGATGGAGGCCTCTAGTATATTACAAGGGATGAAGGTCTCTGGTATATTACAAGGGATGAAGGTCTCTGGTATATTACATAGGATGGAGGCCTCTCTTATATTACATGGGATGGAAGCCTCTAGTATATTACAAGGGATGAAGGTCTCTGGTATATTACATAGGATGGAGGCCTCTCTTATATTACATGGGATGGAGGCCTCTTATATATTACATGGGATGGAGGCCTCTGGTATATTACATGGGATGGAGGCCTCTTACATGATGACAGGTTGGAAAAGTTGGGCTTGTTTAGCTTAGAAAAAAGACGCCTTAGAGAAGATCTCATTTACACGAATAAATATGTGTGGTCAGTACAGAGGACGGCACATGACTTATTCCTTCCGAGGACCATACTGAGGACCAGGGGGCACTCCTTACAGGTGGAAGAAAGACGATTCTGGCAGCTAAAAAGAAATGGGTTCTTTACAGTTAGAGCAGTCAGACTGTGGAATGCCGACCACAAGAGGTAGTAATGGCCGACACTATAACAGCTTTCATACAAGGGGGTGGATGATTTCCTCAGTACACATAACATTGTGGGGTATAGTTAATTTAGTGACAAAATTTACAAGTGGTGGAGAAAGGTTGAACTTGACGGGTCTTATTTCAACCTATATAACTATGTATGTAACTGCTTCACTGTTCTCCACAACTTTATCCCTGACCTGTCTGGTGAGCTCCTTGGTTTTCATGATGCTGTTTGATCCCTAATGTTCTCACACAAACCTGTGAGACTTTCACAGAACAGCTGTAGTTATACCGAGAAGGAATCACACACAGGAGCGCTCAATTTACTAATGATGTGACTTCTGGAGACGATTGGTCACTCAGGATTTTATTTAGGGGCATCAGACTAGAGGGGGCGGAATAGAAATGCAAGTCACAATTTTATTTTATATTATACATACCGTATATATAATGTCTTTTTTTCATCCTAGGTGTGCATGTCGCTAAGAAAATCGACAAAATGGGTATGAAGTCGTCAGACACAGCTCAGATATTTTTCGAAGACGTCCGGGTGCCCAATAAACATCTGATAGGCGAGGAAGGCATGGGGTTCATCTACCAGATGCTGCAGTTCCAGGAGGAGAGAATGTGGGGTGTAGCTAATGGTAAGTAGCCATCACTTTGGGTATCTGCACACTGAGGGTTTTTTTTTTTTTGCTGAGTTTCTGGAGCGAAAACTGAGCAGAAACTCCAAATTTTTGACTTCTTGAAGAGGATTTGGAGAAGTTTCCGCTCTACAAACTCCTCAAAACACTGAGGATGCACATAGCCTTAGATGGAGAACTACAACTCCCAATATGACCTGATAGACTATGGCTCTAAGGACATGCTGGGAGTTGTAATTTCCCAACAACCACTTTATAAGAGGTTCCCGGTCAATTCTTAGTAATAAATGATGTGACTAACACCCATGGTCCAGTTTTTGTCTTTTCCCGGGCATGAAATATTATTATAAAGTAGAAGAAGGGAATGAGACGTCGTCGCCTAATAATAAAGGAGAATTAGACATTTCCTCTTCCAGGTGGGATATAAATAGGAGCTTGGCGTTTCCAGCAATGACGCTTTACACTGAGCTGTCAGCGAACGGGGAATAAGTGTCTGATTAAGTTGGAAAAATATGAAGTCGTAAGACGTCTTAAAGGGCACCGCGTCACGGCGATCTGATACGTGATGTCCGGCGTAGACTCGAGGCGACAAGTATCCGTCACCGGGAGAATTGCTCAAATTATTCCCACTTCTCTGCAGCTGTGCAAACGGCCGGGCGCACCCAGACAGTCCGGCAGGGTTACTCAGAATTAACCGTTCACACTGCTGACGTCGCTGATCTTTTCGCATCTGGTTGATTTTACCCAACAAAACAATGAGTCATTAAAATAATAAATAATAAAAAAATAAATAAGCGTTGCCCCATAAAAGTATTTACCGTGTTCTTATTGACTTTAATTTATAGTTTCTTCTTTTTTTTTTTTTGTGTGGGGACGGGATGTGAACAGTACAGTGCACAGTACTATATTTTATCTCATTTTTTTTTTTTTTTATTTACTTTTTGTAACCATTCTATAACTTTATATATATCGGAGCGATCGGGATCTGTCAGTATGATGGGTGGAGTAGCTAAGCGCTATGACTACTGCCGTATTACACAAGAGCTGCAATCGCCCCTTTAGATACCGCAATCGCCCCTTTAGATGCTGCAGTTTCTATTGATTGCAGCATCTAAAGGGGTGATTGCATAATTCGGCAGTAGTCTTAGTAATTCAATGTGGTCGCACAGGCCAAGGGATCTCTCTCCATAGGGACACCATAAAACCTATGCGGGGTGCTGATAATTGTCAGGCTATATGCTAATTAAGGCTTGTAAATTTGGAAAATCATTAACTAAGCCATCTGCAGATCACATAAAAAAATCACTTTTACAAAGTAAAATAACTTAAAAATATACTGTAAATACAAAAGAAAAAAACAACATATTAAACGGGGTTGTCGAGGACTTCGATACCTGACATTAAAGGGTTTTCCAGGTGACTGCAGACTTCAGAACCCTCACTCCGTTCGCACCACACGCTGTCAGGGTTCTCCGTTGTTGGTGGCAAGAGCGGACAGTCATGTGACCACGTGTAGGCGATTTGCATACTTCTGGCCACATTCCGACTAGACGTGCGTGGACTCGCTCAGTACAAGTTAATTGAGCGAGTCTGAGCACGTCTAGTCAGAATGTGGCCGAAAGTATCCAAATCGTATACACGTGGTCACACAACCACCAGCAATACCGGGAAATTCCTGACAACGTACGGTGCGACACCCCCTTAAAATGTATTCTAAAATACCGTAGTGCAACTCATTACGCTCACAAAAAGCAAGCCCTCATACCGCTACGGTTGTGGAGAAATGAAAAATGTAAAATCCTCTGAAATGTATTAACTTTCTTATTCCATCTTTAGTTTTGACTCCGATGGAAAATCTAATAGGAGAAACAGTGAAATATACGAGTGAGAGGAAAATCTTCAGTCAGCCGCTGCTAAGTAACCAGGTGGTGCACTTCCGTCTGGCCGAGCTGAGCACCGAGGTGGAGCTCCTGAGGTCTCTGCTGTATCGCACCATCGGTGAGGTCTAACGCCCGGCATGGGTGTTGGTTGCATCATGTCTGACTGTGCCGTTTGTATCACAGAACATTATCTGTAGCTTAAATCAGGATTTTATGGCAAATGAATTTTAAAAAATTAATAGTGTTTTTAATTAATAAAATGCAAAGTTAACGAACAAAAGAAAAATGTAAATAAAATCAATATCTTCATCAGTTTTTCTAGGTAGAATGGCGCAAAGTCAGTGATTTTGTAGATTTATAGTCAGGTGTCACCACCTACTGTACAATAGACAGGTGATAAAGATTTTTGGAAACATTATTACCGCGTAGCATGACTGCATGTCTACAAAAAAAAATCATGCAATTTTCAAACTGGCAATAAAAGCTAATAGCGAACTCACACTACCTGTTCTGTACAGTAAACTGTTCTGCAGCTTTATTATTATCACAGACAGGATTACAATAAAAAGTAACACATACATATAGTAGATAAAACAGAATTATACACAGCTCACCTCCTCCTCCTGTACAATGACTGATGACACCTCTATATACAGTAGATAACACAGGATCCACCATACACAATAGGTGATGTCACAGCTCACCTCCTCCTCCTGTAAAATGACTGATAACACCTCTATATACAGTAGATAACACAGGATCCACCATACACAATAGGTGATGTCACAGCTCACCTCCTCCTCCTGTACAATGACTGATAACACCTCTATATACAGTAGATAACACAGGATCCACCATTCACAATATGTGATGTCACAGCTCACCTCCTCCTCATGTACAATGACTGATAACACCTCTATATACAGTAGATCACACAGGATCCACCTTTCACAATAGGTGATATCACAGCTCACCTCCTCCTCCTGTACAATGACTGATAACACCTCTATATACAGTAGATAACACAGGATCCACCATTCACAAAAAGTGATGTCACAGCTCACCTCCTCCTTCTGTATAATGACTGATAACACCTCTATATACAGTATATAACACAGGATCCACCATTCACAATAGGTGATGTCACAGCTCACCTCCTCCTCATGTACAATGACTGATAACACCTCTATATACAGTAGATCACATCAGAATCCACCTTTCACAATAGGTGATGTCACAGCTCACCTCCTCTTCCTGTACAATGACTGATAACACCTCTATATACAGTAGATAACACAGGATCCACCATTCACAATAGGTGATGTCACAGCTCACCTCCTCTTCCTGTACAATGACTGATAACACCTCTATATACAGGTCCTTCTCAAAAAATTAGCATATAGTGTTAAATTTCATTATTTACCATAATGTAATGATTACAATTAAACTTTCATATATTATAGATTCATTATCCACCAACTGAAATTTGTCAGGTCTTTTATTGTTTTAATACTGATGATTTTGGCATACAACTCCTGATAACCCAAAAAACCTGTCTCAATAAATTAGCATATTTCACCCATCCAATCAAATAAAAGTGTTTTTTAATAACAAACAAAAAAACCATCAAATAATAATGTTCAGTTATGCACTCAATACTTGGTGGGGAATCCTTTGGCAGAAATGACTGCTTCAATGCGGCGTGGCATGGAGGCAATCAGCCTGTGACACTGCTGAGATGTTATGGAGGCCCAGGATGCTTCAATAGCGGCCTTAAGCTCATCCAGAGTGTTGGGTCTTGCGTCTCTCAACTTTCTCTTCACAATATCCCACAGATTCTCTATGGGGTTCAGGTCAGGAGAGTTGGCAGGCCAATTGAGCACAGTAATACCATGGTCAGTAAACCATTTACCAGTGGTTTTGGCACTGTGAGCAGGTGCCAGGTCGTGCTGAAAAATGAAATCTTCATCTCCATAAAGCATTTCAGCCGATGGAAGCATGAAGTGCTCCAAAATCTCCTGATAGCTAGCTGCATTGACCCTGCCCTTGATGAAACACAGTGGACCAACACCAGCAGCTGACATGGCACCCCACACCATCACTGACTGTGGGTACTTGACACTGGACTTCAGGCATTTTGGCATTTCCTTCTCCCCAGTCTTCCTCCAGACTCTGGCACCTTGATTTCCGAATGACATGCAAAATTTGCTTTCATCAGAAAAAAGTACTTGGGACCACTTAGCAACAGTCCAGTGCTGCTTCTCTGTAGCCCAGGTCAGGCGCCTCTGCCGCTGTTTATGGTTCAAAAGTGGCTTTACCTGGGGAATGCGGCACCTGTAGCCCATTTCCTGCACACGCCTGTGCACGGTGGCTCTGGATGTTTCCACACCAGACTCAGTCCACTGCTTCCTCAGGTTCCCCAAGGTCTGGAATCGGTCCTTCTCCACAATCTTCCTCAGGGTCCGGTCTCCTCTTCTCGTTGTACAGCGTTTTCTGCCACATTGTTTCCTTCCAACAGACTTACCATTGAGGTGCCTTGATACAGCACTCTGGGAACAGCCTATTTGTTGAGAAATTTCTTTCTGGGTCTTACCCTCTTGCTTGAGGGTGTCAATGATGGCCTTCTTGACATCTGTCAGGTCGCTAGTCTTACCCATGATGGGGGTTTTGAGTAATGAACCAGGCAGGGAGTTTATAAAAGCCTCAGGTATCTTTTGCATGTGTTTAGAGTTAATTAGTTGATTCAGAAGATTAGGGTAATAGGTCGTTTAGAGAACCTTTTCTTGATATGCTAATTTATTGAGACAGGTTTTTTGGGTTATCAGGAGTTGTATGCCAAAATCATCAGTATTAAAACAATAAAAGACCTGACAAATTTCAGTTGGTGGATAATGAATCTATAATATATGAAAGTTTAATTGTAATCATTACATTATGGTAAATAATGAAATTTAACACTATATGCTAATTTTTTGAGAAGGACCTGTACAGTAGATCACACCAGGATCCACCTTTCACAATAGGTGATGTCACAGCTCACCTCCTCCTCCTGTACAATGACTGATAATGCCTCTAAATACAGTAGATAACACAGGATCCACCATTCACAATAGGTGATGTCACAGCTCACCTCCTCCTCCTGTACAATGACTGATAACGTCTCTATATACAGTAGATAACACAGGATCCACCATTCACAATAGGGGATGTCACAGCTCACCTCCTACTCCTGTACAATGACTGATAATGCCTCTATATACAGTAGATAACACAGGATCCACCATTCACAAAAAGTGATGTCACAGCTCACCTCCTCCTTCTGTACAATGACTGATAACACCTCTATATACAGTATATAACACAGGATCCACCATTCACAATAGGTGATGTCACAGCTCACCTCCTCCTCATGTACAATGACTGATAACACCTCTATATACAGTAGATCACATCAGAATCCACCTTTCACAATAGGTGATGTCACAGCTCACCTCCTCCTCCTCCTCCTGTGCAATGACTGATTACACCTCTATATACAGTAGATAACCCAGGATCCACCATTCACAATAGGTGATGTCACAGCTCACCTCCTCTTCCTGTACAATGACTGATAACACCTCTATATACAGTAGATAACACAGGATCCACCATTCACAATAGGTGATGTCACAGCTCACCTCCTCTTCCTGTACAATGACTGATAACACCTCTATATACAGTAGATAACACAGGATCCACCATTCACAATAGGTGATCTCACAGCTCACCTCCTCTTCCTGTACAATGACTGATAACACCTCTATATACAGTAGATCACACCAGGATCCACCTTTCACAATAGGTGATGTCACAGCTCACCTCCTCCTCCTGTACAATGACTGATAATGCCTCTATATACAGTAGATAACACAGGATCCACCATTCACAATAGGTGATGTCACAGCTCACCTCCTCCTCCTGTACAATGACTGATAATGCCTCTATATACAGTAGATAACACAGGATCCACCATTCACAATAGGGGATGTCACAGCTCACCTCCTACTCCTGTACAATGACTGATAACGCCTCTATATACAGTAGATAACACAGGATCCACCATTCACAATAGGTGATGTCACAGCTCACCTCCTCCTCCTGTACAATGACTGATAACGCCTCTATATACAGTAGATAACACAGGATCCACCATTCACAATAGGGGATGTCACAGCTCACCTCCTCCTGTATAATGACTGATAACATCTCTATATACAGATATATAGATAAACACATTATATTAACATTAATACAATTTATGGGTAAAGCTGAAAAGGCCGGTGCGAGCAAGGCGACCTACAGACCTGGATCAGTTGCCGGCACTGGAGAATCCTCACAGCGTGCGATGCAGTTGCTGTTAGGATTTAAGTCTGTCTTTATCCTCCAGCCTGGACATGCCCTTTAAGACAAAAAAATACATTTTATTATATAATAAATACATTACATGGACAACTCCTTTTAAAGTGCAGTAGTTCCCCTTATGAAATAAAATACCCTATATAATACTCTCATCTCTTACTGGCACAGTTCCAACAATGTCGGTTTATAAAACAATGTGATCAGCAGTGCTGAATGTGTGTGGCTAGGGGGCGTGGACATGGGTGTGGATTGGGGGGTGTGGGCAAGCACATGGTTAGGGGGTGTGGACATGGGTGTGGTTTGGAGTGTGTGGAAATGAGTGTGGTTTGGGGCGTGGGCTTGGGTGTGGTTTGGGGTGCAGACATGGGTGTGGATTGGAGTGTTGGCATGGACGTGGTTAGGGGTGTGGACATGGGTGTGTGGGCATGGGTGTGGTTTGGGGTGTGGGCATGGGTGTGGTTTGGGGTGTGTGGACATGGGTGTGGTTTGGGACATGGGTGTGGTTTGGGGCATGGACATGGGTGTGGTTTGGGGTGTTGGCATGGACATGGTTAAGGGGTGTGGTTTGGGGTGTGGACATGGATGTGGTTTGGGTGTGGACATGGGTGTGGTTTGGGGTGTGTGGACATAGGTGTGGTTTGGGGCATGGACATGGGTGTGGTTTGGGGCATGGACATGGGTGTGGTTTGGGGTGTTGGCATGGACGTGGTTAAGGGGTGTGGTTTGGGGCGTGGATATGGGTGTGGTTTGGGCGTGGACATGGGTGTGGGCATAAGTGTGGTTTGGGGCATGGACGTGGTTTGGGGCATGGACATGGGTGTGGTTTGGGGTGTTGGCATGGATGTGGCTAAGGGGTGTGGTTTAAAACGTTATCCCTCTTTCCTTTGCAGAAATGTTGGGAGGTATGCCTTTAAGCAACTGTCAGTTTTGAATTCCTCCAATATCCCAATTCGCCAGTGCGGTATATATTGGGCCTTTGTCACACGAATGGGCATCTTTTAAATGACAATTCTACTCCGGAATCTAGTGATGCGTCTGTATAGGTCCTAGTCTAATAATTATCACACCTGTCTTGCAGTAATCCGATGTGCCAGCGCTGAGTAATCAAGAGTTGAAGCCACAAGCAAATTAGACTGGAAGTGCATTGTAGGCGTGTCATTGCATGATGTGTATATCAACACGCCCCTATGCACTTCTAGACTAATTTGCATGGGGCTTCAGCTCTCGATTTCTCAGCGCTAATGCTTGCTACTCAATATTGACTTTGCTGATAAATGTTATTTTTTTCCTGTAGGATTATATATCGAAGGGAATGATGTCACCAGATTAGCTTCCATGGCCAAGTTAAAGGCCGGGCGTTTGGCGAGAGAGTTGAGTGACAGCTGCCTCCAGTTCTGGGGAGGGATGGGATTCACCAATGAAGTTCGGATCAGCAGGTTTTATAGGTGAGTCCAGCGGTTCCTGACATCGGACTGTGAAGATTTATAGAGCGATGTTTAGGTTTTTTTTATTCTATTTCCATCAGTAAGAAAATGTTGACCCTTAATCCCTCAACGGAACACTGAGGACAGCTGATACATTTGTTTACTTGCAGGTTCCGAGTGGGCGGAGCTTAGCACCGGGAATCTCTCCTCACTGTTCTGTGCCTCCCTGTGTCCTGCTCAGAGGCCTCAGGTTTACTTTGCCTGCAGTGTTCCTTTTAGGGACAAATTTAAGTTAAAGGGAACCTGTCAGTAAGATCAACCCTTATTATTATTATAGCTGTGTATATGGACGTGCAGGTGATAGAAAGTAACATACTTGTAACGCCCCACTAGAGGCAGATTCTCAGGGAGATCTGTGTCCCACCCATAGATCTTAACAGCTCATTTACATATTAGGAAAAAACATGCATTACTCTGGAACGAGACAACAAATCACAGATATCCAGGTATCATTTAATTCAACTTTCCATAACCTATGGGCCCATGTAGATGGCTTAAGAGGTTGGATCATACTGACAGAAAAATCTATACTATATGCTATAGTAGCAGTCGGAGATCCTGACTGGTACCTTTTAAAGGGGTGGTTTGACCACCCCTTTAAGGCTTTTTAGAGTTTGTAGCCCTTTGGTACCGCTTAGATTTCTCTTCCTGGAAATGTGATACAACAGTGTAAACAATCAGTGATTGAAATGTATCTTTGCATAGAAACATTGTATCAGATTTCCCATCATCGAAATCTCCGGGCGGCACCAAAGGGCAGGGCCGTAAGTACAGAATTCCTCAATGTCATCCTCTCACTTGTATCTATGACATCAGAAGATAAAGGTTGCACTTTTGAATACATATTTGGGCTTCTGAGCTAATATTGATATGAATGGGATATTGTGTAATACTTCCTCTCTCCTGTGGAGGCGCTGCAGGGAAATTATACGCTTATTGTCAGGTTTTCCCACAGCTGATCGCTGGGGTTCCGACAAGATCAGTGCATTTTTAAAGGAGGAATTGTTAAAAGCGGAGGAACCACTTCAATATAGCAATAAAATAGTTTCCATATTCTGATCAGGGAATTTCTTCATTTCTGTGAGCCAGGGTCTATAAATCAGGGGGAGATGTAAATCCAGTTTCTCACCGTGACAGATCCTTTTTTTTATACTTGGGAGGAGAAATTCCACGTTACGATGCCCGTTGCGCAATGGCACGAGTTATGATGCAGTCTGGGATTTACTGGACAGTATCTCAGCTCGTGAGTCGTGATACATTCCTACATAGCTGCACACAGGTGGTGCCTGGTACGGCCTCGCCTGCTCAGCCCGTTGCCCACCCGCTCAGCCCATTACCCGCCCGCTCAGCCCGCCACTCGCCCGCTCAGCCCATCACTCGCCTGCTCAGCCCGTCGCCCGCCCGCTCAGCCCGTTACCCGCCCACTCAGCCCGTCGCCCGCCCGCTCAGCCCGTCACTCGCCCGCTCAGCCCGTCACTCGCCACTCGCCCGCTCAGCCCCGCTCACCACACAGGTGGTGCCTGGTACGGCCTCGCCTGCTCAGCCCGTTGCCCACCCGCTCAGCCCATTACCCGCCCGCTCAGCCCGCCACTCGCCCGCTCAGCCCATCACTCGCCTGCTCAGCCCGTCGCCCGCCCGCTCAGCCCGTTACCCGCCCACTCACCCCATCGCTCGCCCGCTCAGCCCGTCACTCGCCCGCTCAGCCCGTCACCCGCCCGCTCAGCCCGCCACTCGCCCGTTAAGCCCATCACTCGCCTGCTCAGCCCGTCGCCCGCCCGCTCAGCCCCGTCACTCGCCCGCTCAGCCCCGTCACTCGCCCGCTCAGCCCGTCACTCGCCCGCTCAGCCCTGTCACTCATCTGCTCAGCCCATCACCTGCCCGCTCAGACCGTCACCCGCCCGCTCAACCCGTCACTCGCCCGTCACCCGCCCGCTCAGCCCGTCACTCGCCCACTCAGCCATCACTCACTCGCCCGCTCAGCCCATCACCCGCCCCATCAGCCCGTCACTAGTCCGCTCAGCCCGTCACTCGCCCGCTCAGCCCGTCATTCGCCCGCTCAGCCCCGTCACTCGCCCGCTCAGCCCCGTCACTCATCTGCTCAGCCCGTCACCCGCCCGCTCAGCCCGTCACTCGCCCACTCAGCCCATCACCCGCCCGCGCAGCCCGTCACTCGCCCGCTCAGCCCTGTCACTCATCTGCTCAGCCCATCACCTGCCCGCTCAGCCCGTCACCCGCCCGCTCAACCCGTCACTCGCCCGTCACCCGCCCGCTCAGCCCGTCACTCGCCCACTCAGCCGTCACTCACTCGCCCGCTCAGCCCATCACCCGCCCCATCAGCCCGTCACTAGCCCGCTCAGCCCGTCACTCGCCCGCTCAGCCCCGTCACTCGCCCGCTCAGCCCCGTCACTCGCCCGCTCAGCCCCGTCACTCGCCCGCTCAGCCCCGTCACTCATCTGCTCAGCCCGTCACCCGCCCGCTCAGCCCGTCACTCGCCCACTCAGCCCATCACCCGCCCGCGCAGCCCGTCACTCCCCGCTCAGCCCGTCACTCGCCCGCTCAGCCCGTCACTCGCCCGCTCAGCCCCGTCACTCGCCCGCTCAGCCCCGTCACTCGCCCCCTCAGCCCATCACCCGCCCGCGCAGCCCGTCACTCGCCCGCTCAGCCCTTTTACTCGCCCGCTCAGCCCATCACCCGCCCCATCAGCCCGTCACTCGCCCGCTCAGCCCCGTCACTCGCCCGCTCAGCCCCGTCACTCGCCCCATCAGCCCCGTCACTCGCCCACTCAGCCCATCACCCGCCCGCGCAGCCCGTCACTCTCCCGCTCAGCCCCGTCACTCGCCCGTTCAGCCCGTCACTCGCCCGCTCAGCCCTGTCACTCATCTGCTCAGCCCATCACCTGCCCGCTCAGACCGTCACCCGCCCGCTCAACCCGTCACTCGCCCGTCACCCGCCCGCTCAGCCCGTCACTCGCCCACTCAGCCGTCACTCACTCGCCCGCTCAGCCCATCACCCGCCCCATCAGCCCGTCACTAGCCCGCTCAGCCTGTCACTCGCCCGCTCAGCCCGTCACTCGCCCGCTCAGCCCCGTCACTCGCCCGCTCAGCCCCGTCACTCGCCCACTCAGCCCCGTCACTCATCTGCTCAGCCCGTCACCCGCCCGCTCAGCCCGTCACTCGCCCACTCAGCCCATCACCCGCCCGCGCAGCCCGTCACTCGCCCGCTCAGCCCTGTCACTCATCTGCTCAGCCCATCACCTGCCCGCTCAGCCCGTCACCCGCCCGCTCAACCCGTCACTCGCCCGTCACCCGCCCGCTCAGCCCGTCACTCGCCCACTCAGCCGTCACTCACTCGCCCGCTCAGCCCATCACCCGCCCCATCAGCCCGTCACTAGCCCGCTCAGCCCGTCACTCGCCCGCTCAGCCCGTCACTCGCCCGCTCAGCCCCGTCACTCGCCCGCTCAGCCCCGTCATTCGCCCACTCAGCCCCGTCACTCGCCCACTCAGCCCCGTCACTCATCTGCTCAGCCCGTCACCCGCCCGCTCAGCCCGTCACTCGCCCACTCAGCCCATCACCCGCCCGCGCAGCCCGTCACTCACCCGCTCAGCCCGTCACTCGCCCGCTCAGCCCGTCACTCGCCCGCTCAGCCCCGTCACTCGCCCCCTCAGCCCATCACCCGCCCGCGCAGCCCGTCACTCGCCCGCTCAGCCCTTTTACTCGCCCACTCAGCCCATCACCCGCCCCATCAGCCCGTCACTCGCCCGCTCAGCCCCGTCACTCGCCCGCTCAGCCCCGTCACTCGCCCACTCAGCCCTGTCACTCGCCCACTCAGCCCATCACCCGCCCGCGCAGCCCGTCACTCTCCCGCTCAGCCCGTCGCTCTCCCGCTCAGCCCATCGCTCTCCCGCTCAGCCCGTCGCTCTCCCGCTCAGCCCGTCGCTCTCCCGCTCAGCCCGTCACTCGCCCGCTCAGCCTGTCACCCACTTGCCCTCCGCTTTGCTTCATTCCACAAATATTTACATTTCCTTTCCCTGTAGATGACTCCATTCTGCCTGTTTATTTTTACTACGACACATGACACAACCCGGGACTGTTGCTGCCCGTTGCGACCCCGACAGCCGCAATTGCTGCCCGAACTGATGATGGTTTTTACTGATAACTAATAGGAGATATTTTCGATGAGACTCACTTGTTGGATTTTATCACAGGACATTCGGACGAGGTCAGGAGATTTGGATTCTTCTTCTTCTCCAATAATTAAATGTTCTTTCTACATTTTGTACATTTCCGGAAAGCTGTGACCTCAGCAAGACCCCGCTTGTACGCCGCTTGGCTTCTGTGTCTGGGCAAGAAATGAGCACCTTGTAAATGTGAAGTGACTGCTTTATAATGAGACCCTGCGCCTGCCATGGCGGGGACGGACTGATCCTGTTATGAAATAGCAGCACGATTTAAAGAGTAACCGTCATTTTCACTTATATTTTATAAATCAATATGCAGGAAAATAAGAAACTTTGTAATAGATCTTATCAGCTTCATTCTCATCCTAGACGGATCTTTTATTCTCAATTTACGTGTAAAATTTATTCAGAGAAGACAGATTTTCCCACTATATAGATAGGAGATGACAATTGGTGATTATAAAAGTCTATGGAGATGGGAGGAGCTGGAGGCCGACACAGACCTTCTACTGCAAGTTCTCCCGAAATGACAGTTATAGTTCTCCATAAAACAATTTTGAACAGCTGACATGTGCCTCTAAGGCTGGTTTCACACTTGCGTTTTGATCTGCAGCGTTTTAAACGCAAACGCATTTAAACGCATTTGGTGCAAAAAAAAAAACGCGTTTAAACGCTGCGTTTTTTAGGCGCATGCATTTTTGCATGTTTTAACGCAAACACGGCGTTTTGACGCGTTTACAAGCGTTTATTCCTGCGTTTGCATTTTTGAAACGCATGATGAGAAGTGTGTGACAGCTGCCAATCATCAAAATCAACTAGAAAACCCACTATAAACAGAAATACCTAGGGTTAGGATTAGGATCCCTAGTAACCCTAGGGATCCTAACCCTAACCCTAAAACACAAACTCTAACACAAACTCTAACACAAACTCTAACACAATCTCTAACACAATCTCTAACCCTAACCCTTAGGGTTTGTGTTTGTGTTAGGGTTTGTGTTTGTGTTTGTGTTAGGGTTTGTGTTTGTGTTAGGGTTTGTGTTTGTGTTTGTGTTAGGGTTTGTGTTTGTGTTAGGGTTTGTGTTTGTGTTAGGGTTTGTGTTTGTGTTAGGGTTTGTGTTTGTGTTTGGGTTTGTGTTAGGGTTTGTGTTAGGGTTTGTGTTTGTGTTAGGGTTTGTGTTTGTGTTAGGGTTTGTGTTTGTGTTAGGGTTTGGGTTAGGGTTTGTGTTAGAGTTAGGGTGTTTTCTTGTGTTTTTCTATAAAAACACATGCAAACACATGTGCTTAAAAGCGCATGCGTTTACATAGACATCAATACGTTTTTTTGCCGCGAAAAAACGCATGCGTTTTTTTGCGGCAAAAAAAACGCCGCAAAAATTACTACATGTTGCATTTCTCCAACACAACGCATGCAGAGAAAAACGCATGCGTTGCAAAAACGCGTCAAAACGCATGCGTTTTTAATGTTAAATATAGGGGGAAAAAGCATGCTTTTTTTGCGTTTTTTACGGCAAAACGCAAAAAAAACCCCGCAAATGTGAAACCAGCCTAACAGCAGCGGGTGGAATCGCGATCCACCCACGGCTGTTAACTAGTTAAATGCCACTGTCAAACTCCGACAGCGGCATTTAGCACGCGCTTCCGGCAAGCGCGCCGGAAATCTCGCCCATCGGCGCCTGTGTCACATGACCGCAGGTTGCTGATGGGTTAGCATGACAACCAGAGGTCTCCAGCAGACCTCTATGGTTATCACTGCCAGATTGCTATGAGCGCTCATAGCGAGTGAGCAATTCTGCTACATACAGGCAATCTGATCATCGCCTGTATGTAGCATGGTGGATCAGGTTATGGTGGCTTCTAGTCTGCCAAGGAGACTATTAAAGCATGCCAAAAGTAAAAAAAAAAAAAAACGTTTTAAAAAATATATTAAAAAATACATATATATAAAAATATATAAAAAATCACCCCCCTTTCGCCCCATTCAAAAACAATTTAAAAAATCAAACACACATATATTTGGTATCACTGCGTTCAGAATCGCCCGGTCTATCAATATAATAAAAGAACTAACCTGATCGCTAAACGGCGTAAGGAGAAAAAAGTCAAAACCCCAGAATTACTTTTTTTTTAGTCGCCGCAATATTGCAATAAAATGCAATAACGGGTGATCAAAAAATCGTATCATTAAAAACATCAGCACGGCGCACAAAAATAAGCCCTCACCCGACCCAAGATCACGACAAATGGAGTCGCTATGGGTATCGGAAAATGGCGCAATTTTGTTAAAAACATTTTAAACAAACTTTGGAATTTTTTTTCACCACGTAGATAAAAAAAGAACATAGATATGTTTGGTGTCTATGAACTCGTAATGACCTGGAGAATCATAATGGCAGGTCAGTTTTAGCATTTAGTAAAGCTAGCAAAAAAGCCAACCGTGGGATTGCAATTTCACAGCACTTGGAATTTTTTCCCATTTTCCAGTACGCAATATGTGAAAACTAATGGTGTCTTTCAAAGTACAATTCGTCCTGCAAAAAACAAGCCCTTACATGGCCATATTGACCGAAAAATAAAAAAAGTGATGGCTCTGGGAAGAAGGGGAGCAAAAAACAAAAACGAAAATACCTCTGGTCGTTAAGCAATTCTCAAATATTCTGTTCATTAATGAAAAGAAACACTCTGGGAAAAACTGATATATACTGTTAGAGTAGGGCCTAAGGGCGCAGAGTATGACATAGGAGTTAAAAAAAAACACCCTAAGGCCGGCTTCACACTCAGCGTATGAAAATACGGTCCGTATATTACGGCCGTAATACGCTGAAATGTCCCGAAAATAGTGGTCCGTAGCTCCTCCGTAGGCAGGGTGTGTCCGGGTTTTTTGCGCATGGCATCCTCCGTATGTAATCCGTATGGCAGCCGTACTGCGTGGTTTTCTCGCAGGCTTGCAAAACCAACATACCGCTATAGAAATGATCCATGTGTCCCAAAAAGAAAAAAATATATATATATACTGTCTATATATATATATGTATATATATATATATATGTCATTAGACACATATATGTATATATATTAATATTTTTTCCAGCGCTATACAGCTTGAAAGCCGGTAATTCAATTACCGGCTTTTTCTTTCTCCTTCCTAAAACCCGACATGATTTGAGACATGGTTTACATACAGTAAACCATGTCTTCTCTCCATTTTTTTTGCAGATTCCACACTACTAATGTCAGTAGTGTGTATCTGCAAAATTTGGCCGTTCTAGCTCTTAAAATAAAGGGTTAAATGGCGGAAAAAATTGGCGTGGGCTCCCGCGCAATTTTCTCCGCCAGAGTAGTAAAGCCAGTGACTGAGGGCAGATATTAATAGCCTGGAGAGGGTCCACGGTTATTGGCCCCCCCCCCCTGGCTAAAAATATCTGCCCCCAGCCACTCCAGAAAAGGCACATCTGGAAGATGCGCCTATTCTGGCACTTGGCCACTCTCTTCCCATTCCCGTTTAGCGGTGGGATATGGGGTAATGAAGGGTTAATGCCACCTTGCTATTGTAAGGTGACATTAAGCCTAATTAATAATGGAGAGGCGTCAATTATGACACCTATCCATTATTAATCCAATTGAATGAAAGGGTTAAATAAAACACAAACACATTATTTAAAATTATTTTAATGAAATAAAAACAATGGTTGTTGGAGTATTTTATTCTACGCCCAATCCAGTCACTGAAGACCCTCGTTCTGTGAAAGAAAAAACATAATAAACCAACAATATACTTACCCTCCGCAGATCTGTAACGTCCAACGATGTAAATCCTTCTGAAGGGGTTAAAACATTTTGCAGCAAGGAGCTGTGCTAATGCAGGCTGCTCCTCGCTGCAAAACCCCGGGGAATGAGTCTAAATATAGATTAATGAGCTATATTTAGCTTCATTTGCGGTGAGGCGCCCTCTGCTGGCTGTTCATAGATCGTGGGAACTTTCCTTGAAGCTCCCAGGCTTTCTAGGAAATTTCCCACGATCTATGAACATCCAGCAGAGGGCGCCTCACCGCAAATGAAGCTAAATATAGCTCATTGATCTATATTTAGACTCATTCCCCGGGGTTTTGCAGCGAGGAGTAGCATTGCATTAGCAAAGCTCCTTGCTGCAAAATGTTTTAACCCCTTCAGAAGGATTTACATCGTTGGACGTTACAGATCTGCGGAGGGTAAGTATATTGTTGGTTTATTATGTTTTTTCTTTCACAGAACGAGGGTCTTCAGTGAATGGATTGGGCGTAGAATAAAATACTCCAACAACCATTGTTTTTATTTCATTAAAATAATTTTAAATAATGTGTTTGTGTTTTATTTAACCCTTTCATTCAATTGGATTAATAATGGATAGGTGTCATAATTGACGCCTCTCCATTATTAATTAGGCTTAATGTCACCTTACAATAGCAAGGTGGCATTAACCCTTCATTACCCCATATCCCACCGCTAAACGGGAATGGGAAGAGAGTGGCCAAGTGCCAGAATAGGCGCATCTTCCAGATGTGCCTTTTCTGGAGTGGCTGGGGGCAGATATTTTTAGCCAGGGGGGGGGGGCCAATAACCGTGGACCCTCTCCAGGCTATTAATATCTGCCCTCAGTCACTGGCTTTACTACTCTGGCGGAGAAAATTGCGCGGGAGCCCACGCCAATTTTTTCCGCCATTTAACCCTTTATTTTAAGAGCTAGAACGGCCAAATTTTGCAGATACACACTACTGACATTAGTAGTGTGGAATCTGCAAAAAAAATGGAGAGAAGACATGGTTTACTGTATGTAAACCATGTCTCAAATCATGTCGGGTTTTAAGAAGGAGAAAGAAAAAGCCGGTAATTGAATTACCGGCTTTCAAGCTGTATAGCGCTGGAATAAATATTAATATATATACATATATGTGTCTCACTGACATATATATATATATATATATATATATATATATATATACCTATTCTATGTGTACACATTTATTCTACCTATTCTACTGTAAGCTGTCAGTGTGATTTTACTGTACACCGCACTGAATTGCCGGCTTTTCTCTCTAACAGCACTGCGTATTCCTCGCAAGTCACACTGCTTGTCCGTGTGTAATCTGTATTTTTCAGGCTTCCATAGACTTTCATTGGCGTATTTCTTGCGCAGTACGGTGACAAACGCAGCATGCTGCGATTTTCTACGGCCGTAGAAAGCCGTATAATACTGATCAGTAAAATACGGCTGATAGGAGCAGGGGCATAGAGAATAATTGTGCCGTATTTTTTGCGAGTTTTACGGACGTAGTTTCTGCGCTCTTACGTCCGTAAAACTCGCAAGTGTGAAGCCGGCCTAAAACAGGGGAACTCCGAATACCAGGGAAGGCCTATGGTTAGCTGAAGGTCCTCAGGACAGACCCCAAAAATGAGTTCAGATTCTGCAGCAGATCCTAAAATTAATCATACCCTAGGCAATGAAAATTAATTAAACCCCAGACCAGTCCCAAAAATGAATTAAATTCCAAACCAAACGTCTAATTTTTTTCAGACATTGTACTTCGCCCCTAAAACTAAACAGACCTCAAACCATCCCTTAAAATAATTAAAAGGAACCTGTCATGTCCCCCAAACGCCATTACACTGCACAGTTAGGATATGAGCGCAAAAAAAGCAGCAAATCTGCAAGGTGTGCACATTCCCATAAAATCACCAACGCACTGAACTTTATTCCTCCCGGCAGCCTCCGGCTTTCAGTGACAGGGGTTGGCAGGTGGGCTTTCAGTCACTGCTCAGTACATACTGAGCTCCTGGAACTGACTAAGGTTTTTTTTATAAGAATTACAGAGTAAAGGTTGATGGGAGATGAGGAATATTTCACTTTACAAATATGTTTTTTTTTCTTCTTGTTACATTTTTTTTAACCTGTGTTGACAATTAACCTGTCACAAGCCCTTAATTCCGTGTATTTTCTTTTCTGCAGAGATTCCAGGCTGCTCTCGATCGGAGGCGGAGCGGATGAAGTCATGCTTGCAATTATATGCAAATATATGGGAACCCTTCCAAGTAAAAAGTAAATCCATCTAATATCATTAAGTCCTTCCAGAAAAAAAATATATATAAAAAAAAAAGAATCAGAAGTGAATGTAAAAAAAAAATGTGAATAATGTCAGCGCAGATCTGTGTATTTTATTCTGTATCTTTATTCCTCAAGATAGTGATAATGTTTCGGTCAAAATTACAATAAATGTTGATTTTGCAAATTCTGGAAGTATTTTTGTCTACGTGATTTTATGGTGGAAGAAATCTGACATGTCTGTTATTCAGATCAGCAGAGACGCCTGTATGATGTTATGTGGAATTTAAATAATTGCAGAATAATCTACTGCTGTACAGATTTGTAGCAGTTTTAAGGCAAAAATCTCATCCTTAAATGTGTTGTCCAGTTTGGAAATCTATTTTTATTGGAGCATTATAACAGGTGGGAATTCAGCAGCTAGTGTTCAATTTCCCTGCAGTGCCTCCGCAGGAGAAATGAAGTATTGCACAGCTACAAATCAAACCAATGGGCATTCCCAGTCATTCAGGGACGGGTTAGTTTCTGCATAAAGAAAAAATACTGTAATAATGCAATGCTAAGAAAAGGGTGCACTCACTTGTGGAAACTAACCATTTTGGAAGACAGTTGTATAGTGGACAGCCTGGGGCAAAGTAAAGGCAGAAGATTTCTTGCAATATTCTGCATTAATTTAATAATTTGTGCTGGAACCAAAAGTTCCAGAGACTCCTATAACAGTGCGGACTACCCACCGAAGCTTAAATTCATCAACCCCAGATGTGCCCTTTTCTGTGCCTGCCCCAGGTGTGCCCTCTTATGAGCCTTTTTTGGCTAATCTACTGCCCCTGAATTTGTGTTCCCCACTTTGTGCCTGCCCCAGGTGTTGCTTTTTCTCTGCCTGCCTCCCGTATGCTTCCTTTTTGTGCCTGCTCCAAGTGTGCCCCTTTTCTGTACCTGCTCTAATTCTGTCCCCCTTTTTTGTGCCTGCTCCATGTTTGCCCACCATCTGTCTGCACCATTTCTCTGCTTGTCCCAGTTGTACCCTGTATGTACATTCTGCAGTTGTGCCCCCCTTTGTTCCTGCTCCAGTTGTGCCTCCCTTTTTTGTACCTGCCCCATGTGTGCCCTCCTTCTGGGCCTGCTCATGATGTGTCCACCTTTCTTTGCCTGCTCCAATTGTATCCCCCATCTATGTGCCTGCCTCAGTTGTCTCCTACTTTGTGTCTGCCCCATACATGCCCACTTTCTGTGCCTGCTCCAGGTGTGCCCCTTTCTGTGCCAATTCAAGTTGCTCCCTTTTTCTGTGCCCTCGTTTCTATTTTACCACCAGTTATATTCCTTGAAGAAGCTCGCGGCGAAACGCTTGCATGGGTTGTGGTTCTGTGTTATGATCTGGTGATTAAGGAGCGACATGAGTCTAGCTCTGAGCAGGTGGCAACTATACTGACCGCAGTCCCTAAGCTCAACACAACACTAGAAGTAGCCGTGGAATGCTCCTAACTCTGCCTAGACATCTCGTCACAGCCTAAGAGCTAACTACCCCTAAAGATAGAAGCAGGAAAACTATCTTGTCTCAGAGAAAATCCCCAAAGGATAGATTAGCCCCCCACAAATAATGACTGTGAGAGGAGAGGGAAATGACATACGTAGTATGAAACAAGATTTAGCACAGGAGGCCACTTCTAGCTAGATAGAAAATAGTACAGGACAGAACGCTGTGCGGTCAGTAATAAAAACTAGACAAAGTCCACCGCAGAGAAATGCAAAAATCTCCACACCTGACTAAAGGTGTGGAGGGCAAACTCTGCTGCCCAGAGCTTCCAGCTTAGCTGAATAGATCCATACTGAAAAGCTGGACAAATGAACAAAAACAAAGAAAGTGCTGAACAACAAAGTCCACAACAAGAGAACCGCAAAAGGACAAGCAAGGACTTAGCTTTGAAGAACTGGTCAGAGTGTCAGGAAAGTCCTAAGAGCAATGACTCCAGGCAGGAACAATTGACAACTGGAATTGAATGAGGGATAAGGCCAGACTAATATAGCCGAGCCAGAAAGACGATCAGTGAAAACAGCTGCTGAAGCTAAATCCAAGAAGCAGCCATACCACTCAAAACCACAGGAGGGAGCCAAAGAGCAGAACTCACAAAAATGCTACTTACAACCACCGGAGGGAGCCCAAGAGCGGAATTCACAACAGTTCTGGTGATCACTACGATATATTTCTGCCTGGTTGGTAACTTTGCTCTTATTTATATTCTTGATTACATTTTAATGGTTCATTTTCTTTTCGCCCTTTATTATCCAGCGCTGTGTATTGTGTTTATTGGTTTTACAGGAATTGCATTTTCTTACTATTCTTTAGCCATGGACTTTCTTGCGACCGCGGCTCTTGTTAATCGTGCCTCCCCTGTGATTTCTACGCACCTCGTCTTTGATATATGACTTCTAATAAGTTTTCGCTCACATTCACTTTCTCCTGCCTTGTATGAGACCCTTTTATCATTAATATGTCCGGAAGCCCCAGATGAAGCCGACTCCGGAGGAAACTTCTCACTATATGCGGTTATCATGTATCTGTACAGATGTCTGCCCGCTTACAGCAGTAACAGAACACATCACGGCCACAGCGCAGAGGTTTCACCTTCAGATCGATCTCAAGCAGAATTTACACAACGTAAATGGAGAATTTTGGCTGGAAATAAATGGGGTTTCTGGTAGGAGGAAGCCGGGCCGTGCTGGAGAGACCATTCATTCAGAGTTATGGCGTGAAAGCCTCTTCAGGAGTGCGCCCCGGGGGCTGCTTACTGTTACCATCAATCAGCCGGTAATGGCTGTGGAGCAGCGGGGTGACAGAATGCCCGGATTCTGCAAGGACGATATTGTAGCAGAACCGCAGCTGCCGAGCGGCTACAGACTGCAAGCTCTGTGTAACCAAGCGGGGCAACCATAGGACACCCCCCCCCCCAAGGTCCTTTATAGGGGGTTAGTGTTCTCAAGACTCAGATCATATCGCCAAAAAAGTCCGGGGATAGAATCATTGGGGAGAAATGTCACCTTGATACAATCGTCACTACTAATTGTGATACTCAAATGGTTAAACAACTGCTTTCTCCGGCGCAAAACATTAATTGTTCAGATCTAATCGTGGCAGCCAAATGGTTAATCGACGTTATTATCAAAGTGATCAACTAAAATGAGCATCTTGTTTCATGGCGGATTCCCACCATATCAATGCACAGTCCAGATTCGCTATATGGAGAAAAGTATTGGGCCACATGTCTTGGTCACCAAATTCTGGTTTCTTATTTAGTCCTAGTGCCCCCGGTGCATAACATCTGGTCCCTAGACCACCTTCTTTGTGTATAACATCTAGCCCCTAGACCCTTCACAGTTTATAACCTTAGGCCTCATTGCCCCCAGTGTATTTCATCCATCCCCTGCCATGTCATCTGCCTTTACTAACGTGTAGCAAAACGGCCGGTGGCCCAAAGCTTGCCGATACCTACGCGGTCCTGTGATCGGAGCCACCAGGGTAACTAGTCCTGTCATGACATTTCTTCCTGCTAAGTCTTCCCCATCACGTGTGAGTGATATTATTGAGAAGTGGAAGGAACTGCAGCAACTCAGCCATGAAGTGGAGACCCCGTAAGGTTACAGAGTGGGGGGCCAAAGCTGAGGAGCAGAGGGCAGAAATGTCATCAATGCTCTGCTGACTCCATAACTGCAGAGTCCAGACCTCCTCAGGTATTAACATCAGCACAAGCACTGTTCCCCCGCCGGGAGCTTCATGACCGAGCAGCTGCATGCAGCCGTACATCACCAAGCACAATGCTGAGCGTCGGATGGAGTGGTGTAAAGCCGCCACCACTGGACTCCGGAGGAGACGTGTTCTGTGCAGTGATGGATCGCACTTCTCTGATGGAGGAGTCGGGGTTCGGTGATTCCAGGAGAATGGACGAAGAAAATGCTATGAGAATGTTAGCAGGCACCGGCCTCTTAGTGCTAGTGGTGGGAAATCTTAATTCTTGAGCACAAGACATTGTGGACAATTGTAGCTTCAGCTTTGTGGGAACAGTTTGGGGAAGACCCTTATCTGTCCCCCATGACTGTGCCCAGAGCACAAGATCCATACAGACATGGAGGGGGGGACGTCACACACGAGCAGGTACTGTCGGCCATTTTTTCCTTCGGCTGGTATCCAGGGATGCCACCGGCCGGGGCTTCCCTGGCTCTGCGCAGCTCCTCCGCACTCCTGGTGCCTTGCTGACCCCGCAGGAGCACCCTCCGCCCACTGCAATCCACACACTCGGACGAAACTCTGCAGTTTACAAGTGGTGACTTACCTTCACTAGGGTAAGTGATTGGCCATATGTGCTTGGGTTTTTCTCCTTTATACCCACACCTTGGGCTTTGATTCCTCTGCACAATTTTTCAAACTGGCAAACTTTAGTGGCCTTAGCGAGTGGCAAAGCTACATTTATAGGAGCCACACCTATGGTACGCCCCTCTGCTATTCATACCATATTATTGAAAGGCTTCTTTTATCATCTTGCTTTTAACCATATACGCTCAAGCACGGCATCGTTTATTGAAATTTCTAGTCCTTTCCCAGCGACAGACTTGGCACATGGTCTATCTTGATCCCAGCTGCTGCGGGTATTGTTTGTTGGCGAGCGCCAGTGTGTTTTGATATTCTCTATGATTAGAGACAGGCAAACCCGAACAGTAAAGTTTGGGGTCTGTACAGAACACCTACAGTTCAGGCACAGACCCCAAACACAGACTTCACCAGGAAGTTCGGGTTCTGCGCCCCAAGCACTGGGTGTTTCTCGCACTGTCTTGTTCATGGCAGCGTGGCAAACACTGCCTCTGATCAGCGATAAAATCATTACCACCGGTTAGACAGCCGCATTTTCCATGCTGTCAAATGACAGCGTGAGCCCGGAGGTGTGATCAGAGGTAAAAGTCGGCTGATGGGACTACTACTTCCATCAGCCTACGCCTGCTGCCGCTAATAACAGAGAGAATGAGCTGCTATGAGCACAGCAACAGTGACCAGCGGTGAGATCACCACTAGCACATTGAGAAAAAATTTCACGCTGCAGCACTGAGCTCAGAGAATTCACCGAGACCAATTTCTCCAGGTGAACTCGCCCCTGCACCGTGAAACGTTTTTTCACTGTGCTAGCGGTGATCTCACTGACGTCACCATAGGGCAGTCACCATAGGGCAGGGGCCCGTCTGGGAACGAAGCCTCAGTGACCTGCAGTAACATCAATGATGTCACCGAGGCTGCGCTCGCAACAGCTCATTCATCAGTGGTTCCCCGCCTAGACGGCTGCATCTTGCCACCGTCCAGGTCGAAAACGGTTTATCCCTCAGACATGGATTACGGCGTGGAACAGAATGACAGCCAGATGAGGGATATGGCTGTTTTTTATTTTTGTGTTTTTTTCAGGAGACGTTGGCTTCAGTGGAATTGGGCGCAAGGTTAGTATTTTTGTTTATTACCGTATATACTCGAGTATAAGCCGACCTGAGTATAAGCCAAGGCACCTAATTTTGCCACGGAAAACTGGGAAAGCTTATTGACTCGAGTATAAGCAGGGTATGTATTGTCCCCTAATCCCTGTCCTGCTATGTGTGGCTCCCCCTGTTGTATGCATGGCTCCCCCAGTCCCCTCGTTATATGCATGGCTCGCCCATCCCATCTTGTATGCATGGCTCAGCTCCCCCGTCCCATCGTTGTATGACTGGGCTCGGTTCCCCCGTCATACTCACCCTCCTCGTGCCGTCACTGCATCTCCGTTGTCCAGATGTGGCAGCTCTTCTTGTGCTGAGCGGTCACGTGGTACCACTCATTAGGGTAATTAATATGCGCTCCACGCCTATGGGAGTGGATAGGCGTGCATATTCATTACCTTAATGAGTGGTACCACGTGACCACTCAGCACAGGAAGAGCTGCCGCATCGGGACAACAGATGCAGGGACGTTCAGCAAGGGTGTAAGGAGGGTGAGTATGATGTCACAGCCGCCGGCTCCTGCCGCTGCTCCCCTCCCCCGCTGGCTTTCTGGACAATGACTCGTGTATAAGCCGAGGGGGGCTTTTTAAACACAAAAAAAATGTGAAAATCTTGGCTTATACATATGTATATACGGTACTTTGTTTTTTTTGTTTGTTTTTTTTTTACAAGAGATGTGAGCTTCAGTGGAATGAACATTAGGCGAGTATAACTGTGTTTGTTAATTTTAAATAAAAAAGTAAAAATGTTATTTTAATTTCACATAAAAGACTTTATTCTGGCTGTATGCTTATTTGCAATATAGCTATAGGATTAGTAAAGGATAGGTGTGGTATAGTCGCCTCTCCATTACTAATCCATGGCTTGATGTCACAGGACTTAGTAACATAGTTAGCAGGGCTGAAAAAAGACATTTGTCCATCCAGTTCAGCCTGTATTCCGTCAGAATAAATCCCCAGATCTACGTCCTTCTAAAGATCCTAATCACTGTAAGATACAATATTGTTGTGCTCCAGGAAGACATCCAGGCCTCTCTTGAACCCCTTGACTGAGTTCGCAAGGAATTCCAGATTCTGGAATACAAATATGAACCCCATTTGCCACCTCCACAGGGCAAGTGGGAAGAGCCGGGCAAAGCGACAGAATTGGCGCATCTAGATACGCATTTTCTGGGCAGCTGCAGGCTGTTATTTTTAGGTAGGGTGGGTCAATATCAATGGCCCCTTACTAGCTTGAGAATACCAGCCCCCAGTTGTTTACTTTAGCTTAGCTGTTTATCAAAAATGGGAGGACCCCACACAGTTTTCAAATTATTTAAATAATTAAAAAAAAAAGGCGTGGGGACCCCTCTATTCTTGATAACCAGCCTTGCTAAAGCAGACAGCTGAAGGTTGCAGCCCAAAGCTGTCAGTTTTGCCTGGCTGGTTGTCAAAAATACAGGGGAACCCACGCCAATTTCTTTATTTTTATAATTATTTAGAGCGTAGGCGCCAGTTGATGAGTTCCCCATCAGCCGCCGCTTGCTCTCGCGGTCATCATCCGCAGCAGGCGTAGGCTTATGGGAGAAGTAGTCACATCAGCCGACGCCGGTGACCAGAGGTAAACTTTTAACCTCCGATCACAGCTGCGGGCTCACACTGTCATTTGACAGCATGGGAACTGCGGCTGTCTGACCAACCGTAATGATTTCACTGCAGATCAGAAACAGTGTTGGCCGCACACTGACAGTGTGGCAAACACTGGATGTTTGGGTCCTCCATTCACGTGAATCAGGTCCGGGTACTGTTCTAGTACTAGAACCCCAATTTTTTTTCTAAACTGTTTCGGCTGAACCCGAGCATTCAGGAGTCTGACCATCTCTAGTCATGATATGAATAAAAATAAAATTAGAAGAATATAAAAAAAACAAACATATAACAAACAAAACCTGATTTTTACAAAATGTAATTTTCTAATTATAGGTTGATTCCCTTTAGAAGGTAAAGACCACATATGTCACCAGTAGGTTAAAAGTGCTGTTTAATGTCCATCAACAGTATTAATTTAAGACGAATGAACGCTTTATCTTTCGACGATGGAATTTCCAAAAGGAGGAGGAGGAGGAGGAGGCGTCCGAGCCTGGAGATTATGCGATTCCCTCTATAAAGGATGAATCCTCCATGTGAAGTTCTCATAATTAGAAAATGATTAACAGAGTGTGTTCCTCCATAGCTCTTCTTGGATCATTAACTGTTCTGTTGGGAGTCTCCGCTTTAATCATTGTATGCCTATGGATTTACTGGAATGAATGTCAGGGAACATGAAAGATCCGGATTACCGTGAGATAGACCGGTCATAAAGTGCCTCGCCATCTCATCAAGGAGAATACCACCATCTTCCAGCAAGTGAAACGTATGCACCAGTAGAGCGGTCACCAACCTGTTGTGAAACTACAAATTCCAGCATACCCTGAGACACTTAGGAACACTGCTCAAAAAATAAGGAATTAAACTTGATAATTGAGGCTCAAAAACAAAACAAAAAAGATCCAAGTCTGATCATCTGAGCTTTATATACCAGTAAATGACGAAGAACACAAAACAGGCGAACAGCATCATATACAACAGCAGCTTGGCCTGGCTTCCCCTAGAGAGAACCTTAAGCCGGCCCATTGTGGCCCCCAGGAAACCACCGGTAGAGTCAAAATCGGAGTCCTAAAAAAGAGAATAAAAACACACAAAAAACACATGAAATATAAATTGTGTACTGAAGAATAAGCAAAATATATGAAAGCACAGGAATATATCTCCTATAGTACTGTCCCTACGTACTGTACAAGAATATAACTACTATAATACTGCCCCTATGTACAAGAATATAACTACTATAATACTGCTCCTATGTACAGGAATATAACTACTATAATACTGCCCCTATGTACAAGAATATAACTACTATAATACTGCTCCTATGTACAAAAATATAAGTACTATAATACTGCTCCTATGTACAAGAATATAGCTACTATAATACTGCCTCTATGTACAAGAATATAACTACTATAATACTGCTCCTATGTACAGGAATATAACTACTATAATACTGCCCCTATGTACAAGAATATAAAGACTATAATACTGCTCCTATGTACAGGAATATAACTACTATAATACTGCCCCTATGTACAAGAATATAACTACTGTAATACTGCCCCTATGTACAAGAATATAACTACTATAATACTGCTCCTATGTACAAGAATATAACTACTATAATACTGCTCCTATGTACAAGAATATAACTACTATAATACTGCCTCCTATGTACAAGAATATAACTACTATAATACTGCTCCTATGTAGAAGAATATAGCTACTATAATACTGCTCCTATATACAAGAATATAACTACTATAATACTGCCCCTATGTAGAAGAATATAACTACTATAATACTGCTCCTATGTACAAGAATATAACTACTATAATACTGCCCTCTATATACAAGAATATAACTACTATAATACTGCCCCCTATGTACAAGAATATAACTACTATAATACTGCCTCTATGTACAAGAATATAACTACTATAATACTGCCCCCTATGTACAAGAATATAACTACTATAATACTGCTCCCTATGTACAAGAATATAACTGCTATAATACTGCCCCCTATGTACAAGAATATAACTACTATAATACTGCCCTCTATATACAAGAATATAACTACTATAATACTGCTCCTATGTACAGGAATATAACTACTATAATACTGCCCCTATGTACAAGAATATAACTACTATAATACTGCTCCTATGTACAGGAATATAACTACTATAATACTGCCCCTATGTACAAGACTATAACTACTATAATACTGCTCCTATGTACAAGAATATAACTACTATAATACTGCCCCTATGTACAAGAATATAACTACTATAATACTGCCCCTATATATAAGAATATAACTACTATAATACTGCTCATATGTACAAGAATATAACTACTATAATACTGCCCCTATGTACAAGAATATAACTACTATAATACTGCTCCTATGTACAAGAATATAACTACTATAATACTGCCCCTATGTACAAGAATATAACTACTATAATACTGCCCCTATATATAAGAATATAACTACTATAATACTGCTCATATGTACAAGAATATAACTACTATAATACTGCCCCTATGTACAAGAATATAACTACTGTAATACTGCCCCTATGTACAAGAGTATAACTACTATAATACTGCCCCTATATACAAGAATATAACTACTATAATACTGCCTCCTATGTACAACAATATAACTACTATAATACTGATCCTATGTACAAGAATATAACTACTATAATACTGCCCCTATGTACAAGAATATAACTACTATAATACTGCTCCTGTGTACAGAAATATAACTACTATAATACTGCCCCTATGTACAAGAATATAACTACTATAATACTGCCCCTATATACAAGAATATAACTACTATAATACTGCTCCTATGTACAAGAATATAACTACTATAATACTGCTCCTATGTACAAGAATATAACTACTATAATACTGCTCCTATGTACAAGAATATAACTACTATAATACTGCTCCTGTGTACAGAAATATAACTACTATAATACTGCCCCTATGTACAAGAATATAACTACTATAATACTGCTCCTGTGTACAAGAATATAACTACTATAATACTGCTCCTATGTACAAGAATATAACTACTATAATACTGCTCCTGTGTACAGAAATATAACTACTATAATACTGCCCCTATGTACAAGAATATAACTACTATAATACTGCTCCTGTGTACAAGAATATAACTACTATAATACTGCTCCTATGTACAAGAATATAACTACTATAATACTGCTCCTATGTACAAGAATATAACTACTATAATACTGCTCCTGTGTACAGAAATATAACTACTATAATACTGCCCCTATGTACAAGAATATAACTACTATAATACTGCCCCTATGTACAAGAATATAACTACTATAATACGGCTCCTATGTACAAGAATATAACTACTATAATACTGCCCCCTATTACAAGAATATAATTGCTACCATAATATTTCTATAAGTCTTGTCTTTCGGTCACATTTTGGGCTTAATGCATAAGTAGGTGGATATGTTACCATAGCAACCGATCGGAGCTAGTAATTTTGAAATCTGCTCTTGAATAAGGAATACAGTGATCTGTTGCTATGGCAACAACGACTAAAAACTTTTCATGTTTTTCTCTACATTGCTATGGAGTTGTACAGCCCACGTGGTATAATACTATATTATCTCACAATTGGCAATAGTTGCATTCTTACAAAAAAAAGCCCCCAAAAGGTGAGAGTATAGGGGCGCATTGAGCTAGTGAATACTCACCATTTGTGAAAGCAAATTATTGTGATATTTTACTTCAGTTCCAATATCGATAGAAAGCTGAAGAAAAAAAGAGAAAATTAGTCGTCGACCGAAGAAACTGGAAATGTACAGATTTCATCAAAGCATACATTGAAAGAGGACTTGAAGGTCAGAAGTGGCCAGTTTTAACCCTTACATTATTCCCGCCGCTCCCATGCGTGTTCTGGCTTTTGTTTCTTCGAAATCCGCTGGACGTTTCCAGAGATATGGACCTTTTTATTCAGAGCTACTTTTACAGTCTTTGCCAAGGGGGCAGTGCTCGGAGGATCCTCTGGGGCGTGTCTTTATGATTATTTGCATAATTACTCACCGTTCTTTATCGTAAAGGCAATAACAATCAGCACTAAATAAAACAGCTGATATACCTGGAGCCGTATGGCGGATTTTAAAAAAAAAAAAACCCCCAAAAAAACTGGAACATGAAAAGGAGCGGCGGACATAAAGGTAAGAGCCGGAACCGACCGGTTTTGACCTTGGTGCCAGGTTTGTTTGTTTGTTTGTTTTTTTTTAAAGAGTTTCAAAACCGCACAATGAAAAATTCTACAACTTTGTAATAAACTTTATTACTGATTAATTGTCTTTTTTCAGTCTAGATTTTTTTAAAGTCTATTTTGTGTTCACCTGTTAGTTTTATTTTTGTCAATCTGGTCGAGGTTTTATTAATTGCAACTTTAAAAAAAATAAAAATAAATGAGAACTCTTGCTCTAATGTACACAGCGTACTCCTGGAGTGTTTTTAATTATGTCCCAATTACTTGTACAAATTTTAAGACGTTTTAATCGGAACATGCAGAAAGGTGCGAAAAGAAATCGCGCCCCACTTGTTCATAGGCTTCGTCTGGTATCGCAGATACTCAGCTATACGAGTTGCGATAGTAACAGCCGCACCTCAGGGGTGCGGTTTGCTGTTTAGGGGGGCGTCAGGTTTTCCTACAAATAGACATTATTAAAGTCCAGGAGCCAGATGAAGACGAGTCCAACACATTTTGAGAAATATTAGGATTTTACCATCGTGAACTTCTGCGCGAAAAAAGAATCCTGAACCCCTCGAAATAAAAGGTAATTTTCTTCTTCTTTAGGTGTAATAAAGCGACGACTTTTCTAATCCATAACTGATCCAAAAATCCTTCCTAGATCCTTCTAAAATGAAAATTTCCGCTGAGGACGTTTTCCTCCTCGTCTTTGTACTTTGTCTCTGCTTCTTTCATCTTTATTCATCTTCTGCTCCACAATCCAAGGCTCCGATTCACTTACAAGTCATTTTTTTGTCTTTTTTTTTTTCTTCCACTGGTGGATTTTGCACTAAATTCACAATTGTTTGATGAACTTGCCTTAAAGTTTAACGATGATTTTTAGCACATTTGCTTTATTTATTCCTTTTTTGGAGTGAAATGTTTCAAGTCCCTTTAAATAAGCTTTAAAATGTTGCAGGAATTTTTTTTTTAAAAAGACACCTCTATATACAATCGATAACACTGGATCCACCATTAACAATGGATGATGTCACAGCTCACCTCCTCCTCCTGTACAATAACTGATAACACCTCTATATACAGCAGATAACACAGGATCCACCATTCACAATAGGGGATGTCACAGCTCACCTCCTCCTCCTGTACAAGGACTGATAACACCTCTATATACGGTATATAACACTGGATCCACCATTCACAATAGGTGATGTCACAGCTCACCTCCTCCTCCTGTACAATGACTGATAACACCTCTATATACAGGAGATAACACAGGATCCACCATTCACAATAGGTGATATCACAGCTCACCTCCTCCTCCTGTACAATGACTGATAACACCTCTATATACAGTAGATAACACAGGATCCACCATTCACAATAGGTGATGTCACAGCTCACCTCCTCCTCCTGTACAAAGACTGATAACTTTTGATAAACGCTATCACAATGATCAAAATTAAAAAATTGTAAATCAACCCCCCCCCCCTTTATCACCCTCTTAATTAGGTAAAAGTAATAAAATTACAACAATGTATTTTTTTCCATTTGGGTTAGGGTTGAGGTTAGAGCTAGAGTTAGGGTTGGGGCTAGGGTTATGTTGTGGTTAGGGTTGTGGTGTTGGGGATTAGGGTTGGGATTATGGTTAGTGTTGGAGTTACAATTGGGGGTTTCCACTGTTTAGGTACATCAGGTGTCTCCAAACAGGACATGGCGCCTGCCATTGATTCCAGTCAATTTTGTGTTCAAAAAGTCAAATAGTGATCCCTCTCTTCTGAGCCCTACCATGCGCCCAAACAGTGGTTTTCCCCCACATACTTGGTATCAGCGTACTCAGGACAAATTACAGAACAAATGTTGTGTCCCATTTTCTCCTGATACCCTTGTGAAAATAAAAGTTTGGTTCCAAAGTAAAGTGTTTGTGAAAAAAGTAAAATGCTCATTTTTTCCTTCCACGTTGCTTTAGTTCTTGTGAAGCACATGAAGGGTTAATACATTTTTTTATGTGTTTTTTTGGCACCTTGAGGGGTGCAAATTTTAGAATGCCATTAGTTTTCGGCATTTTCTATCATATAGACGTCTCAAAGTCACTTCAAATGTGAGATGGTCCCTAAAAAAATGGTTTTGTAAATTTTGTTGGAAAAATGAGAAATTGCTGGTCAACTTTTAACCCTTATAATTTCCTAACAAAAAAAAATTATGTTTCCAAAATTGTGCTGATGTAAAGTAGACATGTGGGAAATGTTATGTATTAACTATTTTGTGCGGTATGACTCTCTGATTTAAGGGCACAAAAATTAAAAGTTTGAAAATTACAAAATTTTCGCCATATTTTCTTTTTTTCATAAATAAACGCAAGTGATATGAAAGAAATGTTAGGGCTAACATGAAGCACAATATGTCACAAAAAAAAATCTCAGAATCAGCGGGATCTGTTGAAGCGTTCCAGAGTTATTAGCGCATAAAGTATCAGGGGTCAGAATTGTAAAAAATTGGCCTTGTCATTAAGTTCCAAATTGGTTCTGTCACTAAGGAGATAAATAATGATGAGCGCAAGTGCACGTTACTGGAGTTTGCCCAGGGTGCTCGGGTATGCACCGAGTATCGCGAGTGCTCCTGTGAAATGTTTGATTCCCTGCACCCAAATGTTTTGTGGCTGTTAGACACCCAAAAAACATGTGGGGATTCCCAGTGTATGTCAGCCAGTCCTTGTATGGTTCTTTTGGGAGTCTAACAGCCATAAAACATTCGGGCGCTGGGAATCGAACATTTCACAGGAGCACTCGCAATACTCGGTGCATACCCGAGCACCCTGGGGAAACTCCAGTAACGAGCACGGCCGCTCATCACTAGATTTAAACAATAGTGCATTTACTGATTGGTCGTTCCTCTTAAAGTGAAGCTGTCAGCTGTTTTAGAGAAAGCATACTTTGATCATGTATCTGGGGACAACGGGTAAGACGATGAGTAGGACGATGAGAAGGACAACGGGTAGGACGATGAGTAAGACGACGAGTAGAATGACGACGGATAGGACGACGAGAAGGACTACAACGGGTAAGACGAAGGGTAGGATGACGACGGGTAAAACGATGGGTAAAATGACGAGGATGACGACGGGTAAGACAACGAGAAGGATGACGACGGGTAAGACAACGGGTAGGATGACGAGTAAGACGACAGGTAAAACGACGAGAAGGATGATGATGAGTAAGACGACGAGAAGGGTGACGAAGGATAAAACGACGAGAAGGATGACGACAGGTAAGACGACGAGAAGAATGACAACAGGTAAGACGACGGGTAGGATGATGAGTAAGACGACGAGAAGGATGACGACAGGTAAGACGACGAGAAGGATGATGACGGGTAAGACGACGAGAAGGATGACGACGAGTAAAATGACGAGAAGGATGATGACGGGTAAGACGATGGGTAGGATGACGAGTAAGACGACGAGAAGGATGACGACGGGTAAGACGACGAGAAGGATGACGACGGGTAAGACGACGAGAAGGATGACGACGGGTAAGACGACGAGAAGGATGACGACGGGTAAGACGACGAGAAGGATGACGACGGGTAAGACGACGAGAAGGATGACGACGGGTAAGACGACGAGAAGGATGACGACGGGTAAGACGACGAGAAGGATGACGACGGGTAAGACGACGAGAAGGATGACGACGGGTAAGACGACGAGAAGGATGACGACGGGTAAGACGACGAGAAGGATGACGACGGGTAAGACGACGAGAAGGATGACGACAGGTAAAACGACGAGAAGGATGACGACAGGTAAGACGAAGAGAAGGATGACAACGGGTAAGACAACGGGTAGGATGACGAGTAAGACGACGAGAAGGGTGACGAAGGGTAAAACGACGAGAACGATGACGACAGGTAAGACGACGAGAAGGATGACAACGGGTAAGACGATGAGAAGGATGATGACGGGTAAGACGACGAGAAGGATGATGACGGGTAAGACGATGGGTAGGATGACGAGTAAGACGATGAGAAGGATGATGACGGGTAAGACGATGGGTAGGATGACGAGTAAGACGACGAGAAGGATGACGACAGGTAAAATGACGAGAAGGATGATGACTGGTAAGACGACAAGAAGAAAGACGACGGGTAGGACGAAAATGTGTAGGACAACGTGTAGGAAGACTACTCCCAGAGGTAGGTCCCTAGCAGCTTCTCATCAAAGCAAACAGGTTTCTCCTAATGCATGTGTATGCCATGGAGACCTGTCAGTGTAGGGGAGCGGAGTGGGCAGAGGTCTCAGACTAGTGATCTGAGATAAATCGTCCCCGATCGGCTCATCACAGTAGGTTTTCTCCAGTACACGACCTCAATAATGTAGTCGGTCTCTGCTTCCTGGTGGTAGTGTGAATCAGCTGCCAGGTTCACAACCCGTTACCGCTGCCCTCGGCAATCCCTTCACAATGCATGGAGCGGAGGATAAGCATGGGCACCTCTGTCCCAAAACTGATGAGGCTGCAGAGACCACTGTTCAGTAGGTCACCCCTTACCCTATAGATAGGGAATAACGTGTTTTTTGAGGCAATAACTCCTTGAAGCGTTTAAAAGGGTTGGCCCTCTAGAAGAACTTTTCGATTGCTGGGGGCCCGATGGCCGGCATAGATAGCAGAGCGCTACAGTCCCATAAGAAATTAATAGGGCGGTGGATGTTTGACCGGAGGTCTCCAGACCCTCATTACTACATGCACCCATGTGGATGACATCCGGAACATCACAGAACATCACAGAAGCCAATCTGATTGTGTCCACCAAGAAGAGCTCTCCTAGGCATCAAAATTGGGAACAAGGACTAATGATTACAAACCACAAAATCAATATTGATTCAGGATCTGAACATTACACAGGACTAGGAGCGAGGCCGGGGACGCCGTACACCGCACACAGACAGCCGGATACCCAAATATTTTCCAGGGGTTTACATCCAAAGTCAGTGATTGTTTACCCCTTTACCATTTCTTTTTTTATCTTTTCTTCTTCCGAGAGCCATATATATCTTTTATTTTTATTATTCTAGTATTTGGAATGTTTTTTTCATTTTTTTTTCAAGCACGAGTTGTAGTTTTAAATGACGCCATTCACTTCACCAAATGTGGTGGAATTGAAAAAAAAAATAATAATTTATTAATTTAAAAAAAAAAAACTCCTCAAATTTTGCTTAACCCCTTCATGACCGGGGGATTTTTCGTTTTTCCGTGTTCGTTTTTCGCTCCCCTCCTTCCCAGAGCCATAACTTTTTTATTTTTCCGTCAATTTGGCCATGTGAGGGCTTATTTTTTGCGGGACGAGTTGTACTTTTGAACGACATCATTGGTTTTAGCATGTCGTGTACTAGAAAACGGGAAAAAAATTCCAGGTGCGGTGAAATTGCAAAAAAAGTGCAATCCCAGATTGGTTTTTTGTTTGGCTTTTTTGCTAGGTTCATTAACCCCTTTCTGCCAGCTGACGGAATAGTACGTCAGCTGGCAGATCCCCTGCTTTGAGGTGGGCTCCGGCGGTGAGCCCACCTCAAAGCCGCGACATGTCAGCTGTTTTGTACAGCTGACATGTGCGCGCAATGAGCGCGAGCAGAATCGCGATCCGCCCGCGCCCATTAACTAGTTAAATGCCGCCGTCAAGCGCTGACAGCAGCATTTAACTAGCGCTCCCGGCCGCGCGGCCGGAAGTGCTCGCACTGCGGACCCCCGTCACATGATCGGGGGTCAGCAGTGCATCGCCATAACAACCAGAGGTCTCCTTGAGACCTCTATGGTTGTTGATGGCCGATTGCTTTGAGCGCCACCCTGTGGTCGGCGTTCAAAGCAACCCTGCATTTCTGCTACATAGAGGTGATCTGTACTTCACCTCTATGTAGCAGAGCCGATCGAGTTATGCATGCTTCTAGCCTCCTATGGAGGCTATTGAAGCATGCCAAAATTAAAAAAAAAAAAAGTGATTAAAAATATAAAAAAAATAAAAAATATATAAAAGTTCAAATCACCCCCCTTTCGCCCCAATCAAAATAAAACAATTAAAAAAAAAATCAAACATACACATATTTGGTATCGCCGCGTTCAGAATCGCCCGATCTATCAATAAAAACAAAGGATTAATCTGACCGCTAAATGACATAGCGAGAAAAAAAATCAAAACGCCAAAATTACGTTTTTTTGGTCGCCGCGACATTGCATTAAAATGCAATAACGGGCGATCAAAAGAACGTATTTACACCAAAATGGTATCATTAAAAACGCCAGCTCGGCATGCAAAAAATAAGCCCTCACCCGACCCCAGATTGCGAAAATTGGAGACGCTACGGGTATCGGAAAATCGCGCTTTTTTTTTTTTTTTTTTAAGCAAAATTTGGAATTTTTTTTCACCACTTAGATAAAAAATAACCTAGACATGTTTGGTGTCTATGAACTCGTAATGACCTGGAGAATCATAATGGCAGGTCAGTTTTAGCATTTAGTGAACCTAGCAAAAAAGCCAAACAAAAAACAAGTGTGAGATTGCACTTTTTTTGCAATTTCACCACACTTGGAATTTTTTTTCCCGTTTTCTGTTACATGGCATGGTAAAATCAATGGTATCGTTCAAAAGTACATCTCGTCCCGCAAAAAATAAGCCCTCACATGGCCATATTGACGGAAAAACAAAAAAGTTATGGCTCTGGGAACGAGGGGAGCAAAAAACGAAAATGAAAAAGAGGAAAAAGCTCCGGGGGTGAAGGGGTTAAATGCTAAAACTGACCTGCCATTATGATTCTCCAGGTCATTACGAGTTCATAGACACCTAACATGACTAGGTTAGTCTTTATCTAAGTGGTGAAAAAAAATTCCAAACTTTGCTAAAAAAAAAAAAATTGCGCCATTTTCCGATACTCGTAGCGTCTCCATTTTTCGTGATCTGGGGTCGGTTGAGGGCTTATTTTTTGCGTGCCGAGATGACGTTTTTAATGATAGCATTTCGGTGTAGATACGTTCTTTTGATCGCCCGTTATTGCATTTTAATGCAATGTCGCGGCGACCAAAAAAACGTAATTCTGGCGTTTCGAATTTTTTTCCCGCTACGCTGTTTAGCGATCAGGTTAATACTTTTTTTTAATTGATAGATCGGGCGATTCTGAGCGCGGCGATACCAAATATGTGTAGATTTGATTTTTTTTTATTGATTTATTTTGATTGGGGCGAAAGGGGGGTGATTTAAACTTTTATGTTTTTTTTATTTTTTTCACATTTTTTTAAACTTTTTTTTTTATCTTTTGCCATGCTTCAATAGCCTCCATGGGAGGCTAGAAGCAGGCACAGCACGATCGCCTCTGCTACATAGCAGCGATCTGCTGATCGCTGCTATGTAGCAGAAATGGAGGTGTGCTGTGAGCGCCGACCACAGGGTGGCGCTCACAGCCACCGGTGATCAGTAACCATAGAGGTCTCTAGGACCTCTATGGTTACAATTCTGAAGCATTGCCGACCCCCGATCATGTGACGGGGGTCGGCGATGACGTCATTTCTGGCCGCCCGGCCGGAAGCGGTAGTTAAATGCCGCTGTCTGCGTTTGACAGCGGCATTTAACTAGTTAATAGGTGCGGGCAGATCGCGATTCTGCCCGCGCCTATTACGGGCACATGTCAGCTGTTCAAAACAGCTGACATGTCCCGGCTTTGATGCGGGCTCACCGCGGAGCCCTGCATCAAAGCAGGGGAGCCGGCATCGGACGGTATAGTACGTCCGATGCCGGTAAGGGGTTAAATTATGTGTATTTGTTTCTACAGCATCCAATGTATGCGAAAACTGACCTGGCAAGCATGATTTTCCAAGTCGGTACAATTATGGTGATACCAAACTTGTATAGTTATTTTTTATGATAGATATATATTTTTTATAATTATAAGTAATTTATATAAAAAAAAAAAATAATTATATATATATATACACACACACACAGTCATGGCCAAAAGTATTGACTCCCCTGCAATTCTGTCAGATAATACGCAGTTTCTTCCTGAAAATGATTGCAATCACAAATTATTTGTTATTATTATCTTCATTTAATTTGTCTTAAAAGAAAAAACACAAAAGAGAATGAAGCAAAAAGCAAAACATTGATCATTTCACACAAAACTCCAAAAATGGGCCAGACAAAAGTATTGGCACCCTCAGCCTAATACTTGGTTGCACAACCTTTAGCCAAAATAACTGCGACCAACCGCTTCCGGTAACCATCAATGAGTTTCTTACAATGCTCTGCTGGAATTTTAGACCATTCTTCTTTGGCAAACTGCTCCAGGTCCCTGATATTTGAAGGGTGCCTTCTCCAAACTGCCATTTTTAGATCTCTCCACAGGTGATCTATGGGATTCAGGTCTGGACTCATTGCTGGCCACCTTAGAAGTCTCCAGGGCTTTCTCTCAAACCATTTTCTAGTGCTTTTTGAAGTGTGTTTTGGGTCATTGTCCTGCTGGAAGACCCATGACCTCTGAGGGAGACCCAGCTTTCTCACACTGGGCCCTACATTATGCTGCAAAATTTGTTGGTAGTCTTCAGACTTCATAATGCCATGCACACGGTCAAGCAGTCCAGTGCCAGAGGCAGCAAAGCAGCCCCAAAACATCAGGGAACCTCCGCCATGTTTGACTGTAGGGACCGTGTTCTTTTCTTTGAATGCCTCTTTTTTTCTCCTGTAAACTCCATGTTGATGCCTTTGCCCAAAAAGCTCTACTTTTGTCTCATCTGACCAGAGAACATTCTTCCAAAACGTTTTAGGCTTTTTCAGGTAAGTTTTGGCAAACTCCAGCCTGGCTTTTTTATGTCTCGGGGTAAGAAGTGGGGTCTTCCTGGGTCTCCTACCATACAGTCCTTTTCATTCAGACGCCGACGGATAGTACGGGTTGACACTGTTGTACCCTCGGACTGCAGGGCAGCTTGAACTTGTTTGGATGTTAGTCGAGGTTCTTTATCCAACATCCGCACAATCTTGCGTTGAAATCTCTTGTCAATTTTTCTTTTCCGTCCACATCTAGGGAGGTTAGCCACAGTGTCATGGGCTTTAAACTTCTTGATGACACTGCGCACGGTAGACACAGGAACATTCAGGTCTTTGGAGATGGACTTGTAGCCTTGAGATTGCTCATGCTTCCTCACAATTTGGTTTCTCAAGTCCTCAGACAGTTCTTTGGTCTTCTTTCTTTTCTCCATGCTCAATGTGGTCACACAAGGACACAGGACAGAGGTTGAGTCAACTTTAATCCATGTCAACTGGCTGCAAGTGTGATTTAGTTATTGCCAACACCTGTTAGGTGCCACAGGTAAGTTACAGGTGCTGTTAATTACACTAATTAGAGAAGCAGCACATGATTTTTCGAACAGTGCCAATACTTTTGTCCACCCCCTTTTTTATGTTTGGTGTGGAATTATATCCAGTTTGGCTTTCGGACAATTCTTTTTGTGTTTTTTCATTTAAGACAAATTAAATGAAGATAATAATAACAAAGAATTTGTGTTTGCAATCATTTTCAGGAAGAAACTGAGTATTATCTGACAGAATTGCAGGGGTGTCAATACTTTTGGCCATGACTGTATGTATGTATGTATGTATGTATGTATGTATGTATGTATGTATGTATGTATATATATATATATATTATATAAAATTAAATAAAACCATCAGCTCGGCACACAGAAAAAAAATTACAGGTGTCACAAAATAATTATTTGTGACACCATTTTCTGGCACTCAATTTTTTTTCCTTTTATTTTCGGCGATGTTTTTATTTATATCAATTTGGAGTAAATATCACTGAATTGTTTGTTTTTAATTTTTAATTTTATTTGTTTTTTTTTTGTATTGGAAAAAGGGGTGATTTTATTATTTTTCTTTTAATAATTATTTTATTTTTTCGCTCCATACGGTATTACAATATTTATGAAATTGAATGATCTCCGATGGGATCAGCCTGTGATCCATAGAAGTGCAAATATGGCGGTAATCATCACCGAGTTGCCATGGCAAACCATTGGCGCTCCACAATTGCATGGTGGGCATGGGAGGGGGCCAAAATCACGGTCACGTCACCAAGCCAGGATCACAGTGGGGAGATTAAAAGGGAACTTTTCCATATTGGGCTCATTAATAAGATTTTCCAACTGACACACAGAGGAGACCCATAGCAGCGTCTGGATACGGGAAGGTTCCTAATTTCCAGCGCCTAATTAACGCTATACCATTTAGTGGCTCAAAAGTGCGGTATAATTTATAATGTTGTTGTCCCCCCACCTCACCCCCAGCTCTAGCCTTTAATATGAATAGAAACCCCCTTTAATACAATCTCTAGCTCTGCTGGGGCCTCACAGAGACAATTTTTACACTTTCACGATCGAAAAAAATATAGAATAAATAGAAAAACAAGCAAAGGGTCCAACAGCAGGTTAAAACTACAACTCCCATGATGCTCGAGCGCCTGTGACCATTAGAAACTGTCACAGAAGCATGATGGGATTTGAAGTCCAAAAACAGCTGTAAATAAAAAAGCACAACTGCTAAGCGCTACGGAGGCCCGGGCGGGTCACTTTTATACTCACAGATTTCAGCGCGTTGGCTTTGACTCGGAGGGTTTCGGTGAGTCTTTCGTTCTCCTCCTCGTACACGCTATAACCGCTCATCTCCGGGCGTCCTTCCCGGTGCTTCATCCCTCCCCGGTCCATGCTGGCGACGCGCGGACTCCTCGCATCCAACACACAATGATTACGTGTACTGGACGAAATGAAACCGGCAGTGTACGGTGCGCAGCGTGGGTCAAAATACCTCTCTTGTCGCGAGTCCCTGCCTAGTAGATGTAGTACATCATTATGAGTATTATTACTATGTAATGTTTTATTATTATAATTTTATAAAGGATTTTACTGCTTCAGATCCTTTCAAGAAAGAAGTTACTGGTACAAACAATAATTATACAAAAAAAATATTATTTTATTAAATTGGACAGTTACACTTACTGCGATTCCAAATATATATATATATATATATATATATATATATAATTTTTTTTATTTTAATGTAGGCTCTATGAAAATAGAGGAATAAAAGGAACCGTTGTATCGTTTGAACACGGTTGTTTTTTTTCACACTTTCTAGTGGTCCCCGTAAGGGACTTGATCATGTGATCGCATGTACAGTACACAGTAATGCTGTAATATTGCCGAATATTGTAAAATTATTTCCTTTCAAGCTTTTTGCAGGGGTGCGTATGGGAGTCACAAGGGACCACCACTTCTTCATTTCCAACTCCCTAAATGCCGCTGCCACTATTGACATTAGCATCCAAGAGATTAATTTGCTGCAATCATCGTCAGCTGGTCTTAACCACTTGGGAAGGGGGGGTCGCTCAATGTTGTCTCTGCTGATTCTACGCCCCAGCGACCTCTGCCGATACTACACCCCCGACCTCTGCCGGTATTACACCCCCGACCTCTACCGATACTACACCCCCGACCTCTGCCGATACTACACCCCCGACCTCTGCCGATACTACACCCCCGACCTCTGCCGATACTACACCCCCGACCTCTACCGATACTACACCCCCAACCTCTGCCGATACTACGCCCCCGACCTCTACCGATACTACACCCCCGACCTCTACCGATACTACACCCCCGACCTCTACCGATACTACACCCCCGACCTCTGCCGATACTACACCCCCGACCTCTACCGATACTACACCCCCGACCTCTACCGATACTACACCCCCGACCTCTGCCGATACTACACCCCCGACCTCTACCGATACTACACCCCCGACCTCTGCCGAAACTACACCCCCGACCTCTGCCGATACTACACCCCAACCTCTGCCGGTATTACACCCCCGACCTCTACCGATACTACACCCCCGACCTCTGCCGATACTACATTCCCGACCTCTGCCGATACTACGCCCCCGACCTCTGCCGATACTACACCCCGACCTCTGCCGATACTACACTCCCGACCTCTGCCGATACTACGCCCCCGACCTCTGCCGATACTACACCCCGACCTCTGCCGATACTACATTCCCGACCTCTACCGATACTACACCCCCGACCTCTGCCGATACTACACCCCCGACCTCTGCCGATACTACACCCCCGACCTCTACCGATACTACACCCCCGACCTCTGCCGGTATTACACCCCCGACCTCTACCGATACTACACCCCCGACCTCTACCGATACTACACCCCCGACCTCTGCCGATACTACACCCCCGACCTCTACCGATACTACACCCCCGACCTCTGCCGATACTACACCCCCGACCTCTACCGATACTACACCCCCGACCTCTGCCGATACTACACCCCCGACCTCTACCGATACTACGCCCCCGACCTCTGCCGATACTACGCCCCCGACCTCTGCCGATACTACACCCCCGACCTCTGCCGATACTACACCCCCGACCTCTGCCGATACTACACCCCCGACCTCTACCGATACTACACCCCCGACCTCTGCCGATACTACACCCCGACCTCTGCCGGTATTACACCCCCGACCTCTACCGATACTACACCCCCGACCTCTGCCGATACTACACCCCCGACCTCTACTGATACTGCGCCCCCAACCTTTGCTGATACTACGCCCCCGACCTCTGCTGATACCATGCCCCAACCTCTACTGATTTTCCACCCCGACCTCTGCTGATACTACGCCCCTGACCTCTGCTCATACTACACCTCTGAGGGATTTAGATTTAGCCCAGAGGGCAGGAGGGGAGTGACCCAAAGTAGATAATGGCTAGTGTACGCCCATGTGTTCTGTCTCTCTGTTATACAAGTGGTCCAATTCAACAGTGAGGGCCACGCTGAGTAATGTGCTGGGAAGGAGCTAGGAGCGAGCTGAGAGCCCATGCCCCCTGTGGCCCAGCGCACCCATGATCTAACATCACCCGATAATTGACATATATTCTGCTTATATCCTTTGTCCTACCACTATCTGTATTTGCATATCTGACCATTGTGTATTGTCTATCGTGCCCTTAAGGCGATTAAATATATAATTTAAAGGGACACTGTCACCTGAATTTGGAGGGAACAATCTTCAGCCATGGAGCGGGGTTTTTGGGTGTTTGATTCACCCTTTCCTTACCCGCTGGCTGCATGCTGGCTGCAATATTGGATTGAAGTTCATTCTCTGTCCTCCATAGTACACGCCTGCGCTGTGCAAGATTGCCTTGTGCAGGCATGTACTACGGAGGACAGAGAATGAACTTCAATCCAATATTGCAGCCAGCATGCAGCCATCGGGTAAGGAAAGGGTGAATCAAACACCCAAAAACCCCGCTCCATGGCTGAAGATTGTTCCCTCCAAATTCAGGTGACAGTGTCCCTTTAACCTAGGGCTGCTCTTTTATCTCGATCCACGAATCCACACATCCGTATTCTTGGCTGAACTTTCCATGCTACCGGGGCTGGTTTCTGGCCAACAATCAATGTTACTACGAATTTTCCCCCCAAAAAATTCAGATTCTGGTTCTTATTTTATTTTTTTGATATTTGATACAAGCAAATTTGCCAAAATGGGAGCCAGAAGACTGGGAGGTCTCTAAAAACAACAACATCGTCTCCTCCCCTCTCCTCTGCCATTTCCTCACGTGTCTCGCTGCCACAACTTTCTGCCCGGTGCTCGGCTCACTCTTCTTCTTGCCCCATGCAGTCACGTGGGGCGAAACGCACATCACTGACGTTCCTTGCGCCCTTTTGACCAAGTGGGGTTTAGTAATTCCTGGAAAACGCAAGACCAAAGAGCATCGGGGCAGAGAGCTACGGCAGTGGGACAAATGAGGGGAGTATAATATTTTATGGATTTTTTTTTTTTTTTAGAAAAAACCTTCTCTGCACATTCGAATTTTCACCAAATTTATCCAAAATTACTAGAATTTTCCCTTCCGAATTTGGCAAATTTTGGGAGATTCAATCAACTTTATTAATCGCTAAAAGTGTTATTCATGTTGCACGTAAAAAATAAATAAATAAATAGCCGAAATTTAAAGTGCAAAAAAAAAAAAAAAAAATAGTGGAATATTTTTTTTTATCCGGTAAGGCCGGGATATTTTCACAAAAGAGAGATTTGTGAGTCGTGAAGTTTCATATGGTCACATGTTCCTCCCGGTAAAGATGCTGGACGTGATATCTTTGCGTCCAGGAGACTTCTGACTTCTCTAATGTATCAGTATGGGTTTATTCCTCCACGGTTTCCCTTGTCGTATTTTCTTTCCTATCTACAGCCTGTTTTTTTTTCTGCCCTCCCCGAGAACATAGATGCTTTCACTACTGTCCACACTATGATCTGCCATGAACAACCCATCCTGTTCCATGGAGCTATCTCTAACAGTGTCGGAAGGAAGATGGAGAGCAGAGAGAAGTAGAGCAATTATTTAAAAGACTATTTCAAACGTTTTTTTTTTTAAATTTAGGAAATGAATAGAAAAAAAATATTCAAAGGTGTCCAGAGCCAGTAAGTCGTGTGAATAGTCAGTATCCTGAATGTGGTAAAAGAACAGGAGACTAAAAGTGTGTTGTCCACTCATGGGTCCGATGCCATATTCTTGTGCGGAGAGTTGGATCGTGGGTACATTTACTAGTAAGGCTGAGTCCAGACATCCATCTATCACGGTCCGAGCACTGACTACTGTCGGGTCTCATGACCCAAACTTGAAAGCTGTTTTCACTTTCCTGACCGGGCCAATTTTTACAATTCTGACCACTGTCACTTTACGAGGTTATAGCTCTGGAACGCTTCAACGGATCCCGGTGATTCTGAGTTTGTTTTCTCATGACGTATTGTACTTTATGATAGTGGTAACATTTCTTCAATATGACCTGTGTTTATTTCAGAAAAAAAATCAGAAATTCAGCAAAAACGTTGAAAATTGACATTTTCAAACCTTTTTTTAATTTTTATGCCATTAAATCAGTCATATCGTCCAAGTTATAGTTAATAACTATCATTTCCCACATGTCTACTTTACATAAGCACTATTTTTGAATCATGATTTTTTGTTTTGTTAGGACTTTATAAGGCTGGGGTCACATTGCGTTTTGGTCAGAGCGCTAACGGACAGCGTTGCACGGCGAAATTAACGCCATGCAACGCGTCCGTTAGCGCTCCCATTGCCCGCAATGTACCAGCGCATTGCTAGCGCGTGTCATTTTCGGCACGCGCTAGCGACGCGCCGGTCTTTTGTAGCGCGCCTCGGACGCTGCTTGCAGCGTCCGCGGCGCGCCCGAGGTCCGTTCCCCGCTCTCGCAGATCGGGGATCTGCGAGAGCGGGGACGTTAACGCGACCCCGAAACGCGACCCTTTAAAAACATTGCGTTAGCGCAATCCGCTAGCGCTAGCGCTAAACGGATTGCACTAACGCAATGTGACCCTAGCCTAAGGGTTAAAAGTTGACCAGCGATTTCTCATTTTTACAACAAAATTTAAAAAAAACTTTGACTTTGAGGGGCCTATATAACAGAAAATACCCCAAAGTGACACCATTCTAAAAACTGCACCCCTCAAGGTGCTCAAAACCACGTTGAAGAAGTTTATTAACCCTTCCAGCAATTAATGGAAAATGGAAGGAAAAAATTAACATTTCCCTTATTTTTTTTTTTTCACAAAAATTTTCACTTAGACCCATTTTTTTTTTTTTTTACGTTTACAAGGGTAACGGGATAAAATGGACCACAAAATCTGTTGTGCAATTTTTCTTGAGCACACCGACACCCCATATATAGGGGGGAACTACTGTTTGGGCGCATGGCTGGGCTTGGAAGGAAAAGAGCACAGAATTTTAGACTATTGGGCAGTGAAGAAAAAATAATTACATTTTTATCACCAAGATTGTGTGTTAGCCCCACAATTTTACATTTTTATACTGGGAAATGGGTAAAAATGACACCATAATTTGTCCCACAATTTCTGCTGAATGTGTAAGTGCCCCATATGTGTCTGTACAGTGGTGCTTAGCCACACAGCGAGACTCGGGAGGGACAGAGCGATATTTGCCTCCTGGGGCGCAGATTTTCAGTTTGCGGAATACAGAGCCTCTAAATGCTAGATATGCAGAATCTCCTGTCAAGTGACCCCCTTTGGAAATTAGACTAACAGTAGTAGATGTTGCTGAGTAAAAATTGCAATCTGCCATTGTAGTGACCAGTACATTGTAGTGGTCAGCCAGTGCTTCTGGAGACACGCACCCGTAAATTAGGTGGGCTCTCATCACTACGGAAATGCCAAACATGTGGTTTAGACACACTGGGACTTAGAAGAGAGGGGGCATTTGGATTTGGGAGCACAGAATTTGGAGAATTTCTTTTGGGAGCTGAGGAGCCATTTCACTTTTTCAGGGCCTTTGTGCTATTAGTAACGTGGAAGCCCCATATATATATATATCTGTTAACAGATGAGGGGCCTGAGTGAGGACTTGCTTTTTTTCAATGTTTGGGATCACATTTATCCTGCGCGCTACGCTGAGCACTTACTTTGGGGTTTCCATCTACCGTATATGAAGCGCCCCCAGACGCAGGGCCACGGGGTACTCGGTACCGCTCCTCTCTGTCTCGGTGCTGAGGTTGTCACGGTGGCTGGACCCGGTCCGTGACCCTGCTAAGGGGCGTCCAATGAAAGGGTGATGAAAGTTTGTCAAGGGTTCGTGACGCCACCTGTGGTATTCAGTCAGGGTGACCGACGCTGCTTAGGGGTCCGCTGGGGTGATGGAATAGCAGCTGGATGGAATACCTTCCCACAGGTGAAGTGTATCCCCAGGGCTTCCCAGTAATGTAGGTGGCGATGATGTGAGGGGCAGTTAATAACGAGGACACAGGGTTGCAGTCTCTTTACCTTTTTACTGAAGGCTTCAGGATCCTCAATCCAGAGCACTGCTAACAGGGCTGTCTGAGACCGGCCGGTCCGAAGGCACATCCAGAGTTCCCTTTTCAGGTGGAAATCAGTGCCTACCAACTAGCGCCTGTGTGTTATAGTGCTTCCCTGCTGAGCATTCGGGATAGTCCTCACAACTTTCATATTCGTTCGTTCTCTCTCCGTCCCCCAGTTTATCTGGCTAGGACGCACCCGTTTGACGGGAAGGCCTGGAGTTATTCTGGGACCCTAGAGACGCCCCTCTCCCACAATTGCCCTCTATGTCTTCTTAGGTGATGTAAGGTAGACAGCCAACTTATAATCAACTGTCCTGCCGCTGTTTGAATTAATGCTTGAAGTCTGTTACTTCCTCGGCGTTCCGGCCACCGGCTACGCGCCTCAGTAAGATGTTGCCGATCTCGGGGCACGACTCCTACTGGTTATCTCCTTGTGCTGTGATCTCATTTCTCACTTCTCCACAATATCCTTCGCTTCGTGTCCTTCCTTAGGATGCCGCCGCAAGGTAGTGCAGGCGCGGCTCCGTAACAATCTGTCCTTTCTGCTAGGTACCTGCCAGGAACCCACCCCTGAGAGGTCCTCCCTGGAGCTCTCCCGGGCTGCGTTCTCACTAACTTCCTGTCCAACCCCCATTTTTACCAGAGTGTGAGGAGTGGCCTAATACATAGTGCCTTTTGCTCCCCCTGGTGGCCGGAGTGTGAAGTGTAGTGTGTGACTGTGATACCTGGTCAGGTGAACTCCTTTAGTGCAATCAGACATAACATCACTCCCCTTAGTGGCAGAGCGACATTACTGCAACGACCAGGACTCTGGGGCGCTGCATATATACTTGAGTATAAGCCGAGATTTTCGGCCCATTTTTTTGGGCTGAAAGTCCCCCTCTCAGCTTATACTCGAGTCATACCCAGGGGTCGGCAGGGGAGGGGGAGCGGGGGCTGTCTAATTATACTCACCTGCTCCTGGCGCGGTCCTGCATAGGCAGCATCAATAGTAAAAAGCTGGTAACACAGGGTTAATGGCAGCATTAACGGACTGCTAAAACGCTATGTGGGCGTTGACTGGAGGGGAATATGGAGGGGCCAATTCGCAGCCGGACTGTGCCTGTCGCTGATTGGTCGCGCCCAGCCGGCCGCGACCAATCAGCGACGCGGGATTTCCGTGACCGACAGACAGATAAACAGACAAATAGAAGGAAGTCGACCTTAGACGATTATATAGATAGAGGCATGTGGTTTATAATGTTCCGAGAAAACTTCTACATTCTCTTCTCATCATTCTCAGCAGGTGGAAACCTGCACAGTTTTCCTTATTAAATATCTATTTAATGCTTTTGATCAGGTAAACTACGTGAATATAACCTTGTCAAGTGACTCAATATAACAAAACTATATCTACTATAATACTGCCCCTATGTACAAGAATATGACTACTATAATACTGCCCCTATGTACAAGAATATAACTACTATAATACTGCTCCTATGTACAAGAATATAACTACTATAATACTGCCCCCTATATACAGGAATATAACTACTATAATACTGCCCCCTGTGTACAAGAATATAACTACGATAATACTGCTCCTATGTACAAGAATATAACTACTATAATATTGCTCCTATGTACAAGAATATAACTACTATAATACTGCTCCTATGTACAAGAATATAACTACTATAATACTGCTCCTATGTACAAGAATATAACTACTATAATACTGCCCCCTGTGTACAAGAATATAACTACTATAATACAGCTCCTGTGTACAAGAATATAACTACTATAATACTGCCCCTATGTACAAGAATATAATTACCATAATACTGCCCCCTGTGTACAAGAATATAACTACTATAATACTGCCCCTATGTACAAGAATATAACTACTATAATATTGCTCCTATGTACAAGAATATAACTACTATAATACTGCCCCTATGTACAAGAATATAACTACTGTAATACTGCCCCTATGTACAAGAATATTACTACTATAATACTGCTCCTATGTACAAGAATATAACTACTATAATACTGCTCCTATGTACAAGAATATAACTACTATAATACTGCCCCTATGTACAAGAATATAACTACTATAATACTGCCCCTATGTACAAGAATATAACTACTATAATACTGCCCCTATATACAAGAATATAACTACTATAATACTGCTCCTATATACAAGAATATAACTACTATAATACTGCTCCTATGTACAAGAATATAACTACTATAATACTGCCCCTATGTACAAGAATATAACTACTATAATACTGCCCCTATGTACAAGAATATAACTACTATAATACTGCCCCTATATACAAGAATATAACTACTATAATATTGCTCCTATGTACAAGAATATAACTACTATAATACCGCTCCTATGTACAAGAATATAACTACTATAATACCGCTCCTATGTACAAGAATATAACTACTATAATACTGCTCCTATGTACAAGAATATAACTACTATAATACTGCCCCTATGTACAAGAATATAACTACTATAATACTGCCCCTATGTACAAGAATATAACTACTATAATACTGCCCCAATATACAAGAATATAACTACTATAATACTGCTCCTATGTACAAGAATATAACTACTATAATACCGCTCCTAAGTACAAGAATATAACTACTATAATACCGCTCCTATGTACAAGAATATAACTACTATAATACTGCCCCTATGTACAAGAATATAACTACTATAATACTGTCCTAAGTACAAGAATATAACTACTATAATACTACTCCTATGTACAAGAATATAACTGCTATAATACTGCTCCTATGTACAAGAATATAACTACTATAATACTGCTCCTATGTACAAGAATATAACTACTATAATACTGCCCCTATGTACAAGAATATAACTACTATAATACTGCCCCCTATGTACAATAATATAAGTACTATAAGGCCATGTTCACACCATCCTTTTTGTAATGCGGAATCGCCGCGATTTTCCCACTGCGGGTCCGCAGCTGTTTTCCATGCAGGGTACATTACAATGTACCCTATGGAAAACAGGAACTGCTGTGCCCACATTGCGGAAAATCGCGAAAAATGCCGCGCTGAATAGCTGCGGTAAAAAAGAAGTACCATGTCACTTCTTTTTGCGGAACTGCAGCGGTTCTGCACCCATTGACCTCCATTGTGAGGTCAAACCCGCAGTAAAACCCGCAGACGAAAAAAATATCTGCGGGTTTTCTGCGGTTTGTGGTGCAGAACCGCTGCAGCAGGAAGTGCGTGGGCGGAGTGTGGCTGCCCCCCCTTGCCCCAATCCCACCCCCCCAGGCTCCGATGCCACCCCCGTGCTCCGATGCCACCCCCCCGTGCTCCGACGCCCCCCCCCCCCCCCGTGCACTAATCTCCCCCCCTTTTACTTACCGGGCCTCCTGGTGTCCGTCCGGCCGTCTTCTCCCTGGGCGCCGCCATCTTCCAAAATGGCGGGCGCATGCGCAGTGCGCCCGCCGAATCTGCCGGCAGGCAGATTCGTTCCAGGCACATTTTGATCACTGTGATAACCTCACAGTGATCAAAATAAAAAAAAGGTAAATGTCCCCCCCCTTTATCACCCCCATAGGTAGTAACAATAATAAAATAAAGAATTTTTTTTTTTCCCCCACTACAGTTAGAACTAGGGTTAGGGGTAGGGTTAGGGTATTTTCAGCCATTTTAACCCTAAAAAAACTTCCTAGAAAACACACAGACTCTGCATAAAAAACTGCACTAAAAAACGCATCAAAAAACGCACCAAAAAACGCACCTGCGTTTTCTGCCAAGAGCTGCGGTTTTTAGTGCAGAAAAAACATCAGGGAAATCAGGAACGTGTGAACATGGCCTAATACTGCTCCTTCTATCTATGAATGATTCCGGATAGAGTATTTTTATAGCTGACATTTCGCTTGTCCTTGTCTGTCACAGTAATTCTATTCGTGCTGTAAAGCTATTATTACTTCTTCCTATGTATTACTGTTCATGTCTATGGTGGCTCTAACAAATCTGAAAAATATTTGTCCTCTGAAGCATAAAGAAGTCTCATAGAAAACGGAATGGATTTGTGTAAATGTTACTGACCTTTGATAAATCAGAAAGATTGTGAAGTATATTGGAAAGGGCTAAAAGACATTCTTCTAAATCCATTTACGTTTTATCCTTTTTTTTTCCAATTACGCCGATGTGTTTATTGATGGAACATTTACGTAGTGTCCTTTTGTGCTTGGAAAGTTGAACACTGATTTTATTTTAATATACTGACATCTCTCTAATAGCTACTGAAATATGTAAAGATTTACAGAAGGGCAAGTCCGAGGGTTAGATTCATCCTTTTGGGGGGAGGTTTAAGTCACTTTTCTTTTTTCCTCTTGTTGTTTTCTATCCTAATTCTTGAAAATGATGAATGTAGTTTGTGAACATTTTGTATAATCAAAATTCGCTGTTTGTTTTCGTTTTTTTTTTTATAGACTTTTTAGCTCAAACAGTTTCATTTTCTTAAATGTCACAAAAAATTGCCGCAAAAATTTCAGGCTTACATGAAATCATTCTATATGTTATCTGGAACACAATAGTGACAATAGATTGTGACCTTTTTAAAAATTCTCAGTTGATGAATTGGCTGAATAAATTTGGAAACCCCACAGAGAAACACGTATGAAATAGAATGTAAAAAAAGTCACAAATTAAAAAACGGGCAAAAAGATACTAAAAACTAGACAAAAAAGTCTCAAATGCTATAACGAATCAGGCCCAATGTCAGTAACCTAAACATGCTGATTTAATAAAAGAAAAAAAAAGTAGAACCATCTATGGAGGAGACGCCACATTGGATACTATAAAGAAAACTCATTGATTTATGCAATACTACACTTTTCCTGTGGGGGCACTGTAGATAAATTCAACAGGAAGTGCCAGCAGCAAGATACATTTCATCAGATTATTACCAGGATCCTTCTAACAAAGGTGGTGAACACTTTGAGAAAAAAAACAACAAAGGTCAGTAAAATTGAGGTTGCCTAGGCTCTAGGGCAGGGGAGGGGAATCTTCTTTTTTTCTTTTTTTTTTTTTTGCCAAGAGCCATTTGGATATTTATACCGTCCTTCGGGGGCCGTGGAAACTCCTCCCACAAAGTACATCCTGACTCTGGCACTGGTGTCAGGACGTAATCTTTCGTTGCATGCCCTTCAGTGTTCAGTAGTGAACATGCATGTGTGTGCTAACAAAGCAAGAAGAAATTAATGAGCTGGTTGTAATCAAAATACACCTCCCTGCCCAAGAATGCGGTCCCTGAGAATCTGCCCGGGGGACTTATAAAAGGTCATCGAGGGCCGTAAATGGCCCTGAGGGCCTGAGGTTCCCCACCCTGCTCTAGGGACTAAGAGCAACTGCAAACTCTGCTCTATAGTTACATCCTAAGTCAGAGGCCTCTCATCTAGCAAAATTAGATCTCTTGCTTTGCACTGATGAGGGGCAAACACCCCGAAACATGTCTGCAAATGGAGAGTCTGGCTTGGTTTCTTACCTTAAGTCAAGTTAAAGGGTTGATAATCCCTTTTAGTTTTGCTAGATCCAATGGGCGGTGCTAGAGTTCATGTGCTTTTCCTATCTAAAGTGTATATTGGCTCCGACCTTACTTGCAAAATTTTATTGCTAGAAATTCCCATATGCTGCCCGTATATTTTTTTGGGGGGGGTTAGTGGATAGATTGTGAAAGTTCCCCCTTTTAAGTAAAGTTAACTTTCCTAACTTTGCTTATAATTTTGCTTCGCTGTCACACGGAACAAACTTTTTGTATTTCCTCCATTATCACATAATTAGTGCAATCTGAAGATGCGGGGGAAAAAAAAGATGTTTCTAGTAAAGTAATTGACCTGATTGCAACTCAAAAGTTCTGCCGTCTCTTGAGTAACCAAATGAATGGCGCAGCTTAATATGCCCAGCGGTAAATGCAATACAACGCAATTACATTGTCCACAGCTCCTGTTCGCACGGATCTTCCCCGCCTACCTGTCATGTATCAATATTTATATACTGTAATTCTGACGCTTCGGAACTAAAATGCAATGAATTTAATGTTAGAGGTTCCGGGGAATTAAGAGACCGGGGCGTCGCTTCCTTTCATCTTCCCCAGCCGGTGTGGCCATTTATGGTTTTTTTTTTAGAATTCGGTGGTTTAAATTATCATATAATGTATCCCTGGCAGTGAAGTCCTACTATCTCAGATCTTCGGATGTTCGGAATGGGGCCGGCTGCGTGAAAGCCTATTGTTATTCTCAGCTTTGATCTGGCTTTTTACTGCAGGTTTGACTGAATTTAATTTGTTTATTCCAATCTCGTCGTCGGCAGAAGGATAGCGCTGAGCAGGGCAAAGAGAGGTACAGTACACTCAGCAGCACATGTACATAGTAGGTTTGGAGATTACAGAATTTGCACACAAAAAAAAGCCTTTTAAAAATGTACTTTAATTTTATTTATTATAACTGTTTCGGAAAAACTATGCTTGAAAGTTCAGAAGATGTTATACACTGCTCAAAAAAATAAAGGGAACACTAAAATCCCACATCCTAGATATCACCGAATGAAATAGTCCAGTTGCAAATCTTTATTAATTATATAGTGGAATCCGTTGAGAACAATAAAACATAAAAATGACCAATGTAAATCAAAATTAATATCCCATAGAGGTCTGGATTTGGAGTGAAAAATCAAATTACAGGCTGATCCAACTTCAGTGGAAATGCCTCAAGACAATGAAATAATGCTCAGTAGTGTCTGTGGCCTCCACGTGCCCAGTGGCATATCCAGGGGAAGGCAGCCGGGGCATGTGCCCTGGGCGCAGCCGACAGGGGGTGCTGTTATGTCTGCTAATGAAAGGTGTAATGAAGGCAATCCAGAGACACAGTGTGCCTAGCGATCAGAGCGCACACAGTGATCTGACAAATACCCAAAAACAAAAGAACGAGCTCTGAGACGTGGAAACTCTGTAGACTGCACACCTGATCCTATCCTAAACACAACTAATAGCGGCTGTGGATTGCGCCTAGCAACTACCTATGCAACTCGGCACAGCCTAAGAAACTAGCTAGCCTGAAGATAGAAAAATAGGCCTGACTTGCCCCCAGAGAAATACCCCAAAGGAAAAGGCAGCCCCCCACATATAATGACTGTGAGTAAGATGAAAAGACAAAACGTAGGGATGAAATAGATTCAGCAAAGTGGGGCCCGATAATCTTAGACAGAGCGAGGATAGTAAAGCGAACTTTGCAGTCTACAAAAAACCCTAAAGCAAAAACCACGCAAAGGGGGCAAAAAAGACCCACCGTGCCGAACTAACGGCACGGCGGTACACCCTTTGCTTCTCAGAGCTACCAGCAAAACAAAAGACAAGCTGGACAGAAAAAAAGCAACAAAATAGCTAAAAAGCACTTAGCTATACAGAGCAGCAGGTCACAGGAACAATCAGGAGAAGCTCAGATCCAACACTGGAACATTGACAAGGAGCAGGGATAGCAGCATCAGGCGGAGTTAAGTAACGAAGCAGTTAACGAGCTCACCAGAACACCTGAGGAAGGAAGCTCAGAAGCAGCAGTAACACTTGTGACCACAGGAGTGAATTCAGCCACAGAATTCACAACAGTACCCCCCACTTGAGGAGGGGTCACCGAACCCTCACCAGAGCCCCCAGGCCGACCAGGATGAGCCGCATGAAAGGCACGAACAAGATCGGGAGCATGAACATCAGAGGCAAAAACCCAGGAATTATCTTCCTGAGCATAACCCTTCCATTTAACCAGATACTGGAGTTTCCGTCTAGAAACACGAGAATCCAAAATCTTCTCCACAATATACTCCAATTCCCCCTCCACCAAAACCGGGGCAGGAGGCTCAACAGATGGAACCATAGGTGCCACGTATCTCCGCAACAACGACCTATGGAATACATTATGTATGGAAAAGGAGTCGGGGAGGGTCAAACGAAAAGACACAGGATTGAGAACCTCAGAAATCCTATACGGACCAATAAAACGAGGTTTAAATTTAGGAGAGGAAACCTTCATAGGAATATGACGAGAAGATAACCAAACCAGATCCCCAACACGAAGTCGGGGACCCACACGGCGTCTGCGATTAGCGAAAAGTTGAGCCTTTTCCTGGGACAAGGTCAAATTGTCCACTACCTGAGTCCAGATCTGCTGCAACCTGTCCACCACAGAATCCACACCAGGACAGTCCGAAGACTCAACCTGTCCTGAAGAGAAACGAGGATGGAACCCAGAATTGCAAAAAAATGGAGAAACCAAGGTAGCCGAGCTGGCCCGATTATTAAGGGCGAACTCAGCCAACAGCAAAAAGGACACCCAATCATCCTGGTCAGCAGAAACAAAACATCTCAGATATGTTTCCAAGGTCTGATTGGTTCGTTCGGTCTGGCCATTAGTCTGAGGATGGAAAGCCGAGGAAAAGGATAGGTCAATGCCCATCCTACCACAAAAGGCTCGCCAAAACCTTGAAACAAACTGGGAACCTCTGTCAGAAACAATATTCTCAGGAATGCCATGCAACCGAACCACATGCTGAAAGAACAAAGGCACCAAATCAGAGGAGGAAGGCAATTTAGCCAAGGGCACCAGATGGACCATTTTAGAAAAGCGATCACAGACCACCCAAATGACTGACATCTTTTGAGAAACGGGAAGGTCAGAAATGAAATCCATCGAAATATGTGTCCAAGGCCTCTTTGGGACCGGCAAGGGCAAAAGCAACCCACTGGCACGAGAACAGCAGGGCTTAGCCCTAGCACAAATCCCACAGGACTGCACAAAAGTACGTACATCCCGTGACCGAGATGGCCACCAGAAGGATCTAGCCACTAACTCTCTGGTACCAAAGATTCCAGGATGACCAGCCAACACCGAACAATGAAGTTCAGAGATAAGTTTATTAGTCCACCTATCAGGGACGAACAGTTTCTCCGCTGGACAACGATCAGGTTTATTCGCCTGAAATTTTTGCAGCACCCGCCGCAAATCAGGGGAGATGGCAGACACAATGACTCCTTCCTTGAGGATACCCGCTGGCTCAGATAAACCCGGAGAGTCGGGCACAAAACTCCTAGACAGAGCATCCGCCTTCACATTTTTAGAGCCCGGAAGGTACGAAATCACAAAGTCGAAGCGGGCAAAAAATAACGACCAACGGGCCTGTCTAGGATTCAAGCGCTTGGCAGACTCGAGATAAGTCAAGTTCTTATGATCAGTCAATACCACCACGCGATGCTTGGCTCCTTCAAGCCAATGGCGCCATTCCTCGAATGCCCACTTCATGGCCAGCAACTCTCGGTTGCCCACATCATAATTACGCTCAGCGGGCGAAAACTTCCTGGAAAAGAAAGCACATGGTTTCATCACTGAGCAATCAGAACCTCTCTGTGACAAAACCGCCCCTGCTCCAATCTCAGAAGCATCAACCTCGACCTGGAACAGAAGAGAAACATCTGGCTGACACAACACAGGGGCAGAACAAAAACGACGCTTCAACTCCTGAAAAGCTTCCACAGCAGCAGAAGACCAATTAACCAAATCAGCACCCTTCTTGGTCAAATCGGTCAATGGTTTGGCAATGCTAGAAAAATTACAGATGAAGCGACGATAAAAATTAGCAAAGCCCAGGAACTTTTGCAGACTTTTCAGAGATGTTGGCTGAATCCAATCCTGGATGGCTTGGACCTTAACTGGATCCATCTCGATAGTAGAAGGGGTAAAGATGAACCCCAAAAATGAAACTTTCTGCACACCGAAGAGACACTTTGATCCCTTCACAAACAAAGAATTAGCACGCAGGACCTGAAAAACCATTCTGACCTGCTTCACATGAGACTCCCAATCATCTGAGAAGATCAAAATGTCATCCAAGTAAACAATCAGGAATTTATCCAGATACTCACGAAAGATGTCATGCATAAAAGACTGAAACACAGATGGAGCATTGGCAAGTCCGAACGGCATCACTAGATACTCAAAATGACCCTCGGGCGTATTGAATGCAGTTTTCCATTCATCTCCTTGCCTGATTCTCACCAGATTATACGCACCACGAAGATCTATCTTAGTGAACCAACTAGCCCCCTTAATCCGAGCAAACAAGTCAGATAACAATGGCAAGGGATACTGAAATTTAACAGTGATCTTATTAAGAAGGCGGTAATCAATACACGGTCTCAGCGAACCATCCTTCTTGGCTACAAAGAAGAACCCTGCTCCCAGTGGTGATGATGATGGGCGAATATGTCCCTTCTCCAGGGATTCCTTCACATAACTGCGCATAGCGGCGTGTTCGGGCACGGATAAATTAAATAATCGACCTTTAGGGAATTTACTACCAGGAATCAAATTGATAGCACAATCACAATCCCTATGCGGAGGTAGGGCATCGGACTTGGGCTCTTCAAATACATCCTGATAATCAGACAAGAACTCTGGGACCTCAGAAGGGGTGGATGACGAAATCGACAAAAATGGAACATCACCATGTACCCCCTGACAACCCCAGCTGGACACCGACATGGAATTCCAATCCAATACTGGATTATGGGTTTGTAGCCATGTCAACCCCAACACGACCACATCATGCAGATTATGCAACACCAGAAAGCGAATAACTTCCTGATGTGCAGGAGCCATGCACATGGTCAGCTGGGCCCAGTACTGAGGTTTATTCTTGGCCAAAGGTGTAGCATCAATTCCTCTCAATGGAATAGGACACCGCAAAGGCTCCAAGAAAAACCCACAACGTTTAGCATAATCCAAATCCATCAGATTCAGGGCAGCGCCTGAATCCACAAACGCCATGACAGAAAACGACGACAAAGAGCATATCAGGGTAATGGACAGAAGGAATTTGGACTGTACAGTACCAATGACGGCAGACCTAGCGGACCGCTTAGTGCGCTTAGGACAATCAGAAATAGCATGAGTGGAATCACCACAGTAGAAACACAGCCCATTCAGACGTCTGTATTCTTGCCGTTCAACTCTGGTCATAGTCCTATTGCACTGCATAGGCTCAGGTTTAACCTCAGGCAATACCGCCAAATGGTGCACAGATTTACGCTCGCGCAAGCGTCGACCGATCTGAATGGCCAAAGACAAAGACTCATTCAAACCAGCAGGCATAGGAAATCCCACCATGACATCCTTAAGAGCCTCAGAGAGACCCTTTCTGAACAAAGCTGCCAGCGCAGATTCATTCCACTGAGTGAGTACTGACCATTTCCTAAATTTCTGATAATATACTTCTATATCATCCTGACCCTGGCACAAAGCCAGCAAATTTTTCTCAGCCTGATCCACTGAATTAGGCTCATCGTACAGTAATCCGAGCGCCAGGAAAAACGCATCGACACTACTCAATGCAGGGTCTCCTGGCGCAAGAGAAAATGCCCAGTCTTGAGGGTCGCCGCGCAAAAAAGAAATAATAATCAAAACCTGTTGAATAGGATTACCAGAAGAATGAGGTTTCAAGGCCAGAAATAGCTTACAATTATTTTTGAAACTTAGAAACTTAGTTCTATCTCCAAAAAACAAATCAGGAATAGGAATTCTTGGTTCTAACATAGATTTCTGATCAATAGTATCTTGAATCTTTTGTACATTTATAACGAGATTATCCATTGAAGAGCACAGACTCTGAATATCCATGTCCACACCTGTGTCCAGAATCACCCAAATGTCTAGGGGAAAAAAAAAAAGTGAACACAGAGCAGAGAAAAAAAAAAAAATGGTGTCAGAACTTTTTCTTTCCCTCTATTGAGAATCATTAGTTGGGCTCCTTGTACTGTTATGTCTGCTAATGAAAGGTGTAATGAAGGCAATCCAGAGACACAGTGTGCCTAGCGATCAGAGCGCACACAGTGATCTGACAAATACCAAAAAACAAAAGAACGAGCTCTGAGACGTGGAAACTCTGTAGACTGCACACCTGATCCTATCCTACACACAACTAATAGCGGCTGTGGATTGCGCCTAGCAACTACCTATGCAACTCGGCACAGCCTAAGAAACTAGCTAGCCTGACGATAGAAAAATAGGTCTGACTTGCCCCCAGAGAAATACCCCAAAGGAAAAGGCAGCCCCCCACATATAATGACTGTGAGTAAGATGAAAAGACAAAACGTAGGGATGAAATAGATTCAGCAAAGTGGGGCCCGATAATCTTAGACAGAGCGAGGATAGTAAAGCGAGCTTTGCAGTCTACAAAAAACCCTAAAGCAAAAACCACGCAAAGGGGGCAAAAAAGACCCACCGTGCCGAACTAACGGCACGGCGGTACACCCTTTGCTTCTCAGAGCTACCAGCAAAACAAAAGACAAGCTGGACAGAAAAAAAGCAACAAAATAGCAAAAAAGCACTTAGCTATACAGAGCAGCAGGTCACAGGAACAATCAGGAGAAGCTCAGATCCAACACTGGAACATTGACAAGGAGCAGGGATAGCAGCATCAGGCGGAGTTAAGTAACGAAGCAGTTAACGAGCTCACCAGAACACCTGAGGAAGGAAGCTCAGAAGCAGCAGTAACACTTGTGACCACAGGAGTGAATTCAGCCACAGAATTCACAACAGGGTGCCAGCGATCCGCCTGATGATACAGCGGTCCAAGGAGGCTCCTCGTTGGCGGCATTCTGCCGCCCCCACACTGAGAGAGTCCCATTCTCTGAGAAAGTGCTGCGCGTCGAATCCCAAGTGTCAGCGGCGTAACTACCGCGGTCGCAGGGGTCGCAGCTGCAACGAGGCCCAGAGTGCTTAGGGGCCCCCCCAGTCCAGCAGAGACTGGGCGGACCCATAAGCACTCTGAGCTACAAAATGGGCCGACGGCCCTTTAAATCTTCTGTACAGGCCCTGGTGCGCGTGCACTCTCTCAATGCGTGCGCGATCACGGGTGGGACTGCACTTGTCCCACAGCAGAGCCCCTCCACCGCAGAGAGCCGCTCACCACAGCTATTGCTACCGCTGCTGCTCTGTGCGCACAGGACCTGTAATGAGGTCACAGGAGGGGAGGAGTCAGGAGTCACATGATCAAGGGCCTCCGTGTAGTGCAGGACTCTGCTGGTTGTCATGGTGCTGGACGAGGGTAAGCTTTTGTGTAGGGTCAGGAGTGGTTTGTGTGGATGTAGCAGAGCCGTGTGCGTACGAGGTGTTCAGAGCAGAGCCGTGTGCGTACGAGGTGTTCAGAGCGGAGCCGTGTGCGTACGAGGTGTTCAGAGCGGAGCCGTGTGCGTACGAGGTGTTCAGAGCGGAGCCGTGTGTGCACGAGGTGTACAGAGCGGAGCTGTGTGCATATGAGGTGTACAGAGCGGAGCTGTGTGCATATGAGGTGTACAGAGCGGAGCTGTGTGCATATGAGGTGTACAGAGCGGAGCCGTGTGTGCACGAGGTATACAGAGCGGAGCTGTGTGCGTACGAGGTGTACAGAGCGGAGCTGGGGGTGTACTAGGTGTATGGAGTGGAGCTGTGTGTGCAAGGTGTATGGAGCAGAGTCATGTGTGTCTATGAGGTGTATGAAGCGGAGCTGCGTGTGTACGAGGTATACAGAACAGAGCTGTGTGTGTACGAGGTATACGGAGCCGAGCTGCGTGTGTACGAGGTGTACGAAGCGGAGCCGCGTGTGTTCAAGGTGTATAGAGTGGAGCCACGTGTGTACGTGGTGTACGGAGCGGAGCCGTGTGTGCAAGGTGTACGGAGCTCAGCCGCGTGTGTAGGAGTAACTAGGTGTGACCATTATACTGTACGCAATGTGTGTGTTTGTGCGTGCATGCGTAGCGCTGCGGGTGAATGTGCAGAGACGTAAATGGCTTTGTGTGTGTGTACGAGGAGGAGAGGCGAGGGCAATGATGGGGCTGACGGCGAGAGGGCAATAATTGGGATGGAGGGGGAAGAGGAAATGATGGATGTGGTGGAATGGGCAATGATGGAGGTGGAATGGGCAATGATGGTGGTGGGGGGAGAATGCAATGATGGTAGGGAGGAGGAAATCATGGAGGTGGTGGAAAGGGCAATAATGGGGGGGAAGAAATGATGGAGGTGGTAGAATGGACAAGGATGGTGGTGGTGAAAAGCACACTGATGATATTAGAGGGGGAGAAAATGATGGAGGTGGTGGAATCGGCAAGTATGGTGATGGCGGCGGAAAGGACAATGATGATGGTGGTGGAAAGGGCAATGATGGGGTTGGTGGGGGAAGAGAAAATGATGGATATGGTGGAAAAGGCAAAGGAGGAAATGATGGAGGTGGTGGAATGGAAAATTATGGGGTAGTGGGGGAGAAAGCAATGATAGTGGTGGTGGAGAAGGCAAAGATGGAGGTGGTGAAGAGAGCAATGATGGGGTGGGGTAGAGGAAAATAATGGGCATATATGAGGAAACAGTACAGGAGAATGGGGGGCATATCTGAGGAAACAGTATGGGAGATGGGTGCAGACAGTATGAGGAGCGAACGGGGGAATGTATGTGGACACAGTATGAGTAGTGATGTGAAAAATGTATGTGGACAGAGTACGGGGAGTGAGGGTGATGGGATGTGTGCAGACACAATGGTGAGTCAGGTGAGCAGGCATTATAGAAAGTGAGGGGGTAAATATATGAGGAGACAGTATGGTGAACAGGAGGGATGTGAGAGGAGACAGTATAAGGAGGGAGGGGAATAGTGTGAGGAGACAGTATGGGAGAGAAAAGTGATTGGGCACAGAATAGAAACTGAGTAGTGGGGGCGTAGCATGGGGTGACAGTGTAAGGGCACAGCCAGGAGGGGACAGTATACCAATGAGGGGGAGTGTGATGAGAGAGTACAGTATAAATACTAGGCCCTATAGGGGGGACACAGTGTGAGAGGACAGTGTGAAGAGGTGGCCGGTATGGAAAGGAGAGGTCAGTGTGAAGAGCATGTACCATAAGAGGGACAGTGTGGGGGTCATATTTTGTGCAGACAGCTAAAAGAAGAGCTAAAAATAGCGTTAAATAGGGGCAGAGCTGGGCTTTATATTAGTGTATTTTGGAGCCTTTATTCCCCACCTATGCTGCCGAAATACCTTTGTAAAGTCGCCGTTTTGGGCTGTCACTCACGCTGGTCAGGTCATATGGGCGTGGTGACAGCGCTGTTTCTCCCCCAGATCTCCGTTGGTGGCGTAGTGGTGTCCAAGTGGCGAATCCACTGCGCAGCTTCAAGGAAAATAGCGCGATCTGCGCTATTCAGCCGTTTATCGGCGATAGCGGCCATCTTTGTGAGGCCGCGCGTGCGCAGATGGTTCTTCTCGGCTTCCCGGGGCTTCAGTAAAATGGCCACGGAATGCCGCGCGTGCGCAGATGGAGATCGCGGCGGCCATTTTCCTGCAGCCGAGATGCGAATAAGTGTGATTTAGTTATTGTCAACACCTGTTGGGTGCCACAGGTAAGTTACAGGTGCTGTTAGTTACACAAATTAGAGAAGCATCACATGATTTTTCGAACAGTGCCAATACTTTTGTCCACCCCCTTTTTTATGTTTGGTGTGGAATTATATCCAATTTGGCTTTAGGACAATTCTTTTTGTGTTTTTTCATTTAAGACAAATTAAATGAAGATAATAATACCAAAGAATTTGTGTTTGCAATCATTTTCAGGAAGAAACTGAGTATTATCTGACAGAATTGCAGGGGTGTCAATACTTTTGGCCATGACTGTATGAAATGTATTTGCTGTAGGGAGAACTAGGAGTAGAAATTATAAGAATCGCCATAAGATTGATGCAAATTACTGTAACCCATGTATGGCCAGCCATACAACATGTCAACTACAGTGGGGGAAAAAAAAGTATTTAGTCAGTGACCAATTGTGCAAGTTCTCCCACTTAAAAAGATGAGAGAGGCCTGTAATTGACATCGTAGGTAGACCACAACTATGAGGGTCAAAATGACAAAACAAATCCAGAAAATCACCTTGTCTGATTTGGCAAGATTTATTTTGCAAATTATTGTGGAAAATAAGTATTTGGTCACCTAAAAAATGTAATTGGCTCTCACAGACCTGTAACTTCTTCTTTAAGAGGCTCCTCTGTCCTCCACTCATGTAGTAATGGCACCTGTTTGAACCTGTTATCAATTACAGACGCCTCTCATCTTTTTAAGTGGGAGAACTTGCACAATTGGTCACTGACTAAATACTTTTTTTCCCCACTGTATATGGCTAAAGTCCAGTCCAGCGCTTGAAGATCAGATTCTTTGGCCTATTCTAAGTGTAACATCTGCGCTGCTTCTTGTCCCCTCTTTGTCTGCTTCGGCCTCTACGTGGCACCACGCCTTGGTTGCAGGTGACACGTAACCGAGTCAGCCCTGTTTTATTCCTGAGACTTTTGGTGCCACTAGATTAGCGAGCAATGTGGGTAATCATTTAGTTTTAATGACTCCTTTCTCAGAGCACTATGTGGGGCTGCCAGTTATTTAAACACTTGGGTCTCTGACTTCCACTGGCAGTAAATCATTTCTGCTTACCTGACTTGTAGGTCTTGTCTTTCTTTGCTCTTGTGTTGTCTTCCTGATTTCTCCTGTTTTCTGACCTCTTGCTTGAATCTGCTTGTTTTCCGATTTTGGCCCTGATGTAACCTCTTGTCATTGACCCCACAATCCATGCATGTGTTCCGGCTGTCGAACAACCGCGAGACATGCAACCGCTGCGAATTGAGCATAGTAATCAAGCAAGCTGAAGATACTTCATTAGCACACGGGCATGCTCGGATAAAGCCATATCTGAGCATGCTTGCTCATCACTAATGGCGACCCTTCCTGCCTCTGGTTCACTCCTCCGGCCAGAAGCCCTTCCATGGAAGCAATCTAGTGGACCCTGTTGTAAGACCAGATCCCTGTACAGGGGTAAAAGGGTGACTGTCAGGGTTCCTTCGGAATATGCCAAACAGAGTGGCTTGTTCCAAGTCTGTCCGAGGTAGCCTGTTTGAGCATGTGCCCTCTGACAGACATGACATGAGTACACTCTAGGCTTGATCGTGGACCCCTGTAGTAAAAAAGTTCTGTTTCGGGCAGTAGATGTACTGACACAAGAGTTGCTCTTATCCACAGAAGGACCATTGTAGATGGTCAGAAATGGGGAAGGAAGCAGCAGAGAAAAACGGAAACCTATGGAACTGGAGTCTAATGATAGAGTTGTTAGATGTCTTGGGGATCCATGGCTGGGTGAGGGTCAAAGAGTACTTTTGTCTAAGAATATTGTACCCAATTTATTTATTTTTTAAAGTCACCCTTTTTTTTTGTCTTGTGGGTTTGCTGACGTTTTCTTGTGCCAAATTCATCAAAGTGGTGCATGAGGCTAAGATATTTTACAACAAAATCAAGCAATGTTCCTTATTTCTGCCTTTAACCAGTTTTTAAACTGTTCAGTGCGTTAAGTCACATGTTCTTTTAAAATGTCCCAAAAATTGTGCCAAAGTTTCAGACATACTGTACATAAAAATCATTCCCGAAGGGGAGTCTTCGAAAGTCTCGAATAATGAAGCGGGCAAATTAAAAACTTTCGAAGCCTTAATCTGCATCCAAAGTGGTGAATTAAAAAAATAATAATACACAAACGCCGATGAACACATAAAGAAGTTGTAAGATGAACTTCTAAAAGTCGCAAATGAAAAGATGAATATGGCGCAAATAAACAAAAAGGCAAAAAACACCAAAAAACTACAAAACAAAGAAGCAAATGCACTAATTAATAGAGACTATTGCACTCACAAGTATTTGATAGAGGATTGTAGAAAACAAGATAATCTTTTGCATAAAACATTTTTGCTATTTTAAACCATGAAATAAAATAAAAAATAAAATAAAATGAAAATTTGCAGGATCCCAGTGTGCATTACATTGTGATAATCCCCATTCCAGGTAACTAGAGAATAATACATTCAGTTCCAGGTAAAACTCCGACAAGGTCAAATCAAGCTGCAGCCATATTATTCATCAGGACCTGTTTCATTATTCATTATTGTATGAAGCAATAGTCATCGCCTTAATGATTCTCCAGTGATATATTTGGCGGTTGTTCATTGCGAACAATTGGATGGTGTGGAATGTAATACTTTTACAAATGCAACAATGGAAAATTAAAAAAAAAAGGCTCCAATTGTCCACCTTTGTTAAGAAAGACCGTATTTTTCAGCATTAAGTTTGGCACATGTTGGTACCGCATTCTACTATGTCATTTATGATTCTAAATGTTTGCCCATATCCCATAGGACTTTACATAATAGTCCAGACCTGGCTCTAAATATTGGGTTGGGCTCATAAGAGGAATCAGAATATTTACTTGACGCTAGACATATCGTGAAACCACACTGAAACACCAATCCTTACTGAGAATACATTGTTCTGTGGCCGATTCTTAGCCTATGTATACATTGATCACTTCCTAGAAGTCTTCTGAAAGGTGTGAAGTTTGTGCTTTCTTTTTGCTTGTTTTTTTTCTAGAATTTTGGGTAGATGTACCAAAGTAGATTCCTTGGCACCCGATACAGTGGGTGAAATAAGCATTGAACATATCACCAATTTTCTAAGTAAATATATTTCTAAAGGTGCTATTGACATGAAATTATCCCCAGATGTCGGTAACAACACATCCAATCCACACAGGCAAAGAAAACAAACCAGAGATGTCCATAAATTATGTGTAACAATGAGAAAAGACAAAGGAAAAAATATTGAACACATGAAGAAATAGAAGTGCAAAATGCCATAGGACGTCATGACACCAGCTGAACTCTATCAGTAATTAGAAAGCAATCCTGCCACTTAGTGAAAAATAATGTCAGCTGGATGCCTCATTACCAAGGTGCCACGTTTATTTATTTAGTTTACTCACTTATATGGTGTCATTAATTCCACAGCGCTTCACAGGCATTATCAGCACTGTCCTTATTGGGGCTCACAATCTAGGTTCCCTATCAGTATGTTTTGGAGACTGGGAGGAAACTCACACAAACACGGGGGGAACATACAAACTCCTCAAGAAACATCTCATGATGGGTAAAATAAGTGAGCTGACTCAAGACCTTCACAACCTTATTGTTGTAAAACATGCTGATGGCATTGGTTACAGAAGAGTTTCTAAACTATTGAAGGTTCCAGTGAGCACTGTTGGCGCCATTATCCAGTACTGGAAACATAATTTCACCAAAAAAACAGCCACGACCAGGTCTCCCCACAAGATTTCAGACAGATGAATGAGAGTAATTGTCAGAAAAGTTGTCCAAGAGCCAAGGAGCACCTGTGGAGAGCTACAGAAAGACCTGAAATCAACAGGTACAATTGTTTCAAAGAAAGCTATAAGCAACGCACTCAAACTCTATGGCATGTATGCACGCTCACCACACAATGCTTCCATGCTGTACAAAAAGCATGTTCAAGCACGTTTACAGTTTGCTCAGCAACATTTAGACAAGCCTGTGAAATACTAGGAGAATATAGTCTGGTCAGATGAGACCAAAATTGTACTTTTTTGATGCCATAATACTCACCATGTTTGCAGGCCAAAAGGCACTGCATATCACCCCAAAACCACCATACCAACAGTGAAGTTTGGAGGTGGGAACATCATGGTGTGGTGGTGTTTTTCAGCACCTGCAAACTACACATAATTGAAGGAATGATGAATGGACAAATGTAGAGACATTCTTGATAAAAATCTGCTGCCATCTACCAAAATGATGAAGATAAAATGCGGGTGAACATTTCAGCAAGACAATGATCCCAAACACACAGTCAATGAAAGTCTCAATTGGTTTCAGAGAAAGAAAATAAAGCTGCTAGAATGGCCGAGCCGATCACCGGGCCTGAATTCAATAGAAAATGTATGGAAGGAACTAAAGCTCAGAGTTCAAAGCAGGAGCCCACGGGACCTTCAGGATTTGAAGACTGTGTGGAGCAATGAGCTAAAATCACATCTGAGCAATGCCTGTGACTAGTTTCTCCATACAGGAGGCATCTTGAAGCTTCATCACCAACAATGGCTTTTGTACAAAGTATTAAATTCAGTAAAATGATATAGCTCAGGATCGGTTCAGGGTAAGTAATGTAATGTACAGTTGAAACCAGAAGATTACATCCACTATATAAAAAGACACATCTGCATATTTTTCTCAATATCTGACATGAAATTAGAATAAACCTTTCCTGTTTTAGGTTAATTAGGATTACCAGAATTATTAATATTTGCCAAATGCCAGAATAAAGAGAGAGCGAGAATATTTGTTTCAAGGCATTTTTCTTACTGCAGAGTCAAAAGTTTACATACATTTCATTAGTATTTGGTACCATTGCCCTTAAACTGAATGACTTGGGTCAGACGTTTGGAATTTCCTTCCACCAGCTTTTCACAATAGTTGGTCGGAATTTGGTCCCATTCCTCCTGACCAAACTGTTGTAACTCTATCCCGGTTTGGAGGTCGCCTTGCTCGCATCGGCCTTTTTAGCTTTGCCCATAAATTTTCAATAGGATTGAGATCAGGGCTTTGTGATGGCCACTCCAAAACATTGATTTTGTTATCCTTAATCCACTTTGTTACCATTTTGGCAGTATGCTTCAGGTTATTTCCGGCCAAGCTTTAAAGGGAACCTGTCACCCCGTTTTTTCAGTAGGAGATAAAAATACCGTTAAATAGGGCCTGAGCTGTGCTTTACAATAGGGTATTTTTTGTCCCTTGATTCCCTACCTATGCTGCCGAATCTCGGCTTCAGGAAAATGGCCGCTGCGATGTCCATCTGCGCACGCGCAGCATCCCGCGGCCATTTTCCTGAAGCCCCGGGAAGCAGGAGACTCCATCTGCGCACGCACGGCCTCAGGAAGATGGCCGCGCCCACCGAGAAACCGCTGAATAGCGGCGAGCGCGCTCTTTTTCTACAGCTGCGCAGTGCATTCGGCACTTGCGCATGCGAGAAGCACTACGCCACCAACGGGAACATAAGCAAGATGTGGGGGAGAAACAGCGCTGTGACCACGCCCATCTGACCTGACCAGCCTGATTGACAGGCAAAAAAGGCCACTTTTGTAAGGTATTTCGGCAGCATAGGTAGGGAATCAGGGGACAAAAAATACCCTATTGTAAAGCACAGCTCAGGCCCTATTTAACGGTATTTTTATCTCCTACTGAAAAAATGGGGTGACAGGTTCCCTTTAACTTCCTGGCTGATGTCTTGAAATGTTGCTTCAGTATTGCCACTTCATCTTTTGTCAAGATGCCATCTATTTTGTCAAGTGCACCAGTCCCTTTTCAGCAAAAAAAACCCCACAACATGATGCTGCCTCTGCCATGTTTCATAGATGGGATGGTGTTCTTAGGCTTCCAAGCTTCTCCCTTTTTCCTCCAAATGTAACAATGGTCATTATGCCCAAAATGTTCAATTTCAGTTTCATCAGACTACAGGATATGTCTCAAAAAATTAAGGTCTTTGTTCCTGTGTGCATATGCAAACATTAATCTGTTTTTTTTATGTTTCTTTTTGAGTAATGGCTTCTTCCTGGCAGATTGGCCTTTCAGTCCATGTTGGTACAGCACTCGTTTCACTGTGTATATTGACACAATCTTACCAGCTTCCGCCATCATCTTCACAAGGTCTTTTGCTTTTGTCCTTGGGTTGATATTCACATGTCGAAATAAAGCACATCCATCTCTGGGACACAGAACCCGTCTCCTTCCTGAGCGGTATGATGGCTGAATATTCCTATCTTGTTTGTACTTGCGTATAATTGTTTGTTCAGATGAACGAGGCACCTTCACGTATCTTGAAATTGTACCCAAGGATGAGCCAGACTAGTGAGTGCAGCTCTGGGGTATAACACAGGATGTAACTCAGGATCAGTACAGGATGAGTAATGTATGTTCACAGTGACTGCACCAGCAGAATAGTGAGTGCAGCTTTGGGGTATAATACAGGATGTAACTCAGGATCAGTAAAGTATGTACACAGTGACTGCACCAGCAGAATAGTGAGTGCAGCTCTGGGGTATAATACAGGATGTAACTCAGGATCAGTAATGTAATGTGCGTACACAGTGACTGCACCAGCAGAATAGTGAGTGCAGCTCTGGAGTATAATACAGGATGTAACTCAGGATCAGTAATGTAATGTATGTACACAGTGACTGCACCAGCAGAATAGTGAGTGCAGCTCTGGGGTATAATACAGGATGTAACTCAGGATCAGTAATGTAATGTATGTACACAGTGACTGCACCAGCAGAATAGTGAGTGCAGTTCTGGAATATAATAACAAAAACAGAAAGGTGTAGAAAACATGAGAAATCCTGTTCCCAGCTCATGTATTATTATGTATAATGTAATGACTACTTAATCGGAAAATATCTATTTCCCGTCTTCTAGTAGGAAATGTTTAAAAAATACATAGTAACCAAATCTGGTGATAAACAGATGCTGCCGGGTCGTAGTAACCCTCATGTTCTGAAGGTGTTGATCACCGTTGTTTTTACCATGCATAATTAATTTTTAATGTATAAATGCAGTTATTGTTTTTGGCGCCTCTGTGTAATATTTCCTGCCCCATTACAGGCACATGGCCAGAGCCCGGATCCAGTGGTGTCCCCCATCTTCTATGCTCCATGTGGTACATCATTGCTTTCAATAGTTAAAAGAAATCTGCAGCTTTGTAGTCCCCAATGAACGTTTTCTGGCACCTTGAAGAGAGGAAAGTCAGTCTTTATCGCAATTTTTAGGCAATTTTTTCCTATAGTTTTAAAACCGGCTGTTGTGTAGGGTAGTGAGGAAGTTTTTGGTGGACAATCCTGAGCTAACATTGAAGATGAAGGAACTGGTTAATTTCTATTTCTTGGAACCAGCTTTGGGTGATACTTAGTTTTCCATTTTAGAAGCCCTTTTTAAACAAAAAAAAAAAACCTAAGACTGTTCGTACACTTTAAACAGTTGACGGCCAAGCACCCATTTGGCCAAAAAAACCTCTCTCCCAATACTTATCCCCATGACCGAGGTGCATCAGTTCGGCCGAGCGCTTATGCCTCCTGAATAGGGAACGTGGAGACTGACTGACAGCCAACCCCTTCCATTTTGTGCCGACACTGGGATAGGGGGCTTTCTTGTGTCAGAAAAAAAGTAGAAAGTCCAGCAGTAAGCTGAATATGATGTCCACAAATTTGATAAGCGAGTTTTTTTTCTTCTATTACATTTCAAATGCAATTATTACTTTTTTTTTATTTTGGACGACCCATTTAAATAGATTCAAAACATGAGAGGAGAAGATTATGTACTGCAGCATTGACCACATGGAGTTCAGAGAGTCCCTTATGGATTGGAAAGCCACCTGCAAAATATCATATATTCGCAAGGACAATTTCCTGAAGTGGCCTCCACTAGAATATCTGATGGTTTTGACAGGCTCAAATAGAAACAAAAAAACGCAAAGGTGTCCTTCCAAATGATCTGAGGAGGCATGTGCATGGTCATCATCTCTTGACAGTCACTTTGGGGAAAACCACCACTTTGAAGAGTCCTATAAGATGCGCAAGTGTCAGTCGGGCAGATACCAGGATAACGTTGGTATTGGTCGATCAATAAAACTAGGCTCCGAGGTCTAGGTATTTTCATGGAGATCTTCTCATTTTATGAAGCCTTATTTTTCATGGAGATCTTCTCGTCTTATGAAGCATTATTTTTCGTGGAGATATTCTCATCTTATGAAGTATTATTTTTCATGGAGATCTCATTTTATCGAGCATTATTTTTCATGGAGATCTCATTTTATGAAGCATTATTTTTCGTGGCTATCTTTTGATCTTATGAAGCATTATTTTTCGTGGAGATCTTCTCATCTTATGAAACATTACTTTTCGTGGAGATCTCATCTTATGAAGAAGTATTTTTCATGGAGATCTACTCGTCTTATGAAGCATTATTTTTCGTGGAGATCTCATTTTATCGAGCATTATTTTTCATGGAAATCTCATTTTATGAAGCATTATTTTTTGTGGCGATCTTTTCATCTTATGAAGCATTATTTTTTGTGTGGAGATCTTCTCGCCTTATGATAAAGCATTACTTTTCGTGGAGATCTCATCTTATGAAACAGTATTTTTCGTGGAGATCTTCTCATTTTATGAAGCATTATTTTTCATGGAGATCGTCTCATCTTATTAAGCATTATTTTTCATAGACATCTCATCTTATGAAGTATTATTTTTCGTAGAGATCTCATTTTATGAATCCTTATTTTTCGTGGAGATCTCATTTTATGAAGCATTATTTTTCATGGAGATCTTCTCGTCTTATGATGCATTATTTTTCATGGAGATCTTCTGGTCTTATGAATCCTTATTTTTCATGGAGATCTCATTTTATGAAGCATTATTTTTCATGGAGATCTCATCTTATTAAGCATTATTTTTCATGGAGATCTCATCTTATGAAGCATTATTTTTCATGGAGATCTCATTTTATGAAGCATTATTTTTCATGGAGATCTCATCTTATTAAGCATTATTTTTCATGGAGATCTCATCTTATGAAGCATTATTTTTCGTGGAGATCTCATTTTGTGAAGCATTATTTTTCATGGAGATCTCATCTTATTAAGCATTATTTTTCATGGAGATCTTCTCGTCTTATGAAGCATTATTTTTCATGGAGATCTCATCTTATTAAGCATTATTTTTCGTGGAGATCTCATTTTGTGAAGCATTATTTTTCATGGAGATCTCATCTTATTAAGCATTATTTTTCATGGAGATCTCATCTTATGAAGCATTATTTTTCGTGGAGATCTCATTTTGTGAAGCATTATTTTTCATGGAGATCTCATCTTATTAAGCATTATTTTTCATGGAGATCTCATCTTATGAAGCATTATTTTTCGTGGAGATCTCATTTTGTGAAGCATTATTTTTCATGGAGATCTCATCTTATTAAGCATTATTTTTCATGGAGATCTTCTCGTCTTATGATGCATTATTTTTCATGGAGATCTCATTTTATGAAGCATTATTTTTCATGGAGATCTCATCTTATTAAGCATTATTTTTCATGGAGATCTCATCTTATGAATCCTTATTTTTCGTGGAGATCTCATTTTATGAAGCATTATTTTTCATGGAGATCTCATCTTATGAAGCATTATTTTTCGTGGAGATCTCATTTTGTGAAGCATTGTTTTTTGTGGAGATCTTCTTATTTTATGAAACATTAGTGATGGATGATACAAAACCTTGATGTTTCACGTGTTCAATATGTTATGTTATGTTACATGTTGAAGTCTTGTGCACTTATCGAGCCAGCAATCTACGTTTTTCATGATGACGCATAGAAAGGAACGCAATCCACCCAGCTCTGTGATCAATGATCAAGGCCTAATGGTTAGCAACTGAAAATGTTACACTGAAGTGAATTTATTTACTTCTCGACCTTGATAGAAGGAACATCGCTGACTATGCAAGGTGTCAGGATGTGTGGAAATTCAAAGCATAGACCTTCAGTTAATGGCCGCATTTCTCTGTCACTCTTGATGTAGCTGTTGTCAAGGCTTAATGAAAACTTGTTCTGTTTCTTGTACTATTATGAAGGGTATAATTGTTATGTTGTGATTATCAGTATTGTATGCACTTATCTTATAGTAACCCCCATTATTAGCCTACGTTGACATTGTTCTTTGGCTTCTTGTAGGGACATTACATTGTTCTAGGTGTCGTCATTTTCTTTGTATTTTCATGTCCCTCACTCTAAGCAAGGTGATCTTTCCAAAGAGCCGGGTCTTCTCATGAAATGTAAAAAATAAGATAGTTCTCATAAAGCCGCTGATTTGTGCTTCGGGTGGAAGGTATGACTTGTTTTAGTCAAAAAAACAATTTTTTTGTTTTCCCGGATGTTCTTCATCAATGCAGAAGTCATTTGCAGTTTCCACATCCACAATTTGGCCGATTCAGATTAAAGTCTTTTCTAGGTGTTTCATCTCTGCTTCTTGTTGGAGCTCATTACACCAAGAAGGCAAAAACATTTTCTACTTTTATCTTGATATCGCCCAGGGTTGAATTGGCAACTTGAGGATCTTCTGGGGGGGGGGGGAGTTGTGCTAAAATAGTGAGCACCCAGGTCCCCAAGAACCCAAGACAATGCCAATAGATTTTGTAGAATCGATCACTTAGCGCAGAGGTCTATTGGTCTATTTAGTAAGTAGGCCATTAAACTTCAAAGATTCGGAATTTGCAATATGTTGGTTAGTAGAATTTTTAGCTTAGTTTGTGATTTTAACTTGAGATTGCTTCCTGTTAAGCTGCGATCTGACCTTTATTATATTGCCTTCTCCCTCCCCCATATTTGCCAGCTTTGAGAAAAGCGTTTCTGGAAGAGGAATGTATGTGGCTCACAAAGTAAAGATTTTTATTTGCCACAGCCAGGCTCGCCGGCGCCTCTCTTATGCCATTTCAATGATTCCTTCTTGCCCCCTCAATGGAAGAAACCTCTTGGAAGAGTTGCCTTCAAGGGGGATAAAGAAGAATTTTCCTGTGAGTGAGTTATAGAGGGGTAGCAATACATTGGGATCACTGGATTTTATATCTTTTTGTACATCTTAAAATCTTGTTTGCTTTTGTGGCTGCGGCCTGACATTGAGAGCTGCTGCTTAGCTTTACTTGTACCCGGTATCCCCCGTCCTTCTGTTCTGCAGTCTCGAATATTCTCCCATCTAATGTATATGCAGCTATAGGATTACTCCGTCCTCGGTGCATTACTCTACGTTTATCTACATTATTTATTATTTATCTACCTCATTTGCCAAGTGATTGCCCATCAGACGTCTCATCCAGATCATTCTGCAGTATTATAATTTCAAGGTCAGATTTTAATATCCTACACAGTTTGGTGTTGCCGACCCTCACTGCTCCTAGGACAGATCCCTGCGGCCCCCACTGCTCCCAGTACAGATCCTTGCGGCCCCACACTGCTCCCAGTACAGATCCCTGCGGCCCGCACTGCTCCAAGTACAGATCCCTGCAGTCCCGCACTGCTCCAAGTACAGATCCCTGCAGTCCCCACTGCTCCCAGTACAGATCCATACAGTCCCCACTGCTCCCAGTACAGATCACTGCGGTCCCTACTGCTCCCTGCTGTCCCCACTGCTCCCAGTACAGATCTCTTGTTGTCCCCACTGCTCCCAGTACTGCTCCCTGTGGTCCTCACTGCTCCCAGTACAGATCACTGCGGCCCCCACTGCTCCCAGTACAGATCCCTGCAGTCCCCACTGCTCCCAGTACAGATCCCTGCAGTCCCCACTGCTCCCAGTACAGATCCATACAGTCCCCACTGCTCCCAGTACAGATCACTGCGGTCCCTACTGCTCCCTGCTGTCCCCACTGCTCCCAGTACAGATCTCTTGTTGTCCCCACTGCTCCCAGTACTGCTCCCTGTGGTCCTCACTGCTCCAAGGACAGATCCCTGCGGCCCCCACTGCTCCCAGTACAGATCCCTGCAGTCCCCACTGCTCCCAGTACAGATCCATGCAGTCCCCACTGCTCCCAGTACAGATCACTGCGGTCCCTACTGCTCCCTGCGGTCCCCACTGCTCCCAGTACAGATCTCTGTGGTCCCCACTGCTCCCAGTACTGCTCCCTGTGGTCCTCACTGCTCCCAGGACAGATCCCTGCGGCCCCCACTGCTCCCAGTACAGATCCCTGTGGTCCCCACTGCTCCCAGTACAGATCCATGCAATCCCCACTGCTCCCAGTACAGATCCATGCAATCCCCACTGCTCCCAGTACAGATCCCTGTGGTCCCCACTGCTCCCAGTAATGATCCATGCAATCCCCACTGCTCCCAGTACAGATCACTGCGGTCCCTACTGCTCCCTGCTGTCCCCACTGCTCCCAGTACTGCTCCCTGTGGTCCTCACTGCTCCCAGTACTGATCCCTGCTGTCCCAACTGCTCCCAGTACAGATCGTTGTGGCCCCCACTCCTCCCAGTTTTGATCCCTGCACCGATTGTGGGCATTGCTGCGGGGTGTCCGCTCTCATATAGAGCTGACATCTGCACCCGATCACCGAGGCGCTCAGCATGAGGCGGTGCGATCATACCGCCATACATGTACTGCTGTTTGCGGTAACGCAACCCCCTGCAGAGCTGTGCATGTATGGCGCATGTCAGGAAGGGGTTAATTCATTATATTTAATAAAATGTATTTTTTATGGCACATGTTGTTTAGACATGACTTTTCCTTCATGAATCCATGCTATTTGTCAGTTATTACAGTATATTTTTCTCTGCAATATATTTCTGCAGGTCAAAACCTTTGCACACTGCTGATGTCAGGCTTACCGGACGGTAGTTTTCTGGATCCACCTTCTTACCTTTCTTATACAGTAAAAGTATTCAGACCCCTTTAAATTTCTCACTCTTTGTTTAATTGCAGCCATTTGGTAAATTCAAAAAAGTTCATTTTTCCTTATTTATGTACACTGCACCCCATCTTGACTGAAAAAAAAACCCAGAAATGTAGACATTTTTGCAAATTTATTAAAAATGAAAAACTGAAACATCACATGGTCATAAGTATTCAGCCCCTTTGCTCAGTATTGGGTAGAAGCACCTTTTGATCTAGTACAGCCATGAGTCTTCTTGGGAATGATGCAACAAGTTTCTCACACCTAGATTTGGGGATCCTCGGCCATTCTTCCTTACAGATCCTCTCCAGTTCCGTCATGTTGGACGGTGAACGTTGGTGGACGCCATTTTCAGGTCTCTCCAGAGATGCTCAGTTGGGTTTAGGTCAGGGCTCTGGCTGGGCCGGTCAGGAATGGTCACAGAGTTGTTCTGAAGCCGCTCCTTTGTTATTTTAGCTGTGTGCTTAGGGTCATTGTCTTGTTGGAAGGTGAACCTTCGGCCAAGTCTGAGGTCCAGAGCACTCTGGAAGAGGTTTTCATCTAGGATATCTCTGCACTTGGCCGCATTCATATTTCGTCCTGTCCCTGCAGCTGAAAAACACCCCTGTAGCATGATGCAGCCACCAACATGTTTCACTGATGGGATTGTATTGGGCAGGTGATGAGCAGTGCCTGGTTTTCTCCACATAAACTGCTTAGAATTATCACCAAAAAGGTCTATCTTCATCTCATCAGACCAGAAAATCTTATTTCTCATAGTCTGGGAGTCCTTTGTGTGTTTTTTAGCAAACTCTATGTGGGCTTTCATATGTCTTGCACTGAGGAGAGACTTCCGTCTGGCCACTCTGCCATAAAGGCCTGACTGGTGGAGGGCTGCAGCGATAGTTGACTTTGTGGAACTTTCTCCCATCTCGCTACTGCATCTCTAGAGCTCAGCCACAGGGATCTTGGGGTTCTTCTTTACCTCTCTCACCAAAGTTCTTCTCCCACGATTGCTCAGTGTGGCTGGACGGCGAGGCCTAGGAAGACTTCTGGTGGTCCCAAACTTCTTCCATTTAAGGATTATGGAAGCCACTTTGCTCTTAGGAACCTTGAATACGGCAGAAATTCTGTTGTAACCTTGGCCAGATCTGTGCCTTGCCTCAATTCTGTCTCTGAGCTCCTTGGCCAGTTCCTTTGACCTCATGATTCTCATTTGCTCTGACATGCACTGTGAGCTGTGAGGTCTTATATAGACAGGTGTGTGCCTTTCCAAATTAATCTTCAAAAAGTTGACACGTCACTCCTCTTATGCTTTGGTGCCCGAAACAGGGGTTACCACACCCTTATAATACAATGTAAAAAATGTAACGGCACTCAAAATGTATATGCTTGAAAAAGAAATTCTTTTATTGAGGATGCAAATTCCAGAATATCACTGTAACGTTTCGGTCATAACATTGACCTTCATCAGACTGGAGTACATAAAATAAATAAAAAATAAAGAAAACAATGACCATATAATAATACAATGTCCATAGAGCAAAGTATACACACACAAAAAAAAAAAAAATTTAACACTTTGGACAAAGAAAGCAAAGAAAAAAGGAAAAAATTATTTTATATGGCTTTACAGGCTTAGACTACAGGTCCTCCCCCACTCCTAGAGACTCACAGGAGAGTGCACACGTTTAAGCACGTTTGATATTTCCCTGGTAAGACTTTGTTTCTTTATCTTTTGTTCCCCTTTTTTCTGTTTTTTTTTCTGCTTTTACTTATTTTTCTCATGAAATATAGGAGACATCAGACACAGATACTATGTATTAGATGGTTCTGTTCAAACCTGTAGTCTAAGCCTGTATGAGTATTGAACTTTCTTTATTATGTCATATATGACAATTTTGCAGTCCATTACCCATTATACGTCACATTTGACAAATGTCATATAAAAGAATTTTTTCCTTTTTTTCTTTGCTTTCTTTGTCCAAAGTGTTAAAATTTTGTTTTTTTGTGTGTATCCTTTCCAAATTAAGTCCTATCAGTTTAATTGAACACAGATGAACTCCGATGAAGGAGTAGAACCATCTCAAGGAGAATCACAAGGAAATGGCAGCATGTGACTTAAATATGAATGTCTGAGCAAAGGGTCTGAATACTTATGACCATGTGATATTTCAGTTTTTCTTAACAAATTTGCAAAAACTACTACATTTCTGTTTTTATTTCGTCAAGATGGGGTGCAGAGTGTACATTAATGAGAAAAAAAGTGAGCTTTTTTGAATTTACCAAATGGTTGCAATGAAAGAAGGTGAAAAATTTAAGTGGTACCACCCCTGTGCAAGAGAGTCTAACAATATAAGATACAGTAGTCTGTCAATTACTGAGCTCAATTCCCAAAGTATCCGTGGAAGAATGTCATTTGGGCCAGGGTATTTGTCAATGTTTAATTTGCTCAGACACAGGTGTTATACTACTTATATCAGGTGGTGAATTTTGATTTTTACCTTGTTGAATGATCCCTGGAACAGTCAGTTCATTGGTGAACATGGATGAAAAGTGCCTGTTTAATATCTCAGCATTTTCTTTGTCCTCTATAATTATCTTGTTATTATTGTGTTTTAAGGAGCTGATTCTATCTGGGGTTTTTTCTTGTAGGCATTGATGTATTTATAAAAAAAATAAATGTGGGATTTATTTTAATGTCACTGACAGTTTGTTTCTCTGTAGATAACTTTGTAGCTTGATTTCTTTTTTTCTGATTGAGATCTTTATACTCCTGAAATGCTATTTCTGTATTCTCTGCCTTCAGGATTTTGAACGCCCTTTGCTTTTGACTTATTAAACTTTGTACTGTTTGATTTTATTACTGGACATTTTATTACCAGAGGGTATAAGTTTTCTACAAGATTCTAGTAGTATATCCTTAAAGATGCCCCATTTATATTCAGTATCCCCAGTCACCATGACATCGTCCCAGTCTACACGATTAAGCTCTTCCCTTAATTTGTTGAAATCAGCTTTCCTAAAGTTCCAGGTTTTTGCATTTCCCCTTTGAAATGTTTTATTGACTATTACATTGAAACTTACCATATTATAGTCACTGCATCCCAAATTCTCCCAAACAGCGAGTATACTTCACTTACTGGAATCTGTAGCATATTTGCCATTGATACCCTGAAGCAAAGGAAGTAAAGAAAAGGTCTTCAAGATGACTCTGCACAAATCTGATTATGTAATGGAGGATTTTTCACCAACGTACGTAACAGTAGTTTACTTCACCTTATTTCAATCCGGCTGGTGGAGCATGTCCTTCTCATGCGGGAAGCTCTATGAGATGCCACCAAGCCACTTCACCTTATCCAGGGTATTTAGATACAGAGCTTGGTGAACCATCTGAATATTTTTCCTGGATGAAGGAAAGACCTTGCTACAACTCTGGTTAATCAGACAAGATTGCCATAAATGTACAAATAATACAGATCCCCCTGTATCTAACTCAAGAAAGGGGTCCCGTCATGGACTGTCAGAAATGGAGAGATGGTTATGCATGTGTGCCTCCAAAATTGTCGAATCCTTCACCTTTATCACACATTCATGGCACATTCAGTCGATTTGTCATAAATGTTCCAAAGGAGAACACCCCTTTCCTTTCCCACCTATGAAGACTCTTTGTTGAAGCTAATATTCATTATCCCCTTTAAAAAAAGTATTAATTAATATAGAGAGAGTTATATTAGGACTGGGAAAACTTGCTTAATTAATTCTATTTATTTTGGGTCTAGAAAACAATTTTCATCCTAATGCATCTTTTGTTGAGTTCGGGCAATACAGTACATTACTTATCTTAACAGATATGTTTACCCGAATAAATGCTAGCGTGCCATTACTGAAAAGGTCACACCGGCTGGGAACATTTACAAGTCTATTAAATATGCATGGCCGACCCCAGCAAACAACGGCATTTTATTTTAATCCAACCTTATGAAAACTAACGCGTGACGTTTTGTATACCATTTACGTCCAGGGGAGTGAAGGTGTTAATCTATCAAAATACAGTGCCTAATTGTTAGAAAACATACTAAGTATATACATAAAATGTGAAAAAAAAACATTATGAAGGAGAAAAAGAAAGAGATGAAAAAATCAAATATTTATTAATTCACTCTAATAAATTCCTTTGGAATTGTGAAAGACATATACACAAACCCAATTTGGTCTGGGTCTACAAATTGTGCCATTTGATATGGATTAGACCTTCATTTTTCTTTAAGTAAAAATTTTTTGTCTTTGCATCTCTGCAAACTATGTAACCTCTCAAAGATATCTGACTAGTTAAAATATTGATTCTACTGTGAAAATCGAGACTTGTCCAAGAAAGCACCTTTTTTTTAAACAATGGACCTTCCTTTTTTTAATATTTTGGGGATTTCTTGGATAGTAGGAAGGTAAAGATGCCCCCAACTTTTAGGATTTAAATTTTGAAGGTATCTGTACAAGAAGAAAAATAATAATTGCGGATTTCTTTGGAACTAGGGATGGAAGGAGAAAACTTTAGTGTTCTTCTTCCTTTAGCTTTCTTCATGGAAGAGGAGGAGGAGACAAGAAAATTTGTAAACTAATATTTAAAAAAGGTACTGTAAAAAAAAAAAAAGTTCCTTCAAGAAAGAAAATCCAAGTATTAGTGGTGAGCAAATCTACCGTGATACGAATCCATCAGATCCCTTGAATCTGGCAAGGAAATTTGATTTCCATTGAAGTTACTTGATGCCAATGGATTTTTATGCTGTAAGGTCTTTCCAGACCTCACAGCTTAAAAAAAATGTAGGATTAAAAAAAAAAAAATTAATACTCCCCTCTCGGCTCACCTGTTTGTCCGTTTCCACAGCCCACCGTCCGGTCCTCTACTTCATGCAGTCCTCCTTTCCATCAGTCTTTATTCTTGGTTGCGACAGAGCGAAGATGATGGACGACTGTTGTATAGAACAGTAGAGGTTGGATGTTGGAATTTTTTTTTATTTTTTTATTTGCACAAAGTGAATCGCAAAAAAACTTGGTTCAGTAGAATCTTAATTTTTCCTAAAATTCAAGCCAGATCTACTTTACCTTCAACATATTGGCTCAACTCTACCAAATATAAAAAAGAAATTTAAGGCAATTCACCAAGTACTTTTGTTAAGTAAATGATTTTGCAGATGTCGTCTTGAGAAAAAGTTTTCAACTGTTGGATAAGTAACGTGTAAAGATAAACATTAAGAAGCGGCAATTTCTATGGTTCTATCTCCCACGTTGAGCGCTTGCCTTCTCTTTGTAATGGAATTATCCTTGACGAGATTTTCAGAAAGTAGTTGAAATATTCAACAGCCTCTTAAGATAACATCTTAGAGGCAATATTCATTAATGTTCCATCCTTAAGTAGGTATATTTATCCAGCTGATTTATCAGGCAGTATCTCATTATACTGCTCCTTTGTGGACCGGAGCCGAGCCTGGCTTATATAATTAGCATCCATTATGGAGTAAATCAAGGAATCCAAGCTTTCCCATTAATCAAAACATGTAAGTGGTGTGGACTCTCATGGGCTCCTGTTTTGAGAACTTTTCCATTTTAAATCTGAAAATCATTATTTTATCATTTATTTTACAATTTTATATAATAATTTAATGTGGCAGTTATACAACATCGTATATATAACCAACTTGCATAAAAAGTTGAGTGACTTTGTAATTATATAACTTACTGTATAATATCCAGAGCTGCACTCACTATTCTGCTGGTGCAGTCACTGTGTACATACATTACATTACTGATCCTGAGTTACATCCTGTATTATACCCCAGAGCTGCACTCACTATTCTGCTGGTGCAGTCACTGTGTACATACATTACATTACTGATCCTGAGTTACATCCTGTATTATACCCCAGAGCTGCACTCACTATTCTGCTGGTGCAGTCACTGTGTACATACATTACATTACTGATCCTGAGTTACATCCTGTATTATACCCCAGAGCTGCACTCACTATTCTGCTGGTGCAGTCACTGTGTACATACATTACATTACTGATCCTGAGTTACATCCTGTATTATACCCCAGAGCTGCACTCACTATTCTGCTGGTGCAGTCACTGTGTACATACATTACATTACTGATCCTGAGTTACATCCTGTATTATACCCCAGAGCTGCACTCACTATTCTGCTGGTGCAGTCACTGTGTACATACATTACATTACTGACCCTGAGTTACATCCTGTATCATGCTCCAGAGCTGCACTCACTATTCTGCTGGTGCAGTCACTGTGCACATACATTACATTACTGATCCTGAGTTACATCCTGTATTATACTCCAGAGCTGCACTCACTATTCTGCTGGTGCAGTCACTGTGTACATACATTACATTACTGATCCTGAGTTACATCCTGTATTATACCCCAGAGCTGCACTCACTATTCTGCTGGTGCAGTCACTGTGTACATACATTACATTACTGATCCTGAGTTACATCCTGTATTATACCCCGGAGCTGCACTCACTATTCTGCTGGTGCAGTCACTGTGTACATACATTACATTACTGATCCTGAGTTACATCCTGTATTATACTCCAGAGCTGCACTCACTATTCTGCTGGTGCAGTCACTGTGTACATACATTACATTACTGATCCTGAGTTACATCCTGTATTATACCCCGGAGCTGCACTCACTATTCTGCTGGTGCAGTCACTGTGTACATACATTACATTACTGATCCTGAGTTATCTCCTGTATTATACCTCAGAGCTGCACTCACTATTCTGCTGGTGCAGTCACTGTGTACATACATTACATTACTGATCCTGAGTTACATCCTGTATTATCCTCCAGAGCTACACTCACTATTCTGCTGTTTGTTACTGAAAATAATCATTGTTTGTTGTCATATATTGCAGGGTGATGGTTAATCTCTCCAAGGTTATTTCACTAGTGAATAAATGAGACTTTTATCATAAAAATCCCAGGAGAACTTGCCTGCAGACACTGAAAAATTAAAAAGAAACTACCGTAAGTTCAGAGTCCTCCTTATGTCAGATGTCAGGACCAGAAAGTGGGAAAATGGTCCTGACAACTTGTACCTCATAGCTGCATCCCTGGACCCATTTCCTACACAGATGTACAGTTAACCTCTTAACATGCAAACCACCCTTGGGGGTTAATGACCAGGCCAACATTTACAATTCTGACCACTGTCCCTTTATGAGGTTATAACTCTGGAACACTTACATGTTTTCTCATGACATATTGTACTTCATGATAGTGGTAAAATTTCTTTTATATGACTTGTATTTATTTGTGAAAAAAATGGAAATTTGGAAAAATTTTTGAAAATTTTTCAATTTTCCAACTTTTAATTTTTATGCCCTTAAATCACAGATATGTCACACAAAATACTTAATAAGTAACATTTCCCACATGTCTACTTTACATCAGCACAATTTTGGAACCAAATGTTTTTTTGTTAGGAAGTTATAAGGGTTAAAAGGGTTTTTTCATTTTTACAACATCATTTTTTTTTTCATGGACCACATCACATATAAAGTCACTTTGAAGGGTCTATATGATAGAAAATAGCCAAAAGTGACACCATTCTAAAAACTGCACCCCTCAAAGTGTGCAAAATCACATTCAAGAAGTTTATTAACTCTTCAGGTGCTTCACAGGAGTTTTTGAAATGTTTTAAAAAAAATGAACATTTAACTTTAAAAAAAAAAAAAAATTACTTCAGATCCAATTTGTTTTGTTTTAACAAGGGTAACAGGAGAAATTGGACCACAAAAGTTGTTGTACAATTTGTCCTGAGTACGCCAATACCCAGGGCCGGACTGGCCATCTGGCAATTCTGACAAATGCCAGAAGGGCCTGTCTGGTCATGGGCTGCCTTGTCTGCTATGTTGTTAACAGAATCAGTGTTCTCAAGATACCCATACTGTTAAGAGTTGTGATGGAGCACAAAGTTGTTGACTCTGTCACTTATTCCTGCAGGCCACGGGTATCATTAGAAATATTGGTTTTGTAGAAAATCTTCCTTTCCTCCATCCAGGGTAATATCAGTAATATATCCCATCTGGTTCATGGGATGGGGACAATATGGGCCTGTGTGATTTCAAATGCCAGGACTGAATTTCAGCCCCAGTCCATACCTGCTGATACCCTATATGTGGGGGTAAACCACTGTTTGGGCGCATGGCAGAGCTCGGAAGGGAAGGAGCGCCGTTTGACTTTTCAATGCAAATTGGCTGGAATTGAGATAGGACACCATGTCGCGTTTGGAGAGCCCCTGATGTGCCTAAACAGTGGAAACTCCCCACAAGTGACACCATTTTGGAAACTACACCCCCTAAGGAACTTATCTAGATGTGTGGTGATAACTTTGAACCCCCAAGTGGTTCACAGAAGTTTATAATGTAGAGCCGTAAAACTACCGTAAAGAATAATTTTTTCACAAAAATGATCTTTGCTCCCAATTTTTTATTTTCCCAAGGGAAAAAGAAGAAATTGGACCCCAAACGTTTTCCAATTCGACCTGAGTACGATGATACCCCATATGTGGGAGAAAACTACTGTTTGGGCACACATCGGGGCTCGGAAGGGAAGTAGTGGTGTTTTGGAATGCAAACTTTGATGGAATGGTCTGCAGGCATCATGTTGTGTTTGCAGAGCCACTGATGTGCCTAAATAGTAGAAACCCCCCACAAGTGGTGACCCCATTTTGGAAACTAGACCCCCAAGGGAGTTATCTAGATGTGTTGTGCGAACTTTGAACCCCCAAGTGTTTCACTAAAGTTTATAACGCAGAGCCGGGAAAATAAAAAAAATCCTTTTTTCCCACAAAAATGATTTTTAGCCCCCAAATTTTTATTTTCCCAAGGGTAGCAGGAGAAATTGGACCACAAAAGTTGTTGTCCAATTTGTCCTGAGTACGCTGATACCCCATATGTGGGGGTAAACCACTGTCTATTACTTTTTCAAGGCAGAATTGGCTGGAATTAAGATCGGACGCCATGTCGCGTTTGGAGAGCTCCTCATGTGCCTAAACAGTGGAAACCCCCCAATTCTAACTCCAACCCTAACCCGAATACACCCCTAACCCTAATCCCAACCCTAAACATAACCCTAACCCTGAGAGCTATCATTTTTCCATATTTTGGTCCACAGAGTCATGTGAGGTCTTGTTTTTTGCTGGACGAGTTGATGTTTTTATTGGAACCATTTTCGGGCATGTGACTTTTTTGATCATTTTTTATTACGATTTTTGGGGGGCAGAATGAACAAAAACCAGCAATTCATGAATTTCTTTTGGGGGGGCATTTATACCGTTCCGCATGTGGTAAAATTGATAAAGCAGTTTTATTCTTCGGGTCAGTACTATTACAGCGATACCTCATTTATATCATTTTTTAATGTTTTGCCGCTTTTATACACTAAAAACAATTTCATATAAAAAATAATTATTTTTGCATCGCTTTATTCTGCTATAACTTTTTATTTTTTTTGCTGATGATGCTGTATGGCGGCTTGTTTTTTGCGGAACAAGATGATGTTTTCAGCGGTACCATGTTTATTTATATCCGTCTTTGTGATGACGTGTTATTCCACTTTTTGTTTGGTGGTATGACGATAAAGCATTGTTTTTTGCCTCGTTTTTTATTATATTTTTTTTTACGGTGTTCACTAAATTGTGTACTTTTATTGTTTTTTTTTAATTTTAAATAAAAAAAAATGTACTTTTTGGAAAAATATATATTTTTTTAACTTTTTTACATTGTCCCAGAGTGGGACATCACTGTATAAAGTAAGATCGCTAATCTGACACTTTGCAGAGCACTGTGTCAGATCAGCGATCTGACAGGCAGTGTAGGAGGCTTCTCAGCGCCTGCTCTCAGCAGGCACTGACAAGTCACCTCCCTGAAGGACCCCGCGGCCATCTTGGATCTGGGAGGAGACTCTCAGAACATCGCGTTTTTCAGAGGGTCTCAGGGAAGCACGCAGGAAGCCCCCTCCCTGCGCGATGCTTCCCTATGCCCCCGGAACGCAGCAATCTTGTTTGATCGCAGCGTTCCGAGGGTTAAAGTCCCGGGAGCGGTCCGTAAAAAATGATTCTTTACAGTATATGATGTGGCAGCTGCAGTGTATACCTTTCATACCTTTTCTGTAATTTAGTCATATGTGTGAGGGTGGGGGGAGAAGGATAGGACATGTTGGATTTCAATATGTCCGATCTTTTGTTTCTGGAGCAGAGAAGGGCCGAGCATGCTGGTGTCTGGGGTAATATGGAAGACTCGCTCCTTGACGACCAAGTGTTCCTCCGACAAAGATAGTAGTTTTCTAGCCAACTTTATTTAACAGGGCACCGCCTAAAGTTGAGTGTATCTTTTATTACTGTGTAACCGGCGTCATTAAATATTCATTCATCTGATCGCTAAAACGCTGCCACAGAGGAGTCACTGTTTAATCAACGTGTCAGGCTTTCGTAATTAGTTTATGACGTACAGACGAGCCGGAGAACAAATCCATTTAATTTCCTGTTACATAGTATATCTTAGGTGGCAGATGAATGATATCGTTTCACGAGGTTTAATCATCTCTTTAATTAGCATAGGACCACTAAACGAACCCAAGCTAAATACTGCATGTCGCTTTAAGGCCAATAATTGCCGAGAAATGATTTTCTCTTGGGGATATAACAAGGGAATGGGTCGGGTCTCGAATACGAGCTTTGATAAAGAGAGAATAGTCCGGCATCAAGGCAGAGAGAAGAAAAGAGCAGGCCGATCATTTCTATGTATCACTGACCTGGAACCTGTCCATGTTCTCAGCAGGGCAGTGACAAAATACTAGAAGCGAAGACAATTTCTCCAAAAACCTACAGATATTTTGGGTGAATTTTACTAAGACTGGCCTGTCATTTTTCATTCTTAATGGAGGTGGACACTTTCTGGTCCAATATCTAATCTGCTAATTCCGTGATGCTCCCAATGAAGCCAATGGCCCCAGTTCATCATTTTGGTTTGGTTTTATTTTTTTACTTTTTTTTTTAATTGTTTTTTTTTGTCTTGTGTTATTCGTTGGAATTGTTGCTCCAAATTTTTAAAAATTTTGCACCATATCAAAAATGCCTTTTTTTCTTCTTGTTTTTTGCCTTTTATCTAGTTTGCAAAAATCACATAATCCTTTAAAATATAGCTCTCAACGCTGAACATTTGGTCAGAAAAAAAAATTCTGGCAGATGAAAAATTACTCTGAGGAAAGGAGGAATGGAGTACATGTGCACAAAAATTGAGCGACTTTTTAAAGGTCACAAATAGCAAAAAGCCCAGAAAACCCCCCCAAAATAACGACCACAACGGCAAACAGACAAAATAAAACAAAGCAGATGAACAAGTAGAAAATAGACTTCAAAGTATAAGCAAATGATAAGTAGATTTTGGCCCGAAAAAAAAAACAGGAAAAACAAGCCAATAGATAGGCGCAAAAGAACATGTGGTCAAAAGAACACGCATAATTCAAGTTCACTTGGGGGACAAAAATATAAAGTAAAAAAAATAATGTTTTTTAAAAATATAAAAAAAACTAAGAATTTGAATCAACTTCCGTTCCTTCCTTTGAAAATAAACATATTTGATATTGCCTCTTCCATAATATAGAAGATAAAGAAAAATCACAGTAAATGCCATAAAGCAAAAAAAAAAGAACTTAAAATGCCAGAATTGCCTTTTTTCTGTTGCCACGCCTACTCAAATAAATGCAATAAAACAAAAATCAAAACTTGTTTTGCTCCAAAATGGTACCAATAAAGACACTAGATCATCATGCAAAAAAAAAAAAAACCTTGCAAAGCTCCATTGACGAAACAAATACCAAAATTACTTATTTATTTGCAAATTTCACAATTTTTTTCATCAGTTAAACAAAAATAAATAAATAAACTTTACAGGATTGTTATCATTATAAATCCACTATCCTGGATAATCCTATTTCCTGGTCATTTTTATTCTATAATAATTGCTGTAAAAATAAAAACACCAAAAAACAATAGCTGAATTGTGCTTTTCATTTTAATTTTTTTTACCATTTTACTCCACTTGAAATTTTGTTTTTGTTTTTTCCCCAGTACATTATATATGAAAGTGAATGGTGTCAGAGGAAGGAAAAATTTTTAAAGTAAATTTTTTTTTAAAAAATTTGTCTTTGCAGTAAAGGGTTAAAGGGAACCTGTCACCAGGTTTGGCTGATATGAGACACGGTCACCACCTTTGAGGCCTGATATACCGCATTCTATAGTGTTGTATATTTGCCTCCAGCCCGACCTGAAAGATAAGAAAAATAACTTTTATTATACTTACCTGCGGGGCGATCCGATCCAAGGGGTGTTGCTGGTCTTGGTCCGTCGCCTTCCATCTTCTTGTGATGCCGTCCTCCTTTTTGTTGTGTGGTTGACACGTCCCTAGATCATCCACCCAGTCTCTCCGGCATCGCGCTCCTGCGCAGGTGTATTTCTCTGCCCTGTCGAGGGCAAAGCAAAATACTGCAGTGTGCAGGTGCCGGGAAAAGCCAGAACCCGGCGCATGTGCACTGCAGAACTTTCCTCTACCCTCAACCAACAGGGCAGAGAAGTACACCTGTACAAGAGAGCAATGCTGAGGAGACTGTGTGTACGACTCAGGGACTCGTCATCCACATGAAGCAAGGAGGAGGACGGGGATTGTAAGAAGATGAGAGGTGCTGGACCAGAACCAGTGATGCCTCTTGGACCAGACCGCCCCACAGGTGAGAATAATAAAAGGTCTTTTTCTTGTCTTGCAGGTAGGGTTGTGGGCAGAAATTTAACATTATAGAATTCTGTATATCAGGCCTGAAAGTTAGTGGTCTTGGTCAAGCCTGGTACCAGGTTCCTTTTAAAGGTGCCATATGATCATGGAGGCATGGCATGCAGATATATTATGGAGCTAAGACTGTTGTCTTATGTGGCACGGTGGATAAGAGCTGATATTAATGACCCAGGGGCAGTAACGAAGGCAGCTCTAATGGGCTCTTACTTACGAAGCACTTACTAATTTAGTCCACAGAGGAAACAAGTTTCCAACTTGGTATTCTACTACTACTTTTGAACCACTCTCCATAATCTTTAAAAATTCTTGGAGAACAGGAGAAGTCCCAGAAGACTGGAGAACAGCAAATGTTTTTCCTATCTTCAAAAAGTGGAAGAAGGTGGACCCAGGGAACTATAGGCCAGTGAGTCTGACGTCTATACCAGGAAAGATCTTTGAACAAATTATTAAACAACATGTATGTAAGTACCTGGATAAATGAAGTGATTAAACAGAGTCAGGATGGGTTTGTAATTAATAAGTCATGTCAGATTAACTTCATTTCCTTCTATGACAGAATCACTGACTGGGTGGATCAGGAAAATGCGGTAGATATAGTATATCCTGACTTCAGCAAAGCATTTGACAAAGTATCTCACACCATCCTTATTGAAAAATGACTAAGTATGGAATGGACAAGGCAACTGTTAGGTGGATTGATAACTGACTTAGTGATCGAACCCAAAGCGTGGATGGCTGCACATCCAGTTGGAAGAATGTCTTAAGTGGGGTACCACAAGGCTCTGTCCTGGGCCCTGTATTGTTCAACATCTTTATCAATGATCTAGATGAAGGAATTGAGGGTAAAACTGATTACATTTGCTGATGACACAAAGCTAGGAGGGATAGCTAATACTAAAGGAGAGAGAAAGGATTCAAAAAGATATAAATAAACTGGAGCAGTGGGCAGCAACTAACAGAATGGTTTTTAACAGGGAAAAATGCAAAGTACTACATCTGGGCAATAAAAATTTAAAAGCATATACAGAATGGGAGGAATAGGGCTAAGCAACTGCAGAAAAAGACTTGGGTATACTAATAGATCACAGACTGAACATGAGTCAACTGTGTGATGCAGCAGCTAAAAAGGCAAATACAATTCTGGGATGTATTAACTGAAGCATACAGTCTAGATCACGTGAAGTCATTATTGCCCTCTACTCCTCCTTGGTCAGGCCTCATCTGGAATACTGTGTCCTGTTTTGGGCACCACATTTAAAAAAAGACATCAACAAACTGGAGCAAATTCAGAGAAGAGTGACCAGAATGGTGACTGTTCCGCAAACCATGTCCTATGAGGAACATTTACAGGATTTGGAAATGTTTAGTTTGCAAAAAAGAAGACTGAGAGGAGACTTAATAGCTGTCTACAAATATGTCAAGGGCTGTCACATAAAGGATCATCTTTATTCTCATTTGCACAAGGAAAGATTAGAAGCAATGGGATGAAACTGAATGGGAGGAGACACAGATTAGATATTAGAAAAAACTTTTTGACAGGGTGATCAATGACTAGAACAGGCTGCCACGAGAGATGGTGAGTTCTCCTTCAATGGAAGTCTTCAAACCGAGGCTAGACAGACATTTGTCTATGATGATTTAGTGAATCCTGCTTTGAGCAGGAGGTTGGACCGGATGACCCAAGAGGTCCCTTCCAACTCTACCATTCTATGATTCTACTAATATGGCAGCTATTGTTACAGCCTGGAACACTTTTGTGCTTACGTGCGAGGATTCAGTAAATGATGAGGAATGGTCCCAAAGAACAAGGAGAAACCTTTAACTTCAGGAATTGGCGCGTAGATTGTGAGCCCTCGGGGGCAGGGTCCTCTCTACTCCTGTACCAGTTGTGACTTGTATTGTTTAAGATTATTGTACTTGTTTTTGTTATGTATACCCCTCCTCACATGTAAAGCGCCATGGAATAAATGGCGCTATAATAATATATAATAATAATCTCTCTGACCACATTCTTTTGAGGTTCTAGAAGAGATTAAAAAAATAATCAGAGATTCTACTTGCCTGTCTTCTTCCTAACCCTCACCTGTTCTGCTACTACATATCCCACCTGCTTCTACTCTTGACCCCACCAGTCTTTGGAGCTTCTTATTAACCCTCACAAGGACCTGTAGGGATCAATGCAGGTCATGGACGTCAATGACGTACAAACGGTCTAGGTGACATGAGATGTGTCGGAGGCCTATGTCTCAGTGCTGGAAGATCGGAGGAAACAAGAGGAACACCAGGTGAGGACCTGCGTTGGCAAGACAGTTGAGAAACAAGGGGAGGATAACATTTTTTGGGGGGTTAACCCCTTTAAGGACGCCAGATTATTTTGTTTTGGGGTCTGGAGCGTCGTAAACATCTTTAGAAAGCTATCGGAACACTTTTTGATTTCCAGTGAATAAATTTGATGCAAATCGAATTTCCAAGCCAAATTCAAACAAATTTGGAGGATTCACTTAACTAAAACGTTATTCTCCAAAATATAGAATTGTCCACTGTCTGCCTTTTACGTATGGATGGTACAGATCAATAGTTTAGAAGCGAGAAACCCGTTCACCTGATGTTGGAGACTTCTATGCAGATAATTATTTAGTTGAAGCTTTTAATTAACGAGACTAAATGAAATGAGACGACAGCCTTCATAAGGGGAACGATATGTAGATGTGATATGAAATGCAAAACGACAGTCATTTAATTAAAGTGAAAGGAAACATTAGATGCATAACGATTAGATTATTTCCCAGTAAATATAATTTTATAATTATTTTCTAATAAACTTCACCGCTCTATTGGATAATTTTTAATTTAATTTTAATGAATATTTTCCTAATCTCCTCCCACACGCAATTTACTGTTTAATTTCTACCGAACTGAAGAATTCACAAAAAAGGAATGCCAGACTAATATAATTCTACAACTTTTTCAGTTTAACATTCTTGTACATAGGAGCAGTATTATAGTAGTTATATTCTTGTACATAGGAGCAGTATTATAGTAGTTATATTCTTGTACATAGGAGCAGTATTATAGTAGTTATATTCTTGTACATAGGAGCAGTATTATAGTAGTTATATTCTTGTACATAGGAGCAGTATTATAGTAGTTATATTCTTGTACATAGGAGCAGTATTATAGTAGTTATATTCTTGTACATAGGGGCAGTATTATAGTAGTTATATTCTTGTACATAGGAGCAGTATTATAGTAGTTATATTCTTGTACATAGGAGCAGTATTATAGTAGTTATATTCTTGTACATAGGAGCAGTATTATAGTAGTTATATTCTTGTACATAGGAGCAGTATTATAGTAGTTATATTCTTGTACATAGGAGCAGTATTATAGTAGTTATATTCTTGTACATAGGAGCAGTATTATAGTAGTTATATTCTTGTACATAGGAGCAGTATTATTGTAGTTATATTCTTGTACATAGGAGCAGTATTATAGTAGTTATATTCTTGTACATAGGAGCAGTATTATAGTAGTTATATTCTTGTACATAGGAGCAGTATTATAGTAGTTATATTCTTGTATATAGGAGCAGTATTATAGTAGTTATATTCTTGTACATAGGGGCAGTATTATAGTAGTTATATTCTTGTACATAGGGGCAGTATTATAGTAGTAATATTCTTGTACATAGGAGCAGTATTATAGTAGTTATATTCTTGTACATAGGGGAAGTAATATACTAGTTATATTCTTGTATAATGGGGCAGTATTATAGTAGTTATATTCTTGTACATAGGGGCAGTATTATAGTAGTTATATTCTTGTACATAGGAGCAGTATTATAGTAGTTGTATTCTTGTACATAGGAGCCGTATTATAGTAGTTGTATTCTTTTACATAGGAGCAGTATTATAGTAGTTATATTCTTGCACATAGGGGCAGTATTATAGTAGTTATATTCTTGTACATAGGGGCAGTATTATAGTAGTTATATTCTTGTACATAGGGGACAGTATTATAGTAGTTATATTCTTGTACATAGGAGCAGTATTATAGTAGTTATATTCTTGTACATAGGGGCAGTATTATAGTAGTTATATTCTTGCACATAGGGGGCAGTATTATAGTAGTTATATTCTTGTACATAGGGGCAGTATTATAATAGTTATATTCTTGTACATACGAGCAGTATTATAGTAGTTATATTCTTGTACATAGGAGCAGTACTTTAGTAGTTATATTCTTGTACATAGGAGCAGTATTATAGTAGTTATATTCTTGTACATAGGAGCAGTATTATAGTAGTTATATTCTTGTACATAGGAGCAGTATTATAGTAGTTATATTCTTGTACATAGGAGCAGTATTATAGTAGTTATATTCTTGTACATAGGGGCAGTATTATAGTAGTGATATTCTTGTACATAGGAGCAGAATTATACGAGTTATATTCTTGTACATAGGAGCAGTATTATAGTAGTTATATTCTTGTACATAGGAGCAGTATTATAGTAGTTACATTCTTGTACATAGGAGCAGAATTATACGAGTTATATTCTTGTACATAGGAGCAGTATTATAGTAGTTATATTCTTGTATATAGGAACAGTATTATAGTAGTTATATTCTTGTACATAGGGGCAGTATTATAGTAGTTATATTCTTGTACATAGGAGCAGTATTATAGTAGTTATATTCTTGTACATAGGAGCAGTATTATAGTAGTTATATTCTTGTACATAGGGGCAGTATTCTAGTAGTTATATTCTTGTACATAGGAGCAGTATTATAGTAGTTATATTCTTGTACATAGGGGAAGTAATATACTAGTTATATTCTTGTATAATGGGGCAGTATTATAGTAGTTATATTCTTGTACATAGGGGCAGTATTATAGTAGTTATATTCTTGTACTTAGGAGCAGTATTATAGTAGTTGTATTCTTGTACATAGGAGCCGTATTATAGTAGCTGTATTCTTGTACATAGGAGCAGTATTATAGTAGTTATATTCTTGCACATAGGGGCAGTATTATAGTAGTTATATTCTTGTACATAGGGGCAGTATTATAGTAGTTATATTCTTGTACATAGGGGACAGTATTATAGTAGTTATATTCTTGTACATAGGAGCAGTATTATAGTAGTTATATTCTTGTACATAGGGGCAGTATTATAGTAGTTATATTCTTGCACATAAGGGCAGTATTATAGTAGTTATACTCTTGTACATAGGGGCAGTGTTATAGTAGTTGTATTCTTGTACATAGGGGACAGTATTATAGTAGTTATATTCTTGTACATAGGAGCAGTATTATAGTAGTTATATTCTTGTACATAGGGGACAGTATTATAGTAGTTATATTCTTGTACATAGGAGCAGTGTTATAGTAGTTATATTCTTGTACATAGGGGACAGTATGATAGTAGTTATATTCTTGTACATAGGGGCAGTATTATAGTAGTTATATTCTTGTACATAGGAGCAGTATTATAGTAGTTATATTCTTGTACATAGGAGCAGTATTATAGTAGTTATATTCTTGTACATAGGAGCAGAATTATACGAGTTATATTCTTGTACATAGGAGCAGTATTATAGTAGTTATATTCTTGTACATAGGAGCAGTATTATAGTAGTTACATTCTTGTACATAGGAGCAGAATTATACGAGTTATATTCTTGTACATAGGAGCAGTATTATAGTAGTTATATTCTTGTACATAGGAGCAGTATTATAGTAGTTATATTCTTGTACATAGGAGCAGTATTATAGTAGTTATATTCTTGTACATAGGAGCAGTATTATAGTAGTTATATTCTTGTACATTGGAGCATTGTTATAGTAGTTATATTCTTGTACATAGGGGACAGTATTATAGTAGTTACATTCTTGTACATAGGAGCAGAATTATACGAGTTATATTCTTGTACATAGGAGCAGTATTATAGTAGTTATATTCTTGTACATAGGAGCAGTATTATAGTAGTTATATTCTTGTACATTGGAGCAGTGTTATAGTAGTTATATTCTTGTACATAGGGGACAGTATTATAGTAGTTATATTCTTGTACATAGGAGCAGTATTATAGTAGTTACATTCTTGTACATAGGAGCAGAATTATACGAGTTATATTCTTGTACATAGGAGCAGTATTATAGTAGTTATATTCTTGTACATAGGAGCAGTATTATAGTAGTTATATTCTTGTACATAGGAGCAGTATTATAGTAGTTATATTCTTGTACATAGGAGCAGTATTATAGTAGTTATATTCTTGTACATAGGAGCAGTATTATAGTAGTTACATTCTTGTACATAGGAGCAGTATTATAGTAGTTACATTCTTGTACATAGGAGCAGTATTATAGTAGTTATATTCTTGTACATAGGAGCAGTATTATAGTAGTTATATTCTTGTACATTGGAGCAGTGTTATAGTAGTTATATTCTTGTACATAGGGGGCAGTATTATAGTAGTTATATTCTTGTACATAGGGGGCAGTATTATAGTAGTTATATTCTTGTACATAGAGGCAGTATTATAGTAGTTATATTCTTGTACATAGGGGCAGTATTATAGTAGTTATATTCTTGTACATAGGGGACAGTATTATAGTAGTTATATTCTTGTACATAGGAGCAGTATTATAGTAGTTACATTCTTGTACATAGGAGCAGAATTATACGAGTTATATTCTTGTACATAGGAGCAGTATTATAGTAGTTATATTCTTGTACATAGGAGCAGTATTATAGTAGTTATATTCTTGTACATAGGAGCAGTATTATAGTAGTTACATTCTTGTACATAGGGGCAGTATTATAGTAGTTATATTCTTGTACATAGAGGCAGTATTATAGTAGTTACATTCTTGTACATAGGAGCAGTATTATAGTAGTTATATTCTTGTACATAGGAGCAGTATTATAGTAGTTATATTCTTGTACATAGGAGCAGTATTATAGTAGTTATATTCTTGTACATTGGAGCAGTGTTATAGTAGTTATATTCTTGTACATAGGAGCAGTATTATAGTAGAGCAAAAAAAGGGGAGAAGCCAGCGCAGCCTAAGGTTAAGACGCAATACATAAAGTGCAAATGCACATATTAATTTCTAACTGTATTATCAAAATGAGACATTTAGCAAACAATTGATCAATTCTTTGAGCCACCCCGCCTCTTCACGGCAATCTCATATTGGGGCAGTCCTACACTACGTTTTTTATATTCGCTGTGCCATAAAGGCCTCCTAAATGAACTAAAAGCAAGACCACATTAAAAGCATGCTGTACCTGGAGCATTACTGAGTCACCCCCATGGCGCCAGAGTAGGCAAGCGAGGATAAAGGTTGACCAGGTCCAGACAGACATTTCAGATCCAACCTCCACACTGCCCATCCAGAGCCACAGATGAAGAGTGAGACAGGCTGAGGCACAGGTGCCTGGTTATGTGCGCCATTCTTTCTGTGTCTCAGTGATTGATAGGCTGCTGTACACACACACAGCAGCCCTGCCCTGCCTCAGGCTTGGTTTAATTTTGCACCTGTGCCTCAGCCTGTCTCACTCTTCCTCTGTGGCTCTGGATGGGCAGTGTGGAGGTTGGATCTGAAATGTCTGTCTGGACCTGGTCAACCTTTATCCTCGCTTGCCTACTCTGGCGCCATGGGGGTGACTCAGTAATGCTCCAGGTACAGCATGCTTTTAATGTGGTCTTGCTTTTAGTTCATTTAGGAGGCCTTTATGGCACAGCGAATATAAAAAACGTAGTGTAGGACTGCCCCAATATGAGATTGCCGTGAAGAGGCGGGGTGGCTCAAAGAATTGATCAATTGTTTGCTAAATGTCTCATTTTGATAATACAGTTAGAAATTAATATGTGCATTTGCACTTTATGTATTGCGTCTTAACCTTAGGCTGCGCTGGCTTCTCCCCTCTTTTGCTCCAGTACTATAGTAGTTACATTCTTGTACATAGGGGCAGTATTATAGTAGTTATATTCTTGTAGATAGGGCAGCATTATAGTAGTTATATTCGTGTATAATGGGGCAGTATTATAGTAGTTATATTCTTGTACATAGGGGCAGTATTATAGTAGTTATATTCTTGTATATAGGAGCAGTATTATAGTAGTTATATTCTTGTACATTGGAGCAGTGTTATAATAGTTATATTCTTGTACATAGGAGCAGTATTATAGTAGTTATATTCTTGTACATAGGAGCAGTATTATAGTAGTTACATTCTTGTACATAGGAGCAGTATTATAGCAGTTATATTCTTGTACATAGGGGGCAGTATTATAGTAGTTATATTCTTGTGCATAGGGGCAGTATTATAGTAGTTATATTCTTGTGCATAGGAGCAGTATTATAGTAGTTATATTCTTGTACATAGGAGCAGTATTATAGCAGTTATATTCTTGTACATAGGAGCAGTATTATAGTAGTTATATTCTTGTACATGGGGCAGTATTATAGTAGTTATATTCTTGTACATAGGAGCAGTATTATAGTAGTTATATTCTTGTACATAGGAGCAGTATTATAGTAGTTATATTCTTGTACATAGGAGCAGTATTATAGTAGTTATATTCTTGTATATAGGAGCAGTATTATAGTAGTTATATTCTTGTACATAGGAGCAGTATTATAGTAGTTATATTCTTGTACATAGGAGCAGTATTATAGTAGTTATATTCTTGTACATAGGAGCAGTATTATAGTAGTTATATTCTTGTATATAGGGGGTAGTATTATAGTAGTTATATTCTTGTACATAGGAGCAGTATTATAGTAGTTATATTCTTGTACATAGGAGCAGTATTATAGTAGTTATATTCTTGTATATAGGAGCAGTATTATAGTAGTTATATTCTTGTACATAGGAGCAGTATTATAGTAGTTATATTCTTGTACATAGGAGCAGTATTATAGTAGTTATATTTTTGTACATAGGAGCAGTATTATAGTAGTTATATTTTTGTACATAGGAGCAGTATTATAGTAGTTATATTCTTGTACATAGGAGCAGTATTATAGTAGTTATATTCTTGTATATAGGGGGTAGTATTATAGTAGTTATATTCTTGTACATAGGAGCAGTATTATAGTAGTTATATTCTTGTACATAGGAGCAGTATTATAGTAGTTATATTCTTGTATATAGGAGCAGTATTATAGTAGTTATATTCTTGTACATAGGAGCAGTATTATAGTAGTTATATTCTTGTACATAGGAGCAGTATTATAGTAGTTATATTCTTGTACATAGGAGCAGTATTATAGTAGTTATATTTTTGTACATAGGAGCAGTATTATAGTAGTTATATTCTTGTACATAGGAGCAGTATTATAGTAGTTATATTCTTGTACATAGGAGCAGTATTATAGTCGTTATATTCTTGTACATAGGAGCAGTATTATAGTAGTTATATTCTTGTACATAGGGGCAGTATTACAGCAGTTATATTCCTGTACATAGAGGGCAGTACTCGGGTATTAAATAGACATTCTTGGTAAGGCATCCATTAGCATTCTGTGTACACTGTGCAGAATTATTAAACAATTTGTATATTTCATAAACTCCCGTCAAAGTTTTTATCCCCTTAATACTGTATATTGCAGTCATCATATTATACTGCACTATAAACTTACAATTGCTCATTTTGCCTTTCTACACAAGTAATTCTTCTGTTTTTTATAACGTCTATGACATCACATGATTAAAAACTGACTAGCTGAATCCTATGTCCCTGGCAGGAAAAAGAGATTTCCTGTTTATACATCGAGCAGGGAAAAGTGAAGCATTATCTGAGTAGAAAGGCGATTGTGTGTATAATATTGTGTGTATATTGTGTATATATTGTCTGCACTCTCCTTTATTTTTACATAGAGAAATAGTGCAACATTCATTTCCCATCTAATGATATGAGAGTACTTAAAACAAGCCAGGACAACCTCTCTGCGCAGAAGCTAGTATTATTATTATTGTGTTATAGACCTCTTCAGTAATTCTGCTTTCTGTGTCCTGAAATGTATAACATATTTTCTTGTATATGGGTTCGTGAGGACGCCCATTGTAAATATCGCACACCAGACAGCGGGCGCTCCGAGTCTACTTGTGGCCTCATTACTCATCCCTATAATTTGCAGTGTCGGTGTGCAGCACTTTTCTTGCTCCATCCATTCTCATTTGTTATGTGTCAGCTCAGTAATTTTGCTCCGATCTCTCCTGGCTCTTTAGAATGATAACCTTACCGCCACTAAACCTCGGTCGCACGGAAAACCAACAAACAAGATGTCGTGGGCGCAGTGTCATCTACAACCTAAATTGGATCTAAATATTTGATGCACTTTCTTGTTAAATCCTCCCTGCTCTTAAAGGGACGACCGAGGTTGGCAAACTTTTTTGTGCGGTGTCCCGACTTGACATCCAGATTGCATCCCTTGCAATGAAGCTTGAAATCTTCAACTTTCCTGCAGATATCTTTGCACCATTTGATGGTGAGACTGCAGCCGAAATGTCCCATGACGATGTTTCCTTGGGATTAGTGATGAGCGAGCGTGCAGGGATAAGATGTTATACGCCCATGGTCGGGTGCTAACCGAGTGTCTTTGCCGTGCTCGAAAGATATGTCCGAATCAATGTGGCCAACCTGAAATTTGTAGCTGCTTAGCTGGTGCACCTGTGAGCACAATATACATACGTGGTACCGACCGGCGAATTTGGTGGACCCAATGGGAACTGGCTTCTTTTTTTTCCCCTCGAAGTTACACCCTAGAAATAACAATGGCGTAGCTAATTACAAATGGTGACAGGACTGTAGATTCATCTCTGCATTTCCACACTCCTGCATTGGTCACTATCCGAGGTCCTGTGGGACAAGTGTCACACCAGGCAAATGTGACAAATCTGCCAACTATATCTGATTCCTGTTCTAGGAGGACACAATAGTTGGGCGTCTCGGGTACGTGTCTGTAACATCGAAAGCAAGGAAATTAACTTAAAGGGGTTGTCCAGGAGTTTAATATTGATGGTCTATCCTTAGGATAAGTCAATAGTGTCTGGTCACTGGGGGTGCAACACCCGACACCCCCGCCGATTAGCTGTTCCCGCTGTTGGTGGTGGCTGGATCTGCTCAGTTGTGGATCTGCACAGCTCCGTTGTTGAATAGTGGCCGTGGCCAGATACTGCACATCTTCCCCTGATTGATTTGAATAGGAGCAAATTCCAGCCTCGGCCAATATACTGTCGATGGAGCTGTGCAGCTCCAACACGGGCAACAGCTGATCGGTGGGGGTGCCGGGTGTCGCACTCTCACCAATCAGACATTAATGACCTAATCTAAGGCCATCGATATCTGGTCACTTGCGTTACATAATAGATAATTTCTGCAATTAAAATATAAGGGGTTCATGTTTACATTAATTTTAAAGCTCAGGATCTTAGGTTTCAAATAATACCATATTCATAGGTACAGTACTCTGTTAAAGTTGGCGGGCAAGACAAAAAGCTTTACTTCCTAGGTGTGTGTCTGTGTAGAACACACAGCACAGGAACTTTTCTTCATGTTATCACTCTCCTTACCAATGGCAGTTTCTTACTGTCACCTCTCCACCTATACAGCCTCCATTAACCCCATTAATTTTATCATTCTTTTTACAAATTGCAGCTTGTTGTCATTTCTCTCTCTGTACAGCCTCTAGAGAGCCCAGTAGACGAGACAGGAACTTTCCTTTCTTCATGTTATCACCCTCCTTACTAATCACAGTCTGTTTCTATCACCTCTAGAGCCTCCATTGACCCCAAATGAAATTACAGGAACTTTTTTTCATGTTGTCATCTGTGATGAGGGAGCAGCCGCCATCTTGGATACGGGCATACTAGCAGAGATTGGCGTGACTCCATTTTGTCTCCTGGTCACAGGTCTGCAGAGATGAGCGCTCCTGGTCCCCACCTTTTCTCATGAATACAGTTCCTTTTAGCATGGTAATGGAATTAAGCTCAGTGTAGCAGGCAGAAGGTACTTCAAGGCTCAATGAGGAAGCCACACCAGCAGGGGACACCTGTACTTGGGGGCTCAATTAAAGGAGGCATGTCAAGTGGCTACAGGATACACGTCCATTGTGGCCTTCCAGTCGAACCGTCTCCAACATGGAATCTTGAATTATGGACGCATCGTCCGAGGTACAGGCTCATAAAAAATATCCCCCTCGCCCCAAAGAAATTGCGCATCTGACAGTGCAACTGTCCGTGGGAGTTCTGGAACCTGAGATATGGAGATTAGCCTCCCAAGCCTCCCACAGCAAACGAATGGGTCCGGGTTTGGTCCCTGGGCGACCGGCAGAACAAACCTCGTGTGCTGGTACCACCCATGTGCTGATCCGATCTTCCTGAGCACAGTTATTCCATATATTAGATATTGAGCACAGATTTTGCAGTTAAGCTGAGGGGTGGAGATTTCAGCCCACCCAGTTACAGGGGGGAGGGACATAGAAGGTTTAAGAGCTGAGGACACTTGGAGAGTGTCACTCACTGAACAGAAGAAGATGATGATGAGCTAAGGAACAGGGCATATGCCAGCCAGAGGGGAACAAGCACACGCTTTCTGGGGGCTGCCCGGCAACTAAGTCTCGTACCTGTGGAACGCAGAGCTCCCCGGCCTCCACAAGCGACCTTCAACCTGGTAAATTGACCTCCAGCTTTATACCTTTAAGCCTTGTCTTATGATTGTTATATTTTACTCAGACTGTAACTCTTGATATATTTTAACTGTATATTTCTTGTAAATACCTAGTGCGCCCTTAAGGCAATTAAATCATAAATTAGTTTTGGGCTGATCCTTTTACTCTGGTTGCAAATCTTAGAATACCCAGCGGGTAACAGGGCAGTCTCCCCCGCATTTGCTCTAGGTGCAGTTCCCTTATTGACCTGAGAGACAAAGGGGGCGCCGGAGAGTTGTGCCAGTGTAGTGACGTCACGGATTGGTGACGTGGGAGGAACCTGGTTTCCTTCACATCATCTATTTTATAATTTGCAATTTGTCAATATTATGTTTCTCTCTGTACAGCCCACAGTGGCCCCCAAGGGTGATACATGAACTTTTATTCTTCATGCTCTCCAATTGTACTTTGTTACTGTCACTTCTCCACCTGTAGATCCCGCAGTGACCGCAGATGAGCAAACAGGATGTTTAGAGCTTCAGTGACATCAGAGAAACATACAGCAACTCTTCTTCATGTTGTCACCCTCCTTACTAATCACAGTCTATTACTTTCACCTCCCCCCAGTAAAACCTCAAGTGACATCAGGTGAGATTCCAGGAACTTTCCTTCATGTTGTCACCCACCTTACTAATCACAATCTATTACTTTCCCCTCTCCACCAGTAGAGCCTCCAGTCGCCTCATTTCAGAGTCTAGGAACTTTTCTTCATGTTGTCACCCACCTTACTAATCACAATCTATTACTTTCCCCTCTCCACCAGTAGAGCCTCCAGTCGCCTCATTTCAGAGTCTAGGAACTTTTATTCATGTTGTCACCCACCTTACTAATCACAATCTATTACTTTTACCTCTCCACCAGTAAAGCCTCCAGTAACCTAGGTGGGATTCCAGGAACTTTTCCTCATGTTATCATCTCTTTATCTGTACTAAAGGGAAGATTCGGTAAATTTTATTAATGTTTCTTTATTTCCTTTCTAGTTAAAAAAAAATCAATCAGAGAGTGTCACATATAGAGGGGATAGAATGATGGGCTATGATGTGGTGTTTACTGGTATATGGGTCATGAAGAATTTTTATTTTTGGTGAATATATGATGATGTATCTCTATAAACCTAAGCATAATTGGCATGTGTAAAGTATGCACATCCTGAGCTTTGATTTTTACAAAGTTTTCTACGTCTTTGTTTTTTTTACTTGGGTCAATCTTTTAACAATAAACAAACATTTTGTACAAAATGCAGAAAAATTCATGATGACAAGTGGAAGATGTACAATTTCACAGCAGCCATGTAAATGTATAGATGACCATGTAACACATGTATGTACACAGCTTCACCTATTGGAGCGATATAAATGCACATGCAGCTAGCGCCCCCTACAGGTACATGCTGCAATCAGCATTTAGCAAATTTGCTTATTTTGTTGAGAGCAATGTAACAGAACTTTCACCAATTTTGTAGATTTCTGCGTATAATTTGCTGCCATTTACACTCACAGTGCGTCTATACATATAAGTAATATTAGAAAGGGAATAAACTTTCACATCTTGCTGCCTTCCTGGTAACGGGGTAACTTGCGTCCTGCAGCACGTCCCATTGTTTCCTATGTGCCCCGGCTTGTGCTTGTATCATTCCTCAGTATTTTGTGTGCATCTTGGATGTTCTTCGTGGCTGTCCCCTTGGCCGCCGCACATATGCTGTCCCTCATGCGTCCTCATTTAGCTACAAGGATGAACAGAACGTGGCTCGGATCTAAATTTGTGCAATGAAGCTGCCAGCGGGCGAATCTCATCCTCCCACAAATGTTTGAGCTTCGCTGGCTCCCGAATGTAATTACGTAAAATTCATAATGTGGCTAAGAGTCACTGGGAAGAAGATGGAGAAGTCCCTGCGCTCGATAATTGGGTAAATCATGCAGCTTCATTCTTCACTATTGCAGAGGATAAATAAGGAGCTAGAGATGTAGCAGAGCTGAGCGCGTCAGTGCAGCAGAGCAGAGGTAATCACTGTACAAGGCATTCAGGCAATCAAGGTCCATATGAAGAAAAATGTCCACGCCTGGATTCACGACATAATGTCATGTTATGATGTGTGATAACAATGGGTTCATTTATGTATTATCCCTGTAATGTGACATCACTGTGTGCATTATCCCTGTACTGTGACATCACTGTGTATATTATCCCTGTACTGTGACATCACTGTGTGTATTATCCCTGTACTGTGACATCACTGTGACTTATCCCTGTACTGTGACATCACTGTGTATATTATCCCTGTACTGTGACATCACTGTGTGTATTATCCCTGTACTGTGACATCACTGTGTATATTATCCCTGTACTCTGACATCACTGTGTTTATTATCCCTGTACTGTGACATCACTGTGTGTATTATCCCTGTACTGTGACATCACTGTGTATATTATCCCTGTACTGTGACATCACTGTGTGTATTATCCCTGTACTGTGACATCACTGTGACTTATCCCTGTACTGTGACATCACTGTGTATATTATCCCTGTACTGTGACATCACTGTGTGTATTATCCCTGTACTGTGACATCACTGTGTATATTATCCCTGTACTCTGACATCACTGTGTTTATTATCCCTGTACTGTGACATCACTGTGTGTATTATCCCTGTACTGTGACATCACTGTGTTTATTACTTCTGAACTGTGACATCACTGTGTTTATTACTTCTGAACTGTGACATCACTGTGTGTATTATCCCTGTACTGTGACATCACTGTGTTTATTACTTCTGAACTGTGACATCACTGTGTTTATTACTTCTGAACTGTGACATCACTGTGTGTATTATCCCTGTACTGTGACATCACTGTGACTTATCCCTGTACTGTGACATCACTGTGTATATTATCCCTGTACTGTGACATCACTGTGTGTATTATCCCTGTACTGTGACATCACTGTGTATATTATCCCTGTACTCTGACATCACTGTGTTTATTATCCCTGTACTGTGACATCACTGTGTGTATTATCCCTGTACTGTGACATCACTGTGTTTATTACTTCTGAACTGTGACATCACTGTGTTTATTACTTCTGAACTGTGACATCACTGTGTGTATTATCCCTGTACTGTGACATCACTGTGTGTATTATCCCTGTACTGTGACATCACATTGTGCATTATCCCTGTACTGTGACATCACTGTGTGCATTATCCCTGTACTGTGACATCACTGTATCTATTTCTCTGTACTGTCAGGAAGGGTCTTTTCTCTTTAGTGTGTGCAGGCGAGTCTTTTTCTTTATAGAAAATGGGACTGGTCTTTGTCTGTTTACAGGGAGTTGGGAAGGGTTTTATTTTCTCTTCATAATGTGGGGAGGGTCTTTTTTCTCTATACAGGGAGGGGGCGGGTCTTTGTCGCTATACAAGTAGGGGGGCAGGTCTTTGTCATTATACAGAGAGGGGGCAGGTGTTTGTCACTATACAGGGCGGGGAGGGTCTTTGTCGCTATACAGGGAGGGGGCAGGTCTTTGTCGCTATACAGGGAGGGGGACGGGTCTTTGTCGCTATACAAGGAGGGGGTGGATCTTTGTCATTATACAGGGAGGGGGTGGGTCTTTGTCGCTATACAGGGAGGGGGGTGGCTCTTTGTCATTATACAGAGAGGGGGCAGGTGTTTGTCACTATACAGGGCGGGGAGGGTCTTTGTCGCTATACAAGGAGGGGGGCAGGTCTTTGTCGCTATACAGGGAGGGGGCGGGTCTTTGTCGCTATACAGGGAGGGGGGTGGGTCTTTGTCATTATACAGAGAGGGGGCAGGTCTTTGTCACTATACAGGGCGAGGAGGGTCTTTGTCATTATACAGAGAGGGGGCAGGTCTTTGTCACTATACAGGGCGAGGAGGGTCTTTGTCGCTATACAGGGTGGGCGTGGGTTTTTGTCGCTATACAGGGAGGGGGGTGGGTCTTTGTCTCTGCTCCTGGTCTACTGTCTCTCAGACAGCATACATTTATAACACAGAGGCAGCTTTCAGCTTTGGGCAGGCAAATCATTGGATGGTGTCAGGAACAATGTATTATGAGGTAAAGGAAGGTGCAGTACCTACAGTGCTGGCAGAATGCTGAAGAATAGGGAAAGTGTTAATTGAATATTAGGGGGCATATTAGATTGCTATGTGCACCAAAGCAGTTTTAGCTTGTTGCAGGTGACAAGGGTATCACGTTTGTGTTTTTCTATAGGTTTTGTCGAAAACGAGAAGCGCACCTTGAGGCCAAAATAAACCCAATCTATCTAATCAGTATTTTCAATTGGGCATCCTGCATGCGACACCTCCCACCTCGGCTTCCCGGACCCCAATGAATAAGTTTTTAAAGAAATCTGAGATGTGGCGGTTACCTACAATTGAACATCAATTTTCTCCATCTAGTTCTAGTCCAACGTAAAGCGGTGAGTTATGTCAGATACCAAACTGGGCTCTGCTACATCATCGTATGTGACTGCGTAATGCAGGACCGAGCCGTAAACAAATTTCCATCCTCAGTTTTTGTTTTTAATATTCTGGAAGTCATAAAGGAGACGTGCGTTAGATCCAGGTCATTATGGGAACGGATTGCACTGAAATGTCGCTACATCAACCCTCCTGGAGATTGTTTCTATATACACACATACAATGGTGGCCGCTATTAGGATGCTAATATTATGTATGAAATGCAGACTGTAACCCCGCTGTGCAAATACATCAATATCCCCGAATGTTCCCAGATTGACATAAGATGTAGTACAGGTTGGATGTGTGATGGGTGCGCGCCGCCGTCTGTACATAGATGAAACGTTTCACTTAAAGCCGGGGAGCAATCATTCTGCACGGTTATAGGATGACGGCACTTTACCATCATTTCCAAGGACAGCGAGGATGTATCATGTGTGGAGTAGTTATGGAGACCCGTGTAGGACTGCATTCTCAATCATCAAGTGATTATCGGCCTCTTTAAAGGACATTTCTTCCATAGTAAAAAATAAAATTGCCCCAGTGAAATCCTCGGCGCATTTCTTACGTATAGGATATCCTTTGCTTGACAACTTTTTGAAATTTTGGTAAAAAAAAAAAGTTCTATGTTACCACTCCTGATTGTACAAACTCCGTGTGTGTCTGGCCCTCCGAGGTCAGCCTGATGATGAAGGATCTTGGCTCCAAGGACAGAAAATCTTCAACAAGGCCCCAGGCGGCTTTTCCTTTGCCGTGGAAATTGATCAAAAGGAATCCTAGAGGTATTCCTTTTTTCTCCTAGAAAGCCATCCACAACCTGTCTCCTCCATACATCTGTGTCCTCGTCTCCCGGTACTTACCTTCATGCAACCTTCAATCCTCACAAGATCTCCTTCTCTACTCCCCTCTTATCTATTCTTCCCACAACCGCATCCAAGACTTCTCCTATCCTTCCCCCATACTCTGGAACTCTCTACCCCAACACATCAGACTCTCGCCTACCATGGAAACCTTCAAAAAGAGCCTGAAGACCCACCTCTTCCGACAAGCCTACAACCTGCAGTGATCCTCAACCTACTGAACCGCTAGTGACACCCAACGGTGACAACCAATATGTCCACCATTACAGCTCTCACACGCTCCTGTGACTAAGACTCCAGAATTGAAAATCTCTGTAGAATACTTCCCAACCGTGCCTTTTTGGACCTCAAATGTGCCTCAAATTTGAGGATTTTTGAGAGGTTTACAGGAAGATCTAAAAGTCCACTGAACTGGGATACACATTTTGAGAGTATGTATGTAACGAAACTAGGGCAATAGTATAGGGAGTGCAACACGGGCAATTGCCCAAGGGCTGGTCATGTTTTTTTGCCATACACATCAGTCATGGAGTCAAATGATACCATCAGATGCCCCATGAACAATGACAAATATATATTTTTTCCCAAAATGTCCCGACTTTCTGTGTCTGGGTGGTTGGACCATAGGTGCAACCTATGCTTAGGCGAGAGGTCCACCATCTTGAATTTATTGTGGAGTAGCCACAGGTTGCACGAGGGGAAGAGGGCTCTCATGCCAAACCAATAAATTAGCTTCTGGCTCTTAAATACCCAGTAATTGTAAGCCATGGGACTCCTCATCTCAGTCATAGACTGTAGCTAGCCTTCAGAGGTATTCCCATGTCATTATATGATGGAATATCTCTGGGAATTACCATCACTTTATGACAAGGGTTCCGTCCTCTGAGAAAGAACGGAACGTAGAACTGTGTCAGCAGCTGTTGTCTCTGCACATCAGAACAGAACTACATCCGACCCCATTCCCAGGATTGTTGTGAATCCCAGAGATCAGACCCCCACCGACCAGAGCGTTGGGGTACAACACTCTTACAATATGTCATCATTTAATGAGGTAGGAATAACTATTTAATGCCATTGTCAATTTTTCTACGACAGGTTCCAGGTTCTAGCCATCCAAACCGGTTTCTCCGTAGTACTGCCATAGCTATGTCCGCACCTATGGAGGTGCTGCATTATATCAGCATTATATGTTTACATTATACAGAAAAATAAAAATAGGTAGACAACTCTTTTAACGTAGTTTTCCACTTTCCAAAATGTGATCCCCAAACGATTGGATACCAGTTAAAAAAAACAAGATAGTTCTCATCTTCCCTGACTTCCTCCACTTCTCCAGTTTCTATGTCCTAACTACAGTGGACGTCACCGCTGCAGCCAATCATTTTCCTATGTGGCTCTTGTTGGCCTCATCTGCAGTGATGATCATGACTGCTGCAGCCAAAACATAGAGACTGGACTAGTTTCTGGTGCCAGGGCAGGAACGGGGAAGTGTGACAACTATCGGAATTTGTTGTTTTGCTTTTTTTTTTTTACAAGTATTGAAACGTTTGAGGATTACTTTGTTAGAAAAAAATGCAACCTCTTGTATAACTGTAAGTGCACAGTGTGCAAATATGGTAAATCCACCTCTTAATTACGGTAATAAGGACATGCATTTTTTGCAAAATGCTGTAATGCAGTGCACGTAGTATAAAGTGCCCCGGGCACCTGTATTCCTGGAAAGCTGACCTTTAAAATCCCGCATTTGCATTTTAATGGACAGATGTCCAAGATGCCAGTCCTTTTACTGTCCGCTGTCATTACTGTCCGCTGATGATTCTATCCAGGGCATTACACAATGCATCTTCAAAGGGAGCAGTAATTAATAAAAGTCTGGCATTCTACCAACAGGACGGCGGGCACCCACCGATTGGCACAACTCATCTCCGGGCCCCTGAACCTCTTCCTACAGGTGAGCGATTTTTGTCATTGTGTTATAATGTACGCCTCCATAATATGCAGCTCAGAATCCTAATTCTATCAGTGCTACTTCAGGAGTGACAGCTATTGCTCGCAGTCTCTTCCTTGGTAGATTTTTAATAAAGTGCAATTTGTTTTCTTTTTTTTTTTTTGGAGTCATTTATTTTTCATCTGGCAATAAACAGAGACACTTCAGCGCCATATGCTAGGATAAAATGAGATCCGAGTACGCAGGCAGCGACTTGTACGGAAGGTTTTTCATTAAAGGGGAGAAGAAATATTTTATGAGGTGTTAATATAACGGTAGCGATCTATTATCTGTTCTTACACGTTTCGTAGGATGAAACGCGTGTCACACCGAGCTGTCAAAATGAGCTTAAACTGAGCTTCCATTTAAATCTGAATGTGCGCTGAATAATGAGAAGAATGAATCAATATGGAAAGCAGATGAAATCTATAATAATAATAATAATCTTTATTTATATAGCGCCAACATATTCCGCAGCGCTTTACAGTTTAACAGTTTCAAACACAAAAGTCATAAGTAACAACGTTAACAATACAATAATTAAAGCAAAATAAGACGACCCTGCTCGTGAGAGCTTACAATCTACAATGAGGTGGGGGAGATACAAAGTACAGGTGTGTATTTACAATGATGTATTTACAATCATGGTCCAGCCATCTTCAGGGGTTGGGGAATAGATGGGGATAGTGAATGGGCTACACACAAACATAACAAAACTTTGATTAGTGAACGTGATAGGCCGCTCTGAACAAATGTGTTTTGAGCGAGCGCCTAAAACTATGCAAATTATGGATGGTCCTAATATCTTGGGGTAGAGCATTCCAGAGGATTGGCGCAGCACGGGAGAAGTCTTGGAGTCGGGAGTGGGAGGTACGGACTAGTGCAGAGGTTAGCCGAAAGTCATTTGCAGAGCGCAGTGGTCTGTTAGGCTGATAGACAGAAATGAGGGAGGAGATGTAAGGGGGTGCCGCACTCTATATCTAAATCTATAGAAATACAAAGATTTTATTGTCATTTACATGTATCCGTTCATCCAGCATCATTTCTTCTATCTGTCAGTGAAGGGTATGTAGCCTATTGCACCAGGTTTTGTACTGCTCCAATACATTTAAAATAAAGAAGAGCAACTTTCCATATGTCTCCATTACACGTCTCCTGATAGCTTGTGTGTCCAGCTCCTATGCAGACTGATGTGTCTCCGTGGTTACAGACTACAAACACGGACTGTGTACTCTGATCCTTGCAATCATATTTCACAGTCTTCTGTATCCTCTTCTTCCTGATTTAGAGTTGTTCCAGCATCATTGTTGGGGTCTGCTATAATGGCACTAGCTCATATTTCTCCCAGAAAGTTCAGGTTTCTGTAACACCCCAGGTAACCGGTTGTTACAGTGATGTTACCTTCCTTTCGGGGAGGGTGATATCATGAGTGGAGGCAAGGAGGATTCTCTTTACCAGGTAAGCACACACATGCAACACAATCTGAATCCAGGCCAGGAGGGGGAGCTCAGGACCCAGATTCAGGGGAGCTTCCCTCAGCTTTAAGTATCCTGGCCTGGAGGAGGGGTTAGCCATTTGGAGGGAGAGAGCGGAGGAAGATAGTTGGTCCAGGGAGACCTAGGAAAAGGAAGTCTGTGAAGCAGACAGCGGAGCCGTGCAACCAGGACTGTGCTGTGGCTCCTGGGAAGAGGAGAACCTGAAGGGTTGTTGTGTGCAGTGGAGCATTGAGGAAAGGAGCACAGGAGTGGAACAAGGCTCAGAGGGGAACTGTGACCGGGCACCTTCTGAACTGAAGTGCAGAAACCGGGTACCGGGAGCCCAAGGCTTTTTGGGACTCTAAGGCTAGGTTCACATTGCGTTAATGGGTTAACGCTAACGGACAATGTTGCACGGCGAAAATGTCGCAATTAACGCCGTGCAACAGGTCCGTTAGCGCACCCATTGACAGCAATGTTATTTCTGCCTGTAACGCATCACTAGCACGTGCCATTTTTGGCACGCGCTAGCGATGTGCCGTTCTTTTGTGACGGAACTCAGACGCTGCTTGCAGCGTCCGAGGTCCATCCCTCACTAGCGCAGATCGGGGATCTGCGCTAGCGGGGACGGCGAACGCGGACCAAAAAGAAACATTGCGTTAGCGCAATCCGCTAGCGCTATGCGCTTAACAGATTGCCCTAATGCAATGTGAACCTAGCCTAAGACACATAGCAGAACCGGAGGGCGCTAGACTACACGTTAACAGCCCGCACCAAGCCTGCGGTACAGCAATACTTTAAGAGCCCAGGTCTTGGTAGAGATCCTTTAAAAAGGCTCAAACTGCCTACTGTGCAGGCAACTTCCCCAGGACAGGAGAGAGGATTCCTTGCCAGCAAGCTACAAGCAGCAGGGACCTCGTCATCTTAGCACAAGTAGGAAAGGCTTACAGACCTCACCTGGGAGAGGGATCACCTTTGCCTCCAACCCAGCCGGACCATGTCACCATCTGTGCCTGGTACCCTGGACTGTGGACTACCACCAGTAAACCAGGTAAAGATTTTACAACTTGTGTCCTCCACTTATTCATCGGCATACAACACCACCAGCGCTCACAGCCCCAGCGGAGCCGGAAGGAGTGACGCTGCTGCGGGAGATGGCACCAGCGACAGATTCGGAGCCTGCACCTGTAACCCCGACAGAGCCAGAAAGTAAGGCACTGCCGGAAAGTGAGACGACACCGACGGAGAACCTGGAGCTCGCACCTGTGACATCAGCGGAGCCAGAAAGCGAGACGCCGCAATCGGAGATGACCACGCCGCAGCACCAGGCCCTGCAACCAGCACATCAGGCCCCAGCGGAGACGGAACAAGGCACCGGCGAGACAGGTACGCTAACTGCCCTGGTAGCTAAAGGCACCCTAGTGGGACCACTAGCACACCCACCGACTATACCACCTGGTCAGACAATAACAGTCACAATAACCTGGGACCGTATGACTGACATATCAATGACACCTGTACCATCGCCCCTGAAGGCATGCGGGCCTAACGAGACTGTCCATTGGAGGCACCCAAAAACGGACTTAATGGGATTCCCTATAGAGGCCCAATCTGCAGCTAATAGTGTTAAAATCACTGATACAGAAGACTACTGCAAAAGGCAAATACAAAAACTAGCAGCAGAGGAAAAACAGCGTAAAACCAAATGAGAAGCTATGGAACAAAGGAACCTGCTAGCTAAAGCCCAGTCCCGTACAGCTAGGTCAATACACACAATAGTGGACATATCAGAACAGGAACTGTTGTTTCCTTCAACTTGGACAAAGGATGGGGATTCACCAGGGAACAAGTGGGACACAGGGAACTATTTGTGAACCACAGGGACGTGGAATCACACCTCTTCAGGGGACACCCTGACCATGACTTATACCCTGGAGACAAAGTGACTTATATTGGGCACCATTAAGCGGCGTCGGTCCATAATGACCGAGGACCAAAGATTGCATCTCGAACAATAGACTTCATTTATCAATCCCCTTTAAAAGACCTTTCCCCTTTAATTGGCGCCCAGGGCCACGGACCGGGTCGCAGCCACTGTGACTTCCCCTTTATCTCCGAACCCGGTACCAAGTACCCCACGGCCCTGGCGGGTGACTCATTTCCAAAAAAGGCAGTACTTACTAGGCTCCTGGAGGGGTTAGCGCTAGTGATGAGCGTGCGTGCTCGTGTCCTAGTAGAGAATTTTCGGCGTCCTCGAAATCAATGCTTGAATCATTGCGGCTGCGTGTCTCAAGGCTTTTCAACAGCCGCAACACATGCAGGGATAGCCTAACAAACAGTAAATTCCTGCATGTGTTGCATCTGTCTAAAAGTCATGAGACTTGCAGCCGCGGTGACTTGAGCACTTTTTTTCGAGCACAATGATCATGACATGGACTGGCAAGAAAATGCAACTGTGGTAGTAGCCTGGCATATAACTGGACTAAGGAATGCATGGCCATGCATTAAGGTGGGCAAACTTATCGGAGGGCTGGGGAAGGGAGTGGTCAGGCATGAAGGAGGGCTGTGGAAATAGTGATATCACACATAGGTGGGCAGTGAAAGCAGTGATCCGGCATATTAGAGGGCTGAGGAAGGAGTTATTTGGCAAATTGGTTGTTTTAAGGAGTGAAGAGGCAGATGTGGTCAGACACATCGTATGGCTTAAAAAGGAGAGGTCTGGGGCATCGGAGAGCTGAGGAATCGGTGATCTGGGACATGGGAGAGATGAGGAAGGAGCGGTTTGGACAAAGAAGATATGAGGTAGGAGTGGTCTGGTGTATAGAAGAGGTGAATAAGTGGTATGGGACATAGAAGTATAGCTCGCAGCCGTCCTGGATTCAGCGTGACTGTCCCGATTTGAGTGCTCAGTCCTGAGTCCCGTCAAGTCAGAGCTTTTGTCCCAACTTCTGATACCTCTCTCCAACGTCTTCATCGTGCTGTAGCTCTTTCTCTAGGGTGGCGGGATGCTTCTGTCTGCTCAGTGCATAAATTAAGTTTTGCATTCACTGCTTTTTCTCCTCCGATCACCTCTCACTGGGAAGTAATCATGTCTCCATGTTGCAAGCTGCGGCTCTACCAATGCACCACAGCTTATAATGATGTAGATAGGAGAATTTCGTAATCTTGACCTTTACTGCAGGCAGTGAAACCAGGAGAAGATTATACATGTCCATAGAAATGCATTGTATATATAGCAATGAACACTGCTCAAAAAAATAAAGGGAACACTTAAACAACAAAATATAACTCCAAGTAAATCGAACTTCTGTGAAATCAAACTGTCCACTTAGGAAGCAACACTGATTGACAATTAATTTCACACGCTGTTGTGCAAATGGAATAGACAACAGAGGGAAATTATTGCCAATTATCAAGACACCCTCAGTAAAGGAGCGGTTCTGCAGGTGGGGACCACAGACCACATCTCAGTACCAATGCTTTCTGGATGATGTTTTGGTCATTTTTGAATGTTGGTTGTGTTTTCACATTCGTGGTAGCATGAGACGGACTCTACAACCCACACAAGTGGCTCAGGTAGTGCAGCTCATCCAGGATGGCACATCAATGCAAGCTGTGACAAGAAGGTTTGCTGTGTCTGTCAGCTTAGTGTCCAGAGGCTGGAAGCGCTACCAAGAGACAGGCCAGTACACCAGGATACATGGAGGGGCCGTAGGAGGGCCACAACCCAGCATTAGGACCGCTACCTCCACCTTTGTGCAAGGAGGAACAGGAGGAGCAGTGCCAGTGCCAGAGCCAGAGCCCTGCAAAATGACCTCCAGAAGGTCACAAATGTGCATGTGTCTGCACAAATGGTTAGAAACCGACTCCATGAAGATGGTCTGAGTGCCCGACGTCCACAGATGGGGGTTGTGCTCACAGCAGGACGACTGGCATTTGCCACAGAACACCAGGATTGGCAAATTCACCACTGGCGCCCTGTGCTCTTCACAGATAAAAGCAAGTTCACACTGAGCATATGTAACAGACGTGACAGAGTCTGGAGACGCCGTGGAGAGTGATCTACTGCCTGCAACATCCCTCGGCATGACCGGTTTGGCAGTGGGTCAGTAATGGTGTGGGGTGGCATTTCTTTTCTCCATGTGCTCGCCAGAGGTAGCCTGACTGCCATTAGGTACCGAGATGAGAGCCTTAGACCCTTTGTGAGACTATATGCTCATGCGGTTGGCCCTGGGTTCCTCCTAATGCAGGACAATGCCAGACCTCATGTGGCTGGAGTGTGTCAGCAGTTCCTGCAAGATGAAGGCATTGAGGCTATAGACTGGCCCGCCCATTCCCCAGACCTGAATCCGATTGAGCACATCTGGGACATCATGTCTCGCTCCATCCACTAACGTCGCGTTGCACCACAGACTGTCCAGGAGTTAGTGGATGCTTTAGTACAGGTCTGGGAGGAGATCCCTCAGGAGACCATCCGCCGCCTCATCAGGAGCATGCCAGGCGTTGTACAGTAGGGAGGTCATACAGGCACGTGGAAGCCACACACAATACTGAGTATCTTTTCCTTGTCATGAGGCATTTCCACTGAAGTTGGATCAGCCTGTAATTTGATTTTCCACTTTGATTTTGAGTATCATTCCAAATCCAGACCTCCGTGGGATATTCATTTGATTTACATTGATAATTGTTATGTTTTATTGTTCTGAACACATTCCACTATGCAATGAATAAAAATTTGCAACTGGAATGTTTCATTCAGAGATACAGTGGGGCAAAAAAGTATTTAGTCAGTCAGCAATAGTGCAAGTTCCACCACTTAAAAAGATGAGAGGCGTCTGTCATTTACATCATAGGTAGACCTCAACTATGGGAGACAAGCTGAGAAAAAAAAAAACAGAAAATCACATTGTCTGTTTTTTTATCATTTTATTTGCATATTATGGTGGAAAATAAGTATTTGGTCAGAAACAAACAATCAAGATTTCTGGCTCTCACAGACCTGTAACTTCTTCTTTAAGAGTCTCCTCTTTCCTCCACTCATTACCTGTAGTAATGGCACCTGTTTAAAGTTGTTATCAGTATAAAAAGACACCTGTGCACACCCTCAAACAGTCTGACTCCAAACTCCACTATGGTGAAGACCAAAGAGCTGTCAAAGGACACCAGAAACAAAATTGTAGCCCTGCACCAGGCTGGGAAGACTGAATCTGCAATAGCCAACCAGCTTGGAGTGAAGAAATCAACAGTGGGAGCAATAATTAGAAAATGGAAGACATACAAGACCACTGATAATCTCCCTCGATCTGGGGCTCCATGCAAAATCCCACCCCGTGGGGTCAGAATGATCACAAGAACGGTGAGCAAAAATCCCAGAACCACGCGGGGGGACCTAGTGAATGAACTGCAGAGAGCTGGGACCAATGTAACAAGGCCTACCATAAGTAACACACTACGCCACCATGGACTCAGATCCTGCAGTGCCAGACGTGTCCCACTGCTTAAGCCAGTACATGTCCGGGCCCCGTCTGAAGTTTGCTAGAGAGCATTTGGATGATCCAGAGGAGTTTGGGGAGAATGTCCTATGGTCTGATGAAACCAAACTGGAACTGTTTGGTAGAAACACAACTTGTCGTGTTTGGAGGAAAAAGAATACTGAGTTGCATCCATCAAACACCATACCTACTGTAAAGCATGGTGGTGGAAACATCATGCTTTGGGGCTGTTTCTCTGCAAAGGGACCAGGACGACTGATCCAGGTACATGAAACATAGTAACATAGTAACATAGTTAGTAAGGCCGAAAAAAGACATTTGTCCATCCAGTTCAGCCTATATTCCATCATAATAAATACCCAGATCTACGTCCTTCTACAGAACCTAATAATTGTATGATACAATATTGTTCTGCTCCAGGAAGACATCCAGGCCTCTCTTGAACCCCTCGACTGAGTTCGCCATCACCACATCCTCAGGCAAGCAATTCCAGATTCTCACTGCCCTAACAGTAAAGAATCCTCTTCTATGTTGGTGGAAAAACCTTCTCTCCTCCAGACGCAAAGAATGCCCCCTTGTGCCCGTCACCTTCCTTGGTATAAACAGATCCTCAGCGAGATATTTGTATTGTCCCCTTATATACTTATACATGGTTATTAGATCACCCCTCAGTCGTCTTTTTTCTAGACTAAATAATCCTAATTTCGCTAATCTATCTGGGTATTGTAGTTCTCCCATCCCCTTTATTAATTTTGTTGCCCTCCTTTGTACTCTCTCTAGTTCCATTATATCCTTCCTGAGCACCGGTGCCCAAAACTGGACACAGTACTCCATGTGCGGTCTAACTAGGGATTTGTACAGAGGCAGTATAATGCTCTCATCATGTGTATCCAGACCTCTTTTAATGCACCCCATGATCCTGTTTGCCTTGGCAGCTGCTGCCTGGCACTGGCTGCTCCAGGTAAGTTTATCATTAACTAGGATCCCCAAGTCCTTCTCCCTGTCAGATTTACCCAGTGGTTTCCCGTTCAGTGTGTAATGGTGATATTGATTCCCTCTTCCCATGTGTATAACCTTACATTTATCATTGTTAAACCTCATCTGCCACCTTTCAGCCCAAGTTTCCAACTTATCCAGATCCATCTGTAGCAGAATACTATCTTCTCTTGTATTAACTGCTTTACATAGTTTTGTATCATCTGCAAATATCGATATTTTACTGTGTAAACCTTCTACCAGATCATTAATGAATATGTTGAAGAGAACAGGTCCCAATACTGACCCCTGCGGTACCCCACTGGTCACAGCGACCCAGTTAGAGACTATACCATTTATAACCACCCTCTGCTTTCTATCACTAAGCCAGTTACTAACCCATTTACACACATTTTCCCCCAGACCAAGCATTCTCATTTTGTGTACCAACCTCTTGTGCGGCACGGTATCAAACGCTTTGGAAAAATCGAGATATACCACGTCCAATGACTCACCGTGGTCCAGTCTATAGCTTACCTCTTCATAAAAACTGATTAGATTGGTTTGACAGGAGCGATTTCTCATAAACCCATGCTGATATGGAGTTAAACAGTTATTCTCATTGAGATAATCCAGAATAACATCCCTCAGAAACCCTTCAAATATTTTACCAACAATAGAGGTTAGACTTACTGGCCTATAATTTCCAGGTTCACTTTTAGAGCCCTTTTTGAATATTGGCACCACATTTGCTATGCGCCAGTCCTGCGGAACAGACCCTGTCGCTATAGAGTCACTAAAAATAAGAAATAATGGTTTATCTATTACATTACTTAGTTCTCTTAGTACTCGTGGGTGTATGCCATCCGGACCCGGAGATTTATCTATTTTAATCTTATTTAGCCGGTTTCGCACCTCTTCTTGGGTTAGATTGGTGACCCTTAATATAGGGTTTTCATTGTTTCTTGGGATTTCACCTAGCATTTCATTTTCCACCGTGAATACCGTGGAGAAGAAGGTGTTTAATATGTTAGCTTTTTCCTCGTCATCTACAACCATTCTTTCCTCACTATTTTTTAAGGGGCCTACATTTTCAGTTTTTATTCTTTTACTATTGATATAGTTGAAGAACAGTTTGGGATTAGTTTTACTCTCCTTAGCAATGTGCTTCTCTGTTTCCTTTTTGGCAGCTTTAATTAGTTTTTTAGATAAAGTATTTTTCTCCCTATAGTTTTTTAGAGCTTCAATGGTGCCATCCTGCTTTAGTAGTGCAAATGCTTTCTTTTTACTGTTAATTGCCTGTCTTACTTCTTTGTTTAGCCACATTGGATTTTTCCTATTTCTAGTCCTTTTATTCCCACAAGGTATAAACCGCTTACACTGCCTATTTAGGATGTTCTTAAACATTTCCCATTTATTATCTGTATTCTCATTTCTGAGGATATTGTCCCAGTCTACCAGATTAAGGGCATCTCTAAGCTGTTCAAACTTTGCCTTCCTAAAGTTCAGTGTTTTTGTGACTCCCTGACAAGTCCCCCTAGTGAATGAATGGGGCCATGTATCGTGAGATTTTGAGTGCAAACCTCCTTCCATCAGCAAGGGCATTGAAGATGAAACGTGGCTGGGTCTTTCAACATGACAATGATCCAAAGCACACCGCCAGGGCAACGAAGGAGTGGCTTCGTAAGAAGCATTTCAAGGTCCTGGAGTGGCCAAGCCAGTCTCCAGATCTCAACCCTATAGAAAACCTTTGGAGGGAGTTGAAAGTCCGTGTTGCCAATTGAAAAGCCAAAAACATCACTGCTCTAGAGGAGATCTGCATGGAGGAATGGGCCAACATACCAACAACAGTGTGTGGCAACCTTGTGAAGACTTACAGAAAACGTTTGACCTCTGTCATTGCCAACAAAGGATATATTACAGAGTATTGAGATGAAATTTTGTTTCTGACCAAATACTTATTTTCCACCATAATATGCAAATAAAATGTTAAAAAAACAGACAATGTGATTCTCTGGATTTTTTTTTCTCAGTTTGTCTCCCATAGTTGAGGTCTACCTATGATGTAAATTACAGACGCCTCTCATCTTTTTAAGTGGTGGAACTTGCACTATTGCTGACTGACTAAATACTTTTTTGCCCCACTGTATCTAGGATGTGGTATTTTAGTGATAACTTTTTATTTTTTTTGAGCAGTGTATTTCTATGGTCCCTGTATACTGAAGTGAAGAAAAAGATTTTTTGGTTCCTATAAAAGTAGAAAAATAATAAGCAGCAATTTAAAAAATGTCATTTTCTCTATTTTCCCCAGGTCTTCAACCCACAAACTCAACTTTACAGGCAGGAGCTTAAGTTGCTGAGCCACAAGCTCTGATGATGTACTGTGGAGAATTCTCTGTACTCGATCTGTACTGCAGGCTCTGACTCCATAGGCAGATTATATTGAGACATAGAGATACATTGTGTACTGCAGTGGATTTCTATGTATTTTTATTCTAGAAGGAGAACAAGAAATTTTTGTTCATCCTATAAAATTGAAAAAATATAATAATGAAAAACACTTGATAATGAAAACAATATTGTCATAGGAGAGATAAGGAATGAGTTCTCTGGAACATAGGAGAGATGAGGAGGGAGTGCTCTGAGACAGGAGAGATGAGGTAGAAGTGCTCTGAGACATAGAAGAGATGAGGAAGGAGTACTCTGAGACATAGAAGAGATGAGGAAGGAGTGCTCTGAGACATAGAAGAGATGAGGAAGGAGTGCTCTGAGACAGGAGAGATGAGGTAGAAGTGCTCTGAGACAGGAGAGATGAGGAAGGAGTGCTCTGAGACATAGGAGAGATGAGGAAGGAGTACTCTGAGACATAGAAGAGATGAGGAAGGAGTGCTCTGAGACATAGAAGAGATGAGGAAGGAGTGCTCTGAGACATAGGAGAGATGAGGAAGGAGTGCTCTGAGACATAGAAGAGATGAGGAAGGTGTTCTGTCCTCACTAAATGAGGTAGGCTCATACGTAGTTATACAGTCAGCTAAACCGCTATACCGGAGTCCAATAAGGAGACTGTGGTTGAGTCTGTGCTTTATTAAACGTAGTGGTATATTGATGCGGTGAAACTGTGAACAATGATATACATAGAATCAGTGCATGGCATAGAACAGATACATAATACACATGATATACATTATGCATAACATTTAGAAAGCTAGTGACTAAACTAGGAGTACAACTGGTTAAACTAAGCTAATATAGAGCAGAAATATCTGTAGGAAGCATAAAGACATACCGGCAATGCAATCGCAAGGGGGATGAAGTGAAGCGTCTTTCCTTGAAGGCAAACCGAAGAAAGTGAAAGGAAAAATGGAGGGAAATGGAGGCTGAGCTACCATAATGCATTGCAAAGGAGGAGGAGAATCAGACATGGATAATACAAAAACAAGATTGAACTGCCAACATAACTCTGACCGCTAGAGGGAGCCAAAGCACTAAAAACAAATAAAGATATGAACATCCATACTGAGAAACCTGCAATTACGCAAACAGATAATCAGGGTAACAATATTAGATGGCGGAGACAGAACACTCCCCGTCTGGCATCAACGGATGTCACTACTCCTTTCTTCCGAAGGCAACAATAGGACCAGTTCAGATACCGGTCTGGAAAATGTCTTAGGTTCATTCCCTTTGGTCATCCTTAGCTCAACTTTGCGGACGTTGCCATCCTTGCTCGGGAACGTTGCGGTAACTAGACCAAGTGGCCACTGGTTCCGGTGAATCTGACAGTCTTTCACAAGAACAAGGTCACCTATGTTCAGATTAGGTTTAGTAAATTGCCACTTCGTCCGTGGCTGCAGGGTAGACAAATATTGTTTGCGCCACCTGTCCCAGAAAGTATTTGCAAGACTTTGTACCTGTCTCCATTGGCGCTTGTAGAGGTCCTTCGCGTCGAATCCTCCTGGAGGCGCACTGGACAGTCCTGTTTTCTGGGTAAGTAGAGTAGCTGGAGTCAATAACAAGGGCTCCTCAGGGTCGTTAGGAACTGGAACCAGGGGTCTTGCATTGATTATAGCTGCAGCTTCAGCCATGAAGGTGATTAGGCTTTCGTGGGTAAGCCTCGCTGCTCCTTTAGATTTTTCCATGTCACGAGTTCTGGTGGTCCTGAATGAGCGAGCTATATGAGTCAGGCAGGTAATGGCTCGAGTAAGTAACTTCCAACTTGAGAATCTGTCGAACCTGCAAGATCCAAGCTGGATAACAGAGGTCATTGTATATAGTGTAGACACCTGAGGGCGGATTTCAGCATCTGAGTCCTCTCCTACTAGTTCAAAGGTGTCTGGAAAACATTCCTCAATGTACAATAGTTTTGGTCCTGAGAGCCACGTTGTGCTTCCTAGTCGACTTGCGTCAACTGCTCTAGTTGCATGATCTGCAGGATTCTGGTCTGTGGGTATGTAATGCCACTGCTGTGGGTGAACTGATCTCCTGATTCGTAGCACTCTGTTATTGACATAAACGTAGAATCGCCTGGCTTCGTTGTGGATATATCCCAGGACTACTTTGCTGTCTGAGTAGAACTTGGCCTGTGTCAGGTCGATATCCATTTCGGATGCGATGAACTCCGCTAACTCAACGGCTAAGACTGCGGCACAAAGCTCTAACCTGGGTATAGTGTGCTCTGGTTGTGGTGCGAGTTTGGCCTTTCCCATGACGAAACCAATGTGGCACTGACATTTGGAGTCTACAGTTTTGAGGTAGGCAACAGCGGCAATTGCTTTGACAGAAGCATCTGCAAATACGTACAGTCTTTGGCTCTGTATCTCAGTAGATGGCACAGGGGTGTATGGTCTTGGCATATGCAAGTTGGAGAGTGCCGCTAACGAGTTCTTCCACTCTTCCCACTGGATCCTCTTATCAGGTGGCAGAGGTGCATCCCAGTCAGATGTTTCCCTAGTTAAGTCTCTGAGTAGGGCCTTGCCTTGTATAGTAACAGGAGCTGCAAAACCTAAGGGGTCGTACAGACTGTTCACAGGACGCCTCTACGTGTGAAAGGCCTTTCTTCCTGGCTGACCTGAAAGGTGAAAGTGTCTGATTGTAGATTCCAGAGAAGCCCGAGGCTGCGTTGCATTGGGGCGGGGTCTGACCCCAGGTCCAGGCCTCTGAGACCATTACATAGGTCCTGAGAAGGGAACGCTTCCATGAGTTCTTGGCTGTTTGAGGCTATTTTATGAAGCCTAAGGTTCGAGCAGGCAAGCATGTCCTGGGCTCTCCTGAGAAGACTGATGGCAGTCTCATTTGAAGGCATGGCTTTTAGACAGTCGTCGACATAAAAGTCCTTTTCTATGAATTGTCTGACATCTGCTCCGTATTCTGCTTCTCCTTCCTTTTGAGTCCGTAAATGGCGACTGCAGGTGAAGGACTGTTGCCAAAGATGTGCACTCTCATGCGATACTCTGTGACTTCTTTAGTAGGATCATTGTCTCTGTACCAGAAGAATCTTAGGAAGTTCCTGTCTCTCTCTCTCACAAGGAAACAATGGAACATTTGCTGGATGTCAGCGATGAAGGCAATGGAATCCTTACGGAAGCGCATAAGTACACCCAGTAGTTTGTTATTGAGGTCTGGTCCTGTCAGCAGAACCTCATTCAGGGAGACATCATTAAATTTAGCACTGGAATCAAACACGACTCTGATCTGGCCTGGTTTCTTAGGGTGGTATACTCCGAACATGGGTAGGAACCAGCATTCTTCAGAGTCTTTGAGAGTGGGAGCTAGTTCTGCGTGACGGTTTTCAAAAATCTTTAACATGAAGGAGAAAAAGTGATCTTTCATCTCTGGTTTCTTTTGCAGATTACGAATGAGAGAGGAGAAACATTGTAATGCCTGATTTCTGTTGTTCGGTAGACGTGGTCTGTGGGTTTTGAAGGGAAGAGGTGCGACCCAGCTGTTGGTCTCATCTTTAACGAGTCCCTTGTCCGTTACCTCTAAGAACAACTTGTCCTCTACCGACATTGCCACTTGGTTGTCCTGCTTAGTTCTCTGGAAGACTGTGCACCCTAACTGATCCTCATAGCTTCCCGACACTATACTGCTGTCGTGAGTAAAGTCTATTAAATGGTTGGGCAGTTGGATGCTGTGTGGCAGTTCCCTGACATGGAACTCATTGTTACAAGGTTGAAACAGAGATGGACGTCCTTTCTCCAATGTATTTGTCAGCATGCTTGTCACAGAAGATGGGGCGTGCATGCGTCCCAAGCATACGTTGCCAATTATGACCCATCCTAGGTCTAGCCTTTGGGCATAGGGAGCATTGTGGAGTCCATTGATATGACGTCTCACTTTATGAACCTGCAGGATATCTCTCCCCAACAGCAGAATTATCTGGGCCTGATGGTCGAGTTCTGGTATAAGGTGTGCTATTCGTTTTAAGTGAGCGTGATGGATTGCTACATCTGGTGTAGGGATTTCAGATCTATTGTCTGGGATCTGGTTACATTCGATGATCGTAGGTAGTGGTAGGCAGAATTGTCCGTCTAAAGACTCGATCTGGTAGTCAGTAGCTTTCCTGCCTGCTGTTGTCACAGTACCTGCACATGTCTTTAAGGAGTAGGGAGTGCTTGGCCCTTTGATGTTGAATAGGTCAAAGAACGTTGATCTAGCCAAGGATCGATTACTTTGATCATCCAAGATAGCATACAGTCTTACAGCTTGGTCTCTATGGCCCTTCGGGTATACTTTGACGAGGCATATTTTTGAACAGGACCTACTGTCTATTGTCCCTTTGCAGACCTCGGTGCATTGTGAAGTGATCTCTGGCGTAGCTGTATCAGTGTTCCTTTCCTCCCCGCCATGCTCACTGTCAGCAGGTGTGTTTTGTGTACTCCATGGAGCTGGGCCAGGGTGTAGAGCGGTGTTATGGTCTGTGGTGCCACATTCTGTGCATTTTACACTGACCTTGCAATCCTTGGCGAGATGAGCTGTGGACGAGCAGCACTTGTAGCAGATACCGTTTTCTTTCAGGAAGCTTCTGCGATCTGGCATAGATTTTCCTCTGAAGGCTCTGCATTTCAGGAGAGGATGAGGCTTCTGATGAAGTGGGCACTGCTTGTCAGGGTCCTGCACCTTTGTCTCTGATTGGGAGCAGCCAGCAGACCTGTAATTAGAACCTGAAGAAGAAACATAAGTCTTGTGTACTGCCACAGATGTTCTGCGTGGATTTGCAGGTGGTGACGGTGTGGCATATGGTATTGCAAAGTCAAAGCTGGGATCGTTTCTAATTCTCGCTTGTTGGTGTATGAAGTCTACAAAAACGGAGAAGGGAGGGAATGGAACGCTGTGTTTGTATTTGTACGTGGAACCATGTGTGAGCCACCTCTCCTGTAGATTGTAGGGCAACTTCTGGACTATAGGGTTAACACCTCTGGCTGTGTCGAGAAATGCAAGTCCCTGTAGGTCGTCCTCGTATTTGGCAACTTGGACTTCCTTTAGCAAGTCGCTTAGCTCTCTAAGTTTCTGGAGACCTTTGTTAGATATTTTAGGAAAGACATCGATTCTTTTGAACAAGGCTCTTTCTATTACTTCTGCTGAGCCGTAACACTCATCCAGCCTTTTCCAGATCTCTTTGAGGCCAGTCTCAGGGCGGTTTATATTAATGTCTCTGATCCTTACTGCGTGTTTGACTGACTCTTCTCCCAGGTATTTGACTAACAGGTCTATCTCTTCCCTGTGTTGTAGCCCCAAGTCTCTAATGACATTTTGGAAGGAAGCTTTCCAAGCTCTGTAACCTTCAGCTCGGTCAGTGAATTTCATGAGTCCCTTGGCAACCAGTTCACGTTGTGTGAAGAACTTGGCAAATTCTGTCGTGAACCGGTTGTCAGCAGAGTATACTGGTGATGGGTCTCCCTGATAGTGATGTGAGGTGCGTTCGTACCTGTTAGTGTCCTCATGGTGGCGCCAGCCGGTGTTGTATTGCTTCGGCCTGATGTACGGTGCGTCAGCAGGGCGATCCACGTTGGTTACCTGATGAGGGGCAAGGTAGTCATTAGCAGAGTTGTTTTGCCTCACATTTTCGAGTTTGTTTCTGTCCTGAGCCTCGTGACGACTCTCGCTCACTTCGCTGGAGGTGTCGTATTCTGGTTTTGGTACTGGTTCAGGGTTATAGTTTGGATCAGGAAGGTCATTAACATACTGAGATGTGCGTTGTGGTGAGTCTTGCAGTGGAAACTCCAGACTCGACGTACTGCTTTGGCTATGCAGCTTGGGATTTTGCGCGGCTTCTAGCGATTCTGCTTCGGCGAGGGCTGCGGCAGCTTCCCTTTTTGCTGCTAGGCTTTCTAAGGCGGCATCCACACGTGCCTTCTCTAACTGCGACCTTCTCTCTTGATCGGCTCTCTCATCATCTATGCGTGCTTTTTCTAACTGCAACCTTCTCTCTTGATCGGCTCTCTCATCATCTATGCGTGCTTTTCTAACTGCAACCTTCTCTCTTAATTGGCTCTCTCTAAGCGCGACCTTCTCTCTTCGTCATCTAGGCGTGCTTTTTCTAATTTAAGTTGCATCTCTTGGTCAGCAAAGCTCGCTCGTATTTTGGCAGCTTCAGCATTTGCGCGGGCAATGGCGACAGCGCTGCTGATGGATGTTGTCTTTGAGGAGACGGAAGTAACAGATCTTGTCCTATGCGATTTGTGAGACATGGTTTGCCTTCAAGGAAAGACGCTTCACTTCATCCCCCTTGCGATTGCATTGCCGTTTCACTGTTCTGTCCTCACTAAATGAGACAGGCTCATACGTAGTTATACAGTCAGCTAAACCGCTATACCGGAGTCCAATAAGGAGACTGTGGTTGAGTCTGTGCTTTATTAAACGTAGTGGTATATTGATGCGGTGAAACTGTGAACAATGATATACATAGAATCAGTGCATGGCATAGAACAGATACATAATACACATTGTGACGGGGTGTACGGCAGAGCAAGAAGGGACAACAGGCCGAGGGATGATTCCGCAGATTTATTATCAAGAACGCTGGAACAACACATGCAGGTAGATCTACAGAGTCCACAATTAGTCCAATGGAACAGGTTCAGGGGCACCTCCCGATAATTCTTGTGCCAGGTAACAAAGCAATAGTCCACAATTAGTCCAAGGGATCCCAAAACAATCTCACGAACGACGAGATATGTCCTCAGCTCAAGTCTCGCCCCGTTCTCTTCCGCAGTCCCAGATGGACATGGGGTCTTGCCTCAGCTAAGAATCCCCACTCCTTCTCCTTCAAGGATCAACTCACATCTGATCTCAAAATAAGAATGGATTGTCTGAGCTCCAGGGATCCGCCCAAGAAGGGGGGTAGAGGTCACACCTTCTATTCAATGGTTGGGTCCACCAGAAGATTCTAGACTGGTGGCTCCACTTAGTCTATTCATTGTGTGCATTTGACTAGCCACCTGCTGTGAGGAAGAATGGCTTCCCTAGTGGTGTGGACAAAGCTTAATTACATTAGAGCTCAGGGCTGCAAGTATTGGGGGAAGGAGACAGGTTAGTTACATACACCCCAGGACATTGCAAAATGTACAGTAAATACAACGAAAGAGAAGTCCGCATCACATCATGACATACTATACAAAATACAGGACAGGGAAAAAAGTACAGATCATGACACACATGATATACATTATGCATAACATTTAGAAAGCTAGTGACTAAACTAGGAGTACAACTGGTTAAACTAAGCTAATATAGAGCAGAAATATCTGTAGGAAGCATAAAGACATACCGGCAATGCAATCGCAAGGGGGATGAAGTGAAGCGTCTTTCCTTGAAGGCAAACCGAAGAAAGTGAAAGGAAAAATGGAGGGAAATGGAGGCTGAGCTACCATAATGCATTGCAAAGGAGGAGGAGAATCAGACATGGATAATACAAAAACAAGATTGAACTGCCAACATAACTCTGACCGCTAGAGGGAGCCAAAGCACTAAAAACAAATAAAGATATGAACATCCATACTAAGAAACCTGCAATTACGCAAACAGATAATCAGGGTAACAATATTAGATGGCGGAGACAGAACAGAAGGAGTGCTCTGAGACATAGGAGAGATGAGGAAGGAGTGCTCTGAGACATAGAAGAGATGAGGAAGGAGTGCTCTGAGACATAGGAGAGATGAGAAAGGAGTGCTCTGAGACATAGAAGAGATGAGGAAGGAGTGCTCTGAGACATAGAAGAGATGAGGAAGGAGTGCTCTGAGACATAGAAGAGATGAGGAAGGAGTGCTCTGAGACATAGAAGAGATGAGGAAGGAGTGCTCTGAGACATAGGAGAGATGAGGAAGGAGTGCTCTGAGACATAGAAGAGATGAGGAAGAAGTGCTCTGAGACATAGAAGAGATGAGGAAGGAGTGCTCTGAGACATAGGAGAGATGAGGAAGGAGTGCTCTGAGACATAGGAGAGATGAGGAAGGAGTGCTCTGAGACATAGAAGAGATGAGGAAGGAGTGCTCTGAGACATAGAAGAGATGAGGAAGGAGTGCTCTGAGACATAGGAGAGATGAGGAAGGAGTGCTCTGAGACATAGGAGAGATGAGGAAGGAGTGCTCTGAGACATAGGAGAGATGAGGAAGGAGTGCTCTGAGACATAGGAGAGATGAGGAAGGAGTGCTCTGAGACATAGGAGAGATGAGGAAGGAGTGCTCTGTGACATAGAAGAGATGAGGAAGGAGTGCTCTGAGACATAGGAGAGATGAGGAAGGAGTGCTCTGTGACATAGAAGAGATGAGGAAGGAGTGCTCTGAGACATAGAAGAGATGAGGAAGGAGTGCTCTGGCATAGGAGAGATGAGGAAGGAGTGCTCTGGGACATAGGAGAGATGAGGAAGGAGTGCTCTGGGACATAGGAGAGATGAGGTAGGAGTGCTTTGAGACATAGGAGAGATGAGAAAGGAGTGCTCTGGGACATAGGAGAGATGAGGAAGGAGTGCTCTGGAACAAAGGAGAGATGAGGAAGGAGTGCTCTGGGACATAAAAGAGATGAGGAAGGAGTGCTCTGGGACATAGGAGAGATGAGGAAGGAGTGCTCTGGGACATAGGAGAGATGAGGAAGGAGTGCTCTGGGACATAGGAGAGATGAGGAAGGAGTGCTCTGGGACATAGGAAAGATGAGGAAGGAGTGCTCTGGGACATAGGAGAAATGAGGAAGGAGTGCTCTGGGACATAGAAGAGATGAGGAAGGAGTACTCTGGGACATAGGAGAAATGAGGAAGGAGTGCTCTGGGACATAGGAAAGATGAGGAGGGAGTGCTCTGGGACATAGGAGAGATGAGGAAGGAGTGCTCTGAGACATAGAAGAGATGAGGAAGGAGCGCTCTGAGACTTAGAAGAGATGAGGAAGGAGTGCTCTGAGACAGGAGAGATGAGGAAGGAGTGCTCTGAGACATAGAAGAGATGAGGAAGGAGTGCTCTGAGACATAGAAGAGATGAAGAAGGAGTGCTCTGAGACATAGAAGAGATGAGGAAGAAGCGCTCTGAGACTTAGAAGAGATGAGGAAGGAGTGCTCTGAAACTTAGAAGAGATGAGGAAGGAGTGCTCTGAGACAGGAGCGATGAGGAAGAAGTGCTCTGGGACATAGGAGAGAGGAGGAAGGAATGCTCTGAGACAGGAGAGATGAGGAAGGAGTGCTCTGGGACATAGGAGAGATGAGGAAGGAGTGCTTTGAGACATAGGAGAGATGAGGAAGGAGTGCTCTGGGACATAGGAGAGATGAGGAAGGAGTGCTCTGAGACAGGAGAGATGAGGAAGGAGTGCTCTGAGACATAGAAGAGATGAGGAAGGAGTGCTCTGAGACTTAGAAGAGATGAGAAAGGAGTGCTCTGAGACATAGAAGAGATGAGGAAGAAGCGCTCTGAGACATAGAAGAGATGAGGAAGGAGTGCTCTGAGACATAGAAGAGATGAGGAAGGAGCGCTCTGAGACTTAGAAGAGATGAGGAAGGAGTGCTCTGGGACATAGGAGAGAGGAGGAAGGAGTGCTCTGAGACAGGAGAGATGAGGAAGGAGTGCTCTGGGACATAGGAGAGATGAGGAAGGAGTGTTCTGGGACCTAGGAGAGATGAGGAAGGAGTGCTCTGGGACATAGGAGAGATTAGGAAGGAGTGCTCTGGGACTTAGAAGAGATGAGGAAGGAGCGCTCTGAGACTTAGAAGAGATGAGGAAGGAGTGCTCTGGGACATAGGAGAGAGGAGGAAGGAGTGCTCTGAGACAGGAGAGAGGAGGAAGGAGTGCTCTGAGACAGGAGAGATGAGGAAGGAGTGCTCTGAGACAGGAGAGATGAGGAAGGAGTGCTCTGGGACATAGGAGAGATGAGGAAGGAGTGCTCTGAGACAGGAGAGATGAGGAAGGAGTGCTCTGGGACATAGGAGAGATTAGGAAGGATTGCTCTGGACATAGGATAATAATAAACTTTATTTATATAGTGCCAACATATTCCGCAGCGCTTTACAGTTTAACAGTATCAAACACAACAGTCATAAGTAACAATGTTAACAATACAATAATTAAAGAAAAATAAGCCGCCCCTGCTCGTGAGAGCTTACAATCTACAATGAGGTGGGGGAGATGCAAAGTACAGGTGTGTATTTACAATGATGTATTTACAATGATGGTCCAGCCATCTTCAGGGGTTGGGGAATAGATGGGGATAGTGAATGGGCTACACACACAAACATAAAATGACTTTGATTAGTGAACGTGATAGGCCGCTCTGAGCAAATGTGTTTTGAGGGAGCGCCTAAAGCTATGCAAATTGTGGATGGTCCTAATATCTTGGGGTAGAGCATTCGAGGATTGGCGCAGCACGGGAGAAGTCTTGGAGTCGGGAGTGGGAGGTACGGATTAGTGCAGAGGTTAGTCGAAAGTCATTTGCAGAGCGCAGCGGTCGGTTAGGCCGATAGACAGAAATGAGGGAGGAGATGTAAGGGGGTGCCGCACTGTGAAGAGCTTTGTGGGTGAGAACAAGTACATTGAATTGTATCCTATAATGAATGGGCAGCGAGTGTAACGACTGGCGAAAAGCCGACACGTCTGAATACCGATTAGCCAGATGGACGACCCTGGCTGCTGCATTAAGGATAGACTGGAGAGGGGAAAGATGAGTGAGGGGGAAGCCAATTAATAGAGCATTACAGTAGTCCAGGCGGGAGTGGATCAGGGCGACAGTGAGGGTTTCTCTTGTTTCTATGGTGAGAAAAGGGCGGATTCTAGAGATGTTCTTTAGGTGTAAGCGGCAAGAGCGGGCAAGAGATTGTATGTGGGACCTGAAGGAGAGATCGGAGTCACACACACACCCAGACAGCGCGCCTGCTGCCGGGGTGTTATTATGGTGCCACCCACAGAGAGGGAAATGTCAGATTTAGGGAGGTTAGTAAATGGCGGGAGCAGAAGAAGTTCAGTTTTGGAGAGGTTGAGTTTCAGATAGAGAGTGGACATGATGTTGGAAACTGTGGACAGTCAGTCAGTGGTGTTTTTAGTACAGCGGGGGTAAGGTCAGGGGATGATGTGTATAGTTGTGTCATCAGCGTAAAGATGGTACTGAAAGCCAAATCTGCTGATGGTCTGTCCAATTGGGGCCGTGTAGAGGGAGAAGAGAAGGGGGCCAAGGACTGAGCCCTGAGGTACCCCGACAGTTAGAGGAAGAGGAGATGAAGTGGAGCCAGAGAACAGAACACTGAAGGAGCGGTCAGAAAGGTAGGAGGAGAACCAGGAGAGAGCAGTGTCCTTAATGCCTAGTGACTGGAGCCTAGAGAGTAGGAGAGGGTGGTCAACAGTGTCGAAAGCTGCAGAAAGGTCGAGAAGAATGAGCAGAGAGTGGTCACCATTACACTTTGCTGTCAGAAGGTCATTGGTCACCTTGATGAGTGCAGTTTCTGTCGAATGTAGAGGGCGGAAGCCGGACTGTGAAGGGTCTAGGAGGGAGTGAGTGGAGAGGTAACGGGTAAGGTGGGAGTAGACCAGGCGCTCTAAGAGTTTAGAGATGAAGGGGAGATTGGAGACTGGTCTGTAGTTGTTTGTGCAGGATGGGTCGAGAGCGGGATTCTTTAGGAGAGATGAGGAAGGAATGGTTTGGGACATATAAGAGCTGAAGAGGAAGTGGTATTTTCCATAGGATGGCTGGGAAAGGCGTGATCTAGTACATACTTAAAAGTGTTGTCTGGGGCTTACATATTGATATGACCTATCCTTGCATAGGTTATCAATGAGTTTGGTGGGGATCCCCCACCCAGCTGGATGTCAGCATTATACAGAGAAGATCACAGCACCTCTGTACATTGTTCAGTGACCACAGTGAGGTGAAGAAGTCATAAGTATCTGAGAAGAAGAATGACAAGTGTCCATTATAGACTTATCAGGAAAAGCAGAGATTACTCATTAGGAGCTTCAGGGGCCGGTAGTAAGAGCGGCCAGTGTCGGCTGATTTCATGGAATACATGAGTATGTAGAGGCTGGTACATTCTACTATTTCTAACGTGCAGGGGCATATCTACCGTAGAGGCACACAGGCTCTGAAGCCTTAGGGACCCAAGAGGTCCCTTCGGCCTGTATGAAAAGACCAATAATATTAAAGACTTGCAATAATTGGGGGCCCCGTTAGAGCTTCTGCAATGTGGCCCATGAGCTTCCAGTGACGTCGCTGCTAACGTGGCCATTCCTTATACCAGCCTCATTGCCTTTCGCATGTCCTGTTAGCTTTTTCGAGTTATCTTTTAATTGGTATATAGTGTAAACCTATTCTGCAATAGTGTCACCATTCACCGCACAATGGAGGGGGCGCATTGTCCGAAAATGTTAGCAGATTAAATTCCAGCTGTAAAACTCAGAAGCTAAACTCTGCAGTTTGGAAGCAATTGTCAAAGCAAATTAAATCAGTATTCGAAATGGTCGACCAAGCAAAGCTCATTAAAATCTTCATTACGCAGCTGTTGCCCAGTAAATGGAGCTGTCCGGTGGATCCAGCAAGATGCATGTGCCCATATTACTATCATTAGCGGAGCGATATCTGCACTAGTAATGTAAGGGCGTATCGATATAGATGTAGTGCTCCAAAGTGGGAAACTTGTGTCATATAATGTGATTACTGAAAATAATTTACCAGATGAGAGGCCGGCGCTGCCAACAGTCTGCTGCGCTGTGAAATGAATACTTCACATTAATACCCAACGGTTCAATGGAGATAAATGGCGATCCAGCAGCAGAGACGTCTGGAGGTGCCACTGCCTCACACCATTCACTTACTATACAATGCTGCAACCTCCTCCAGCTTCCATCCCTCCTTCTCCTCTTCTTCTTCCTCTCCTTACAGACCACCTTTCCTCTCTCCCTCTCTTCTCATCTCATACTCTCCTCTCCTTCACTTTCTAATTCTTTATGTCTCTTCCTCTGTCATCTATTACTTTTTCATTTTTAGCGCTCATCCTCTTTCTCACCAATGTATTCCTTTGTATCGCCTGCTTTCTTTTTCTGTGTTACCTTAACTCCATCCTTCCTCTCACTTTTTTCATTCATTTCTTCCTTAACTTCTTGTTCCCTCTTTCCCTGTCATTCTTTCCCTTCCTTACACCTTCTCTCTCTTCTGTCCCTTTTTTTTGTTATTTTACTTCCTTTCCTTTTTACTCTTTTTCTCACTCTCTTTTTCGCTCTCACTTTTTCATTCTGTCTCTCTCTCTTGCTCTTTCTTAATCTCTCTCTTTCTGTCTTTTTCTCTTTATTTCTGTCCCTCTTTCTTTCTCTCTTCTCTCTTTCACTCTCTGTTTATTTCTCTCTTTCTTTCTTTTACTTTCTCACTTTATTTCATTTATTTCTCTCTTTTTCTCTCTTTCTCCTTTTTTCTCTTACTTTATTTCTCTTTTATTCAACCTGTCCTTCTTTTCTTTCCGCTATTATTTATTCCCGTCCTCTCTCTATCTGTTATTCTTTGCTTTGCTTTATTTTGCTTTTTCTCTCTTTTCTCTTTTGTTCAATCTGTCCTTTCCTATGCTTTATTTATTTTCTCCCTCTTTTTCTCTTTCTCCCTTTTTCTTTCTCTCCCTCTTTTATTCAATCTGTCCTTTTTTCCCTTCCTCTATTATTCATTATCTCCCTCTTTCTCGCTCTTTTATTCAGTCTGTCGTTTTTTCCCTTGTGCTATTATTTATACTCTCCTTCTCTTTCTTCCTCCCTTTCTCTTATTTTCTCCTCCCTTCTTCCCATATAAGCTTATCTTCCTTTATGCCTCGCATTGTTCTTACTTTCTCTTCTCTCTTTCCTCATCTTTCATTTATTCTTTCAGTACCTCTCGCCCTCACTATTCTTTCTACTTCTGTGTCTCTTCTCCATATTTTTTGCTTTCTTTTGGCTAAAATGACTAATTCAAACCAATAAACTAAAAAATGTATTTTTTGTTTTTTAAAAGCCAGGGTCGTTTGCTTTCTTTCCACCTTCCCCCTCCCCCCTCCCCCCCATAGTAAGAACCTATACCTCTGCTCATCCTAATCTTCCTGGTTCAATGAAATACTAGAACTTCAATAAAGACTGACCCACGCACTGCAGTCATGGCAGAGTAAGGGAGCGAAGTACATACTACATATTTATTTGCTATTCAGGTCTTCTCACGTTCCACCCAATGATCTGAAATGTCTGGTATTCTGACGAAAAGCACTTTCCATATTCCCTGGACGATAGATAATTAGATGGAAGATGCATATTGTCTGTAGCTATGATTAATTCATAAGGTTCGTTAGTTCTGTGATTGTGGGAGAAGTTCTGATGTCATTTAGCATTTCTAATCAATTCATTCCCTTATGTGTTATTTCACGAGTTACCTGGTAATCTCCGGGCATTTATGATTCGTTGCTTTAATCAGCTTTATTTGTACATAGAGGCAATTTTCATCCATAAAATAAATGGTATGTAGCTGACTTCTAACCCCTTCCAGGAGAATGTCGTCATCAGCAGATAGAAGAGCTTATAAACCTTGAACAATGCTGTACATATCGCTTTGTTATTACGAGAACAAACAGCACCATAATGTAGGGGTAGAGACCCTGATTCCAGTGATGTGTCATTTACTAGGCTGTGTTTTTGTTTCAATACAATCAGTGTTTTATCAGCAGGAGATTATCACTACAGGACTAGGTGTCTTGTGCCTCCTGGTCCAACCACACCCCCACCACTGATTGGCAGCTAGTTAACAGTGTACACAAGAAGCTGCCAATCAGTGATGTGGGCGGGGTTGTGCACAGCACAACATTCCGAGCTCTTCTAGAGCTGCAGCAGAGAAAACTGTGATTGCATCACAACTGCTGCACCCAGTAAACTAAGTGATGCATCACTGGAGTTGTGCAGCTTTTCATTAATTACCGATCTATTTGAGATCTCTGCCTGCTGTATGTGAATACAAACATTATGGTTTAAATTCTGAGGCTGAAAACCTGCTTACATACAGTCATGGCCAAAAGTGTTGAAGTATTTATCTAAAAAAATTATTGCAATTACATGATTTGTTATACACGTTTATTTCCTTTTTTTGTATTGGAACAACACAAAAACACTGAGGGAAAAAGCAAATTGGACATAATTATACACAAAACTCCAAACATGGGCAGGGCAAAATTGTTGACACCCTCAACTTAATATTTGGTTGCGCCATTTGGAATAAATAACTCTTTGTTTTCAAACTGCTCGAGGTCTCTCATATGTGAAGGCGTCTTCTCCCAACAGCAATTGTAAGATCTCTCCACAGGTGATCAATGGGATCTATATCTGGACTCATTGCTGCCACTTCAGAACTCTCCAGCGCTTTGTTTCCATCCATTTCTGGGGACGTCTTGAAGTATTTGGGGTCATTATCCTGCTGGAAGACCTATGACCTAGGATGCAAACCCAGCTTTCTGACACTGGGCACTACATTGCGACCCAACCCCAAAACATCTTTGAACCTTTACCATATTTGACTGTAGGTACTCTTCTTAGTAGGCTTAACTCCCTTTTCAGTAAACAGTAGAATGATGTGCTTTACCAAAAAGCCCTATCTTGGTCTCATCTGTCCACAATGCACTTTCCCAGAAGGATTTTGGCTTACTCACATACATTTTGGCAAACTCTAATCTAACAATTTTATGGTTCTGTGTCAGCAGTGGGTTATCTCCTGGTTTTTCCTGCCATAGGGTTTCTTTTAATTCAAATGTTGACAGTTTGTGCTGACACTGGGCACTACATTGCGACCCAAAATCCTTTGTTACTCTTTAGATTTCATGATTCCATGCACACAGTCAAGGCACCCAGTGCCAGAGGCAGCAGGGCAACCCCAAAACATCTTTGAACCTCCACTATATTTGACTGTAGGTACTGTGCTCTATTTTTTGTAGGCCTCATTCCATTTTTGGTAAACAGTAAAACAATGTGCTTTACATGTAAGCTCTATCTTGATGTCATCTGTCCACAAGACACTTTCCTAGAAGGATTTTGGATTACTCACGTACATTTAGGCAGTTTATCTTTTATATTCCTCTGTGTCAGCAGTGGGGTCTTCCTGGGTCTCTTACCATAGCGTCTAATTTAATTGAAATATCGATGGATAGTTTGCGCCGACACTTATGCACCGTGAGCCTGCAGGACAGCTTGAATTTATTTGGAGCTACTTATCCACTATACGTACTATTTTGCATGGCAACCTTTCATCAATTTTTCTCTTCCATCCACATCCAGGGAGGTTAGCCACAGTTCCTTGGGTTGTAAACATCTTGACTATGTTGTGCACTGTTGACAAAGGAACATCAAGATCTCTGGAGATGGACTTGTAACCTTGAGATTGTTGATATTTTTCAAACATTTTGCTTCTCAAGTCCTCAAACAGTTCTCTTCTCCTCTTTCTGTTCTCTATGCTTAGTGTGGCACATACAGACACACAATGCATAGATTGAGTCAACTTCTCCCCTTTAAATCTGGTGTCAGGTGTGATTTCCATATTGCCCACACCTGTTAATTGTCACAGATGAGTTGAAACAAGCATCACATGCCTGAAACAAAGTTGTTTACCCGCATTTTACAAAGGTGCCAACAATTTTTTCCAGCCAATTTTTGGGGTTTTGTATGAAATGATGTCCACTTTCTCCTTTTTCTCAGTTTTTTGTGTTGTTCCAATATATCCAAAGAAAATAAACATGGGTGTATAACAAAACACGTATAACTGCAATAATTTTCTGCAAGAAAAACTTCATTTTCTGGAACAATTTCAAGGGTACCATACCTTTCGGCCATGACTCTAGGTGCATGGCTCGTTCCAGTAATTCAGAACTTTCCCTTCTGGTGAGACCCTATCTGTCCATGTCAGGTGAATATAATGTGCCTTGCTAACAGCGTCCGGTGATCTTGAAAATGGCGAGGAATTGAAACATACCGTTTGGCAAGAGTATATCATGACTACGAGACCCAGCCTGAACCAATGGAGCAGAGGCTTTGTGGAGAGTCTCGTTGTGGTTGTTTGGCTGGGGAGATGGGGAAGGGGTCGGTCAGACCTCTAATGATCTAACATTTATCTCTCTCCCGGTGGATATGTGATATATGTCCCTTGCTGAACGTCTAATTTATATTACATATTACTGTAAAGTAAAATACCTAACAGATTCGTGGGCTCGGAGGACTTCAGCTCCTGACACTACGTACAGTTTTGTCTCTAAATTGCCGTCTTGAAAACCACAGACCTTGATCTCATGTGCACTATTGCTGCCCCCGTATATAATGTGAAAAATATGCAATATATCCATCATGCTCCTCGTCACCGCTCTGCGGCAAACGGAAGACAGATGTGTACGAGTGACACTTGCTATACTTCATATTCCTGGATGAAGATTGTAGCAGGAGAACTATGAGGTCCTTATAGAGAAGGGGTCCAAGTCAGGCTCATCTCATTCCCTTTGATATAGGGTGTGGAATCACTGTGCAGGACCCTCCAGAAGTATTCCCACATTCCCACATTTATGGCATCTACAGGGACCCTGAAAATGGGGCTCAATTGCGCTCCGTTGTCCTCTCATTTGCTCTGGAATTTTCAGAACTCCAATGCTCCTAGTTGGTAAAAGCCTTATATCAACAATGGCGCATGATGATGATGGCCCCGTTCAGAAGATAGATTCAGGTCCATAACATACAAATTGTTACACACTTGTCCCGAGTCCGGGCTCTGCTCCCCTCGTCCCGGTCAGCTCAACTCTGTAGTGCTCCACGAAGTGCTCCCATGTGATTGTCTGCTTAGATCTGTATAAGGCCCACCAAGAATCACGTCTGTCTTGGTATTAAGACTGTTCTGCTTCCTGTGACCCCCAGTGCTTCCAGTACCTGTTCCATATCCATTACTGATTTCCGGTGTCTGGTCTATCCGCAGTCCCAGTGCTTCCAGTCCTTGTGTCCTGCGGTGGAAGACTTCAGCTTTGTTCGCAGCTCCTAAATCTGCAAAAAATATTGTTGTGAAGATCTCCAATAAGGCAGAACCGTCGGAGGCCACCGTGTCGCCGCGCCGCTCTATAATCCATGTCGTTATCTGCTGTCTCTAATTGTCTGTAAAAACATTCCGCAACGACGGGATAATGGTCTGGAGCAGAGGTCGTGCCAATGGCGGCTTGGGAAATCCGTACCGAAGCTCAGGGAGGCTGAAAACTGCGCAATATATACAATGTACTGTAGTGGCATGACGTGCTATCAAAGGAGAAAGAAACAGGCAAATTGCAGGGATCCGCATGAAAGAATAAGCAAATTTATTATATAATCCATTAACCACACAAAACATTCCTTTAAAAACTCACACCAATACAAAACATAATCCCCATAAGGGGCAAGAGTATGGTTTACTAACTGACGCCTCATGTTTAATTGATCCGTAAGCTACACATAGATAAGGGAACCTCATCTTTCCATCTTGACTGAAGCTATACGGCTGCCAGAGCTTTTATCTAGCTCTTAAGATAATGTTTTGTGCTCGAGGAACTCATGACGGCAAACATAAATTTACCTAAGATATCTAGATCAGCAATTACTCGATTGATCTAGATGGAACCGTTACAACTTTGAGAAAATGTTCAGCTCGATATCTTGAAAGGCAGAAAGATTAAATAATTAATGAGTTTTTCCGTGACCCATGTCAAAGTCAGGACATCTTGAAGAGTGGTCTTCAACATGTGGATCATTACAATTGTTGTAGATGTGATAACATTCCCACAATCGCCTCTAAAATCTTGTACAAGTCCTTCCCGGAAAAGCGGAGGCTGTTATATCTTCAGATCCACCAACGCCATATTAAATAAGCACTCCTATCAAAGTTTTTATCCTCTTAATACATTGCAATCATATTATATAGCACTGTGCAACATACAATTGCTCATTTTGCCTTTCTACCAAGCTAATTCTTCTCTTTTCCTGCTCTATGTAGAAACAGGAATTGTCTTATGCCTGCAGAAATCATTCCCCTCTTCAACTCCTGACTCAGCTGCTCCATCCCTCCCACGTGCCATTGACTTTTGCAGTGTCTAATGAGATAGACCTAATGGAAGAGAGAAGAATTCACTGGGTAGAAAGGCAAAATGAGCAAATGTAAGTATACAGTGCTATACAGTGGGTACGGAAAGTATTCAGACCCCTTTACATTTTTCACTCTTTGTTTCATTGCAGCCATTTGGTAAATTAAAAAAAAAAGTTCATTTTTCTCATTAACCCCTTTACCCCCAAGGGTGGTTTGCACGTTAATGACCGGGCCAATTTTTACAATTCTGACCACTGTCCCTTTATGAGGTTATAACTCTGGAACGCTTCAATGGATCCTGGTGATTCTGACATTGTTTTCTCGTGACATATTGTACTTCATGACAATGGTAAAAATTATTTGATAGTACCTGCGTTTATTTGTGAAAAAACGGAAATTTGGCGAAAATTATGAAAATTTCGCAATTTTCCAACTTTGAATTTTTATGCAATTAAATCACAGAGATATGTCACACAAAATACTTAATAAGTAACATTTCCCACATGTCTACTTTACATCAGCACAATTTTGGAACCAAAATTTTTTTTTGTTAGGGAGTTATAAGGGTTAAAAGTTGACCAGCAATTTCTCATTTCTACAACACCATTTTATTTTAGGGACCACATCTCATTTGAAGTCATTTTGAGGGGTCTATATGATAGAAAATACCCAAGTGTGACACCATTCTAAAAACTACACCCCTCAAGGTGCTCAAAACCATATTCAAGAAGTTTATTAACCCTTCTGGTGCTTCACAGGAATTTTTTGAATGTTTAAATAAAAATGAACATTTAACTTTTTTTCACAAAAAATTTAATTCAGCTCCAATTTGTTTTATTTTACCAAGGGTAACAGGAGAAAATGGACCCCAAACATTGTTGTACAATTTGTCCTGAGTATGCCAATACCCCACATGTGGGGGTAAACCACTGTTTGGGCGCATGGCAGAGCTCGGAAGCGAAGGAGTGCCATTTGACTTTTCAATGCAAAATTGACTGGAATTGAGATGGGACGCCATGTTTCGTTTGGAGAGCCCCTGATGTGGCTAAACATTGAAACCCCCCACAAGTGACACCATTTTGGAAAGTAGACCCCCTAAGGAACTTATCTAGAGGTGTGGTGAGCACTTTGACCCAACAAGTGCTTCACAGAAGTTTATAATGTAGAACCGTAAAAATAAAAAATCATATTTTTTCACAAAAATTATCTTTTCGCCCCCAATTTTTTATTTTCCCAAGGGTAAGAGAAGAAATTGGACCCCAAAAGTTGTTGTACAATTTGTCCTGAGTACGCTGATAGCCCATATGTGGGGGTAAACCACTGTTTGGGCGGATGGGAGAGCTCGGAAGGGAAGGAGCGCCGTTTGACTTTTCAATGCAAAATTGACAGGAATTGAGATGGGACGTCATGTTGCGTTTGAAGAGCCACTGATGTGCCTAAACATTGAAACCCCCCACAAGTGACACCATTTTGGAAAGTAGACCCCCTAAGGAACTTATCTAGAGGTGTGGTGAGCACTTTGACCCACCAAGTGCTTCACAGAAGTTTATAATGTAGAACCGTAAAAATAAAAAATCATATTTTTTCACAAAAATTATCTTTTTGCCCCCAATTTTTTATTTTCCCAAGGGTAAGAGAAGAAATTGGACCCCAAAAGTTGTTGTACAATTTGTCCTGAGTACGCTGATACCCCATATGTGGGGGTAAACCACTGTTTGGGTGGATGGGAGAGCTCGGAAGGGAAGGAGCGCCGTTTGACTTTTCAAAGCAAAATTGACAGGAATTGAGATGGGACGCCATGTTGCGTTTGAAGAGCCACTGATGTGCCTAAACATTGAAACCCCCCACAAATGACACCATTTTGGAAAGTAGACCCCCTAAGGAACTTATCTAGAGGTGTGGTGAGCACTTTGACCCACCAAGTGCTTCACAGAAGTTTATAATGCAGAGCCGTAAAAATAAAACAACATTTTTTTCCCACAAAAATTATTTTTTTAGCCCCCAGTTTTGTATTTTCCTGAGGGTAACAGGAGAAATTGGACCCCAAAATTTGTTGCCCAATTTGTCCTGAGTGCGATGATACACCATATGTGGGGGGAACCACTGTTTGGGCACATGGGAGGGCTCAGAAGGGAAGGAGTGCCATTTGAATGCAGACTTAGATGGAATGGTCTGCAGGTGTCACATTGCGTTTGCAGAGCCCCTAATGTACCTAAACAGTAGAAACCCCCCACAAGTGACACCATTTTGGAAAGTAGACCCCCTTAGGAACTTATCTAGATGTGTGCTGAGCGCTTTGACCCACCAAGGGCTTCACAGAAGTTTATAATGGAGAGCCGTAAAAATAAAACAAAAATTTTTTCCCACAAAAATTATTTTTTAGCCCCCAGTTTTGTATTTTCCCGAGGGTAACAGGAGAAATTCGACCCCACAATTTGTTGTCCAATTTGTCCTGAGTGCGCTGATACCCCATATGTGGGGGGGAACCACTGTTTGGGCGCATGGGAGGGCTCGGAAGGGAAGCAGCTCCATTTGGAATGAGGACTTAGATGGAATGGTCTGCAGGTGTCACATTGCATTTGCAGAGCCCCTAATGTACCTAAACAGTAGAAACCTCCCACAAGTGACACCATTTTGGAAACTAGACCCCCTAAGGAACTCATCTAGATGTGTTGTGATAGCTTTGAACCCCCAAGTGTTTCACTACAGTTTGTAACGCAGAGCCGTGAAAATTAAAAAAAAAAATCTTTCCCCCCAAAATTATTTTTTAGCCCCCAGTTTTGTATTTTCCCAAGGGTAAGAGGAGAAATTCGACCCCAAAAGTTGTTGTCCAATTTGTCCTGAGTACGCTGATACCCCGTATGTTGGGGGAAACCAACGTTTGAGCGCATGGCAGAGCTCGGAAGGGAAGGAGCGCCATTTGGAATGCAGACTTAGATGGAATGGTCTGCAGACGTCACATTGCGTTTGCAGAACCCCTAATGTACCTAAACAGTAGAAACCCCCCACAAGTGACCCCATATTGGAAACTAGACCCCCCAGGGAACTAATCTAGATGTGTTGTGAGAACTTTGAACCCCCAAGTGTTTCACTACAGTTTATAACGCAGAGCCGTGAAAATAAAAAATCTTTTTTTTCCCACAAAAAATATGTTTTAGCCCCGAGTTTTGTATTTTCCCAAGGGTAGCAGGAGAAATTGGACCCCAAAAGTTGTTGTCCTATTTGTCCTGAGTACGCTGATACCCCATATGTTGGGGTAAACCCCTGTTTGGGCACACGGGAGAGCTCGGAAGGGAACAAGCACTGTATTACTTTTTCAACGCAGAATTGGCTGGAATTGAGATCGGACGCCATGTCGCGTTTGGAGAGCCCCTGATGTGCCTAAACAGTGGAAACCCCCCAATTATAACTGAAACCCTAATCCAAACACATCCCTAACCCTAATCCCAACAGTAACCCTAACCACACCTCTAACCCTGACACACCCCTAACCCTAATCCCAACCCTATTCCCAACCGTAAATGTAATCTAAACCCTAACTGTAACTTTAGCCCCAACCCAAACTGTAGCCCTAGCCCTAACCCTAGCCCTAACCCTAATCCTAACCCTAGCCCTAACCCTAGCCCTAACCCTAGCCCTAACCCTAACCCTAGCCCTAGCCCTAGCCCTAACCCTAGCCCTAACCCTAGCCCTAACCCTAACCCTAGCCCTAACCCTAGCCCTAACCCTAACCCTAACCCTAACCCTAGCCCTAACCCTAGCCCTAACCCTAGCCCTAACCCTAACCCTAGCCCTAACCCTAGCCCTAACCCTAGCCCTAACCCTAGCCCTAACTCTAACCCTAGCCCTAATGGGAAAATGGAAATAAATACATTTTTTTAATTTTTCCCTAACTAAGGGGGTGATGAAGGGGGGTTTGATTTACTTTTATAGCGGGTTTTTTAGCGGATTTTTATGATTGGCAGCCGTCACACACTGAAAGACGCTTTTTATTGCAAAAAATATTTTTTGCGTTACCACATTTTGAGAGCTATAATTTTTCTATATTTTGGTCCACAGAGTCATGTGAGGTCTTGTTTTTTGCGGGACGAGTTGATGTTTTTATTGGTAACATTTTCGGGCACGTGACATTTTTTGATCGCTTTTTATTCCGATTTTTGTGAGGCAGAATGACCAAAAACCAGCTATTCATGAATTTCTTTTGGGGGAGGCGTTTATACCGTTCCGCGTTTGGTAAAATTGATGAAGCAGTTTTATTCTTCGGGTCAGTACGATTACAGCGACACCTCATTTATATCATTTTTTTATGTTTTGGCGCTTTTATACGATAAAAACTATTTTATAGAAAAAATAATTATTTTTGCATCGCTTTATTCTCAGGACTATAACTTTTTTATTTTTTTGCTGATGATGCTGTATGGCGGCTCGTTTTTTGCGGGACAAGATGACGTTTTCAGCGGTACCATGGTTAGTTATATCTGTCTTTTTGATCGCGTGTTATTCCACTTTTTGTTCGGCGGTATGATAATAAAGCGTTGTTTTTTGCCTCGTTTTTTTTTTTTTTTTCTTACGGTGTTTACTGAAGGGGTTAACTAGTGGGCCAGTTTTATAGGTCGGGCCGTTACGGACGCGGCGATACTAAATATGTGTACTTTTATTGTTTTTTTTTTTATTTAGATAAAGAAATGTATTTATGGGAATAATATTTTTTTTTTTTTTTCATTATTTTGGAATATTTTTTTTTATTTTTTTTTACACATTTGAAATTTTTTTTTTTACTTTTTTACTTTGTCCCAGGGGGGGACATCACAGATCAGTGATCTGACAGTTTGCACAGCACTCTGTCAGATCACTGATCTGACATGCAGCGCTGCAGCCTTCACAGTGCCTGCTCTGAGCTGGACCCGGACTCTGCAGGACCCGGATCCGCGGCCATCTTGGATCCGGGGCTGGAGGGAGCAGGGAGGGAGGTGAGACCCTCGCAGCAACGCGATCACATCGCGTTGCTGCGGGGGGCTCAGGGAAGCCCGCAGGGAGCCCCCTCCCTGCGCGGTGCTTCCCTGTACCGCCGGCACATCGCGATCATCTTTGATCGCGGTGTGCCAGGGGTTAATGTGCCGGGGGCGGTCCGTGACCGCTCCTGGCACATAGTGCCGGATGTCAGCTGCGAAAAAAACAGCTGACACCCGGCCGCGATCGGCGGCGCTCCCCCCGTGAGCGCTGCCGATCGCATATGACGTACTATTGCGTCCTTGGGAAGTAAAGCCCACCCCACATGGACGCAATAGTACGTCTAATGGCAGAAAGGGGTTAATGTACACTCTGCACCCCATCTTGACTGAAAAAAACAGAAATGTAGACATTTTTCGAAATTAAATAAAAAAGAAAAACTGAAATTTCACATGGCCTTAAGTATTCAGACCTTTTGCTCAGACACTCATATTTAAGTCACATGCTGTCCATTTCCTTGTGATCCTCCTTGAGATGGTCCTGCTCCTTCATTGGAGTCCAGCTGTGTGTAATTAAACTGATATGACTTGATTTGGAGCGGCGCACACCTGTCTATATAAGACCTCACAGCTCACAGTGCATGTCAGACCAAATGAGAATCATGAGGTCAACGGAACTGGCCAAGGAGCTCAGAGACAGAATTGTGGCAAGGCTCAGATCTGGCCAAGGTTACAACAGAATTTATGCAGTACTCAAGGTTCATAAGAGCACAGTGGCCTTCATAATCCTTAAGTGGAAGAAGCTTGGGATCACCAGAAGTCTTCCTAGACCTGGCCGTCCAGCCAAACTGAGCAATCGTGAGAGAAGAGTCTTGGTGAGAGAGGTAAAGAAGAACCCCAAGATCACTGTGGCTGAGCTCCAGAGATGCAGTAGGGAGATGGGAGAAAGTTCCAGAAAGTCAACTATCACTGCAGCCCTCCACCAGTTGGGCCTTTATGGCAGAGTAGCCTGACGGAAGCCTCTCCTCAGTGCAAGACATATGAAAACCTGCATAGAGTTTGCTAAAAAGAAAACACATAAATTACTCCCAGACTATGAGAAATAAGATTCTCTGGTCTGATGAGACGAAGATAGACCCTTCTGGTGATAATTCTAAGAAGTTTGTGTGGAGAAAACCAGGCACTGCTCATCACCTTCCCAATACAATCCCAACAGTGAAACATGGTGGTGGCAGCATCATGCTATGGGGGTGTTTTTCAGCTGCAGAGACAGGACGACTAGTTGTCATTGAAGGAAACATGAATACGGCCAAGTACAGAGATACCCTGGATGAAAACCTCTTCCATAGTGCTCTGGACCTCAGACTTGGCCAAAGGTTCACCTTCCAACACAACAATGACCCTAAGCACACAGCTAAAATAATAAAGGAGTGGCTTCAGAACAACTCTGACCATTCTTGACCGGCCCAGTCAGAGCCCTGACCTAAACCCAATTGAGCATCTCTGGAGAGACCTGAAAATGGCGTCCACCAACGTTCACCATCCAACCTGACGGAACTGGAGAGGATCTGCAAGGAAGAATGGCGGAAGATCCCCAAATCCAGGGGTGAAAAACATGTTGCATCATTCCCAAGAAGACTCATGGCTGCACTAGATCAAAAGGGGCTTCTACTCAATACTGAGCAAAGGGGCTGAATACTTATGACCATGTGATATTTCAGGTTTTATTTTTTTATAAATTTGCAAACATTTCTACATTTCTGGGGGTTTTTTCAGTCAAGATGGGGGCAGAGTGTACATTAATGAGAAAAAAATGAACTGATTTGAATTTACCAAATGGCTGCAATGAAACAAAGAGTGAAAAATGTAAAGGGGTCTGAATACTTTCCGTACCCACTGTATCATATGATTGCAATATATTTAGAGGATAAATACTTTGATGTCAGTGCTTCTTTAATGTCCATGGATGGGACATCAGAAAAGTTCCTCTAGGTGTAATTTGTAGGCTCTCCAATACTTTTCTTCATACACTGTACTTTTAATGTATTTTTTTTAACCTCACACCTCCGGTGTTTTTTTTTTTTACAATGCATAAACTACCAAGTCTCTTCCAAGTAATAAACAATCACAAAAGTTCAATAGATGGTGACGTTCCCCAAACAAACCCTAATTAAGCCTTTCTATTCATCCTCATGAACAACTAACTGGTAAATGTACCGGTCCTCCCCGTGCTAATTAAACATGTAACTATTTAGAAAATGTTTAAGAAAAGTCAAAAAGCTAATTGCCGAGTGGTTGTCGGTACGTTTTGTTTAATTCGAGAAAAAAAAAGCAATGTATTTGGCTAATGTAAATTGCTTTGATGCTCGGGGACTGATGTACTAAGGGGGCACTTCATGAGAATACTATAGGAATATCATTGGCACCTGACAACGAAAGGTTGGGCATGTGCGCATGAGGTGCGTATTCTCAGGAGGGGCAGTCGTAGGTTCTAATTAGTAGTATTCACAATGATAACAGGCTTGACTTCAACAATCCATGTTCTCTTTAGTTTAGATATGTTTAGATTTACTGTAGTTTGAGTGCAATGCCACAAAACATTTATAACAGTCCCCCAACAATCTCTATATATAAGTTGTAGGATAAGCACCCAGCAAACCAAGGCAAGTGTCGGGGCCCACTATCCCCAGGTTTCAATTTGCAACACTGCACACTGTATGTATGTAGTGGACTCTCTCCATACAGCGTGGATGCCAGCTGTGTTATACAGTCATCATCCAAGTCCAACAGCGCAATGACCCCAAACATAAAGCCAATGTTATTTTATGAATGATCTTCAGTGTAAAGAAGAACAAGGAGTCCTGGAAGTAATGATCAGAGCCCTGGTCTGATATGATCCAGTCTGTTTGGGATCACATGAACAGACAGACTGATTTGCACAAGCCTCATACACAGAAGATCTGGGGTCAGGTCTCCAAGATGTTTGGAACAACCTCCTTGTGAAGTTCGACGCGTACCTAGAAGAAGGGATGATTTGAAAGCAAAAGGCGGTCACAGGAAATAAAGGTTTATATAGATTTCTCGTTTTTTTTCAATCACTTTTCAGTTTCTTAATTGATACAAATAAACTATTAACACTTCTATTTTTTTTTTTAAAGCATTGTTACTCTGCAGCATTTTTCCACACGTGCCTTCAAAATTCTAATTAACAATGATTACATCACAGGTAAGTCCAATTATTCTTTAAACAGGTGCCCAGCAGACAGGTGACTGTAACAGGGCGAAAAGAAAACCCCTTCCCATTTCATGCTGTCAGCAATGGCACCACATGGAAAAGAAATGTCACAAGAACTGATAAAGAAATCAATTTCTTTACACAAGGAAGGTGAAGGCAACAAGGAGATCAGCAAAGTTTTACTTATAAGATACCGGAGAAAAGAAACACAAAAATGTAGCAAAGATGGAACTGCAGCATCTTACTGAGACATTCAATCTGACCATGGAAGGCAACAATTAAACAGGAGGATATATCAGAATGTTTAACTGCGTGGATGTAGCAAATCTGTGTATGTGCGTGTGAGTGTGTATACACTGTGTAGGACTCTATACTGACTGGGGGTCTGTGGGTAATATCATACAGTGTGGTTGTAGTCTGTGAGGGTCATCATACTGTGTGGATGGGTCTGTGGGGGACATCACACTATGTGGATGGGTCTATGGGGGACATCATACTGTGTGAATGGGTCTGTGGGGGGCATCATACTGTTTGGCGATCTGTTGGACATCATGATGTGTGTGAGGTTTCTGTGGTAGCATTGTACCATGCAATGATGGGTCTTTGGGAGACAGCACCTACCTGCCTGTATGTTAGCTGTGCTCACCAACACCTGCCTGCCTGTATATCAGCTGTGCCTGCCTGTATCAGCCTGCCTGTATCTCAGCCATGCCTGCCTCCACTAGCCTGCCTGTAACTCAGCCGTGCCCACCTGCACCAGCCTGCCAATACATTAGCCATGCTAGCCTGTATACCAGCTATACCTGCCGTGCCAGTCTGTATACCAGCTGTACCCGCCTGCACCTGCTGTGCCAACATTGGGTCCGAACTTCTGGGCTGTGGGATTCCGACATACAGAGTAGGATCCAACAACCTTCCGCGGCTCCTCTCGCAGTCAAGGCAAGATTTTTTGTAGGATCTTGCTCTTTGCATTAACCCAGCAAGGCTGCGTCCTTTACTAAGCTGTTACCAAACGGTAAAATCATTCGGTGGCTTCAGCCACACACTCACTCACTTCCTGTAAGCAATCCTAAATATTTCTCTTGCTTTTTGCCTATAGCACTGACATTTAGTGATAGCAAATATTACAGTAATAACCTATATACATTGAATCCCATGTACACAATTACACAGAGACAGCGGTAAATTCATGCACTTAGCCAAATTCATAACGGGTGGTAAAGTTTACCCCATTTAAGTACAAAGTCTAGACGGAAGAATAGCATGACATTGGCACAGAAGTAGTGCGCCTCAGGACCAAAAAAGCCTCCAAAAAGATTTCAAGACCATCAAGTCGATGTTGACAATTCCTACATATTCACAACAGTCTACTAGTTAGAAATTGCTATATCTTCCTTGCTTCCTCCACATTTTTTGGCGTATTTTCTATATTATTTTTTGCTGAACTATTACTTTGGTTTTGAAACTGATTTGTTACGATATAAATCAAGCAAAAAAAAAAAAGTATCTGGAACCACGCAGCTCACGCACAGCAATGAATTGTAATATCACTTTGCTGATAACATTCATCCGAGCTGCAGATGGTATAATACCTCTCAGCTTTTCATTTTCTTGTTTTGTTAAGGGCGAGTTTCATTATTCGGGAAAGCTGCTCTTATTATTCCATACGGCTAAGCAATCGTCCTTATCTATCTGATATTTATGCGCTTATAGCCCTCCATTGTCCAATCTTTATATACGCCTTGACCTTAAAGGACTACAAAATATTAAATAAAAGTTTGTGCAATAAGAAAAGAAAACTTTTCACAGTTATTTATTCTCTTAAAAGGTTTAGACGCTGTTGAAACTATTGTCAATTTTGTTGGAGTGGAAGCAAAATTAAAGCAGCATTTCACCACAATGCCGTTGTGTCCGAGCTCTTGGGTCCCATTCTAGACAACAATAATGGCTACGGTACATTGATGGAACTGTGGATATTCTGAACCTCATCTTCCTTGCTTTTCTATTGCCGTAGGATAGAGCGATCTAACATGTGTAAGGAGGTGGAACACAAGAAGAGTCCGGGAGCGGTTACCTTCTCGGCTCTGTGCCTGGAACCATTGAGCTGTGCTATAGGTTCCCTGGGGGGCAGACTTGGAGTCTAGGACAGGAAGGAAGGCGGGCAGAGAGCGGGAAAGGCGTGCGCGCAAGTGGCAGAGCAGCGTGTGCAGCGGTCAGGACAGGATGCAGCTGCGCTCCGGGGAGGAGAGAGGACAAATGCAGGGAGATTGCCCAGAAAAACTGCATCTTGTGAGTACATGAAAGCGGACTCTGCTGTGACTGGAGAGGGGCGCCTTGACACCCATGCAGAGACAGTGGCCGTGCAGAGACTATGAACCCTGGTACCCATGGTATCAGTGCAGAGCCCCTGATTCCTGTTAAGAGACTTAATAATAGACTGAGCATCATTTTCCTGGGATAGGCTGTGCTGCAAAAGCTAAAGACTCAGAGCCTGTGCATATCACATTAACTCCCGAAACCCCAGGCAGCGGATTCCTGGAGACTACTCAGCCCACGGACAACAGAGACTTGAAGAAGAAGGTTAAGCGAGTCCGTGAGGAGGTGGCTGAATATAAGAAGATCCCTGCTGCAGAGTACAGCCCTCCAGTGCGAGAAAGAGAGACCGCCCCCCAAAGTGAGACTAGTGCCACTCGGCGAAGAAGACTGCCGACATGCTACAATTGCAGAGCACCCAGTCAAAATGAAGAGGAGGCGATGTGGACCCGAGATTCCCAGCTGAAGATAAGAAGAATCTGAGAGGAGATTGAGGAAATCCCTTACTGCCTTTTTGGAGACCAGCGGCATACCCCGAGGTAACGTGCGGAAGCTGCCAGAAAGAAATAGAGGAGAGGTGCGTACCATGAAGAAGGCTTCAGTGGTGGCCCCAGAGTGTAACTCCGTATTCTGGGGTGAAGAGCAACCGCAGATGAGAGATGTCTCCCGCCGAGGCCGACGATCCAGACTGAAGCGCCCTCCAGACAGACGCAGACGTGAGTGCTTGTCGTGCAGACGGGTGGGACACATGTCCAGAAATTGCCCTACCCGAGAAGAGTGGTGGCAGAGATCCGCTCACCCCTCTGAGGGTCCTGCTAAGTGGAGGGAACGTCGCCCCTGGAGAGAATGGTACAGCAGGAAGAGAAGAGTTCTCCCTAAGGCATGACAGTACCACAATGTCGGACGCCAAGGAGAGGTGGAGAAGGTGTCAAGCATCTCTGGTGGAATGACTGCGCTGTCCCAACGCATGAAGGCGAGCCTGGTGGAACTCCAGCCTGGGTCTGAAGGTCTTGTCTGTGAGACTTAGCCCGGAGGAAAGAAAGGGACGTCCACTCGAGAAGACCACCAAAGTGCTTTACTACCTTGCCCAGCACGAGTTCCCAAAGAAGGAGAGAAAGTGCCAAGAGTACCTGTGACACTCGTTTTCGAGGTCCTCGTCGATGAGAAGGAGGAACCACTAAGATCACTCCCTGAGGTGAAGAGTGTGCTGGCTGTCAGCTCACAAGATCCTGATCGGACGGAGGACATGGAACAGCTGTGTGAGACGGGGCGTGTGGCTGAGAAGTCCTGGGAAGTGATGCCCGCAGAGCCCAGCGCAGATGACGAAGAATCCTGCTTGCATAGTCTTAATTCATCTGAGCCTACTTTGGACAAGAATGCTCCTGTCAAAGAGAGGGGGAGCTATGGAGAAGAATTACTTGTACTAAGCCCCCAAACTGAGGAGCCCCAGCAAGAAGCCCCTAGAGTTTCCGATGGCAACAAGGAAGAGGATGGATCATCTACGCAGACATCTGCTAGCGGCAAAGCTAAGAAGAAGAAGAAGAAAAAGAAGAAGAGTCCAGCAGTTGTCGATGAAGTAGAGGAGGCATATCTCAACCTGACTGATGAACAACTCCTCGACCATTTAGTTTGGCAGTATGTGCAAGGAGAAAGGCAGAAGGAGATGCGAGAATTACAGAAATCTGTCTCCCCTCAAAAGAGCAAAGAGAAGCACGAAGAGTTCTCGCCCATGGAATGGCGAGCTTTAAGAGAGGGGGAATGTAAGGAGGTGGAACACAAGAAGAGTCCGGGGGCATTTACCTTCTCTGCTCCGTGCCTGGAACCATTGAGCTGTGCTATAGGTTCCCCGGGGGGGCAGACTTGGAGACTGGGACAGGAAGGAAGCCGGGCAGAGAGCGAGAAGGGTGCGCGCGCAAGTGGCAGAGCAGCGTGTGCAGCAGTCAGGGCAGGACGCAGCTGCGCTCCGGGGAGGTCAGATGACAAGTGCAGAGAGATTGCCCAGAAAGACTGCATCTTGTGAGTACATGAAAGCGGACTCTGCTGTGACTGGAGAGGGGCGCCTTGACACCCATGCAGAGACAGTGGCCGTGCAGAGACTATGACCCCTGGTACCCACGGTATCAGTGCAGAGCCCTTGATTCCTGTTAAGAGACTTAATAATAGACTGAGCATCGTTTTCCCGGGATAGGCTGTGCATCAAAAGGTAAAGACTCAGAGTCTGTGCATATCACATTAACTTCCGAAACCCCAGCCAGCGGGCTCCTAGAGAATACTCCGCCCACAGACAACAGAGAGACAACAAGTGCAGCCGTTTCTCGGTACCTACGTTGGAGAAGACGACCATTCAAGCAAATCCTCATCAGACTGATAGTGTTTTTGTCCTGAAGAAATCCCGCTTAATTCTGTTACACTGTTTGACTGCCATATTTTGCACCGTATTCTTTTCAGTTCATTTTCTACTGTTTTCTCCCTGCGAGGAGAATATTGTCCCTGTTAATAAATTCCCCCCAACAGTTGGTCTGTCTGTTCCATGGTGAGATACTCAACCCTGCACTCTATTACACATGTATGGGGACCCCGGACAATGGATTGCCGAGAGACGTAAGATAAGCCTTTTGCAGACATGCCCGACACCTGCGGCTGAGAGGTGCCTTTAATTTGCATTGTCCACTATTGATTATACGTGATTCCTAATAAAAATGATTTATAATACAGCAGCGAGGTTTTATTTGTTTATTACGGAAATATTAGATTTAAAAAAATCTCGTGTTTCCCTGACTCTGAACATAGTTAAAATGTCAAGCGCAAAGCAAATTAAATGTTCTCTGCGGATGAGAGTACATACACAAAGTAATAGGGTGAGTCATGGCTGAAATTTACATCAACTTCTTGTTTGTTCATTTGCTTCTCTATTAATAATGTATGTTTCCTTAGTACACCGGAGTCAGCGTGGGACATAATGCAACTTAGAAGAATATTCACGTTCTACGGACATTCTCTTTGTCGGAGCATAGAACAGCTGCAGGCTTATGCTGTAGGGGGACAGGCAGCGGATGGCGCTGTGTTAATTCTTAGCATTTCTTAATTCTGTATACTGTAACCCCCCCCTTTTGTAATATATTTTGTATATTTTTATAAGCACTGTATAATTGTTAGATTAAATATATAAAATGATGTACAGAGCTCACCCTAATTACATAGTGCCTTCTCTTGTTATGTACAGCACCGTCCCTTACATATTATTATTATTATACATTTTTATAGCGCCATTTATTCCATGGCGCTTTACATGTGAATACGAGGCAAATATAGACAAATACATTAAACATGAGCAGATAACAGGCACACGGGTACATAAGGAGGGAGGACCCTGCCCGCTAGGGCTCACAGTCTGCAGGGGATGGGTGATGAAACACTAGGAGAGGGTAGGGCAGGTTGCGCGGCAGTTCAGTAACTTCAGGATCACTGCAGGCTGTAGGCTTGTCGGAAGAGGTGGGTCTTCAGGTTCTTTTTGATCAGAGTCTCCTTATTTTCGCAATTTATAGCGTCCTGTTCTTTATTACATACCATTCTCTCTTGCTAAATATATAATAAACAGACTGCTGATGGAGCAAGGGAATGCTTCTTTTCTGATGAGGCGGCTGACGGACTGGTCTTCTGGTCAGATGCTGCTTCATCAACAGTCATTTTATATCTAAGAAAGAAAGATATATCTAAGAAATTTAAGAAAGAGAGGCACTGTGACTAACAAAAATAATGAGAATACGCTATGTAAGAGACTTTGCTATACATAACAAGATGTTATACTATGTAATAATGGGCGGCGCTATATGTTATGATGAGGTAATTCAGTACCACAATGGACATAGAAGTCAGAGCACATACAGTGATCTGACAATAACCCAAAAACATAGAACGAGCTCTGAGACGTGGGAACTCTGCAGATCGCAATCCCTAATCCTCTCCAAACAACACTAGAGGCAGCCGTGGATTGCGCCTAACGCTCCCTATGCAACTCTGCACAGCCTGAGAAACTAGCTAGCCTGAAGATAGAAAATAAGCCTACCTTGCCTCAGAGAAATACCCCAAAGGAAAAGGCAGCCCCCACATATAATGACTGTGAGTTAAGATGAAAAGACAAACGTAGAGATGAAATAGATTTAGCAAAGTGAGGCCCGACTTACTAAACAGAGCGAGGATAGGAAAGATAACTTTGCGGTCAACACAAAACCCTACAAACAACCACGCAAATGGGGCAAAAAGACCCTCCGTACCGAACTAACGGCACGGAGGTACACCCTCTGCATCAAAGAGCTTCCAGCAAGCAAGAAAAAACAAATAGACAAGCTGGACAGAAAAAAACAGCAAACAAAATAGCAAAGCGGAACTTAGCTATGCAGAGCAGCAGGCCACAGGAACGATCCAGGAGGAAACAGGTCCAATACTAGAACATTGACTGGAAGCCAGGATCAAAGCACTAGGTGGAGTTAAATAGAGCAGCACCTAACGACTTCACCACATCACCTGAGGAAGGAAACTCAGAAGCCGCAGTACCACTCTCCTACACTAACGGAAGCTCACAGAGAGAATCAGCCGAAGTACCACTTGTGACCACAGGAGGGAGCTCTGCCACAGAATTCACAACAGCTATACATAACAAGATAGGACACTATATAATAAGGTGTGGTGCTATATATAACAACAGAGGACACTATATAATAAGGGATGGTGCTATACATAACAGAGGACTATATATAAAAAGGGACAGTGCTATAAGTAACAGAGGACACTATATAATAAGGGTCAGTGCTAAACATAACAGACGACACTATATAATAAAGTATGGCACCAAACATAACTAGAGAGGATGGTGCATAATAAAGGATAGTGTTATATATAATAAAAGAGGAAACTATCTATTTAAGGGCTGCAGAATGTATAGCAAGAATGTACACTATATAATAAGCGATGGTGCTGTGTATAACAAGAGAGTACATTATATACTAAGGGGCGGGCTATACATGCTTGTTTTTTTTTCTCGAACAGGACACAGACCATATGTCCTAAGTATGTCCTATTCTGATCCTCCAAATTGGTTCAAATATGGACATGCTCATGGATATCATTCTTCATTTTGCAATAAAAATGACCTGTCAATAGGGTTTTCCAGTTCAGTACAAAAATTGGGAAATTCGTAAATAAAAATTGTTTGTGTCGACATTTTTCGTGACCCATAATGTTTTCATTTTTCTCTCGATGGGGCTGTATGATGGCTTCTTGGGGTAGTTACAACTTTTTGATAGCTTCATATTCTATTTTTCTGCAATCTTGCGTCAGCCAAAACATGCTTGCAGCATGGGAGAGTGCACAGTTTCGGCAAGAAGCTCATCAATGCCACCAGCTCAAACTATTAATGATCAGGAATGCATTGCCCCTCAGGAAACAGGAAGCCAAGAGGCATTGAAGCAGTTGTACTTTTGAAAATAAAAGACGAGACACTCTTTTAACTCAACCACCTAATATAATAATGAGATGACCATGGTCATTCTTTCCCAGTCTGTACAGTAAAGCTGAAACGAAAAAAGCAGGAAATGTCATTTTAGTTATAATATTCACAAAACTTCAGTGAACTCCACTTTTCTTCACATGGAGCAAAAGGTTTAATGTGCTGCTTTTGCACCTTGGATCTGAATACTTTGGCATAGGCAAGATGGCTTGTTGCAACCCTCACCTCTCTGTCACCTGGTGAATGCCCCTGCGTATATGTCGTTGAATCAGTTGTGAGGCAATGCTGTCACTCAGGGTCAGAACAAGAAGACTGGTGAGTAGTTTTGTACAATCCCTTTTAAGTAGTAGCAGGTGACGCATCGCCTGCATAATAGCAATGAGATATGTAGTAATGGCATTGATTAAGTATGGACGCAGTGCTGCGTGTTCCCACAGTATGACTGCGCTCTTTCCACCTACACACAGCCTACACATAGCGTGGGTCCACACCCACACACCACATACACACATAATGCACGCTCCTCTCTGCTGCAGACTCATAGTATAAAGAAATTCATGATTGTCTTAATGCTAATAATCATTAGCTGCTGCCGTAATGAGGCAGATCAGTTCACAGTATGGCATCTCTCTGCTGATGAGACATCCCCTACAGTAGGTTGGAATCCAGAACCGTCTTACTGGCACCGTTTTGATCTATTTTCCCAAAAGGAGGACCTTTCCTATGAGCCCCTTGCAGGCTTGTCCTCCCTTATAGGGAGAGGTCCAAACAATGCACCTGCTATTCATACTTTTACTGAACACTATCTCTAAGGATCAACACCACCTAAGAATATATGCAATATTGTAAGTGTAGCCCTAAGGCTACTTTCACACTAGCGTCGTGCACTGCACGTCGCAATGCGTCGTTTAGGAGAAAAAAACGCATCCTGCAAAAGTGCTTGCAAGATGCGTTTTTTCTCCATTGACTAACTTTATTGACGCATTGCGACGCTTTGCCACACGTCGCAACCCTCGTGCGACGGTTGCGCCGTGTTGTGGCGGACCACCGGCAGCAAAAAACGTTACATGTAACGTTTTTTGCAGCGTTGTGTCCGCCATTTCCGACCGCGTATGTGCGGCCGGAACTCCGCCCCCACCTCCGCGCAACTCACAATGGGGCAGCGGATGCGGTGGAAAAATGCATCTGCTGCCCCCGTTGTGCGGCGCTTGCACAGTATGCGTCGGGAACTCGGCCCGACGCACTGCGACGGGCATTTGCCTTTGTGGCAGCTGGCTGGCATTGGTTGCTGAGTGTCATTTTGCCATATACTGATATCTCAAAGTCATGAAGGGGTTGACAAACCCTCCTCAATCCCTATGTTTCCCTCCAGTATAATAATAATAACACTTAGGGTGCAGTTAGACATTCAGTATTTGGTCCGTATTTCACATCAGTATTTGTAAGCCAAAGCCAGGTGAGGAACAATCAGAGGAAAAGTATAATAATAATCTTTATTATAATAGAAACACATCACCACTTCTCTATTTTTCAATCACTCCTGGTTCAGGGTCCATACTGGACACCTAGTGTTCATGCATGGACCCCAAACATGGACTTCTCCCAGAAGTTTGTGTTACTGTTTGGGTTCGGCAGCCTGAACAAAGCTTGCAGCGCAGCCAATAAACAAGCTTTACTTGTATGGGTACTTTGGACCTCATTACAGCCATGTCAAGTATTGGCATGGCTGAGATTGGCCGGTGCAGTGTGTAAAAAAACAAAATGGGATTGGGTCCCCTCTATTTTTTATAACAAGCGCAGGTAAAGCTGACAGCTGAGGGCTGCAGCTATTAGCTGTTAGCTTTATCTTGGCTGGTTATCAAAAATAGAGGGCCCCCACACCATTTTTTTAATTATTTAAATAAATAACATAAAAAATGTTGTGGGGTCCCCCCCATTTTGATAGCCAGCCAAGATAAAGCAGACAGCTGGGGGGGGGGGGGCTGGTATTCTCAGGCTGGGGAGGACGATGGGTATTTGGACCTCCCCAGCCTAAAAACAGCAACCTGCAGCTGCTGCAGAAAAGGCGTATTCATTAGATGCACCAATTTTGGCACCCTGCCTCGCTCTTCCCACTTGCCCTGGTGCATTGGCAATTAGGGTAATATTTTCGGGTTAATAGCAGCTTTGTAATGTCAGATTACATCAAGCCCAGGGGTTAATAATGGAGAGACATCAGACACACCCATTACTAAGCCAGTAAAGGTACCTTCACACATAACGATATCGTTGACGATATCGTTGCTTTTTGTGACGTAGCAACGATATCGTTAAGGAAATTGTTCTGTGTGACAGCGACCAACGATCAGGCCCCTGCTGGGAGATCGTTGGTCGCTGAGGAAAGTCCATAACTTTATTTCGTCGCTGGACTCCTGCTGACATCGCTGGATCGGCGTGTGTGACACCGATCCAGCGATGTCTTCACTGGTAACCAGGCTAAACATCGGGTTACTAAGCGCAGGGCCGCGCTTAGTAACCCGATGTTTACCCTGGTTACCAGCGTAAAAGTAAAAAAAAAAAACACTACATACTTACCGCTGTCTGTCCCCGGCGCTGTGCTTCTCTGCACTCCTCCTGCACTGGCTGTGAGCGTCGGTCAGCCGGAAAGCAGAGCGGTGACGTCACCGCTCTGCTTTCCGGCCGCTGTGCTCACAGCCAGAGCAGGAGGAGTGCAGAGAAGCACAGCGCCGGGGACAGACAGCGGTAGGTAAGTATGTACGGTTTGTTTTTTTTACTTTTACGCTGGTAACCAGGGTAAACATCCGGTTACTAATCGCGGCCCTGCGCTTAGTAACCCGATGTTTACCCTGGTTACCCGGGGACCTCGGCATCGTTGGTCGCTGGAGAGCTGTCTGTGTGACAGCTCTCCAGCGACCAAACAGCGACGCTGCAGCGATCGACATCGTTGTCGGTATCGCTGCAGCGTCGCTGAGTGTGAAGGTACCTTAAGTAAAAAGTAATAAAGTAATAAAGACACACACAGAAAAAAGTCCTTAATTGAACAAAATAAAGAGTGTTTTGTTTAATTAAAAGGACTTTTTTCTTTTGTGTGTCTTTCTTACTTTTGACTGCAGGGTTAGTAATGGGGGTTGTCTGATAGATGATCCTCCATTACTATACCCTGGACTTGATGACAGTGGACCTAAAACAGCTGGCATCAATCCTAAAACCATTACCCCATTTACCAGTGTACCAGGGCAAGTGTGAAGAGCTGAGGCCAAGCTCCAGAACTAATGGAAGAGTAAATTATGGGGTTGTTGAGGTCTGATATTATTAGTCTGGGAGGGGGCCAATATCCATGTTTCCTTCTCAGTCTATTAAGATCAGCCCACAGCTGCCTGTTTAGTTTTTGCTGGTTACTAAAAACAGGGGGGCTCCCCCTTTGTAATAACCAGTAAAAACTGTGCCGACAGATGTAAGCTGATATTAATAGCCTGGGAAGCTTCATGGATATTTGACCCTTCCCAGAATAATAACAAGCCTTTAGCTGTCTGCTTTCCATTAGCTGGATAGTAAAATAAGGGTGACCCCAAGACATTTTTTAAATTATTTATTCAAGAAAACTACACAAGCACTGCATTATATGTCACACTGACATCTTTTTTACTATGTTCTCATCAGCGTCGCCTGCTCTTGCTGCTATCACCAAGACCAGGTATACACTGATGAGAGTAGTAATTATCAGCCGACACGTGACCAGAGGTAACCTTTTCACCACCAGTCACAACTGCTAGCTCACATGCTGTTCTGTTCGTGACAGCGTGGGAACTGCAGCTCTGTGACTGGCAGTATCATCAGTAAAGTTACCACTGATCAGAGCCAGTGTTTCCCACGCTGTCACATAGATGACAGGGTAGGAACCTGTTGATGTTTGGCCATTCAGTTTTTTAAAGTTCAGCCGAACCTGACGAACATGGACATCCATGGTTCCGCTCATCCCTACCTGCAAACATTCAGTGCTTGCTTCATTCTCCCCTCCTATGAATGTAATTGACATCCGGAGAAAGTAAGATAAGAGCAGCAACTATCACTACCTCCATATGCCTTGATTTGTCCAATGGAGTTGAAAGTAGTGATGAGCGAATATACTCGGTACTCGAGATTTCCCGAGCACGCTCGGGTGTCCTCCGAGTATTTTTTAGTGCTCAGAGATTTAGTTTTCCTCACCTCAGCTAAATGATTTACATCTCTCAGCCAGCTTGATTACATGTGGGGATTCCCTAGCAACCAGGCAACCCCCACATGTACTCAGGCTGGCTAACAGATGTAAATCATTCAGCTGAGGTTAGGAAAACTAAATCTCCGAGCACTAACAAATACTCGGAGGTCACCTGAGCATGCTCGGGAAATCTCGAGTAATGAGTATATTCACTCATCACTAGTTGAGAGTGAAGCCAGTGCTGATTGGCCGCATGCTCAGTGTCACTTGAGCCCTTGGAGAGCCAGTGCCGACTCCTGGGGGGAAACATAGGGATTGGGATTTACAACTATAGATGATCAAATCAACTTGATGCAAATCAAATTGGTGTTGACTTTTTGGAAATTCATTGGACCTGGTGAATTCGAACAATTTGCAATTCGCTTTGCAAATTGTCTAAAATTCCCACCATCACTATACACAACACAGAAGACTGAATCAGCCAGAGAAGACACGGCCACATAATTTCTCATAATACCTTGCCACTACCCCATCACGTTATAGCACAACTAATCAGGAGAGACTATCATAACCTGTATAATGCTCAAAGCAGGAAATGCGGGGACATTTTATGGTGAATCTTGATAGGGAAAGAACGTCACAGCTCACAGCCTCGTTGTGGATCAAGATAGAAAGCAATAGCACTGAAGAAACCGTCCAGATGGTGTGGGACAGCACAGTAGTGAAAAACAGTTGCCAACCCTTTATCCACAGCTATATTTGTTGAGGTCACTTTAACATTACTAAAGAACTTGAAAAAGAGGTTGGGTACAATCCTAAGAGACCTCAGATTCTCATACACATCTTTTCAGCGCAATTGTAGGTTTTGTTGTACTTGCAATTTGCGGTGAATTGATTTGCCATTAGTCAAATTTATTTTTCTTAAATTCAGCAAAGCTAGCGAATTAGAATCTCAAAAGATTAACTCATCTCCACTAGCTACCGTGATGGGTATTAAGGAACTCACGATTGACCTCAATTCTCTTGCAGATTTCAGCAGAATCATCACTTAGACATTGTGGGAGAATGAACGGTTATACTTATCCCATTGCGGATGATTATTCTGTTGTTTCTCTGTAGTAATAACCTCTCATCAGGCTTCACTTTATACTTCCAACCATAGCACATTGATTATTAGGAATGGGACAAGTAAAACACTTCTTTCCCCCCAAGATCTGAGTGCTGAGAGACAGATAGAGATTCAGCCAATACATCCAGACATCCAGGGAGTCTCTACAGGACTGTAGCCAAGACATCATGACACCATCACGAGGGGAACATATTTGTCATTCTATAGAATACCAGCTTAGGAGACCTCGGCCCTGGCTGGAAAACTACAGATCTGCTCCATTGACCATTACTGAACTATGGATACGTTTGTGAAACCCAGGTTGGGACCATTCGGTCACCTGGAACCTATGGATATGTTTGGAGAAACCAAGTTGGACCATCTGGTCACCTGAACCATATATACGTTTGGAGAAAACCAGGATTGGGACCCGCTGGTCACCTGGCTCCATCTAGATGTTTGGAAAAGCCAGGTTGTGACCCTCTGGTCAACTGGCCTTGAACCTCAGTGAACTTTCATCTTGCTAAGCTTGTCGTTACCTTCTTTTTGTGAGTGCCACAGGTGGGGTAGTTGGCCCTGAAAGATGAAGCCAGGTTGTGACCATCTGGTCCACTGGCCTTGTTTCTGAATGGACTGTCATCTTCCTACGCTTGTCGTTACCTCCTCTCTGTGTGCGTGCCACAGGTGGGGTAATCAACCCTGGAAGATCTGAAGTCACAGCTGCTCTTATGCCACTGAGTCAGCGGAAGGGTGAGGCTCTGTAATGTGTGCCATCTTAGGGTATTTTGCTGGGACTGTTCTACATATTATCTGCCTGTTTTGTGGTTCAATAAAGTATTGCCACACTGTTTTACCCTCATCCTGTGTTGTCTGAGTAACGTTACGCCCACATTAAAAGGAGAGTGGCTGCTAGGTGGGATGATCCCTGGTCCATGAGGTTTTGGCTAGTGGACCGGAGTGCCCGCCAACCACCCATGTAACATAGTAACATAGTAACATAGTTAGTAAGGCCGAAAAAAGACATTTGTCCATCCAGTTCAGCCTATATTCCATCATAATAAATCCCCAGATCTACATCCTTCTACAGAACCTAATAATTGTATGATACTATATTGTTCTGCTCCAGGAAGACATCCAGGCCTCTCTTGAACCCTTCGACTGAGTTCGCCATCACCACCTCCTCAGGCAAGCAATTCCAGATTCTCACTGCCCTAACAGTAAAGAATCCTCTTCTATGTTGGTGGAAAAACCTTCTCTCCTCCAGACGCAAAGAATGCCCCCTTGTGCCCGTCACCTTCCTTGGTATAAACAGATCCTCAGCGAGATATTTGTATTGTCCCCTTATATACTTATACATGGTTATTAGATTGCCCCTCAGTCGTCTTTTTTCTAGACTAAATAATCCTAATTTCGCTAATCTATCTGGGTATTGTAGTTCTCCCATCCCCTTTATTAATTTTGTTGCCCTCCTTTGTACTCTCTCTAGTTCCATTATATCCTTCATGAGCACCGGTGCCCAAAACTGGACACAGTACTCCATGTGCGGTCTAACTAGGGATTTGTACAGAGGCAGTATAATGCTCTCATCATGTGTATCCAGACCTCTTTTAATGCACCCCATGATCCTGTTTGCCTTGGCAGCTGCTGCCTGGCACTGGCTGCTCCAGGTAAGTTTATCATTAACTAGGATCCCCAAGTCCTTCTCCCTGTCAGATTTACCCAGTGGTTTCCCATTCAGTGTGTAATGGTGATATTGATTCCTTCTTCCCATGTGTATAACCTTACATTTATCATTGTTAAACCTCATCTGCCACCTTTCAGCCCAAGTTTCCAACTTATCCAGATCCATCTGTAGCAGAATACTATCTTCTCTTGTATTAACTGCTTTACATAGTTTTGTATCATCTGCAAATATCGATATTTTACTGTGTAAACCTTCTACCAGATCATTAATGAATATGTTGAAGAGAACAGGTCCCAATACTGACCCCTGCGGTCCCCACTGGTCACAGCGACCCAGTTAGAGACTATACCATTTATAACCACCCTCTGCTTTCTATCACTAAGCCAGTTACTAACCCATTTACACACATTTTCCCCCAGACCAAGCATTCTCATTTTGTGTACCAACCTCTTGTGCGGCACGGTATCAAACGCTTTGGAAAAATCGAGATATACCAAGTCCAATGACTCACCGTGGTCCAGCCTATAGCTTACCTCTTCATAAAAACTGATTAGATTGGTTTGACAGGAGCGATTTCTCATAAACCCATGCTGATATGGAGTTAAACAGTTATTCTCATTGAGATAATCCAGAATAACATCCCTCAGAAACCCTTCAAATATTTTACCAACAATAGAGGTTAGACTTACTGGCCTATAATTTCCAGGTTCTCTACATTATTTTGGCAGCAGTGGGATAATACTCAGCCAGACAGAACCAGGGGAGCTGCAGGGGCCTGGTGTTCTCAGACACCGTTCAGAGCTCCACAACCAGGGAAGTATACAGACAGATCCAGCAGACCATTGATTAGGCACATTACACAAGGAGACACAAGGGTCGGCAGATGCCCCGATCCACTAGTTGAAACCGCATGGACCAAAGACCATTCCACCAAACACAGATTACAGGGTACCACGGCCCCGGCTTGAAGAATACAGATCTGTTCCACTGACCATCGCTGAGCTATGAATACGTTTGTGAAACCCAGGTGGAGATCATCCGGTCACCTGAAAACTATGAATAAGTTTGTAGGAACCAGGTTGGGTCCATCCGGTCACCTTGCACCTATTGATATGTTTGAAGAAAGCCAGGATTGGGACCCGCTGGTCGCCTGGCTCCATGTAGATGTTCGGAGAAGTCAGGTTGTGACTCTCTGGTCAACTGGCCTTGTACCTCAATGAACTGTCATCTTCCTAAGCTTGTCGTTACCTTCCCTCTGTGCAGATGTGTCTACCTTTTTCTACAAAATTTTGTTAATACTTCAATCATATGACACAACCCCAATACAATGTTGCGACACGCCAGCAAAACCTGAGACAGGCTGCAATTCACATCACAGCAACAAGGTGGCCACATATCTCCCAACAGAGTCATCATAATAAATAATAATCTTTATATAGCGCTAACATTCCGCAGCGCTTTACAGTTTGCACACATTGTCATCTCTGTCCCCGATGGGGCTCATAATCTAAATTCCCTATCAGTATGTCTTTGGAAAGTGGGATGAAACCGGAGAACCCAGAGGAAACCCACGCAAACACGGAGAGAACATACAAACTCTTTGCAGATGTTGTCCTTGGTGGGGTTTGAACCCAGGACTCCAGCACTACAAGGCTGCTGTGCTATCCACTGCGCCACCGAATCATGTAGTAATGTTCTGTTTCAAAGCTGCTCATCTCGGGATATGTCCATCCTAATGTAAAGGGCTGTAAACCAAGAGTTTGTTATACCCATCATGGTCATGGGATACCCATAGGTTTCTATAACTGAGCCATTATCTCCATCTTACTACGACTGATGTATTCTTCTTTTATTCTATTCTTATTATGATCAGAAAAGTCATATCAAGGTTATTTTAGTATGTTTCTATACATTTTTTTTAGAAAGTAAACTCACCTTCCGTGTTTGCGGTTCAGTGCGTGCGTTGAGTATTTAATAAACAGGTTGCTGCGGGTTATATTTTAATATGACGGTAAAATAACTAAGAGTGAGAACATAAAATCTAACTGAACAAAGCCAATCCACACAACGGGGTCGGAATTTCCTCCAATATCCGAAATGCATACTGGCAGGTTAATTGGTTCACAGTATAATTAGCCGATGCATATGTATGCACGTGGGAGAGGGGGACAACATAAAGTCAAGTGAGGGCAAGGAAGGATGAGACAGAATAAGTTCTGCAAAACATGTTGGCATGAGAACATAATTAGACTTAATGATAATTATACTTGCACGACCCTGTAGGCACGTACTGTACAGCAGTGGTCCTCAAGCACTTGCTCTTCTGCCTCTGCAAAGCCACAAATCCCAGCGTGTCCTTGTAGTTTTGCAGATTGGACGTGTTTTTCAATATAGGCATTGCATTTGGGGGCCACAGTGGGGTTCCTAGTAACTTTAAATTGACCCCTTTCTAGAGCAAAAAATGATAACATTTTGGTGGTTTGCAAAGCACCTAAAATATATCCTGTAGGGGCCCCAAAATGAGAGATTTCCCGTGCATGATATGGTCAAATGAATGGGGTCATTAAAAAATGCAACTCGTCCTGGAAAAAAAAAGTTCATGTATGACTACATCGATGGAAAAATAAGATAGATAGAACTTTTGGAAAAAGGAAAAAAACAAAAGGGCTTAAAAAATTTAAAAAATCTGAGTTAAAGGAAGGAAGGGGTTAAAGGGAATATGTTGACCCTCTTAAACCATCTATATGGGCATGTAGGTCATAGGAAGCTGAATAAAATGATACCTTGATGTTTGCGATCCTATGTCTTATTCCAGAGAAATACATGTTTTTTTTTAAATATGTAAATGAGCTGTTAAGATCTATGGGCTGGACATAGATCTCCTCGAGGATCAGCCTCTAAAGCTTATTGTGAATTAAAGGAGAGTTACCAGTGCGAGACATGTAATGACTGACAGTCTGTTCTCCTGATATACATGTCTCACACTGGTAACTGGTTTACAATAATCTCTGGAAGCGGATTCTCGGGGAGATCTATGTCTCGAGGATCAGTCTCTAGAGCCACTTTTCTATTAATTCCTGACTCTCTGGCACGTTTAGGCAGGAGAAGATGCCAGGAGGTCGCTCGTATCCTCTACAAGACCTTGCGAGTGCCCTTTAGATGAGAAATGATGTTCTCTATTGCCGCAACGCACATATCATCTTTTCTGCTGACTGTCAAACCCACTTTACACTTTATGGCAGGATATTAAAGGGTGACAGACAACGGTACGAAGCGGCCCGTCAATTCTGCACACGGCGGCACGGTGCCAATGTAACGCTTTATTTCTCTATCTCCCATGTGGGCAGCATTTAAAGCCTTAAAACCCACTGATACCTGTTCATGGAAATATATATTCTACAAATACAAGAAATGGGTATAACTCCCTTTTATACTGACAGAGTGAACATAGCACCATATTTTTCTTAGAATTATATCAGTATTTAATTGTGTATAGAAAAAATAAATCTGATCGCGCGGGTGATTTAGTTCGCGGGTGCACAGAAAGGGAACAGTGCCTTCAAGTGGTGGAGGGAGGGAATGCGTGTGCAGGACAGCTCTATTTATGTACTGAGTATATGAATAGTTAATGTATATAAATGTATACATGTAATGTTTAGGTGAGCGGATTTGTTAATTGGAAACATGAACGTGGATGACTTATAAAGGAAATGAGAAATGTTGTAGTAGGCTTTTACCTAACGTAAAGCCATGAATATAGAGCGTTGAAGGAACTGTAATCAGTGAATTTTAATATCAGTGCCATGTTATTTGATCACAGATAGGATCATGTCATATAGTGGTGCAAAGCTCGGGGCTCCTTACCATTCTGGCAACTACAACTCCCAGCAAAAATCAAAAAAACAAAAGACAATAGGTATATAGATAATGTATTCCATATATTGTAATTGGTATTCCATGGTGTCCTTGTCTATCAGGCGATAAGATTAATTGACTATAAACTGAGCTGCAGTGTAAAGCATGGTGCATGGATAGATCAGCGGTGGATTTCAGACTCTAAGGGCTCATGCTCATTTGCGAGAAAAACAAATGAGTGCGTTCCAAATGGATTATCATCTCTGCGAAAAGGTGAGGAATATTGTTTTTTTGTTATTTTAACTCTTTTGCAGGAGACAATGGCGTCGATAGAATGGGCGATGTCATATGGTTTAATTAAGATTTATTAGAGGAGTCTGTGTCATTCTTTCAATTAAAGGGCTTTTTTCTTGGTGTGTGTTTTTATACAATATGACTATGAGGTTAGTAATAATAAAGTTGTTATAGATGCCTCAACATTACTAACCTGTGGGCTTGATGTCACAAAACAAAGGTGACATCAATTCCCCCAGCTATCACCCCACTTGCCACTGCTACAGGGCAAGTGGGAAGAGCGAGGCTAAGTGCCAGAATTAGCGCATCTTAGGCTACTTTCACACATCAGGTTTTTTGCATCAGGCACAATCCGGCGAATGTTGGAAAAAACGGATCTGGCGCAGATTGTGAAAAACTGATGCGATGGACCCGTTTTTTCAACGGATTCGACTAGCATATCCAGATAATTGGATAAAAAACCATTTGGAGCATGCTCAGTTTAAAAAAACGGAATCCGGCACCGGAATCCATCGTTTTCCGGATCCGGCACCTTCTGGCTCCCATAGGCTTCCATTCTAGCAAACAGCCGGAAGCGCCGGAGACAAAAAAAATGTTGCTATGGACGTTTTTTCCAGAAACCGGAAACGGTAGATTTGCTGGAACCGGCGAAAACCGGACAAAACGCAATGTCATCCGGCGCAATCTGGCACTAATACAAGTCTATGGGGAAAAAACTTGATCCGGCAACATTCGCCGGATCGTTTTTTTTTTTGTTTAGCCGGATTCAGCCTGACAGCGAAAACCTGATGTGTGAAAGTAGCCTTAGAGAATCTCCTTTTCTGGGGCAGCTGAGAACTGATGTTTGTAGCCTGGGGGGGCCAGAATCTATGGCCCCTTCCTAGGCTATTAAAATCAGCCCACAGCTGTTTGTCTAGCCTTTGCTGGTTATTAATTATAGGGGGACCCAACATCATTTTTTGGTGGGGACCCCCATTTTAAGAGACAGTAAAGGCTAAGTATACAGTTGTGAGGTGATATTGATAGCCTGGGAAGCTCCATGGGTATTACCCCCTTCCCAGGCTATAAAGATCTTCCCCCAGCCATTGGCTTTCACTCTGCTGGTTAAGAAAATTACACAGTAGAAAACGCCATTTTTTTTTTCAGAAAAATGATCTAATAATGAAATACATGTACAGTAAGCTGCACACACTGCACTAATTGTATATGTCACTGACATATATATATATATATATATATATATATATATATATATATCTAGTCTATGTGTATTTACTGTATATAATCCATCTCTTCTATCCTGTTGGCTCCTGCAGTGATTTTGCAGTATACGGCAGATGAATTGCCGGATTTTCTTCTAGCTATCTATCTATGTAATATAAATACATATATACAGTATATGTCACTGACATCTATATATATATATGTATTCTATGTTTATATATCTATTCTATCTATTCTATTCTAACCTGTCACTCTGTGATTTTACTGTACGCGGCAAATGAATTGCCGGCTTTCCATATCTATCTATCTATCTATCTCTATTTTTATATATATATAAATATATATATATATATATATATATATATATATATATACATATGTGTGTGTGTGTGTGTTTTGACCAATATTTCCTTTGAAAACAATGTGTAATTGACATAGAGATTTGCTCTATGTAAAAGCTTATGTTAAAATCACATTGCAGTCGAATAGCAATCACCCTGCATTCAGATGTAAATTGGATTCCACGTGTGAAAAATCGGATTGTACTCTCATGACACTTGCATTACACTCGTGCGACTCTCGGCAGTGAGAATTGGACCGATTTTTTCTATACGTTTAGTGTGACTCCAGCCTTATACTCACCTCCGGTGCCAGCACTGTTCAAGTGGTGTCGGCACCAGCTTTCTCGATGCTCTTGTGACAGGACAATGCTTGCATGACATTGAGAATGCAACTAGAGATGGGCGAACCCACAAAGGGAAAGTTCAGGGTCCTTACTGGACACCTAGTGTCCGGATTGTAATTGAATGACACTCGTCTGTTTTTTTCGGTCAGATATCGGAACTTTTTTTCACACATATGGGTATGAGCCCCAATATCGAAATCCTTATCCTGCAAACACATGCATTGTATTTTAATAAAATACTGATGTAATTATAGTTTACCATTTTTCTAGTTTTTCTCTGCTATTTTGCTGCAATTCAACATAAAACGTTAAAAATAAAAAGTTATACATAGGTGTTTTTTTTACGTTTTTAAAACATTTTTTACACTATTTCTATCCCTATCCCTAACATTAGTCCTATGCCTAGCCCTAACCCTATATAGTTAAGTAAATAAGGCAGCACACTGCAGCGCTAGAACATACAAACTTGAAATACGAAATTTGAACTGCATTACTGCACTAGAAATATGAAAAATGAGAGCGTTTAGCGCATAAAAATGGCCAATTTTATGTGTACCTGGTAGCCCCTTTACGGCATCTCTCTTATACCAGGTCCTACGCTTGCCTTACCTCGCTGAGAATAAACGTCTCCATCTGAATGGGTACATGTGAAACCTCTTCCTAGACTAAAAATTCTCTATCTCTATGGAGGGGTATTGGACCTGCTGTAATTAAAACACCTGTAGGCTAGGAGGCGGAGTGCACGATCAGAAGGCTAGAGAATACATTTCAAAAACCTGAGGTAAGGCAAGCGTAGGACCTGGTATAAGAGAGTTGCTGTAAAGGGGCTACCAGGTACACATAAAATTGGCCAATTTTATGCGCTAAACGCTCTCATTTTTCATATTTCTAGTGCAGTAATGCAGTTCAAATTTCGTATTTCAAGTTTGTATGTTCTAGCGCTGCAGTGTGCTGCCTTATTTACTTAACTATATACGAGTTGGCGACTCTAGGTTCAGCACCTGTTCACACTGAGTCTATGTTTGGATGTGCAGGTCAGGTTTTTGAAATGTATTCTCTAGCCTTCTGATCGTGCACTCTGCCTCCTAGCCTACAGGTGTTTTAATTACAGCAGGTCCAATACCCCTCCATAGAGAGAGAGAATTTTTAGTCTAGGAAGAGGTTTCACATGTACCCATTCAGATGGAGACGTTTATTCTCAGCGAGGTAAGGCAAGCGTAGGACCTGGTATAAGAGAGATGCCGTAAAGGGGCTACCAGGTACACATAAAATTGGCCATTTTTATGCGCTAAACGCTCTCGTTTTTCATATTTCTAGTGCAGTAATGCAGTTCAAATTTCGTATTTCAAGTTTGTATGTTCTAGCGCTGCAGTGTGCTGCCTTATTTACTTAACTATATACGAGTTGGCGACTCTAGGTTCAGCACCTGTTCACACTGAGTCTATGTTTGGATGTGCAGGTCAGGTTTTTGAAATGTATTCTCTAGCCTCCGCCTCCTAGCCTACAGGTGTTTTAATTACAGCAGGTCCAATACCCCTCCATAGAGAGAGAGAATTTTAGTCTAGGAAGAGGTTTCACATGTACCCATTCAGATGGAGACGTTTATTCTCAGTGAGGTAAGGCAAGCGTAAGACCTGGTATTAGAGAGATGCCGTAAAGTGGCTACCAGGTACACATAAAATTGGCCATTTTTATGCGCTAAACGCTCTCATTTTTCATATTTCTCGTGCAGTAATGCAGTTCAAATTTCGTATTTCAAGTTTGTATGTTCTAGCGCTGCAGTGTGCTGCCTTATTTACTTAACTATATACAAGTTGGCGACTCTAGGTTCAGCACCTGTTCACACTGAGTCTGTGTTTGGATGTGCAGGTCAGGTTTTTGAAATGTAGCCCTAACCCTAATCCTATACCTAGCCCTAATCATAATCCTATCCCTAACCTTAGTGATATCTCAAGCCCTAAACCTAGTCATATCCAAGCACTAACAAAAGTTCTGTCCCTAACCCTATGCCAAGCCGAATCCTATTCTTATCCCTAGCCCAAATCCTAGTCCTAACCCTAGCCCAAACCCTTGTCCTAGCCATAGCCCTAACGCTAGTGCTATTCTTGACTATAAACCTAGTTCTATCCCTAGCCCTAACCTTAGTCCTAACTTTAACCCTAGCCTTAATCCTAGTCCTAGCCCTAACCCTAGTCCTATACCTAGCCCTAATCATAATCCTATCCCTAACCTTAGTGATATCACAAGCCCTAACCCTAGTTATATCCTAGCACTAACAAAAGTTCTGTCCCTAACCCTATGCCAAGCCAAATCCTATTCTTATCCCTAGCCCAAACCCTAGTCCTATCCCTAACCCAAATCCTAGTCCTATCCCTAGCCCAAACCCTTGTCCTATCCCTAACCCAAATCCTATTCTTATCCCTAGCCCAAACCCTAGTCCTATCCCTAACCCAAATCCTATTCTTATCCCTAGCCCAAACCCTTGTCCTAGCCACAGCCCTAACTCTATTGCTATTCTTGACTCTAAACCTAGTTTTATCCCTAGCCCTAACCTTAGTCCTAACTTTAAGCCTAGCCTTATCCCTAACCCTAGTATAATCACTAGTCCTAACCATGATTCACAAGATTCATTACTGTCTTCATGCATCAGCTGCCCAGCTTTTTTAATCTTGGTCACTGCTTTTGCAGAGTGCAACATTCCAAATGAGTTTGTCATCGGCTGCTGAGCTCTGCATTGCGTTACTGTTATGGACACCTTCAAGTTTAGTTCTGGCACAATTTTTGCGGCACCAGACCCCTTTAGCTTCACAATGGATGGTGGCACATTACTTGAGAAGAACGTTACATATGCATAACAGGTTATGCTGGGGACCTCCACCTTACAGGTACAAGGACAATGTGTTACACTGTTACGGTGTAATGGAGCTCTCACGCTCACGAGCTACCACCGTATAGACGTGCCCAGGCCTGGATGACCCAGTATTCTTTCACTGAGGACATTCGGGTCTATCTAACACTGAAACTTGTTTTAAATCTTCCTTCTTTGTGGCCCCAATTTGACAGCTATGAAGAAAACTACCACCACTGTAGATTGCTTGCTGAAACGTGCCCCTGTTTCTTCACACACTCCTGATGATGACAGAAATTCTCTGAGGACGTCCATTATTTTTCTCCAGCTCTCTTTCAACTAATTTAAAAATCAGGAACTCAAACACTTGTGCCCATTACTCCTCCCCAACTCAGGGCAGGCCCTACAGTTAACCCTGTTGCCCTTGACTAACAGGAACTGCAGCCTTCAGGAGAATAACACTGGCGTATTTTGCAATACGTCGCAATGCGTCGTTTAGGGGAAAAAACGTATCCTGCAAAGTTGTCTGCAGGATGCGTTTTTGCCCCATAGATTAACATTTGCGACGCATTGACACACGTTGCAACCGTCGTGCGACGGTTGCGCCGTGTTGTGGCGGACCGCTGGGAGCAAAAAACGTTACGTAACGTTTTTTGCTGCCGACGGACCGCTTTTTCCGACCGCGCATGCGCGGCCGGAACTCCGCCCCCACCTCCCCGCACCTTACAATAGGGCAGCGGATGCGCAGGAAAAATGCATCCCCTGCCTCCGCTGTGCCTCCGTTTCACTGCTAGCGTCGGAACCTCGGCCCGACGCACTGCGACGGGCCGAGTCCGACGCTAGTGTGAAAGTAGCCTAACACACAGAACAAAGTACAGTTTATGCACAATAAAACAACAAACACCTCCACCTTTACACCCTGACAACATATTAATTGGCACCTAGTACCCAGGGAAATCGTTCTGCTAGGGTAAATACTACACAATCTTGGCGGTCTAAGGACGTATACGATACTGCATGTGGTTTATTGGTTTCAATTAATAACCTGAGTTGTGTAGGGATTTTAGAATTAAAGTTGATCATGTAATTGTGTAATTGTCCATGGTAGGGCTCATTTCATGGTCTAGGGCAGCACTTCGCAAACTGCAAGGAGCCCCCTAGTTGTTGGAGAGGCAGCTTTCATAGATCAGATTCAGCACAGTTGTATCTCTGGCTCCAGCAATCTCTAATTTAGCAGCATAATTGATTAATTTTGTACTTATGTACACCATTGTACAGAAATAATTTTTAATTGTTAATTTGATTTATAAATGCAAAGATAAATCATTTTCTGAATAGTCTTCTTTAAAAAAAAAAAAAAAACAACAACTTTGTTTTGCTGCTCCAGAACATTCTTAAGCTGTTTATCTAGCTGAGTGATTTCCAAGAATGTTTCAAATGCATTGTAGCTCCTGCTCCTGGTTCTTTAGGCTGTCTCCGCTCTTCCCCGCGCCCTTCTCTATGTTTAGAGATAGCAGGAGAATGGGGAGGGGATTGTACACAGATATTCACAATGTGCTGAGGGGAGAAAGTAGCTACAGTTTCAGGGATAGCAGAGAAAACAAGCTACAGATAAGGAGGGAAGCAGTGAAGGGGAAATGAGTGCAGTGTAGAATTTATGTGGATAGAAGAGCTAATGAAGACATCAACACCCTGAAGACACACACAGAACTCTCATCCAGCCTACATTACTGGGAGAGACACACAGACCTCACATCCAGCCTATATTACTGGGAGAGACACACAGACCTCACATCCAGCCTACATTACTGGGAGAGACACACAGACCTCACATCCAGCCTATATTACTGGGAGAGACACACAGAACTCACATCCAGCCTACATTACTGTGAGACACACCCAGAACTCACATCCAGCCTATATTTCATAGTTTCAGTGCAGTAATGCAGTTCAAATTTTGTGTTTTCAAGTTTGCATGTTTTGGCGCTGCAGTGTGCTGCCCTATTTACTTAAATATATACGAGTTGGCGACTCTGGGTTCAGCACCTGTTCACACTGTGTCTATGTTTGGATGTGCAGATCAGGTTTTTTGAAATATATTACTAGGAAAGACACACAGAACTCACATCCAGTCGACATTACTGGGAGAGACACACAGAACTCACATCCAGCCTATATTACTGGGAGAGACACACAGAACTCACATCCAGCCTACATTACTGTGAGATACACCCAGAACTCACATCCAGCCTATATTACTAGGAAAGACACACAGAACTCACATCCAGTCGACATTACTGGGAGAGACACACAGAACTCACATCCAGCCTATATTACTGGGAGAGACACACAGACCGCACATCCAGCCTATATTACTGGGAGAGACACACAGAACTCACATCCAATCTACATTACTGGGAGAGACACACAGAACTCACATCCAGCCTATATTACTGGGAGAGACACACAGACCTCACATCCAGCCTACATTACTGGGAGAGACACACAGACCTCACATCCAGCCTATATTACTGGGGGAGACACACAGAACTCACATCCAGCCTATATTACTGGGAGAGACACACAGAACTCACATCCAGCCTACATTACTGTGAGACACACCCAGAACTCACATCCAGCCTATATTACTAGGAAAGACACACAGAACTCACATCCAGTCGACATTACTGGGAGAGACACACAGAACTCACATCCAGCCTATATTACTGGGAGAGACACACAGAACTCACATCCAGCCTACATTACTGTGAGACACACCCAGAACTCACATCCAGCCTATATTACTAGGAAAGACACACAGAACTCACATCCAGTCGACATTACTGGGAGAGACACACAGAACTCACATCCAGCCTATATTACTGGGAGAGACACACAGACCGCACATCCAGCCTATATTACTGGGAAAGACACACAGAACTCACATCCAGTCAACATTACTGGGAGAGACACACAGAACTCACATCCAGTCGACATTACTGGGAGAGACACACAGAACTCATATCCAGCCTACATTACTGTGAGAGACACCCAGAACTCACATCCAGCCTATATTACTAAGAGAGACACATGGAACTCACATCCAATCTACATTACTGGGAGTGACACACAGAACTCACATCCAGCCTACAATTTTTGGAAAGACATGCAGAACTCACATCCAGCCTATATTACTGAGAGAGATACACATAACTAACATCCAGCCTACATTACTGTGAGACACACCCAGAACTCACATCCAGCCTATATTACTGGGAGTGACACACAGAACTCACATCCAGTCTACATTACTGGGAGATCCGAAAAAACTTGGCACTCTAGATGAATAATTATCATATGCAAAAGGTTTATTGATGTGCATCCATAAAGGCAAGTTGAACATTTTCGGTCCACATCCGGACCTTCATCAGAACAAATATACTGGATGCAACAAGAAGTCCTGTCCACGTAGGCGCACGTGTAATGCGACCGGAGTCGCTGGGCAAATGGCGCCTTTTGCATATGATAATTATTCATCTAGAGTGCCAAGATTTTTCAGATTTGGATTTGTTGGGCTGGATACCCTTCTTGAGCACCTGCTCTATACACTATTACAAGTGCCGTGTTGTTCTATTATTACATTACTGGGAGAGACACACAGACCTCACATCCAGCCTATATTACTGGGAGAGACACACAGACCTCACATCCAGCCTACATTACTGGGAGAAAAACACAGAACTTACATCCAATCTACATTACTGGGAGAGACACACAGACTCACATCCAGCTTACATTACTGGGAGTGACACACAGACTCACATCCATCCTACAATTTTTGGAGAGACATGCAGAACTCACATCCAGTGTACACTACTGGGGGAGACACACATAACTAACATCCAGCCCACATTACTGGGAGTGACACGCAGAACTCATATCCAGCCTACATTACTGGGAGAAACACACAGAGCTCACATCCAGCCTACATTACTGGAAGAGACACACAACTCACATCCAGCCTACATTACTGGGAGAAACACAGAACTCACATCCAGCCTACATTACTGGGAGAAACACAGACCTCACATCCAGCCTACATTACTGGGAGAGACACACAGAGCTCACATCCAGCCTACATTACTGGAAGAGACACACAACTCACATCCAGCCTACATTACTGGGAGAAACACACAACTCACATCCAGCCTACATTACTGGGAGAAACACAGACCTCACATCCAGCCTACATTACTGGGAGAAACACACAGAGCTCACATCCAGCCTACATTACTGGGAGAAACACACAGAGCTCACATCCAGCCTACATTACTGGGAGAAACATGCAGAGCTCACATCCAGCCTATATTACTGGGAGAGACACACAGAACTCACATCCAGCCTACATTACTGGGAGAAACATGCAGAGCTCACATCCAGGCTAAATTACTGGGAGAGACACACAGAGCTCACATCCAGTCTATATAACTAGGAGATACACACAAACTTCACATCAAGCCTACATTACTGGGAGAGACACACACACAACTCACATCCAGTTTATATTACTGGGAGAGACACACAGAACTCACATCCAGCCTACATTAATAGGAGACACACAGAACTCACATCCAGCCTACATTACTGGGAGAAACATGCAGAGCTCACATCCAGGCTAAATTACTGGGAGAGACACACAGAGCTCACATCCAGTCTATATAACTAGGAGATACACACAAACTTCACATCAAGCCTACATTACTGGGAGAGACACACACACAACTCACATCCAGTCTACTTTACTGGGAGAGACACACAGACCTCACATCCAGCCTATATTACTGGGAGAGACACTCCCATAATAAAAACATTTGAAACTTGGATCACTCTGCAAACTGCCTTTCGGGGGGTCTGAAAATCATTTTTTCAATTTCTGAGGTATCCTTTGGCTTTAACATTATATTGAAGAAAAACAAAACAAAACAAAAGAGAATTATTATTAATTTAGCATTCACTTCCAGTTTAGATGGAGGTCCTTGCCCAGTAGCCTCATTCTAATCTTGCTCATCCATCTGTTCTTGTGGTCTAGAGACCACTGAAATCAGAGGAAGGAGCTAAAGAGAACTGAGCAACCACATATCAGCCGCGCAGTTGTCGGCATGATAGGATGAGTCAGACCATGACCATTCTTGCAGGTTAAAAAAAAAAACCTAACATTATGTACAATAAAAATGTAGAAAAAAATTAAAAATCTTCTGCTCTTCCTAGTAAAATAAATAAGAATAAACATAAAAATAAAAAGCATATTTAGTTCTGCCAGGACCACAAAATTCCAGTTTTCAAAATATATAATTATTTAACTCATATAATAAACACCCATAAAGAAAAAATAAAATGCACTTTATTTTTCTGCTCTGCCTAAAATATCCGAGATATTCTCCAGAATGCCTCCGTGTATTCTACATTTTTTAATGTACAGATTTCTTGTTTTAATGAAAGATTGACTAAAATGTAGATTGGGAAGAGAAACACTGCCCCCTACAGGCTAATGCCAATCCCTCATACAAGTTGTCTCCCTGTATATAAAGTGGATGCTTTCCTGAAACGGAAAGTACTTGCAAGCATGTATTTCCTTTAAGTAGAGGGCTTTTCGGTCTCTTTCGTCCCGCTACATTTAGCCCAACTTGGGTCTCTCCCTAAGGTGGCTAGCATGTATGTATATAAAGTGGAAGAGATTTCTTTCACATTTGGCATCAGAATATATTGTGACATCAGCTTGTGTGGTTATCTGTAGACTTGTACCTCAGCTGAATGCGGTAACCGAACCTTTACACCCTCCTCTAACATTTAGGCCATTTTTACCATCATTCTATATAAACAGTTTTCATAGCATGGTAAATACAGGTCCTTCTCAAAAAATTAGCATATAGTGTTAAATTTCATTATTTACCATAATGTAATGATTACAATTAAACTTTCATATATTATAGATTCATTATCCACCAACTGAAATTTGTCAGGTCTTTTATTGTTTTAATACTGATGATTTTGGCATACAACTCCTGATAACCCAAAAAACCTGTCTCAATAAATTAGCATATCAAGAAAAGGTTCTCTAAGCGACCTATTACCCTAATCTTCTGAATCAACTAATTAACTCTAAACACATGCAAAAGATACCTGAGGCTTTTATAAACTCCCTGCCGGGTTCATTACTCAAAACCCCCATCATGGGTAAGACTAGCGACCTGACAGATGTCAAGAAGGCCATCATTGACACCCTCAAGCAAGAGGGTAAGACCCAGAAAGAAATTTCTCAACAAATAGGCTGTTCCCAGAGTGCTGTATCAAGGCACCTCAATGGTAAGTCTGTTGGAAGGAAACAATGTGGCAGAAAACGCTGTACAACGAGAAGAGGAGACCGGACCCTGAGGAAGATTGTGGAGAAGGACCGATTCCAGACCTTGGGGAACCTGAGGAAGCAGTGGACTGAGTCTGGTGTGGAAACATCCAGAGCCACCGTGCACAGGCGTGTGCAGGAAATGGGCTACAGGTGCCGCATTCCCCAGGTAAAGCCACTTTTGAACCATAAACAGCGGCAGAGGCGCCTGACCTGGGCTACAGAGAAGCAGCACTGGACTGTTGCTAAGTGGTCCCAAGTACTTTTTTCTGATGAAAGCAAATTTTGCATGTCATTCGGAAATCAAGGTGCCAGAGTCTGGAGGAAGACTGGGGAGAAGGAAATGCCAAAATGCCTGAAGTCCAGTGTCAAGTACCCACAGTCAGTGATGGTGTGGGGTGCCATGTCAGCTGCTGGTGTTGGTCCACTGTTTCATCAAGGGCAGGGTCAATGCAGCTAGCTATCAGGAGATTTTGGAGCACTTCATGCTTCCATCGGCTGAAATGCTTTATGGAGATGAAGATTTCATTTTTCAGCACGACCTGGCACCTGCTCACAGTGCCAAAACCACTGGTAAATGGTTTACTGACCATGGTATTACTGTGCTCAATTGGCCTGCCAACTCTCCTGACCTGAACCCCATAGAGAATCTGTGGGATATTGTGAAGAGAAAGTTGAGAGACGCAAGACCCAACACTCTGGATGAGCTTAAGGCCGCTATTGAAGCATCCTGGGCCTCCATAACATCTCAGCAGTGTCACAGGCTGATTGCCTCCATGCCACGCCGCATTGAAGCAGTCATTTCTGCCAAAGGATTCCCGACCAAGTATTGAGTGCATAACTGAACATTATTATTTGATGTTTTTTTTGTTTGTTATTAAAAAACACTTTTATTTGATTGGATGGGTGAAATATGCTAATTTATTGAGACAGGTTTTTTGGGTTATCAGGAGTTGTATGCCAAAATCATCAGTATTAAAACAATAAAAGACCTGACAAATTTCAGTTGGTGGATAATGAATCTATAATATATGAAAGTTTAATTGTAATCATTACATTATGGTAATAATGTTACTGGGGTAACAATGTTTTGAGCTTTTGACTTTTAGGCTCCATATTTCACTATCCACTACTGCTTTGATCGTGAGATGACCATCACTTTATAGACAACCATCTTGGCTACCTCATAGATAAATATGACCTGCTCCTATTTAGCATATGATTAGTTATGCAGATTCTCGACATTTCACTGCATTGTTACTGTTTTGCTCCTGGTGGTGGAAAAATCTTTATCTTCCTGAATACCACAAAATACAGGGTGGGCCATTTTATATGGATACACCTGGGTGGGCCATTTATAAAGTTGGATCCAAAATGTCCGACTACAAAATGGCCGCCATGGTCACCACACATCTTGAAAAGTTTTCCTCCCACCCTTATACTAATGTGCCACAAACAGGAAGTTGATATCACCAGCCATTTCCATTTTATTTAGGTGTACCCATATAAATGGCCAACCCTGTGTGAGATCTTTTGAAACTCGGGTGTGGACCCGCAGATCCACGGCAACGAACCTCACAAGGGCGAGCTGACCAGGTGGACCACCCCCTATACAGGGAGCGTGAGAGGCAGGCCCAAGGGAGACTATCGCCGGAAAAGCTGGAACCCGGACACAGGCAGTAGGAAATACTAAATAGAGAAGCTGGACGTAGGACGGACAGAGCGGGGTACGATGTGGTATAGTTTGATATATGTAGAGAACAGACGGGGCCAGAGGAACACAGGGAAGGGGAAGACACAAAGGAAGCGAAACAGGACGGAGGCACCAGACTGGATACAGAGAGTACACTGGGAGAACTGGACGGGATGAGAGATAAGGAAGCGTGGGAAGGGCAGAGAAACTGAACTGACTGGCCAGAGCGGAGTCTCAGAACAGGCAGCGCAAGACGAAAGTGGACCTGAGTCAAAGGAACACAAATGACAGACAGGCAAGGAGCGAAGGAAGGAGTTACCTTAAATATATGGCATGCTGGGGAACTTCCGGGTCACAGTCCTCCAGGAAGACAGAGATGAGATACAGAGCGTCTGTAAATCACAAACAGGAAGTGCACGTGCGCAGAGGAGCGCTGGAGTGGGCGGTGCGCACGCGCACCTGATGAGAACCAGGGAGCGAAGAAGACTGAGGGAGAGAGCGCGAGCCTGCAAGAGGAGCGTGCCGAAACTGGTAAGTATAAGTGGAGATGGCAACGGCAGACCCCACAGCAGGAGCGACAGGAGGAGCACGCCGCGGCAGGTAAGTATGAGCGGGGAGAGCGGCGGTGGTCCGGGCAGCAGGTACGGCCGCTGAAGAGGCAGCTGTGACACCCTGTACAACCTGTTCTCACATTCCCTAATATCTCAGTGTGTTATTAGGATGATTCCTAATCATGACTGATTGAAAACGAGGAGCAGCCATGAAGACGATTTCCCAAGAAAAGAGGAACAGCTTCATCCAGCTCATCGATATCCATCTCTTGGTTAAGAAAATGGCCAAACTGCATCATGTGAGCTCCATGACAGCTGGAAGAATATGAAAAAAAAATGTCCGCCTATCCATTCAGAAACCAAGAGGTGGACATCCAGGCAAAATATCCGAGTCACCAAGTCATCTCATCACAAGGTCTATTAGTTCTGGCACGACAATCACAGCAGTGGAGGAGGCTTGTGTGCTTCATGATAGCGAGATCGCGGACGTTCATGCAAGCGCCGTGCGACACACGTTACACAAGTCTGGAATGGTGGCCCGAAAAAAGGTGAAGAAGACTCAACTTCATCATAAGAAACGTCGGCTCGAGTTTGCAAAAAAGTTGAAGATTGCAAGAAGGTGATTTGGAGGAATAAGAAGAAAGACAATAGACGAGGCTCTGATAGGGGCAAATGGGTCTGGAAGAAACAAGGGATAGAGGGGCTAACGGATCAAGAAATTGAATGAACTGTCAAGATCGGTGGAGGAAGCCTGATGATATGGGGTTGTTTCACAGCTAAAGATGTTGGATATGTGAACAGGATCCTTGGTGGTCTCAATGCTGAGTTATATCTGAGTATCCTACAAGACGAGTTACTGTATTTTTCAGACTATAAGATGCTCTGGACCATAAGAGGCACCCCAAATTTTTAGAAGAAAAATAGGGAAAAAAAATGAATGGATCAAATGAGGGTCCGTCTTACAGTTCAAATTATTTAGCTTACCTGGGGGGGTAGGGTGTGATAGGGAGCGCTGGTGGAGAGGGGTCTTAGGAGGTGTTCGGTGGTCTGGCTCCTTCCAGGCTGGTGCAGCAGTTTCGGTGGTGCGGGGGCTCCGTCATTTTGTGAAAGCCCCCACACATCCATCCCAGGCTGATGTGCGGCAGTTTGGCAGATGACCGGTGGTGCTGGGGCTCTGTCGGCATTTGTGGAAATCCCGGATCCCTCGCACATCCATCCCAGGCTGGTGCGTGGCACTTTTGCAGATGATCGGTGAAAGGCTGGAGCCCCTGCACTTCCAGGATTTGGATGTTTCGCACCCAGCAGTTCGCCCCCGGGTACATTTCTCATGTTTGTACCCTGTTTTATCCCAAGAATTTTGTGTTTGGATGTTTCACCAGTTTGTCCTTGTGGTTCATGAATTCCAGTCCGTCATCAATCTACATGTCACAAAAGTACTGTACAGAGTGCTGCACTTTTGTGACATGTTATATCAACTGTTTCCATCTGACATCACGGGGAACCGCTAGACTGCACTCTGTGACCCAAGGAGCTGCAGCTGCGACAGGTAAGTGTCATCCTGGGGGCCAAATGCTGGTGACGAAATGTGCGCAAGCAAAATGTACCCGGAGGTGAACTGCTGTGGGCGAACTGCTGTGGGCGAAACATCCTATAACCCGCACTTCCATTGCTGTAATAATGAGTTGATCTTTATGAAAATGGCCGCTGGAGGCGGCGCATGCGCAAAATGAGATCTCGGGAGACGAGCAGGACAATGACCTCAAGCATATGGCGAGATTGGAGAAGAAATGGTTCAGTGACAATGAAGGAGAGGTGCTGGATTGGCCTCACAGTCCCCAGATTTCAATTTAGTCGAACACTTGTGGCTAGAATTGAAGCAAAAGCTGTATACAACAAGTGAGGCGGCCAGTGTGCACCAACTGTGGGAACGTGTAGAAGAGACCTGGGATCAGATTTCAGTCGAGACATGCTTGAATGTGCTTTAGTGCAGCCCAAAAGGATTCACGCAGTGGTGAAAGCCAAAGGTGGATTTACAAAATACTAAGGCTACTTTCACACTATCGTCGGGATCTCCCCGTCGCAATGCGTCGGGGAGAGATTCTGACGCTAGCGTTTAACGCATTGCACAACGGAGGCAGCGGATGCATTTCTCCGGCGCATCCGCTGCCCCATTGTAAGGTGCGGGGAGGTGGGGGCGGAGTTCCGGCCGCGCATGCGCGGTTGGAAAAAGCGGTCCGTCAGGAGCAAAAAACGTTACATGTAGCGTTTTTTGCTCCCGACGGTCCGCAGAAGCACGAAGCATCCGTCGCACGACGGATGCGACGTGTGGCAATCCGTCGCAATGCGTCGTCAATACAAGTCTATGGGGAAAAAACGCATCCTGCAAGCACTTTTGCAGGATGCGTTTTTTCTGCAAAACGACGCATTGCGGCGGATTGCAGTTAACGCTAGTGTGAAAGTAGAATACCAACAAAATAATATATATTTGTACCATGTTAGGCCTCCTTCATACGGAAAAGCCAGTACTGGTGAGATCAGTGTTTCACACGAGTATGGCATTCATGTGCAGTCCATGTGCCTGTGTGACATGTATCGGCCCCTGAGAAAAGCAGTACAGCTCTCATCATTGTTGCTTGGTCTCCCTGATACCCTCCAAATCTGGAGATGCTATGGGGAGCTGCATGGAAACTTCAACCTTTACTACAATGCCCGATTACAATCCATTGTTCCAGACCCCCCACTTCTGTATTTTAGGCAGCTCGCAAATCTAAAGGCCCCTTCACATTAAGTGACGCTGCAGCGATACCGACAACGATCCGGATCGCTGCAGCGTCGCTGTTTGGTCGCTGGAGAGCTGTCACACAGACCGCTCTCCAGCGACCAACGATGCCGGTAACCAGGGTAAACATCGGGTAACTAAGTGCAGGGCCGCGCTTAGTAACCCGATGTTTACCCTGGTTACCATCCTAAAAGTAAAAAAAAACAAACACTAGATACTTACCTACCGCTGTCTGTCCTTCAGCGCTGCGCTCTGCTTCTCTGCTCTCCTCCTGTACTGGCTGGGAGCCGGAAAGCAGAGCGGTGACGTCACCGCTCTGCTTTCCGGCTCACAGACAGTACAGGAGGAGAGCAGAGCACAGCGCTGGAGGACAGACAGCGGTAGGTAAGTATGTAGTGTTTGTTTTTTTTTACTTTTAGCATGGTAACCAGGGTAAACATCGGGTTACTAAGCGCGGCCCTGCGCTTAGTTACCCGATGTTTACCCTGGTTACCAGTGAAGACATCGCTGGATCGGTGTCACACACGCCGATCCAGCGATGTCTCCAGGGAGATCCAGCGACGAAATAAAGTTCTGGACTTTGTTCAGCGACCAACGATCTCCCAGCAGGGGCCTGATCGTTGGTCGCTGTCACACATAACGATTTCATTAACGATATCGTTGCTACGTCACAAATAGCAATGATATCGTTAACAATATCGTTATGTGTGAAGGTACCTTAAGAAGCATCATTGTCAGAAGCTCCCTGTCCTCTCCAACAGCTGCAGGAACCTTTCCTTGCAACCAGAAAACATGTAAAACCTGTCCATTTATAATGACCACGGACAAGATAAAGATCCCCAATTCACATCAGGACTACAAGATCCCAGGTACCTTCATCTGCATCACATCTAATGTGGTGTACCTAATTATTTGTACTAAATGTCCAACTGGGGGTCTGTATGTGGGGGAGACAGGGCAAAAGCTTAGAACAAGGATGAACTCTCATCGCCACTCAATAAGAGAAAAAAGAATGGATCTACCTGTGGCCAAATACTTTTGTATCCCTGATCATAGCACCATGGACATTAAATTACTGGCATTACAAGGTAACTTCTAATCTCAGAGACACAAAATAGTCTGGGAATATAAACTTATGACAACCTGTGACGCACTCAGTGCAGGAATTAATGTGACACATGGATTTATGTCTTTCTACATCAACTAGGGATTGTGCTCCTCAGACCATTTGGGGGCATCACAACCATGGACCAGACCTCAACCACAGGACAATAAAACTTTCACACTCCTTATCTATGAACTGTTCCAATATTTACGACCACAACTGTTTTTCCCTCTCCCATAATGATAGTTCTGCTTCACGCCACTTGTCTTATCTATGGCATTATTTCTATGTCCTCTTGTGTATAAATATGTGAGTCTTCAGAATTCGTATTAGTCTATGCCTGATGAAGAGACCTGAGTAGTCTCCAAAGCTTGTAATTTGTTACCATCTTTTCAGTTAGCCATTAAAAGTTATCAACCACTGAGGACTCTCAAATCTTGATATTTTCTAGCAAAATAATAAAAATTTAAATTTAGACTTTAAGGAGCAAAACAGTAACAATGCAGTGAAATTAAAATAATCTGCATAACTAATCATATGCTAAATAACTGCAATTCCAATTTATGTACGAGATATCCAAGATGATAGTCTATTAAATGATGGTACAAAAAGTCCAGGAATCCATCACTCTGTTCTGTGAGTTTTTATTAAATGAACCTAGTGTACAGAACAAGATATCAGGCATCAGACCTTCATCACTTACACACCATAGGAATAATTAACAATGAGGATCTCACATACTAGACTATTGCACATAAAAAAATAAAAATAATTTATTTATCACTGTGAAGGAAATCATGATTGTAAGAATAGAAGGAGCGAGGGGAAAAGGAAGACTAGCATCCCGATAGGTTGATAATATCAAGATAATGGCGGAGAAGACCTCATCCAGGGCAGCACATATCTGCAAACATTGAGTGTGAGACTTCTGCATTTTAGAAAGTTGGTCTTCCAACACACTCACTCTCTCCTCCACTGCCCCCACCCTGGCATCAACTTTATTTATGGCTGCCTTCATACTGGACATGTCTTCTTAAACCCCATCAACTCTCTTTGTAAGGCTATGTGCACACATTCAGGATTTTTCGCGGGTTTTTTTCATGTTTTTTCCACAGAAAAAACACTAAAAAAAGCTTACATTAAGCATCCCATCACTTTAATGCATTCTGCGATTTTTGTGCCCATGCTACATTTTTTTGTGCGCATGCTACATTTTTTTGTGCGAAAAAAATGCATTGCGGTAAAAAACGCAGCATGTTCATTAATTTTGCAGATTTTTGGCTGCTATTTTATTGCATTAGGAAGCTCTGGAAAAAATTGCAAAAAATCCGCAAAAAAAAAACACGCAAAAAATGCGATAAAAACGCGCAAAAAATGCGATAAAAACGCAAGCGGATTTCCTGCAGAAAAAGTCCGGTTTTCTTCAGGAAAATTTTGCAGATATTCCTGAACGTGTGCACATAGCCTAAGGGTTGTTAGTGCAGTCTTACAAAATCTAACCAGGTCATATACATCCTTCAACGTGGGCTCCCCTATAACAGGCTCCTCAGTATCTTCCTGCTCCACACTCTCCTTTTCCTGCCATTCATTCTCACCCATTAACCCCTCCTGTACCGAATCAGCCTCTGAGCAGACCTCCCAACCGTCCCCGATCCAGCAGGACAGGACAGTCCTAATTTTGAGACTCTGTCCCGCTGTCCCGGCCGGGATCTTACTTTTCCCGCACTGCACTGTGATCCATTATTAACAGACTAGTTGCTATGAGATGTCAGGAAACTTCCTCTGCAGCTTTTGTACAACATCCGGATAGTAAAGAACCAAAACATGAAATGTAAATGGATGAAAACTGGTCACTCATGAGGATGGAAAAGCGACCCAATGTTTATGGGAGCGGGAATGAATACAAACGTGAGAAAAGCCTCATACCTCCAACCGCAGAGCCACACACCACATACGTGGCTGCTCTGTGCGTACAGGACCTGTGATGAGATCACAGGAGGGGAGGAGTCAAGGGTCACATGATCAGGGGTCTCAGTGTATGAAGGATTCTGCTGTTCTGGTTGTCATGATGCTGGATGAGGGTAAGTTTATGTGTGGGGTCAGGAGGGGTTTACAGTGTGGATGTAGCAGAGCCATGTGTGTACGAGGTGTATGGAGTGGAGCCATGTGTGTATACGAGGTGTATGGAGTGGAGCTGTGTGTACGAGGTGTACGGAGCGGAGCCATATATGTACGAGGTGCACGGAGCGGAGGCGGGTGTGTATGAGGTGTGTGGAGCGGAGCCGGGTGTGTACGAGGTGTACGGAGCAGAGCAGTGTGTGTACGAGGTGTACATAGCAGAGCAGTGTGTGTACAGAGCGGAGCCATGTGTGCAAGGTGTCCAGAGCGAAGTCGTGTGTGTTTACGAGGTGTACGGAGCGGAGCCGTGTGTGTATGAGCTGTACGGAGCAGAGCCATGTATGTACGAGGTGTATGGAGTGGAGTCGCGTGTGCATAACTCCCAACTGTCCCCCGGATCCAGCAGGACATTTCCGATTTTGAGACTCTGTTCCACTGTCCCGGCTGGGATCCTACTTTTCCCGCATGGCCTCAGACCAAATGTACCACCGCTTTAAACTGCTAGCGCGATCGCTAGCTGTGTCAGATCGGAGCAGTTATTACTCCTTGCTCTGACACTGACTGACACAGGAGACACGGAGAGGTCTTTATCAGTGGCGTACCAGAACTGCAGAGACGTGAGCAGGCAACGGCGAGGCTGGATGACATCATTCAGCGCCGCAGGAGATGAAGCTGCCGGCTGCTGCGAGGGAGCGCGGTGAGAGGTGTGTGTGTGTATGTGTAGGTCTGTAGGTGTGTGTACAGTATGCAGCATCATGTGGGCCCATTTATACTGTTTGGAGCATCATGTGGGGCCATTATACTGTACACAGCATCATGTGTGGCAATTTTACTGTATGCAGCATCATGTAGGCCCATTATACTGTATAGAGCATCATGTGGGGCCATTATACTGTACCCAGCATCATGTGGAGCCATTATAAAATACTGTGTGTAGCATCATGTGGGGCCATTATACTATGCACAACATCATGTAGGGCCATTATACTATACCTAGCATCATGTGGAGCCATTAGACAGTATGCAGCATCATGTGGGGCCATTATACTGTACGCAGCATTATGTGGGGTGCATATACAGTATGCAGCATCATGTAGGCTCATTATACTATAAACAACACCTGGTTGCCCAAAGGGTAACCATAACGAAGAGATCCAGAGCATTATACAAAAAGGCTTTATTGGAAACAAAATAACATGCTAAAAAGTAGCTCAAGCACCCTAACATAAGGTGGAGGCTATGTGCAGTACATCATTAAGCATGGTAGTGGTATTTACAGCAACATATTTGGTTCCATAACTTTTAAGCTGCCTAAGCATGCCCAGAATATAACATTAATAGCATATATAAACCACATGTGAAGCCATATCTACCTGCAGACTGCAGCACAGCGTTCCACCTCACCCCAACGCACGTTTCGCACCTCGCTTCTTCCGGGGGCGTGACTAGGGTGGGTAAGTGTGGGGTTTTATTCTAGCCCTCCGCCAATGGTAAGCAGTCGGCAGGAGCATGTGAATTAGAGCAATATTCAGGCAATTGCGGCGCTTGCGTTACTGCCTGCTTCCTGTATCAAAGCTCACTTCCGGGCCTGCGCTCCCTGGAACGCTCGCTGGACCGCAAACACTCCAGGAGTGAGTGCCCCCGGAAATGACCAGGGCAGGAGGCGGCGCATGCGCACTGCCATGAGAACAAAATACACCGCCGCAAACGAAAGGAAAAAGGAGGGGAGGACCCTGTGACTATCAGGCCAAATAATGGCCATTGTATCAATGAAACAGGGGGAGACGGGGGTAGCCTTATAAATGGGAATGATTATATATACTCGGGAGAGGGTATATAAAAGATCTTATCCTCCATATAAACGTTATAAAAAAATAAAGTGCTATTGTGCCCTATATTAAAGTGACCTCGTGCATATACTATAAACAGGGGCTTAATGTGGCTGTATAACGTGCCCTTACATGATAGCACATAAACTGTGCCCATAAAGCATATAATACTTATTATATAAATGTGGGTCTCATTATAATAAAATAGTGTTCCCGTATACCACAAACGTGTCGAAAGTGAACCCTAACATACTGCATATAAAATTCTTTATTATTAAAAATCCTTAAAGATATCTAACCAAAAAATACCCTACTAAAATTAGGGCACCAAAAAAGTATAAGTGCACCCTCGCCCTGTATATCCATATTCATGATCCCCTCATCCACCTTCTCTACCCTTACCCCTCAGAAATAGTATCCACCCCCTCCCAAAGGGTCATCCAGCAAACTCCCCCCAATAGAAGGACCCAGAGGAACACAGAGGGGACCAAAGACCACATACCAGATAGCAACCATACTAGTACTCTATATGCAGCGTAAACCCGCTACCTAGAGATTGCTATAAAAAGTTATACAATACTGTGTGTAGCATCATGTGGGGCCATTATACTATACGCAACATCATGTGTGGTCATTATACTATACGCAGCATCATGTGGGGCCATTATACAGTATTGAGCAACATGTGGAGCCATTATACTGTACCCAGCATCATGTGGAGCCATTATAATGTACCCAGCATCATGTGGAGCCATTATAAAATACTGTGTGTAGCATCATGTGGGGCCATTATACTATGCACAACATCATGTAGGGCCATTATACTATGCCTAGCATCATGTGGAGCCATTATACAGTATGCAGCATCATGTGGGGCCATTATACTGTACGCAGCATTATGTGGGGTGCATATACAGTATGCAGCATCATGTAGGCTCATTATACTGTATGGAGCATCACATGGGGCCATTATACTGTATGGAGCATCACATGGGGCCATTATACTGTACGCAGCATCATGTGTGGCCATTATACAGTATTGAGCATCATGTGTGGCCATTATACAATATTGAGCATCATGTGTGGCCATTATATAGTATTGAGCATCATGTGGAGCCATATTTTTTCTGTTTATAGTTATTGTGTATGAAGCAGTGCGATCAGCAGTGCTAAATGGGTGTGGTTGGGGTGTGGATATTGGTGTGACTAGTTGTGAAATGGTTGTGGTCAGAGGCGAGGCCTGAGTACCCAATGTTAAAGATAGGTACAAAGGGCGCATGCCGACGTAGGCAGAACTGGATGGAAGAGGTGCAGCAGTGGGCGGGGCTTAATGGAGGAACCACGCAGCCCTACGTAGCGCGACACAACGCAAATGTGAAACCAGCCTAAGAGATCACAGTAGGACTAAACTTTAAAAAAAAATATATATAAAGGGATTGTGATGCTAACTACCGCATCAGGAGGTGACCTTCTCTAAAGACGTGGCATCTGTGTACGCCTGCTAAGACATGTGTCACGCTCACCACCCTATGGGAAAGCGCGTGGCTAATGTTAAAAATAAAATGTAAAAAGAAAACAAACAAATGTTAAAAATACAAAAAAAACCTCTCCTTTTCCCATGTACAAAAAAATACAAAAATTACAAACAATAAAAAAACACATTTACTAACACTCTAACACGGAAACAATCTAATTTTTCAAACTGTTCTTTATCCTGCAAAATCAAGAGAAAAATGGAAAAACTCAATTACTATTTTGTAATAGTGATAAAACTTTAAAACAAAATTGGTATCTCTGGAAAAGAAAAAAAAAAGTTGCAGGATTGCTGTTTCTTCCATTTCACCTATCAAAAAAAAATAGAAAATGTTTATGAATTAATCTGGATATTGGAACTGTAGTAAAGTATACAGAAAAATAGGTATCAGTGTAATCGTACTGACCCGGAGAATAAAGTTATCGTTCCATTTTCATACTGTGAATGCTGTAAAACTCAAAAAGTTGCCTAAAAAAATTTAGCCAACCATGTGCATAAAAAAAAAATGGTGAGGAAAAAAAATCACTACCATAACTACTTCTCAAGGTAGGATTCCTGCGGCGGTTGAGGTCAGTGGATGCTGGGAGTTGTAGTTTTCTTGTAATAGGAAACTTGAATTTTCCTTGAAGTTTACTTTGAATAGTAGATTCCAAAAAGGCATTAAGAGGAACTGACCTTAAGGGGGTCTGGTAATGTAAAGTCCCTCTGATGAGGGTGCATTGTCCATGCGATCTGTGACTGCCAGCAGAGCACAATGAGAACACTAGAGGGTCCCTGTGATCCACCGCTCGGCTCATTATAGGATTTACTATTGAAGGAGCCAAACACAATTATAGACAACACACAAAAAAATCCTGGCAATGCAAAGTATCCTCCCGAAAAAACCCACAGAAGCAGAAACCTCTGTCTAGATCGTTATAGACAGGTCTCTACGTGGCAGTTTTCATCCCTGAGGTGAACGCTGCTGTACAGAATGGGAATTTTCATTCTTACATACATTCAATATGTGTTCAAAAGGTTTAAAAGAGATTTTATGGTTAAAAAAATAAAACAAAAACAAATATAAAGAAGTGTCCCCCATTTCCAGCTCTATTAGCCAGAGCACAAATCAACTAGAAAGAACGGCTCTGATTACATAATTAATTCTATATAATATGCTATATTATACTTCATAGCTGCACTCACTATACACAGTGACTGCACCAGCAGAATAGTGAGTGCAGCTCTGGGGTATGATACAAGATGTAACTTAGGATCAGTAATGTAATGTATGTACACAGTGACTGCACAAGCAGAATAGTGAGTGCAGCTCTGGGGTATAATACAGGATGTAACTCAGGATCAGTAATGTAATGTATGTACACAGTGACTGCACCAGCAGAATAGTGAGTGCAGCTCTGGGGTATGATACAAGATGTAACTCAGGATCAGTAATGTAATGTATGTACACAGTGACTGCACCAGCAGAATAGTGAGTGCAGCTCTGGGGTATAATACAGGATGTAACTCAGGATCAGTAATGTAATGTATGTACACAGTGACTGCACCAGCAGAATAGTGAGTGCAGCTCTGGAGTATAATACAGGATGTAACTCAGGATCAGTAATGTAATGTATGTACACAGTGACTGCACAAGCAGAATAGTGAGTGCAGCTCTGGGGTATAATACAGGCTGTGACTCAGGATCAGTAATGTAATGTATGTACACAGTGACTGCACCAGCAGAATAGTGAGTGCAGCTCTGGAGTATAATACAAGATGTAACTCAGGATCAGTAATGTAATGTATGTACACAGTGACTGCACCAGCAGAATAGTGAGTGCAGCTCTGGGGTATGATACAGGATGTAACTCAGGATCAGTAATGTAATGTATGTACACAGTGACTGCACCAGCAGAATAGTGAGTGCAGCTCTGGGGTATAATACAGGATGTAACTCAGGATCAGTAATGTAATGTATGTACACAGTGACCGCACCAGCAGAATAGTGAGTGCAGCTCTGGAGTATAATACAGGATGTATCTCAGGATCAGTAATGTAATGTATGTACACAGTGACTGCACCAGCAGAATAGTGAGTGCAGCTCTGGGGTATAATATAGGATGTAACTCAGGATCAGTAATGTAATGTATGTACACAGTGACTGCACCAGCAGAATAGTGAGCGCAGCTCTGGAGTATAATACAGGATGTAACTCAGGATCAGTAATGTAATGTATGTACACAGTGAGTGCACCAGCAGAATAGTGAGTGCAGCTCTGGAGTATAATACAGGATGTAACTCAGGATCAGTAATGTAATGTATGCACACAGTGACCGCACCAGCAGAATAGTGAGTGCAGCTCTGGGGTATAATACAGGATGTAACTCAGGATCAGTAATGTAATGTATGTACACAGTGACTGCACCAGCAGAATAGTGAGTGCAGCTCTGGGGTATAACACAGGATGTAACTCAGGATCAGTAGTGTAATGTATGCACACAGTGACCGCACCAGCAGAATAGTGAGTGCAGCTCTGGGGTATAATACAGGATGTAACTCAGGATCAGTAATGTATGTACACAGTGACTGCACCAGCAGAATAGTGAGTGCAGCTCTGGGGTATAATACAGGATGTAACTCAGGATCAGTAATGTAATGTATGTACACAGTGACTGCACCAGCAGAATAGTGAGTGCAGCTCTGGGGTATAACACAGGATGTAACTCAGGATCAGTAATGTAATGTATGCACACAGTGACTGCACCAGCAGAATAGTGAGTGCAGCTCTGGGGTATAACACAGGATGTAACTCAGGATCAGTAGTGTAATGTATGCACACAGTGACCGCACCAGCAGAATAGTGAGTGCAGCTCTGGGGTATAATACAGGATGTAACTCAGGATCAGTAATGTATGTACACAGTGACTGCACCAGCAGAATAGTGAGTGCAGCTCTGGGGTATAATACAGGATGTAACTCAGGATCAGTAATGTATGTACACAGTGACTGCACCAGCAGAATAGTGAGTGCAGCTCTGGGGTATAATACAGGATGTAACTCAGGATCAGTAATGTAATGTATGTACACAGTGACTGCACCAGCAGAATAGTGAGTGCAGCTCTGGGGTATAACACAGGATGTAACTCAGGATCAGTAATGTAATGTATGCACACAGTGACCGCACCAGCAGAATAGTGAGTGCAGCTCTGGGGTATAATACAGGATATAACTCAGGATCAGTAATGTAATGTATGTACACAGTGACTGCACCAGCAGAATAGTGAGTGCAGCTCTGGAGTATAATACAGGATGTAACTCAGGATCAGTAATGTAATGTATGCACACAGTGACTGCACCAGCAGAATAGTGAGTGCAGCTCTGGAGGATAATACAGGATGTATCTCAAGATAAATAATGTAATATATAATATAATATACTCTATTAACACTAAACTGATAATGTAGATTATACAGTAGATATGTATTTTCTATAAAATTATCATTGGTGAACACACTCTTTATTTTTTGGATTCTAATATACAGCATAATAATATGTATTTGTCACATCCGTTATTATTTATGATGGAAGAGATTTTCCGTTTTATAAAAAGTATTATTTTGCCAACATCATGATCATCGGCATGTAATGTGTGCAAGTTATTGCAAGCTCAGTAGGTCTGCAGAAAATCGCCTCCAGGCAGGAGGCAGTTACAGAAAATATATTGTCTGTCACCTCCTCCTCAATACAAAGGTAACGTGATAGCACTTCAATCCTCCCCCGTCCTGCAATTTGGAAGGTGAGACAGTAGACAGTATTAATAATCATACTACATACACAATTATTGAAGGTCGGTCAATTACCATCCATGTTACCACATAGGTATACATATTAGTCCATTAACCAGTTTACCACAAGAACACATTCAGCTATGATCAACACATAAAGGCCCCCCAAAAAAATATTAGAGGGGCCACAAAATGTTTAAGTTCAAAAGCGTATAATTTATTTATATCAAAATGGATAAAAACCTCAACCAATATACAAAATCAAAGCAAATATAAAGGTTGCTTTTTGTATATTGGTTGAGGCTTTTATCCATTTTGATATAACTAAATGATAAGCTTTTGAACTTAAACATTTTGTGGCCCCTCTAATATTTTTTTGGGGGGGCCTTTGTGTGTTGATCTTACCACATAAGTCTATAATGTGAGACGTGGGCCAGCGCTGCCATGCTGATACCAGTATGATGGAGCATCCAGATTGCATTTTCAATACTTTGACAGTTCTGATAATCCACCACTTCTCCGGTTTCAAGGATTACAGATTATCAGAATTTTACGGTACTATTAAATGCCGTCATAACTGATCTGTTGATCCTGCGATCAGTTTCCCTACAGCGCCCCCCACAGGAGGAACTACACAGTGTAAAGATTAGAGAACTGTTTATATCATGCAGGACAGGACAGGACAGCTCCTGCAGAAAACACTTTGGCCAAGAAATAAGGATCCTGAGCACAGAATTCACTGATTTGGTATATAAAATGGGTTTTCTACACTAGATTATCCCTTTAAGCAGGGGTGTATCTATAATAGGTGCAGGCAGGGCTGCCACTAGAAATTTCGGGGCCCCATACTGGCAAAATTTTCGGGGCCCCCTTGAAACTCCGCCCAGGCTCCACCCCAGCCCCGCCTCCAGGCTCCACCCCTCGAACTGTCCACAGTCCCACCGCTCTCTCTTGGAAAATCTCCACTTCTCACCTATCACACATTGACAGTTCCCATCGCCAGATCACACATATAGCCGGCAGCTTTTGTTTTGGCCAAAAGATTTTTTAAGCCGCCACCATAACACGGTAGACACTTTTGGCCGGGCCCTACTCTGCTGTAACCTACTAAATATTTGTTAAAATATGCAATACAATTTCGGTATATTTTTATTTATTTTTCAATTTTTAAAATGACCTATAATACTACATACAAGGAACAAATACCACCGCACTATGACCAGATGACATATTACCACCACAGTGATCGAATAATATAAAATACAAGGAACAAATACCGCTACACCATGACCAGACCGCATATTACCACAAATGACTGAATACTACAATACTGATCAGTAATAAAAAAAAAAAACACAATACTATCACCATCAGTGCCATTATACACAGGAGATCTGTAATTAGTAAGCAGTGTCTGTGTACAGGTAATACAGTGATCACCGGTGACATTATACACAGGAGCTCTGTATATAATGTATAAGTAATACAGTGATCACTGGTGACATTGTACACAGGACCTCTGTATATAGTATACAGTGTATAGTGTCAGTGTATAGGTAACACTGACTCACCAGTGACGTCTCTAGGTGAAGTCCTTCATCTTTCATCCAGCACAGACCGCCATCACTTCATCCAGCCAGGACTCGTCTCTGCAGGAAATAAAACAGTTATCTCGAGTTCCGCTTGTAGAACACATTACTTAATTTTCCCAACTTCTACATTACACCACATGAAGAAGGCAACATAGTATCACTCTACACAGTAACAGGACCTCCCCCCCATTTAAAACAGTATACTCAAAAAATAAAATAAATACATCACTGCAATAATAATATCCCTTAATTAGCCCCTATGGTAATATTCGCCATCCTAGCCCCCGTGTGTCTCATTCCAGGCTCCAGCCATATGTTCTCCCATCCTGCCCTCATGGGTATCCATTCTGCCCCATATGATCTCCCCATCCTGCCCCATCTGTCTCCATCGTATCCATCCTGCCCCATCTGTTTCCAATCCTGCCCCATCTGTGTCCAGCACTCTGCCCCATCTGTGTCCAATCCTGCCCCATCTGTGTCCAGCACTCTGCCCAGTCTGTGTGCAATCCTGCCCCATCTGTGTCCAGCACTCTGCCCCATCTGTTTCCAATCCTGCCTCATCTGTGTCCAGCACTCTGCCCCATCTCTGTCCAGCACTCTGCCCCATCTCTGTCCAGCACTCTGCCCCATCTGTTTCCAATCCTGCCTCATCTCTGTCCAGCACTCTGCCCCATCTCTGTCCAGCACTCTGCCCCATCTCTGTCCAGCACTCTGCCCCATCTCTGTCCAGCACTCTGCCCCATCTCTGTCCAGCACTCTGCCCCATCTCTGTCCAGCACTCTGCCCCATCTCTGTCCAGCACTCTGCCCCATCTCTGTCCGGCACTCTGCCCCATCTCTGTCCGGCACTCTGCCCCATCAGTGTCCAGCACTCTGCCCCATCTCTGTCCAGCACTCTGCCCCATCTCTGTCCAGCACTCTGCCCCATCTCTGTTCAGCACTCTGCCCCATCTCTGTCCAGCACTCTGCCCCATCTCTGTCCAGCACTCTGCCCCATCTCTGTCCAGCACTCTGCCCCATCTCTGTCCAGCACTCTGCCCCATCTCTGTCCAGCACTCTGCCCCATCTCTGTCCAGCACTCTGCCCCATCTCTGTCCAGCACTCTGCCCCATCTCTGTCCAGCACTCTGCCCCATCTCTGTCCAGCACTCTGCCCCATCTCTGTCCAGCACTCTGCCCCATCTGTTTCCAATCCTACCTCATCTCTGTCCAGCACTCTGCCCCATCTCTGTCCAGCACTCTGCCCCATCTATGTCCAACACTCTGCCCCATCTCTGTCCATCACTCTGCCCCATCTCTGTCCAGCACTCTGCCCCATCTCTGTCCTGCACTCTGCCCCATCTCTGTCCAGCACTCTGCCCCATCTCTGTCCAGCACTCTGCCCCATCTCTGTCCAGCACTCTGCCCCATCTCTGTCCAGCACTCTGCCCCATCTCTGTCCAGCACTCTGCCCCATCTCTGTTCAGCACTCTGCCCCATCTCTGTTCAGCACTCTGCCCCATCTCTGTCCAGCACTCTGCCCCATCTCTGTCCTGCACTCTGCCCCATCTCTGTCCAGCACTCTGCCCCATCAGTGTCCAGCACTCTGCCCCATCAGTGTCCAGCACTCTGCCCCATCTCTGTCCAGCACTCTGCCCCATCTCTGTTCAGCACTCTGCCCCATCTCTGTTCAGCACTCTGCCCCATCTCTGTCCAGCACTCTGCCCCGTGTCCAGCTTTAATGCCCCCCGGCCCCCACCCTGTGTCCAGCTTTACTGCCCCCCGGCCCCCACCCTGTGTCCAGCTTTACTGCCCCCCGGCCCCCACCCTGTGTCCAGCTTTACTGCCCCCCGGCCCCCACCCTGTGTCCAGCTTTACTGCCCCCCGGCCCCCACCCTGTGTCCAGCTTTACTGCCCCCCCCCCCCCCCCGCCCCACATCGCCGCTCTCAAAAAAACAAAAAAGTTCTACTTACCTGCCGCGCTCCTGCTCTCTCCACGCAGCTGCAGCTTGCACTCGCCGGCGACTGACAATGACGTCAGACGCCGGCGACCTGCACGCTGCGGCTGGCGGCTGTTAACTATTGACGTGCGGGTGCGGGTCCTCACGTCAATAGCGTACAGCTGTAGAGCCGGCCGCCGCTAAGGGCCCGGTTCAGGCTGCGGCTGCCGGTAGGGGCCCGGTGAGCAGGTAAGAGGGGGCCCGATGCGGGCCCCCTCTGCTCACTGGGCCCCATACGCCAGTCACGGCTGTAATGCCCTGATGGCGGCCCTGGGTGCAGGGGTTGCAGTCACACCCAGATGCTCAAGCCCTTTCGTCCATATGAAAAGACTAATACTGGTAAGCCCTTTCTCAACATAGGATTTATTGGTATGTGGGGTACGGGTGAATGAAGAAAAACAGCAGCAACCAGAGCTGCCTCGGATTGCTGCTGTTTAACCATTGAAATGTCACCATCCTGATGTTCCTATGAAGCCCAGACTGTGGCTCAGCTTCATAAAAGATAAGTAGTTTGACTATACTCTGCGATAATTTAATATTGCAACGTATAGCACAAATCCCCTAGAGCAGACCTGGGTAAAGCGCGTCCTGCGGGCCATATGCCGCCCTTTGTCTATTCCAGAACAGCGCATCAGAGGGAGCGGGGTGAGGTGAGTAATTTTATTTTTTTATTTTATCGGTCAGTAGTTGTGTGGGGGGAAATGTTGGGGCCATATTACTGTGGGAGGTGCTGTGGGGACATCATACTTGCATGTGGGGTGGCTATAATACTATGTGAGGGGCTGTGGGGACATTATACTTGTGCACGGGGCCATAATACCATGTGATTGACTGTGGGGATGTATACAGTTTTGCTCAAAAGTTTACATACCCAGGCAGAATTTTTGCTTTATTGGCCTTTTTTTTTCAGAGAATATGAATGATAACACCAAAACTTTTTCTCCACTCATGGTTAGTGGTTGGGTGAAGCCATTTACTGTCAAACTACTGTGTTTTCTCTTTTTAAATCATAATGACAACCCAAAACATCCAAATGACCCTGATCAAAAGTTCACATACCCCATTTCTTAATACCGTGTATTGCCCCCTCTAACATCAATGACAGCTTGAAGTCTTTTGTGGTAGTTGTGGATGAGGTTCTTTATTTTCTCAAATGGTAAAGCTGCTCACTGTTCTTGGCAAAAAGCCTCCAGATCCTGTAAATTCCTGGCCTCTCTAGCATGAACTGCGCGCTTGAGATCTCCCCACAGTGGCTCAATGATATTGAGGTCAGGAGACTGAGATGGACACTCCAGAACCTTCACTTTGTTCTGCTGTAGCCAATGATAGGTTGACTTGGCCTTGTGTTTTGGATCGTTGTCATGTTGGACCATCCAAGTACGTCCCATGTGCAGCTTCCGGGCTGATGAGTGCAAATTTGCCTCCAGTATTTGCCGATAACGTGCTGCATTCATCTTTCCTTCAACTTTGACCAAGTTTCCTGTGCCTTTGTAGCTCACACATCCCCAAAACATCAGCGATCCTCCTCCGTGCTTTACAGTAGGAATGGTGTTCCTTTCATCGTAGGCCTTGTTGACCTCTCTCCAAATGTAACGTTTATGTTGTGGCCCAAAAAGTTCAATTTTCGCCTCATCACTCCAAATTACCTTGTTCCAGAAGTTTTGAGGCTTGTGTCTGTGCTGTTTTGCGTATTGTAGGTGAGATTTTTTGTGGCATTTGCGCAGTAATGGCTTTCTTCTGTCGACTCGACCATGCAGCCCATTCTTCTTCAAGTGCCTCCTTATTGCGAATCTTGAAACAGCCACACCGCTAGTTTTCAGAGAGTCCTGTATTTCAGCTGATTTATTTGTGGGTTTTTCTTTGCATCCCAAACAATTTTCCTGGCAATTATGGATGACATTTTTGTTCGTCTACCTGACTGTGGTTTTGTTTTTACAGAGTTTCTGATTTTCCATTTGTTAATCATAGTTTGAACGCTGCTGACTGACATTATCAATTCCTTGGATATCTTTTTGTATCCCTTTCCTGTTTTATGCAGTTATTATTATTATTTTTAGACATTTTTATAGCGCCATTTATTCCATGGCGCTTTATATGTGAAAAGGGGCAAATATAGACAAGTACAATAAACATAAGCAAAAAACAAGGCACACAGAAGTACAGAAGGAGAGAGGACCCCGCCTGCGAGGGCTCACAGTCTACAGGGGACGGGTGAGGATACACTAGGAGAGGGTAGAGCTGGTCATGCGGCGGTTCAGTAGATTGAGGATTACTGCAGGTTGTTGGCTTGTCTTAAGAGGTGGGTCTTCAGGTTCTTTTTGAAGGTTTCAGTGGTAGGCGAGAATCTGATATGTTGGGGTAGAGAGTTCCAGAGTATAGGGGAAGCACGGGAGAAGTCTTGTATGCAGTTGTGGGAAGAAGAGATAAGAGGGGAGTAGAGAAGGCGATCTTGAGAGGATCGAAGGTTGCGTGTTGGTAAGTACCGGGTTACAACTACCTTTTCCGTATATCCGTTGACAATTCTTTTGCTTTCCCCATGACTCACAATCCAGAAATGTCAGTGGCTAGATGAAAGATGCAAGAGTCTGTCTGGATCCCAGAAACTCACTCAGCTTTTATGTACACACTCTGATTGCAAGCAAACAGGTCACAGGTGAGGATGTTACCTTTAGTATCCATTCAAACCCATTTGTGTCAACTTCTGTGCGTGTTATCAGGCTAAAATCACCAGGGTATGTGAACGTTTGATCAGGGTCATTTGGATGTTTTGGGTTGGCACTAGTGATGAGCGAGCTTGCTGGGATAAGGCGCTATCCGCCATGCTCGGGTGCTAACCGAGTGTCTTCCTTGTGCTCAATAAACATATTTGAGTCCCCGCGTCTGTTTGACAGCCACAACACATACATGGATGACACCTTTTTCGAGCACATTCGCTCATCACTATTGGGCACCATAAAGGATCGCTAATTTCAAGTCTCCAAGTCTCATTTGCATACAGAGCAAACTCCAGGACATAAATGTACTTATAAAATGACCAGGGGCAGGAGGGAGGCGCAGTATTTTTTAATAAACCTTACACTGCATTAAATAATAAAGTATTATATATAGGGAGGACTTTAGTTAATTCCATGGAGGAGGCAAGGAGGAGGAACACTGCGGGTCCATATAAACGGAAAGCACTAATATTCAGACATCTTAAGTGTCCAACAAATATGAAAACCACATGGAATTGTGGCTCCTGACTCCGAGCAAACTGTACTTGTGGCAGACATTACTGAGACGATGACTACACAGGGAAAAAATCTGCTGTAAAAAAAAAAAAGACATAAAAGGGAAGAGCTGGGGTGTGACTTCTGTAAATAAAATGCTACGACTGTGTGAAGTTATTCAATTAATAAATGCATTAAAATAAATTCAGGTTACCATATTTATCAACACATTGTTTGAGATATTTTTCCCCGTAAGCAAATAAAAAGCTCATACACCTGAATAGAAAGCTAATTCTGAAAGTATGCCAGGTCAGCAAATGCTAACATAAAATATGGTCTAGCATCTAAAAATACCATTATATGGCACCCAAATAGTTATACTGAATCCACACAGTAATCAAATAACAGTATAGCACAATACTAGTGTTCAGTGCCCAAATTGTACCACCATATAGTGCTCAATTATTTCCACCATACCAGGTTAAAATAATACAATCCATACCGTGCTCAAATAACACCACCATACATTGTCCAAATGATACTGCATAACATGTGGCTATACAGTGCCCATAAGATATAGCCAACCAGCATGGAAATAATATTAATAATATTAACAGTGCCTAATAATGTGCCCAGGTAAAACCACTATATAGTGCTCAAAAATACCACCACAGATGCACAAATAATACTGTAATACAGTGCCAAAATTCCAGCGTCATACAGTGACCAAATATTACCAACCTACAGTGTCAACATAATGCTCTCATGGATTGCTCAAATAATACACCAAAATAATGCAAAATAATACTACTAAACAGTGCTCAAATATTACCGCCATAGAGTGCCTCAATAGTCCCAACATGCAATGCCCAAATATTACCACCATACAGTGTTAAAATATGACCGTGGGGTGCTCCAATTATGCCACTATGCAATGTCAAATAATGCCACAATACTCTGCTCAAATAAGAATGTCTTAAAGATACTCCCATAAAAAATTTTTTTTAATTATATCAACATACAGTGTTCACATAATCCCACCATACAGTGTTCAAATAAATCTACCATACAGTGAAATAAAATACCACCACACAGTGCTTAAATAATACTGTCCAAGCAGTAAAAACGCAGCAAATTTCTTCCTTCCCTCCTAAATATTCTACTATGAACTATCAGGCTGTGTGCCCACGTTGCGTTTTTTACACGTTTCTGCCTCGTTTTTTGCCGCAGCAGAAACGCATAAAAACCGCATTCCATGCAATCCTATGGGATTCCGCAGTTGCTGTGCTGCGGATTTTCCCGCTGCGGAATCGCATAGCTGTAAAATCTGCGGCATGTTCATTATTTCTGCGGAATCGTGGCGATTCCACAGCCGTAGGATGGCATTGAAACACTCACTTTACGCATGTGGCTATGCCCACCATGCACAAAGTGAGCGCTTCATGTGCGGATGGTACCCGGGTCTGGAAGAGAGGAGACTCTTCTCCAGGCCGGGTGCCATATTCCTGTAAAAAAATAAAAAATAGTGATATACTTACCTTCTGATGGCCCCTGGAGTCCTCCCGGCTCTCCGCGGTGCACGCGGCGGCTTCCGTCCCCAGGGATGCATTGCACGAATCACCTGGGATGACGTCGCGGTCACGCGACCGTGAAGTCATAAAGGTCCTTTGCGCAAAACATCCCTGGGAACGGAACGTACCGGGAGCGCCGCTGAGGAGATGTGGGCCGTCGGAAGGTGAGAATAACCATATTTTTATTATTATTATTACTTTTAACATTCTATCTTTTACTATTGATGCTGCATAGGCAGCATCAACAGTAAAAAGTTGGTCACACTTGTCTAGCACTATGTATGCTTGTGACCAACCTGTCAATCACTTTTCCAAGCGATGCTTCAAATCGCTTGTAAAGCGCAAGCATTCTGCAAGCTAAAAACGCTTGTGAAACGCATGCAAATTCCGTGGCAGGGAGTTGCGGAAATGCTGCGGATATTTCCGCAGCATTTCTGCAACGTGGGCACATAGCCTCAGTGATATTATTGAAAAGTGGAAGAAACCGCAGCAACTCAAACACAAGAACACATAACGTTACAGAGCAGAGTCACCGAGTGCTGAGGAACAGAGAGCAGAAAGGTCACCACCACTATGCTGACCCCATAACGGCAGACCTCCCGTGGTATTAACATCAGCACAAACACTGCACCCCACCGGGAGCTTCATGGCCGAGCAGCTGCATGCAGACGTACATCACCAAGCACAATGCCGAGCGTCGGATGGAGTGGTGTAAAGCCGCCACCCCTGGACTCTGGAGGAGACGTGTTCTTTGCAGTGACAGGTCACACTTCTCTATCTGATGGAGGAGTCTGGGTTTGGTGATTCCAGGAGGACGTTCCCCCCTGACTGCACTGTGCCCCCTGTACAGATGGTGGAGGAGGATAATACTATGTGCTGTTATCAGGGGGCGGCCTCGGACCCTCAGCTCCAGTGATGGGAAATCTTCATCTTCTGCACAAGACATTGTGGACAATTGTAGCTTCAGCTTTGTGGGAACAGTTTGGGGAAGACCCTCATCTGCCCCCCATGACTGTGCTCAGAGCACAAGGTCCATACAGACATGGGGGAGAAGATGAGCGGCCGCACAGAGCCTGGACCTCATCCAACACCTATAATGGAGATTATGAGCCCGGCCTCCCCCAACATCAGGGTCTGACCTCACAAATGCTCTTCTGGGTGAAGGGGAATAAATCCCACAGACTCCTCCTAGCAGAAAAATTCCCAGAAGAGCGGGAGCCGTTATACCTGCCGAGGGACTGACCCCATATTACTGTGTTTGGTTGTAGAATGAGGTCAGACAAGCTCCTGTAAGGCTATGTGCACACGTTGCGGATTAGGCTCAGGAATTTCTGGTGCGGATTCTGCCTCTCCTGGTAGAAAACGCACCTGCAGATTTGTCGCGTTTTTTGTGCGATTCCGCAGCGTTTTTTCTGCCGTTTTTTTTGCGGATTTGCTGTGTTTTTTACCCTGCGTTTTTTTTATCATGGAATGGGTCCAAAAGCTCTGCAGATTCGCAAAAAAGAAGTGACATGCTACTTCTTTTAAACCGCAGCGTTTCCGCAGCGGATTTTCCGCAAAGTGTGCACAGCATTTTTTTTTCTCATTGATTTACATTGTACTGTAATCAATTACGGATCAGCAGCGTTTCTACACCCCAGAACTCATATACAACTTACAAAGCAAATTCTATTTGTCTAATAATGTAAATAGCAATAACACGTCAGGAATACGATTACTGAAGAAAATACTATTTTCTCCTGTCTCTTTAAAGGGAACCTGTCACCTGAATTTGGCGGGACTGGTTTTGGGTCATATGGGCGGAGTTTTCGGGTGTTTGATTCACCCTTTCCTTACCCGCTGGCTGCATGCTGGCTGTAATATTGGATTGAAGTTCATTCTATGTCCTCCGTAGTACACGCTTGCACAAGGCAAGATTGCTTTGCGCAGGCGTGTACTATGAAGGACAGAGAATGAACTTCAATCCAATATTGCAGCCAGCATGCAGCCAGCGGGTTAGGAAAGGGTGAATCAAACACTCGAAAACTCCGCCCATATGACCCAAAACCAGTCCCGCCAAATTCAGGTGACAGAGTCCCTTTAAGGAAAAAAAAAACCCCTAATGACTCCCAGCTGTTCTCCTTTTATGTCTCTGTTCTGGCAAGGCTCGCAGACAAAATGTTGGATCAGTTTAGTAGGACGCTGGAAACAAAATCCCACGCAGAGTAACAAAAAACAGACACACACAGTGGTGTATAATACATATATAGCAGACGCACACAGTGGTGTATAATACATATATAGCAGACGCACACAGTGGTGTATAATACATATATAGCAGACGCACACAGTGGTGTATAATACATATATAGCAGACGCACACAGTGGTGTATAATACATATATAGCAGACGCACACAGTGGTGTATACTACATATATAGCGGACCCACACAGTGGTGTATAATACACATATAGCAGACGCACACAGTGGTGTATAATACATATATAGCAGACGCACACAGTGGTGTATAATACATATATAGCAGACACACACAGTGGTGTGTAATACATATATAGCAGACACACACAGTGGTGTATAATACATATATAGCAGACGCACACAGTGGTGTATAATACATATATAGCAGACGCACACAGTGGTGTATAATACATATATAGCAGACGCACACAGTGGTGTATAATACATATATAGCAGACACACACAGTGGTGTATAATACATATATAGCAGACCCACACAGTGGTGTATAATACATATATAGCAGACGCACACAGTGGTGTGTAATACATTAATAGCGGACCCACACAGTGGTGTATAATACATATATAGCAGACGCACACAGTGGTGTATAATACACATATAGCAGACGCACACAGTGGTGTATAATACATATATAGCAGACGCACACAGTGGTGTATAATACACATATAGCAGACGCACACAGTGGTGTATAATACATATATAGCAGACGCACACAGTGGTGTATAATATATATATAGCAGACGCACACAGTGGTGTATAATACATATATAGCGGACCCACACAGTGGTGTATAATACACATATAGCAGACGCACACAGTGGTGTATAATACATATATAGCAGACGCACACAGTGGTGTATAATACATATATAGCGGACCCACACAGTGGTGTATAATACATATATAGCAGACGCACACAGTGGTGTATAATATATATATAGCAGACGCACACATTGGTGTATAATACATATATAGCAGACGCACACAGTGGTGTATAATACATATATAGCAGACCCACACAGTGGTGTATAATATATAGCAGACGCACACAGTGGTGTATAATACATATATAGCAGACGCACACAGTGGTGTATAATACATATATAGCAGACCCACACAGTGGTGTATAATATATATATAGCAGACGCACACATTGGTGTATAATACATATATAGCAGACGCACACAGTGGTGTATAATACATATATAGCAGACCCACACAGTGGTGTATAATATATAGCAGACGCACACAGTGGTGTATAATACATATATAGCAGACCCACACAGTGGTGTATAATACATATATAGCGGACCCACACAGTGGTGTATAATACATATATAGCAGACGCACACAGTGGTGTATAATATATATATAGCAGACGCACACAGTGGTGTATAATACATATATAGCAGACACACACAGTGGTGTATAATACATATATAGCAGACCCACACAGTGGTGTATAATACATATATAGCAGACCCACACAGTGGTGTGTAATACATATATAGCGGACCCACACAGTGGTGTATAATACATATATAGCAGACACACACAGTGGTGTATAATACATATATAGCAGACCCTCACAGTGGTGTATAATACACATATAGCAGACCCTCACAGTGGTGTATAATACATATATAGCGGACGCACACAGTGGTGTATAATACACATATAGCAGACGCACACAGTGGTGTATAATATATATATAGCAGACCCACACAGTGGTGTATAATATATATATAGCAGACCCACACAGTGGTGTATAATATATATATAGCAGACGCACACAGTGGTGTATAATACATATATAGCAGACCCACACAGTGGTGTATAATACACATATAGCAGACCCACACAGTGGTGTATAATATATATATAGCAGACCCACACAGTGGTGTATAATATATATATAGCAGACGCACACAGTGGTGTATAATACATATATAGCAGACCCACACAGTGGTGTATAATACACATATAGCGGACCCACACAGTGGTGTATAATACATATATAGCAGACGCACACAGTGGTGTATAATACATATATAGCAGACCCACACAGTGGTGTATAATACATATATAGCAGACGCACACAGTGATGTATAATACATATATAGCGGACCCACACAGTGGTGTATAATACATATATAGCAGACCCTCACAGTGGTGTATAATACATATATAGCAGACCCTCACAGTGGTGTATAATACATATATAGCAGACACACACAGTGGTGCATAATACATATATAGCGGACCCACACAGTGGTGTATAATACATATATAGCAGACCCACACAGTGGTGTATAATACATATATAGCAGACACACACAGTGGTGTATAATACATATATAGCAGACCCACACAGTGGTGTATAATACATATATAGCAGACCCACACAGTGGTGTATAATACACATATAGCAGACCCACACAGTGGTGTATAATACACATATAGCAGACGCACACAGTGGTGTATAATACATATATAGCAGACGCACACAGTGGTGTATAATACATATATAGCGGACCCACACAGTGGTGTATAATACATATATAGCAGACACACACAGTGGTGTATAATACATATATAGCAGACCCACACAGTGGTGTATAATACATATATAGCAGACCCACACAGTGGTGTATAATACACATATAGCAGACCCACACAGTGGTGTATAATACATATATAGCAGACGCACACAGTGGTGTATAATACATATATAGCAGACGCACACAGTGGTGTATAATACATATATAGCAGACGCACACAGTGGTGTATAATACATATATAGCAGACGCACACAGGGGTGTATAATACATATATAGCAGACGCACACGGTGGTGTATAATATATATATAGCAGACGCACACAGTGGTGTATAATACACATATAGCAGACGCACACAGTGGTGTATAATACATATATAGCGGACCCACACAGTGGTGTATAATACATATATAGCAGACCCTCACAGTGGTGTATAATACATATATAGCGGACCCACACAGTGGTGTATAATACATATATAGCGGACCCACACAGTGGTGTATAATACATATATAGCGGACCCACACAGTGGTGTATAATACATATATAGCGGACCCACACAGTGGTGTATAATACATATATAGCAGACGCACACGGTGGTGTATAATATATATATAGCAGACGCACACAGTGGTGTATAATACACATATAGCAGACGCACACAGTGGTGTATAATACATATATAGCGGACCCACACAGTGGTGTATAATACATATATAGCGGACCCTCACAGTGGTGTATAATACATATATAGCGGACCCACACAGTGGTGTATAATACATATATAGCGGACCCACACAGTGGTGTATAATACATATATAGCGGACCCACACAGTGGTGTATAATACATATATAGCGGACCCACACAGTGGTGTATAATACATATATAGCAGACCCACACAGTGGTGTATAATATATATATAGCAGACGCACACAGTGGTGTATAATACATATATAGCGGACCCACACAGTGGTGTATAATACATATATAGCGGACCCACACAGTGGTGTATAATACATATATAGCAGACCCACACAGTGGTGTATAATACATATATAGCAGACGCACACAGTGGTGTATAATACATATATAGCAGACCCTCACAGTGGTGTATAATACATATATAGCGGACCCACACAGTGGTGTATACTACATATATAGCGGACCCACACAGTGGTGTATAATACATATATAGCAGACGCACACAGTGGTGTATAATATATATATAGCAGACGCACACAGTGGTGTATAATACATATATAGCAGACCCACACAGTGGTGTATAATACATATATAGCAGACGCACACAGTGGTGTATAATACATATATAGCAGACCCTCACAGTGGTGTATAATACATATATAGCGGACCCACACAGTGGTGTATACTACATATATAGCGGACCCACACAGTGGTGTATAATACATATATAGCGGACCCACACAGTGGTGTATAATACATATATAGCAGACCCACACAGTGGTGTATAATACATATATAGCAGACCCACACAGTGGTGTATAATACATATATAGCGGACCCACACAGTGGTGTATAATACATATATAGCAGACCCACACAGTGGTGTATAATACATATATAGCAGACGCACACAGTGGTGTATAATACATATATAGCAGACGCACACAGTGGTGTATAATACATATATAGCAGACAGACACAGTGGTGTATAATACATATATAGCAGACCCTCACAGTGGTGTATAATACATATATAGCAGACCCACACAGTGGTGTATAATACATATATAGCAGACGCACACAGTGGTGTATAATACATATATAGCAGACGCACACAGTGGTGTATAATACATATATAGCAGACCCTCACAGTGGTGTATAATACATATATAGCAGACGCACACAGTGGTGTATAATACATATATAGCAGACGCACACAGTGGTGTATAATACATATATAGCAGACCCACACATTGGTGTATAATACATATATAGCAGAAGCACACAGTGGTGTATAATACATATATAGCAGACGCACACAGTGGTGTATAATACATATATAGCAGACCCACACATTGGTGTATAATACATATATAGCAGACGCACACAGTGGTGTATAATACATATATAGCAGACCCTCACAGTGGTGTATAATACATATATAGCAGAAGCACACAGTGGTGTATAATACATATATAGCAGACGCACACAGTGGTGTATAATACATATATAGCAGACCCACACATTGGTGTATAATACATATATAGCAGACGCACACAGTGGTGTATAATACATATATAGCAGACCCACACAGTGGTGTATAATACATATATAGCAGACGCACACAGTGGTGTATAATACATATATAGCAGACCCTCACAGTGGTGTATAATACATATATAGCAGACCCACACATTGGTGTATAATACATATATAGCAGACGCACACAGTGGTGTATAATACATATATAGCAGACCCACACAGTGGTGTATAATATATATATAGCAGACGCACACAGTGGTGTATAATACATATATAGCAGACGCACACAGTGGTGTATAATACATATATAGCAGACGCACACAGTGGTGTATACTACATATATAGCGGACCCACACAGTGGTGTATAATACATATATAGCAGACCCACACAGTGGTGTATAATACATATATAGCAGACCCTCACAGTGGTGTATAATACATATATAGCAGACCCACACATTGGTGTATAATACATATATAGCAGACGCACACAGTGGTGTATAATACATATATAGCAAACGCACACAGTGGTGTATAATACACATATAGCAGACACACACAGTGGTGTATAATACATATATAGCGGACCCACACAGTGGTGTATAATATATATATAGCAGACCCACACAGTGGTGTATAATACATATATAGCAGACCCACACAGTGGTGTATAATACATATATAGCAAACGCACACAGTGGTGTATAATACATATATAGCAGACGCACACAGTGGTGTATAATACATATATAGCAAACGCACACAGTGGTGTATAATACATATATAGCAGACGCACACAGTGGTGTATACTACATATATAGCAGACCCACACAGTGGTGTATAATACATATATAGCAGACCCACACAGTGGTGTATAATACACATATAGCAGACCCACACAGTGGTGTATAATATATATATAGCAGACCCACACAGTGGTGTATAATACATATATAGCAGACGCACACAGTGGTGTATAATACACATATAGCAGACCCACACAGTGGTGTATAATACATATATAGCGGACGCACACAGTGGTGTATAATACATATATAGCGGACGCACACAGTGGTGTATAATACATATATAGCGGACCCACACAGTGGTGTATAATATATATATAGCAGACCCACACAGTGGTGTATAATACATATATAGCAGACCCACACAGTGGTGTATAATACATATATAGCGGACGCACACAGTGGTGTATAATACATATATAGCGGACGCACACAGTGGTGTATAATACATATATAGCGGACCCACACAGTGGTGTATAATATATATATAGCTGACCCACACAGTGGTGTATAATATATATATAGCAGACCCACACAGTGGTGTATAATACATATATAGCAGACCCACACAGTGGTGTATAATATATATATAGCAGACGCACACAGTGGTGTATAATATATATATAGCAGACCCACACAGTGGTGTATAATACATATATAGCAGACCCACACAGTGGTGTATAATACATATATAGCAGACGCACACAGTGGTGTATAATACATATATAGCGGACCCACACAGTAGTGTATAATACATATATAGCAGACCCACACAGTGGTCTAGAATACATATATAGCGGACGCATACGAGTGGTATATAATGTACAGTCATACCTAAAAGTTTTCAGACTAATACAAATCTTGGATTTCACATTTTACTGCTTCATTGTTTTTTTTTTTTATCATTTAGTCGGCTGTTTCTCTGGTTACTGAAGGACTATTAAAACATTTCAGAAGTTTTATACTTTTATTGAAAGGAGGTGAGCTGTGACATCATCTATTGTGAATGGTGGATCCTGTGTTATCTACTGTATATAGAGGTGTTATCAGTCATTGTACAGGAGGAGGAGGTGAGCTGTGACATCACCTATTGTGAATGGTGGATCCTGTGTTATCTACTGTATATAGAGGTGTTATCAGTCATTGTACAGGAGAAGGAGGTGAGCTGTGACATCACCTATTGTGAATGGTGGATCCTGTGTTATCTACTGTATATAGAGGTGTTATCAGTCATTGTACAGGAGGAGGAGGTGAGCTGTGACATCACCTATTGTGAATGGAGGATCCTGTGTTATCTACTCTATATAGAGGTGTTATCAGTTATTGTACAGGAGGAGGAGGTGAGCTGTGACATCACCTATTGTGAATGGAGGATCCTGTGTTATCTACTGTATATAGAGGTGTTATCAGTTATTGTACAGGAGGACGAGGAGGTGAGCTGTGACATCACCTATTGTGAATGGTGGATCCTGTGTTATCTACTGTATATAGAGGTGTTATCAGTCATTGTACAGGAGGAGGAGGTGAGCTGTGACATCACCTATTGTGAATGGTGAATCTTGTGTTATAATAATAATATAATAATAATTTTTATTTATATAGCGCCAACATATTCCGCAGCGCTTTACAAATTATAGAGGGGACTTGTACAGACAATAGACATTACAGCATAACAGAAATACAGTTCAAAACAGATACCAGGAGGAGTGAGGGCCCTGCTCGCAAGCTTACAAACTATGGGGAAATCTACTTAAATAGAGGTGCTATCAATCATTGTACAGGATGAGGAGGTGAGCTGTGACATCATCTATTGTGAATGGAGGATCCTGTGTTATCTACTGTATATAGAGGTGTTATCAGTCATTGTACAGGAGGAGGAGGTGAGCTGTGATATCACCTATTGTGAATGGTGGATCCTGTGTTATCTACTGTATATAGAGGTGTTATCAGTTATTGTACATGAGGAGGAGGAGGTGAGCTGTGACATCACCTATTGTGAATGGTGGATCCTGTGTTATCTACTGTATATAGAGGTGTTATCAGTCATTGTACAGGAGGAGGAGGTGAGCTGTGACATCACCTATTGTGAATGGAGGATCCTGTGTTATCTACTGTATATAGAGGTGTTATCAGTTATTGTACAGGAGGAGGAGGTGAGCTGTGACATCACCTATTGTAAATGGAGGATCCTGTTTTATCTACTGTATATAGAGGTGTTATCTGTTATTGTACAGGAGGAGGAGGAGATGAGCTGTGACATCACCTATTGTGAATGGTGGATCCTGTGTTATCTACTGTATATAGAGGTGATATCAGTCATTGTACAGGGGGAAGAGGTGAGCTGTGACATCACGTATTGTGAATGGTGGATCCTGTGTTATCTACTGTATATAGAGGTATTATCAGTCATTGTACAGGAGGAGGAGATGAGCTGTGACATCACCTATTGTGAATGGTGAATCTTGTGTTATCTACTTATATAGAGGTGCTATCAGTCATTGTACAGGATGAGGAGGTGAGCTGTGATATCATCTATTGTGAATGGAGGATCCTGTGTTATCTACTGTATATAGAGGTGTTATCAGTCATTGTACAGGAGGAGGAGGTGAGATGTGATATCACCTATTATGAATGGTGGATCCTGTGTTATCTACTGTATATAGAGGTGTTATCAGTTATTGTACAGGAGGAGGAGGAGGTGAGCTGTGACAGCACCTATTGTGAATGGTGGATCCTGTGTTATCTACTGTATATAGAGGTGTTATCAGTAAGTGTACAGGAGGAGGAGGTGAGCTATGACATCACCTATTGTGAATGGAGGATCCTGTGTTATCTACTGTATATAGAGGTGATATCAGTTATTGTACAGGAGGAGGAGGTGAGCTGTGACATCACCTATTTTGAATGGAGGATCCTGTGTTATCTGTCATGATCCCAATGGCAGGGGATCACAAAAGGACAAGCACAAAAAACAAAACAAGCTCTAGGGTGATGGAAACTGAGCTGACCGCGATCCTGAACCTAACACACAACTAGCTGTAGCCGGGGAACGTGCCTACGATGATTCCTAGACGTCTCGCGCCAGCCGAAGGACTAACTTCCCCTATTAGAAGAAACACAGACCTCTCTTGCCTCCAGAGAAACACCCCACAGAAATAGCAGCCCCCCACATGTAATGACGGGGAAATGAGAGGAAAGCACATACGTAGTTATGAAAACAGATTCAGCAAAATGAGGCCCGCTAAAGCTAGATAGCAGAGGATACAAAAGTGAACTGCGCGGTCAGCGAAAAACCCTACAAAAAACCATCCTGAAATTACTTGAACTCATGTGCCAACTCATGGAACATGAGGAGTAATATCAGCCCACTAGAGCAACCAGCAAAAAGGAATCACATATCTGCAAGCTGGACTAAGACAAAAATTAAGCCAAACGTGGAACAGGAAAATCAAAAACTTAGCTTGTCCTGAAGATTACAGGAGCGGGAAGCAGAGGTAACAAGACACACTGATTACATTGATAGCCGGCGAGGAAATGACAAGAAAGCCAGGTTAAATAGGAAACTCCCATATCCTGATAGAACAGGTGGACACCAGAGACCGCAGAAAACACAAGTCACCCAGTACCATCTGTAACCACCAGAGGGAGTCCAAAAACAGAATCCACAACAGTTATCTACTCTATATAGAGGTGTTATCAGTTATTGTACAGGAGGAGGAGGAGGTGAGCTGTGACATCACCTATTGTGAATGGTGGATCCTGTGTTATCTACTGTATATAGAGGTTTTTATCAGTCATTGTACAGGAGGAGGAGGTGAGCTGTGACATCACCTATTGTGAATGGTGGATCCTGTGTTATCTACTGTTTATAGAGGTGTTATCAGTCATTGTACAGGGGGAAGAGGTGAGCTGTGACATCACCTATTGTGAATGGTGGATCCTGTGTTATCTACTGTTTATAGAGGTGTTATCAGTCATTGTACAGGAGGAGGAGGAGGTGAGCTGTGACATCACCTATTGTGAATGGTGGATCCTGTGTTATCTACTGTATATAGAGGTTTTTATCAGTCATTGTACAGGGGGAAGAGGTGAGCTGTGACATCACCTATTGTGAATGGTGGATCCTGTGTTATCTACTGTTTATAGAGGTGTTATCAGTCATTGTACAGGAGGAGGAGGAGGTGAGCTGTGACATCACCTATTGTGAATGGTGGATCCTGTGTTATCTACTGTATATAGAGGTATTATCAGTCATTGTACAGGAGGAGGAGGAGAGCTGTGACATCACCTATTGTGAATGGTGGATCCTGTGTTAGGCTACGTTCACATTAGCGTTGCGCGCCGCTGCGTCGGCGACGCAACACACGACGCACAAAAAAACGCGCGCAAACGCACGCAAAAACGCTGCGTTTTGCGACGCGTACGTCGTTTTTTGACGAAAATCGGACGCACGAAAAATGCAACTTGTTGCATTTTCTTGCGTCCGACGCTAGCGTCGGAAACGACGCACGTGTCGGAAAACGCAACAAAAAAAACGCACGCATCCCCCATGTTAAACATAGGGGCGCGTCGCCGCTGCGTCGACGCTGCGTCGCCGACGCAACAGCGACGCACATTAGCGGAACGCTAATGTGAACGTAGCCTTATCTACTGTATATAGAGGTATTATCAGTCATTGTACAGGAGGAGGAGGTGATCTGTGACTTCACCTATTGTGAATGGTGGATCCTGTGTTATCTACTGTATATAGAGGTGTTATCAGTTATTGTACAGGAGGAGGAGGTGAGCTGTGATATCACCTATTGTGAATGGTGGATCCTGTGTTATCTACTGTATATAGAGGTGTTATCAGTTATTGTACAGGAGGAGGAGGTGAGCTGTGATATCACCTACTGTGAATGGTGGATCCTGTGTTATCTATTGTATATAGAGGTGTTATCAGTCATTGTACAGGAGGAGGAGGTGAGCTGTGAGATCACCTATTGTGAATGGTGGATCCTGTGTTATCTACTGTATATAGAGGTGTTATCAGTCATTGTACAGGAGGAGGAGGTGAGCTGTGACATCACCTATTGTGAATGGTGGATCCTGTGTTATCTACTGTATATAGAGGTGTTATCAGTCATTGTACAGGAGGAGGTGAGCTGTGACATCACCTATTGTGAATGGTGGATCCTGTGTTATCTACTGTATATAGAGGTGTTATCAGTCATTGTACCGGAGGAGGAGGTGAGCTGTGACATCACCTATTGTGAGTGGTGGATCCTGTGTTATCTACTGTATATAGAGGTGTTATCAGTCATTGTACAGGAGGAGGAGGTGAGCTGTGACATCACCTATTGTGAATGGTGGATCCTGTGTTATCTACTGTATATAGAGTTGTTGTCAGTCATTGTATATCAGGAGGAGGTGAGCTGTGACATCACCTATTGTGAATGGTTGTTATTTACTCTATATAGAGGTGTTATCAGTCATTGTACAGGAGGAGGAGGTGAGCTGTGACATCACCTATTGTGAATGGTGGATCTTGTGTTATCTACTGTATATACTGGTGTTATCAGTGATTGTACAGGAGGAGGAGGTGAGCTGTGACATTACCTATTGTGAATCATCTAATGGAGTACTATGGGGAGTGCATTATACTGTATGGAGGACTGGGAAGTGCGGTATACTGTATGGAGTACTATGGAGAGTGCATTATACTGTTTGGAGGACCATGGGGTGTGCATTATATGTGCATTATACTTTATGGAGGACTATGGGGAGTGCATTTTACTGTATGGATGATTATGGGGAGTGCATTATACTGTATGGAGGACCATTATATGTGTATTATACTTCATGGAGGACTATGGGGAGTGCATTATACTGTATGGAGTACTATTGAGAGTGCATTATACTGTATGGAGGACCATTATATGTGCATTATACTTTATGGTGGACTATGGGGAGTGCATTATACTGTATGGAGTACTATGGAGAGTGCATTATACTGTATGGAGAACCATTATATGTGCATTATACTTTATGGAGGACTATGGGAAGTGCATTATACTGTATGGAGGACTGGGAAGTGCGGTATACTGTATGGAATACTATGGAGAGTGCATTATACTGTTTGGAGGACCATGGGGTGTGCATTATATGTGCATTATACTTTATGGAGGACTATGGGGAGTGCATTATACTGTATGGATGATTATGGGGAGTGTATTATACTGTATGGGGGACTATGGGAAGTACATTATACTGTATGGGGGACTATGGGAAGTACATTATACTGTATGGAGGACCATTATATGTGCATTATACTTTATGGAGGACTATGGGGAGTGCATTATACTGTATGGATGATTATGGGGAGTGCATTATACTGTATGGGGGACTATGGGAAGTACATTATACTATAGACTATGAGGCCATTATACTAGGAAGGCAATGTGGGGCCCCGTATACTATATGGAGAACTATGTGAAATCCATTATACTTTATTGACCGCTATGTAGGAGCCTTTATACATTATGGAGGGCTATGTAGGAGCCGTTGTACTTTATGGAGGGGGAAAAAAAAAAACTTTGTAGAAAAAATCCAGCTCACTGCAGTAGAATCCAATGGCCATGCACGGAAAGCAGTTTGTGTTAGCAGCAAACGAGCAGTATCAAAGAAGGAAAGGTACCCAGCAACATATCCATTGGTGAAAAATTATTAAAAAAGAAAAATATTTAATGTATAACATGGTTAAAATTATGGTGTAAAAACATTATTTTTTTCTAAACTAATGGTTTTGCACCATAATTTGAACCATCCTATACATTAAAGATTTTTGTTTTTAAATAATTTTTCACAGATGTATCTGTTGCTGGATACCTTTCCTTTTTTGATACTTTATGGAGGGCTATGTGGAGGAGATTATAAGTGATTATGCTATATGTAAGCTGTTATACAGTGTGGAGAGGTGTGGGGTCCATCATACTGTGTGGAGGACAGGTGGTGGCGGTTATACTGTTTGGAGAGAGAGTGCGGGTCATTATACAGTGTGGAGAGGTGTGGGGTCATTATACCAAGTCCAAGACTTCTCCCGTGCTGCGCCAATCCTCTGGAATGCTCTACCCCAAGATATTAGGACCATCCCATCCATAATTTGCATAGTTTTAGGCGCTCGCTCAAAACACATTTGTTCAGAGCGGCCTATCACGTTCACTAATCAAAGTTATGTTATGTTTGTGTGTGTGTAGCCCATTCACTATCCCCATCTATTCCCCAACCCCTGAAGATGGCTGGACCATCATTGTAAACACATCATTGTAAATACACACCTGTACTTTGTATCTCCCCCACCTCATTGTAGATTGTAAGCTCTCACGAGCAGGGTCGTCTTATTTTGCTTTAATTATTGTATTGTTAACGTTGTTACTTATGACTTTTGAGTTTGAAACTGTTAAACTGTAAAGCGCTGCGGAATATGTTGGCGCTATATAAATAAAGATTATTATTATTATTATACCTTATGTAGGCCCATTATATTGCATGGAGGGCTGCGTGGGTGTCACTGTTGAGGGATCATACTGTGTTTGGGTCACCATACTTTGCCGGGGATGTTAAGGTGGGGTAGGGTAGGGCTATCATACCGTGCATGTGTGAGGGGCAGAGTCAGGGCCATAATTGTGGCTGAGAATATCTGGCTAAGCGCGCCCTGGCCTCCTGACACATATAAACAATGTCCCTTTTCTTGCATACCTTCTGCTGCACCCTCTGCACCGTCAGAGTCCCACTGGGCTGCTGAAGCTCGGCTGCGGATGTTGAAGAGCTTAAAGAGTCCATTTCAAACTTTAAACGAGGAACGTTACTTGTATCCATTCACAGCACATTCACATTAGTTACAGCATCAACACAGAGTACGACATCGTCCACATCCTTTTCTTTCCCTGTGTCTTCACTTATTCTGCCCTGTTCGGTACTGCAACGTCCTCCCTGTTCAGCATGACTACTCTTGGAATTCCTTTATCTGTTTCGCCCCAGACAGAAGGGCGTCTACCCACGTAGAAAGCTGCCACATTTTGGAGCGACCTGCGTCTTTATCCTGCTGCAATTCCTAGGCTGTAACTTTCTGACCCACTGGCACTGGACGGCTGGGCCCTTTCCTTCAAACGTTGCGGTGCTGCTGCACTGTCCTGGGCTCTTAAGCCCCTTGGGATGGCTGGGGCTCCCTGGCCTCTAAGCTGAACCAGCTCCCTGTCTTCACTGAACTATAACCAGGAAATACTCCTGTCTTACCCACAGCTAGCTCCTTCTATGATTAACTATATACACTATTGTGCCCCATCTAATGTCCCAACTGAGGTACTGCACTTTCCCTATAATAAAGTAGTATACATTATAAGCAGCACACATAATGGCACAGTAAATATGGTGACATAGCAGCAAACAGGATAATAACAGCAATGATAATCATATATAGCATCCACATGGTACAATGAGAACTGAGTTGGTTCTTAAAGGGGTAAGGGCGAGTACCAGTCCTTAGAGCCCCTTACACATGTGGAGGCTAATGTGGAGAAATTCACTGTGGTGGCATCATATACTGTAGTGTTTGTTGGGCACTTTTGTTGGCACCATACTCTATGGGGGCAGGTAAAGGGGAATCTAGGGGCTTCAGTAGGAGGAATATTACCTTGTAAAGGTTGTAAACTTGTGAGATATGCTCTTCTATGACCCTGCCGAATATTTTTTTTGTGGGGGGACTTCTACTATGGGGCCCCTTGATTTCTATGTACGCCCCTGGCTGTACCCATGAGCCCATCCCACCAGCAGGGCAGGTTCTGGTTGAGGTCCGCTGTCCACACATGGCTCTCTTCAGCGCTGAGACTTTCTCCGGCAGCATTATTCCACGTGGACACGTCACCAGCTACATAATTCACTCCCTGCAGAATCATTTGTAGTCAGGACGGCCCAATAATCTTCGGTTTTAATGCTCGGACTCAGATTCCTGCGAATTTACATCTGTTGTACACATGAAGATACAGGATTCTGCAGCCAATCATTTCCAGCAATCTGCCCGACCTTCAAAGGCTGCGACGCGTTATTGCTTCTATATGTGCTCTATATGTTGGGTTTATACTGGGAGATGCTGGTTTGTTACTGACGTGGATCTGAAATCAGCCCCTACATCGTCTACACATATTACCTATACCATAGGCAGGAGCAGAGCAAACACCTGGAGAAAACTGTGAAGCTTTTCATTCTCATTGGACCTATTCTCAGAAACTATATAGTATCTCTACAATATATTTATATTACTTTTTATTGTTTATATTAATTACAAAACACATATTCTTCCACCTGGAAACCATCAACAAGCGGGTCAGGTACTAATGAAAACAGACTAGTGATGAGCGAGTATACTGGTTCCTCGAGATTTCCCGAGCTTGCTCGGGTGATCTCCGAGTATTTGGATGTGCTCGGAGATTTCGTTTCTGTCGCCGTAGCTGCATGATTTGCGGCTGCTAGACAGCCTGAATACATGTGGGCATTTCCTAACAAACAGGCAACCCCCACATGTATTCAGGCTGTCTAGCAGTTGCAAAACATGCAGCTACGACGTCATTAACTAAATATCCGAGCATGCCGAAATAATCGGAGACCACCCGAGCATTCTCAGAAATCTCGGGTGACGAGTATACTCGCTCATCACTAGTTCCGATGACATCACATTCTGATGACATCATCAGAATACCCCGCCATGTCTTATGTGTATGTTATGTGTATATAATGTGTATATTTAGCCATGTACTATGACACTGGCAATGGTGTAGAACCAATAACCTTGATCTGACCCCGGATACTTTTCATTCCATCGTCCATATCTCTAAATTTGTCATCTTGCACCATTATTGGCTCATGCAGCCGTTTACAGGTGACCTGAGGTCTTGCTACGTTGCAGCACATTGCGCTTAGAATCCCTGCTGCCACATCAGCAAAGCCCTGATGATACGTTACACTCGGCAGAGAAATGACAGATCATTCCCAGCTCTCGCTTTCTTTCTACTTTTAACTTCCCCAAATTGTTGCTTTCGACCCTTCGGTTTTGCAGACCCGCTGATTATGTAACCACAGTGGTGGCAAATCACAGGGGGGGGGGGATGTTTCTTTTACAGTCCCGGTCATCGTAGATATCATTTAAACTGTAAGAATTATTATTACTGTAAAGTGAGGGAAGAGAGTTTTTTAATAGTTATTTTATAACTTTTAATCTCTGTCGTACCCCCTTATTTGGACAGTATGTGAAGTAAGGAGGGAACACTCTGTAGTAGCTAAAGCCAAGGTCCATGTGCTAGAATGAATCAATGCCTACTGTTTTAGCACATTCATGCAATGCTTCATTATTCCTGAAGGGACGCTGTAGCAAACAACAGTCACTCCCCGTTTTAGAAACTAGATCGGTTCTGGAGGTTTGTTCATAGCCCAAATTTGTTTGCAGATGCAAGTCCGTCAAAAAGAAAAACTAATACTTCATCGTTGACCTATCTAGCCACCCTTCTGCTCTCTGCCTGCCCTCCAATCCACCTATTTCTGCCATAGCATGACTACCCGGCGGTAATTGCTGGTGCCGGCTGCCCTGACCATCTTCTAGTCTACTGGAATGAGTGAGCTCTGCCTTCCTGACCTTTTGTTTGATCACTTTTATGGCTTCAGACAGGGCTGCCACTAGAAATTTCGGGGCCCCATACTGGCAAAATTTTCGGGGCCCCCTTGAAACTCCGCCCAGGCTCCACCCCAGCCCCGCCTCCAGGCTCCACCCCTCGAACTGTCCACAGTCCCACCGCTCTCTCTTGGAAAATCTCCACTTCTCACCTATCACACATTGACAGTTCCCATCGCCAGATCACACATATAGCCGGCAGCTTTTGTTTTGGCCAAAAGATTTTTTAAGCCGCCACCATAACACGGTAGACACTTTTGGCCGGGCCCTACTCTGCTGTAACCTACTAAATATTTGTTAAAATATGCAATACAATTTCGGTATATTTTTATTTATTTTTCAATTTTTAAAATGACCTATAATACTACATACAAGGAACAAATACCACCGCACTATGACCAGATGACATATTACCACCACAGTGATCGAATAATATAAAATACAAGGAACAAATACCGCTACACCATGACCAGACCGCATATTACCACAAATGACTGAATACTACAATACTGATCAGTAATAAAAAAAAAAAACACAATACTATCACCATTAGTGCCATTATACACAGGAGATCTGTAATTAGTAAGCAGTGTCTGTGTACAGGTAATACAGTGATCACCGGTGACATTATACACAGGAGCTCTGTATATAATGTATAAGTAATACAGTGATCACTGGTGACATTGTACACAGGACCTCTGTATATAGTATACAGTGTATAGTGTCAGTGTATAGGTAACACTGACTCACCAGTGACGTCTCTAGGTGAAGTCCTTCATCTTTCATCCAGCACAGACCGCCATCACTTCATCCAGCCAGGACTCGTCTCTGCAGGAAATAAAACAGTTATCTCGAGTTCCGCTTGTAGAACACATTACTTAATTTTCCCAACTTCTACATTACACCACATGAAGAAGGCAACATAGTATTACTCTACACAGTAACAGGACCTCCCCCCCATTTAAAACAGTATACTCAAAAAATAAAATAAATACATCACTGCAATAATAATATCCCTTAATTAGCCCCTATGGTAAAATTCGCCATCCTAGCCCCCGTGTGTCTCATTCCAGGCTCCAGCCATATGTTCTCCCATCCTGCCCTCATGGGTATCCATTCTGCCCCATATGATCTCCCCATCCTGCCCCATCTGTCTCCATCGTATCCATCCTGCCCCATCTGTCTCCAATCTTGCCCCATCTGTCTCCATTCTGCCCCATCTGTTTCCAATCCTGCCCCATCTGTGTCCAGCACTCTGCCCCATCTGTGTCCAATCCTGCCCCATCTGTGTCCAGCACTCTGCCCAGTCTGTGTGCAATCCTGCCCCATCTGTGTCCAGCACTCTGCCCCATCTGTTTCCAATCCTGCCTCATCTCTGTCCAGCACTCTGCCCCATCTCTGTCCAGCACTCTGCCCCATCTCTGTCCAGCACTCTGCCCCATCTCTGTCCAGCACTCTGTCCCATCTCTGTCCAGCACTCTGCCCCATCTCTGTCCAGCACTCTGCCCCATCTCTGTCCAGCACTCTGCCCCATCTCTGTCCAGCACTCTGCCCCATCTCTGTCCAGCACTCTGCCCCATCTCAGTTCAGCACTCTGCCCCATCTCTGTTCAGCACTCTGCCCCATCTCTGTCCAGCACTCTGCCCCATCTCTGTCCAGCACTCTGCCCCATCTCTGTCCAGCACTCTGCCCCATCTCTGTCCAGCACTCTGCCCCATCTCTGTCCAGCACTCTGCCCCATCTCTGTCCAGCACTCTGTCCCATCTCTGTCCAGCACTCTGCCCCATCTCTGTCCAGCACTCTGCCCCATCTCTGTCCAGCACTCTGCCCCATCTCTGTCCAGCACTCTGCCCCATCTGTTTCCAATCCTGCCTCATCTCTGTCCAGCACTCTGCCCCATCTCTGTCCAGCACTCTGCCCCATCTCTGTCCAGCACTCTGCCCCATCTCTGTCCAGCACTCTGCCCCATCTCTGTCCAGCACTCTGCCCCATCTCTGTCCAGCACTCTGCCCCATCTCTGTCCAGCACTCTGCCCCATCTCTGTCCAGCACTCTGCCCCATCAGTGTCCAGCACTCTGCCCCATCTCTGTCCAGCACTCTGCCCCATCTCTGTCCAGCACTCTGCCCCATCTCTGTTCAGCACTCTGCCCCATCTCTGTCCAGCACTCTGCCCCATCTCTGTCCAGCACTCTGCCCCATCTCTGTCCAGCACTCTGCCCCATCTCTGTCCAGCACTCTGCCCCATCTCTGTCCAGGACTCTGCCCCATCTCTGTCCAGCACTCTGCCCCATCTCTGTCCAGCACTCTGCCCCATCTCTGTCCAGCACTCTGCCCCATCTCTGTCCAGCACTCTGCCCCATCTCTGTCCAGCACTCTGCCCCATCTGTTTCCAATCCTGCCTCATCTCTGTCCAGCACTCTGCCCCATCTCTGTCCAGCACTCTGCCCCATCTCTGTCCAGCACTCTGCCCCATCTCTGTCCAGCACTCTGCCCCATCTCTGTCCTGCACTCTGCCCCGTGTCCAGCTTTAATGCCCCCCGGCCCCCACCCTGTGTCCAGCTTTACTGCCCCCCGGCCCCCACCCTGTGTCCAGCTTTACTGCCCCCCGGCCCCCACCCTGTATCCAGCTTTACTGCCCCCCGGCCCCCACCCTGTGTCCAGCTTTACTGCCCCCCGGCCCCCACCCTGTGTCCAGCTTTACTGCCCCCCGGCCCCCACCCTGTGTCCAGCTTTACTGCCCCACCCCCCCCCCCCCCGCCCCGCATCGCCGCTCTCAAAAAAACAAAAAAGTTCTACTTACCTGCCGCGCTCCTGCTCTCTCCACGCAGCTGCACCGTGCACTCGCCGGCGACTGACAATGACGTCAGACGCCGGCGACCTGCACGCTGCGGCTGGCGGCTGTTAACTATTGACGTGCGGGTGCGGGTCCGCACGTCAATAGCGTACAGCTGTAGAGCCGGCCGCCGCTAAGGGCCCGGTTCAGGCTGCGGCTGCCGGTAGGGGCCCGGTGAGCAGGTAAGAGGGGGCCCGATGCGGGCCCCCTCTGCTCACTGGGCCCCATACGCCAGTCACGGCTGTAATGCCCTGATGGCGGCCCTGGCTTCAGATCTCTTCTTTCTTCTACGTCTTGGTTTCCATTCTTTGAAAACTATTGTTAATGGCAACTTTTGGAAGACTGTGTCCAAATCCCTTTGCAGTGATAAAATATACCAAAGGCCCCAAGGTTTCCAATTCCTCAGTTTAGCCCAGTTCAAGTCTGTTACAACCTAAGGGATCCATCACTTCCAGGTAGACCTCATGTCAGAGTCCATCTAGAGTAAGGCAAAGTACAAGTTGCTACTGCCCTGGGGAACTTATTTTGGAGGCATATGATGCCACGTTTTTCCTGCTGCAGCAGGTCTATGTGTCTGGACTTTATGTCCTTAGCAATATAATCAATTTTTCAAAATAGTACAATTTATGTAATTGCTCAATGCTTCCTATTTGAGCAATCCCAAAATATTGCCAACCGACAGGGAAACTTAAAATCCAACATGGCTCCCTGTCTGCTCAACAGCAAGCTATAGGGAGTGCTGGGACAGTCCAAATCCTGAATCCTAGATGCTGTTTGCTCATATGGTTCTGGGAACCAGATATCTAAAGAAGGAAAAGAGACCATCAGCAGTGTTGGAACATACTGTATATTATGTGAAGCTTGGGTAACTGGCTGGAGCTCAGACGCATGGCCGCAAAAAGTGCTTAGCAAAGACTTCATAATGGTTCCAGGCTGAAAAAAATCAATCTTACTACAGGAATACTGACACCAGTGTGTCTTATCTTCCAGGTTACGCGTTGTGAATCGTAGTTTTTCCATTTAGCCTGTGTGTTTTGTTCCTCATATTAAATGGACTTTGTTTCCTTTTGTGCTGAAGAGGTTAACAACTCTTTGTATGCTGGTTAGAGACCTGCAGCTCCATCTCACAGATGCTCCTGATCTACTCATTTTCTCTCTATAAAACCTGGCCAGACCTTGTCATCCCTGCCTGTGAAAGTTTTAGTTCATGGTTATTTGGAGTTGTTATGCTGAAGTTGGAATTTGTAGTTGCTGCTGGAGAGTGTTGTCTACTGTTTTTGTGTTCATGCTTTCTCCATTATCCTATTCCCATTTGGGTTGTCCCGTCCTATCCTTCCCTTTATTCTTCTCTACCCTTGGTGAGTGGTTTTGTATGTAAGTTGCTTTTTGTTATCCCTGTTTGTCTTACGTGTTTATACACTAACATATCTGTCCCGGGTCTCCTGAGGGAGGGGACAGCTTAGGATATTAACAGGAGCATAGTAAGGTCAGAGACTCAGGCCTCTCTACCTTCAAGAGTACCCCCAGACAAGAATAGTTAGGGTCCCAGTTCCAGGGACAGTCTGAGGCCTCCTCTTCTTTACCAAAGACCGTCATATTTGCTGATGTTGAATGGTTGGGGTGGAAGGACAACAGTAAGGAGAGAAGAGATCTGAGAAAGTGGGCTAGCCTCCTAAAGTGAGGGGGTGATGGGGCTGCCAGTGTGGGGATTGTTGTTGGTAGCACTCTGTAGTCAGATGTGGAGGTGGGTGGTGGCAACACTGGGGAAGATGCAGGGCTCAAGTCCGGGGAACAACCCCAAAGTAAAACTACAGGAACCCCACTCTACAATGACTGCTCTATCTATCATCTATCTCTCTCTATCTACTATTCTTCCATCTATCTACAATCACCCTTATTAAATAGAGCACATCAATCAAGTAATACCATCATGAAACATGTCATGGCAAATGGCATGGAAACTAGTAAGGAAATTATATTACCGAAAAAGCACAGAACCCAGGCAGACCCCTCTGGAGACAACCCAAGATGGGCTAAGGTTCCTGAGGAACACTGGCCAAAGCTGGTGTCTGACAATGTATGACAACTGTAGCAGGTTATAACAGCCAGAAGTGCTCTACTGAGTACTAAAGATGCTGGTCATGAAGGGGTAAATCGTTTTGAAGGTGTAGTAATCACTAAAAGTGGCATTTTATGCTGAATTTGGAGAAACCACCTGTTAGACTTGAGATATTTATATTGTTCTTGTTTCATTCTTTTTTTGCCAACAGCGGACATGGATAAATATTATCTGGGAAGTAATGTTGTAGTAGTTGCAGTTCTCTCCATCTAGGAAGCCCCTGATATATCTGCTACCCAGACGGTGATCAGTTGTGTTTCCATTTTCTTTTTTCACAAATTTTTATAAAGAAATAAATAAAACTAGATTACTCCTGTGAAAAATTGATCAAAATGAACGTCATTATTTTTCTTCTTTTTCTCTGTATTACATTCGGCTATTGAGGCTTCTCAGATAGAAGTTTACATTAATGGTGCAGAGTTTGCTCTCAGCATCTGTGCGGAGGATCCGACGCTTCCTGCGTCTAATGGCCTCTTACTTCTGCTCACAGTAACGTCTCGGTTCGGCTGACATCACTGTTATTCCTGGATCAGTTCCAGGTCCCTGGAGTCTCCTTATACCATCTTTTGGCTAAACATAATTTACTCCTAATACCATCTGCTGATGAGAACTGCAGAACGAAGCTACAGGGAAAGGTTCTTGTTATGTTAAAACGTTTTTCTCCCGTTTTTGGTATTTTTGTGCCATGAAAAATGTTAATCACCATTCCACCAGTTTTTGTGACAAAAGTAGACATAAGCTAAGCACATAAGCGCAGCACTCATCAGTTTTAACTCCATTTTCTTCCAGTTCTTACCTCCTTAGACTTAAAAAGTTTTTCCATTTTCAAAAAACTTTGTTTAAAAAAAAAGTGCTGTACTCATCCTTCCTGGGTCCAGTGCCTAATATCCACCATTGTTCCTTGTGAATTTTATTGCCTGCAGCACTAACTTCACATCAGCATCAATTTGCATCTGCCACTGCTTCCCTGAACTGAGCGTCCACACACAAGACATTGCAGCATGACCAGACGCTGAATGGTATCATACGGAGTTCCTTCAAACTCATGGGAACGCTAAGTACCAGATTATTATATCTTTCATATAATTCCACAAGTTACCGGACATGGGGACAGGTCTTTCTCCCCTAAAGAAAAAAAAAAAGGGTCTGGGTCTCTATCACTCTACAGGAATTAGGGGATAGTGTATGGCTCTCTGCTCCTGCTCTCCTGTCTGTCAATGTGCATGCAGGCATAAAAGAGCGGAAGGCACTGAGTTCAAGGCAGGAAAATCATGGGACTATAGCATAACGAATGCATACTGAGAGGTGAGTGAAAAGAAAAAAATGGGTCCGGGTCTTTGTCACTTTGCAGGAATTAGAGGTCAGTTTTTGTCTCTCTGCTCCTGCTCTCCTGTCTGTCAATGTGCGTGCAGGCATAAAAGAATGGAAGGCACTGAATTCAAGGCAGGCAAATCATGGGACTATAGCATAACGAATGCATGCTCAGAGTTAAGGGAAAAGAAAAAAGTTGGTCTGGGTCTTTGTCACTTTGCAGGAATTAGGGGCCAGTTTTTGTCTCTCTGCTCCTGCTCTCCTGTCTGTCAATGTGCGTGCAGGCATAAAAGAATGGAAGGCACTGAATTCAAGGCAGGCAAATTTTCACTATAGCATAATTAATGCATACTCAGAGTTGAGGGAAAAGAAAAAAATGTGTCCGAGTCTTTGTCTCTTTGTAGGAATTAGGGGACAGTTTTTGTTTCTCTGCTCCTTCTCTCCTGTCTGTCAATGTGCGTGCAGGCATAAAAGAATGGAAGGCACTGAGTTCAAGGCAGGCAAACCATGAGGTGAGGTGAGAAGTGAGGGAAAAGAAAAAAATGGGTCTGGGTCTTTGTCACATTGCAGGACTTAGGGGCCAGTTTTGGCTCTCTGCTCCTGCTCTATCTGCCAATATGCGTGCAGGCATAAAAGAGTGGAAGGCACTGAGTTCAAGGCAGGCAAAGCATTGGACAATAGCAAAAGGAAAGCATACTGAGAAGTGAGGAAAAAGAAGTTCCTGCACCCATTGTGCTGTCAGAATTCTGATGAAGACAAACAAGCCACTAGAAAATAATGGATGACAAGTTACAGAACATAGGAATCTGGACGATTCCTAGATATTATAAACACGTAGGCTGAAAGTGACCAATCCTAACCAGCTGCAACTAGGGCACCTATTAATCAGAAGCAATGAGAGGAGATCTTTTAATTAATAAAACAACATTCCCAACTGGCTGGTCCCATAGACCATTAGCTGAAGCAATTTTTCCTATACGATTAAATTGTCTCCTCCGTCATCCTAGGTCCTCATCCAGATGGTCACAATGGGATGTAAGACAAATCTAGACATAAGAGAGAAAAAAGGAATCAAGTAAAATTCTGCTGAGCCGACATAGAAAGTACGACTTCTGGTAAGTCTAGTATCACCAAACTGCAGGAGCTCAAGATTTCGAAGCAGCTGTGGAAAAAAATACTGCGCAATGACCAGGAAAAGATGTTACTGCAAGCAGAAATGTCTACACAAGCAGCAGTGTAGTATGGGTAACAGCCACATACTGACATTATATACAATAGTAGTTATATTCTTGTACATAGGAGCAGTATTATAGTAGTTATATTCTTGTATATAGGGGCAGTATTATAGCAGTTATATTCTTGTATATAGGAGCAGTATTATAGTAGTTATATTCTTGTGCATATGGGCAGCATAATAGTAGTTATATTCTTGTACATAGGAGCAGTATTATAGTAGTTATATTCTTGTACATAGGGGCAGTATTATAGTAGTTATATCCTTGTACATAGGGGCAGTATGATAGTAGTTATATTCTTGTACATAGGAGCAGTATTATAGTAGTTATATTCTTGTACATAAGAGCAGTATTATAGTAGTTATATTCTTGTACATAGGAGCAGTATTATAGTAGTTATAGTCTTGTACATAGGAGTAGTATTATAGTAGTTATATTCTTGTACATAGGAGCAGTATTATAGTAGTTATATTCTTGTACATAGGAGCAGTATTATAGTAGTTATATTCTTGTGCATATGGGCAGCATAATAGTAGTTATATTCTTGTACATAGGAGCAGTATTATAGTAGTTATATTCTTGTACATAGGGGCAGTATTATAGTAGTTATATCCTTGTACATAGGGGCAGTATGATAGTAGTTATATTCTTATACATAGGAGCAGTATTATAGTAGTTATATTCTTGTATATAGGAGCAGTATTATAGTAGTTATATTCTTGTACATAGGGGCAGTATTATAGTAGTTGTATTCTTGTATATAGGATCAGTATTATAGTAGGTCTATTCTTGTACAAAGGAGCAGCATTATAGTAGTTATATTCTTGTACATAGGGAGCAGAATTATAGTAGCTATATCCTGGTATATAGGAGCTGTATTATAGTACTTATATTCTTGTACATAGGAGCAGTATTATAGTACTTATATTCTTGTACATAGGGGCAGTATTATAATAGTTATATTCTTGTATATGGGGCAGTATTATAGTGGTTATATTCTAGTACATAGGAGCAGTAATATAGTAGTTATAATATTGTATATAGCAGCAGTATTATAGTCGTTATATTCTTGTACATAGGAAGCAGTATTATAGTAGTTATATTCTTGTATATAGGAGCAGTATTATGGTAGTTATATTTTTGTACATAGGAGCAGTATTATAGTAGTTATATTCTTGTATATAAGGGGCAGTATTATAGTAGTTATATTCTTGGACATAGGAGCAGTATTATAGTAGTTATATTCTTGTACATTGGGGCAGTATTATAGTAGTTATATTCTTGTACATAGGGGCAGTATTATAGTAGTTATATTCTTGAACCTAGCGGCAGTATTATAGTAGTTATATTCTTGTACATAGGGGCAATATTGTAGTAGTTATATTCTTGTACATAGCGGCAGTATTATAGAAGTTATATTCTTGTATATAGGAGCAGTATTATAGTAGTTATATTCTTGTACATAGGAGGCAGTATTATAGTAGTTATATTCTTGTACATAGGGGCAGTATTATAGTAGTTATATTCTTGTACATAGCGTCAGTATTATAGTAGTTATATTCTTGTATATAGGAGCAGTATTATAGTAGTTATATTCTTGTACATAGGGGCAGTATTACAGTAGTTATATTCTTGTACATAGGAGCAGTAATATAGTAGTTATATTCTTGTACATAGGGGCAGTATTATAGTAGTTATAGTCTTGTACATAGGAGCAGTATTATAGTAGTTATATTCTTGTGCATAGGGCCAGTATTATAGCAGTTATATTATTGTACATAGGGGCAGTATTATAGTAGTTATATTCTTGTATATAGGAGCAGTATTATAGTAGTTATATTATTGTACATAGGAGGCAGTAATATAGTAGTTATATTCTTGTACATAGGAGCAGTATTATAGCAGTTATATTCTTCTACATAAGAGCAGTATTCTAGTAGTTATATTCTTGAACATAGGGGCAGTATTATAGTAGTTATATTCTTGAACATAGGGGCAGTATTATAGTAGATATATTCTTGTACATAGGGGCAGTATTATAGTAGTTATATTCTTGTACATAGGAGCAGTATTATAGTAGTTATATTCTTGTACATAGGAGCAGTATTATAGTAGTTATATTCTTGTACATGGGGCAGTATTCTAGTAGTTATATTCTTGAACATAGGGGCAGTATTATAGTAGTTATATTCTTGTACATAGGGGCAGTATTATAGTAGTTATATTCTTCTACATTGGGGCAGTATTATAGTAGTTATATTCTTGTACATAGGAGCAGTATTATAGTAGTTATATTCTTGTACATAGGAGCAGTATTATAGAAGTTATATTCTTGTACATAGGGGGCAGTATTGTAGTAGTTATATTCTTGTACATAGCGGCAGTATTATAGTAGTTATATTCTTGTATATAGGAGCAGTATTATAGTAGTTATATTCTTGTACATAGGAGGCAGTATTATAGTAGTTATATTCTTCTACATAGGGGCAGTATTATAGTAGTTATATTCTTGTACATAGCGGCAGTATTATAGTAGTTATATTCTTGTATATAGGAGCAGTATTATAGTAGTTATATTCTTGTACATAGGAGGCAGTATTATAGTAGTTATATTCTTGTACATAGGGGCAGTATTATAGTAGTTATATTATTGTACATAGGAGGCAGTATTATAGTAGTTATATTCTTGTACATAGGGACAGTATTAAAGTAGTTATATTCTTGTACATAGGAGCAGTATTATAGTAGTTATATTCTTGTACATAGGAGCAGTATTATAGTAGTTATATTCTTGTACATGGGGCAGTATTCTAGTAGTTATATTCTTGAACATAGGGGCAGTATTATAGTAGTTATATTCTTGAACATAGAGGCAGTATTATAGTAGTTATATTCTTGTACATAGGGGCAGTATTATAGTAGTTATATTGTTGTACATAGGAGCAGTATTATAGTAGTTATATTCTTGTACATAGGAGCAGTATTATAGTAGTTATATTCTTGTACATGGGGCAGTATTCTAGTAGTTATATTCTTGAACATAGTGGCAGTATTATAGTAGTTATATTCTTGTACATAGGGGCAGTATTAAAGTAGTTATATTCTTGTACATAGGGGCAGTATTATAGTAGTTATATTCTTGTACATTGGGGCAGTATTATAGTAGTTATATTCTTGTACATAGGGGCAGTATTATAGTAGTTATATTCTTCTACATTGGGGCAGTATTATAGTAGTTATATTCTTGTACATAGGAGCAGTATTATAGTAGTTATATTCTTGTACATGGGGCAGTATTCTAGTAGTTATATTCTTGAACATAGGGGCAGTATTATAGTAGTTATATTCTTGTACATAGGGGCAGTATTAAAGTAGTTATATTCTTGTACATAGGAGCAGTATTATAGTAGTTATATTCTTGTACATAGGAGCAGTATTATAGAAGTTATATTCTTGTACATAGGGGGCAGTATTGTAGTAGTTATATTCTTGTACATAGCGGCAGTATTATAGTAGTTATATTCTTTGTATATAGGAGCAGTATTATAGTAGTTATATTCTTGTACATAGGAGGCAGTATTATAGTAGTTATATTCTTGTACATAGGGGCAGTATTATAGTAGTTATATTCTTGTACATAGCGGCAGTATTTTAGTAGTTATATTCTTGTATATAGGAGCAGTATTATAGTAGTTATATTCTTGTACATAGGAGGCAGTATTATAGTAGTTATATTCTTGTACATAGGGGCAGTATTATAGTAGTTATATTCTTGTACATAGGAGCAGTATTATAGTAGTTATATTCTTGTACATAGGGGCAGTATTATAGTAGTTATATTCTTCTACATTGGGGCAGTATTATAGTAGTTATATTCTTGTACATAGGAGCAGTATTATAGTAGTTATATTCTTGTACATAGGAGCAGTATTATAGTAGTTATATGCTTGTACATAGGAGCAGTATTATAGAAGTTATATTCTTGTACATAGGAGCAGTATTATAGTAGTTATATTCTTGTACATGGGGCAGTATTCTAGTAGTTATATTCTTGAACATAGGGGCAGTATTATAGTAGTTATATTCTTGAACATAGGGGCAGTATTATAGTAGTTATATTCTTGTACATAGGGGCAGTATTATAGTAGTTATATTGTTGTACTTAGGAGCAGTATTATAGTAGTTATATTCTTGTACATAGGAGCAGTATTATAGTAGTTATATTCTTGTACATAGGGGCAGTATTATAGTAGTTATATTCTTGTACATTGGGGCAGTATTATAGTAGTTATATTCTTGTACATAGGGGCAGTATTATAGTAGTTATATTCTTCTATATTGGGGCAGTATTATAGTAGTTATATTCTTGTACATAGGAGCAGTATTATAGTAGTTATATTCTTGTACATAGGAGCAGTATTATAGAAGTTATATTCTTGTACATAGGGGGCAGTATTGTAGTAGTTATATTCTTGTACATAGCGGCAGTATTATAGTAGTTATATTCTTGTTCTTGTACATAGGAGCAGTATTATAGTAGTTATATTCTTGTACATAGGAGGCAGTATTATAGTAGTTATATTCTTGTACATAGGGGCAGTATTATAGTAGTTATATTCTTGTACATAGGGGCAGTATTATAGTAGTTATATTCTTGTATATAGGAGCAGTATTATAGTAGTTATATTCTTGTACATAGGAGGCAGTATTATAGTAGTTATATTCTTGTACATAGGGGCAGTATTATAGAATATTCTTGTACATAGGAGCAGTATTATAGTAGTTATGTTCTTGTACATAGGGGGCAGTATTATAGTAGTTATATTCTTCTACATTGGGGCAGTATTATAGTAGTTATATTCTTGTACATAGGAGCAGTATTATAGTAGTTATATTCTTGTACATAGGAGCAGTATTATAGAAGTTATATTCTTGTACATAGCGGCAGTATTATAGTAGTTTTATTCTTGTATATAGGAGCAGTATTATAGTAGTTATATTCTTGTACATAGGAGCAGTATTATAGTAGTTATATTTTTGTACATAGGGGCAGTATTAAAGTAGTTATATTCTTGTACATAGGGGCAGTATTATAGTAGTTATATTCTTGTACATTGGGACAGTATTATAGTAGTTATATTCTTGTACATAGGAGCAGTATTATAGTAGTTATATTCTTGTACATAGGAGCAGTATTATAAAAGTTATATTCTTGTACATAGGGGGCAGTATTGTAGTAGTTATATTCTTGTACATAGCGGCAGTATTATAGTAGTTATATTCTTGTATATAGGAGCAGTATTATAGTAGTTATATTCTTGTACATAGGAGGCAGTGTTATAGTAGTTATATTCTTCTACATAGGGGCAGTATTATAGTAGTTATATTCTTGTACATAGCGGCAGTATTATAGTAGTTATATTCTTGTATATAGGAGCAGTATTATAGTAGTTATATTCTTGTACATAGGAGGCAGTATTATAGTAGTTATATTCTTGTACATAGGGGCAGTATTATAGTAGTTATATGATTGTACATAGGAGGCAGTATTATAGTAGTTATATTCTTGTACATAGGGACACTATTAAAGTAGTTATATTCTTGTACATAGGAGCAGTATTATAGTAGTTATATTCTTGTACATAGGAGCAGTATTATAGTAGTTATATTCTTGTACATGGGGCAGTATTCTAGTAGTTATATTCTTGAACATAGGGGCAGTATTATAGTAGTTATGTTCTTGAACATAGAGGCAGTATTATAGTAGTTATATTCTTGTACATAGGGGCAGTATTATAGTAGTTATATTGTTGTACATAGGAGCAGTATTATAGTAGTTATATTCTTGTACATAGGAGCAGTATTATAGTAGTTATATTCTTGCACATGGGGCAGTATTCTAGTAGTTATATTCTTGAACATAGGGGCAGTATTATAGTAGTTATATTCTTGTACATAGGGGCAGTATTAAAGTAGTTATATTCTTGTACATAGGGGCAGTATTATAGTAGTTATATTCTTGTACATTGGGGCAGTATTATAGTAGTTATATTCTTGTACATAGGGGCAGTATTATAGTAGTTATATTCTTCTACATTGGGGCAGTATTATAGTAGTTATATTCTTGTACATAGGAGCAGTATTATAGTAGTTATATTCTTGTACATGGGGCAGTATTCTAGTAGTTATATTCTTGAACATAGGGGCAGTATTATAGTAGTTATATTCTTGTACATAGGGGCAGTATTAAAGTAGTTATATTCTTGTATATAGGAGCAGTATTATAGTAGTTATATTGTTGTACATAGGAGCAGTATTATAGAAGTTATATTCTTGTACATAGGGGGCAGTATTGTAGTAGTTATATTCTTGTACATAGCGGCAGTATTATAGTAGTTATATTCTTTGTATATAGGAGCAGTATTATAGTAGTTATATTCTTGTACATAGGAGGCAGTATTATAGTAGTTATATTCTTGTACATAGGGGCAGTATTATAGTAGTTATATTCTTGTACATAGCGGCAGTATTATAGTAGTTATATTCTTGTATATAGGAGCAGTGTTATAGTAGTTATATTCTTGTACATAGGAGGCAGTATTATAGTAGTTATATTCTTGTACATAGGGGCAGTATTATAGTAGTTATATTCTTGTACATAGGAGCAGTATTATAGTAGTTATATTCTTGTACATAGGGGCAGTATTATAGTAGTTATATTCTTCCACATTGGGGCAGTATTATAGTAGTTATATTCTTGTACATAGGAGCAGTATTATAGTAGTTATATTCTTGTACATAGGAGCAGTATTATAGTAGTTATATTCTTGTACATAGGAGCAGTATTATAGAAGTTATATTCTTGTACATAGGAGCAGTATTATAGTAGTTATATTCTTGTACATGGGGCAGTATTATAGTAGTTATATTCTTGAACATAGGGGCAGTATTATAGTAGTTATATTCTTGAACATAGGGGCAGTATTATAGTAGTTATATTCTTGTACATAGGGGCAGTATTATAGTAGTTAGATTGTTGTTCATAGGAGCAGTATTATAGTAGTTATATTCTTGTACATAGGAGCAGTATTATAGTAGTTATATTCTTGTACATGGGGCAGTATTCTAGTAGTTATATTCTTGAACATAGGGGCAGTATTATTGTAGTTATATTCTTGTACATAGGGACAGTATTAAAGTAGTTATATTCTTGTACATAGGGGCAGTATTATAGTAGTTATATTCTTGTACATTGGGGCAGTATTATAGTAGTTATATTCTTGTACATAGGGGCAGTATTATAGTAGTTATTTTCTTCTATATTGGGGCAGTATTATAGTAGTTATATTCTTGTACATAGGAGCAGTATTATAGTAGTTATATTCTTGTACATAGGAGCAGTATTATAGAAGTTATATTCTTGTACATAGGGGGCTGTATTGTAGTAGTTATATTCTTGTACATAGCGGCAGTATTATAGTAGTTATATTCTTGTACATAGGAGCAGTATTATAGTAGTTATATTCTTGTACATAGGAGGCAGTATTATAGTAGTTATATTCTTATACATAGGGGCAGTATTATAGTAGTTATATTCTTGTACATAGCGGCAGTATTATAGTAGTTATATTCTTGTATATAGGAGCAGTATTATAGTAGTTATATTCTTGTACATAGGAGGCAGTATTATAGTAGTTATATTCTTGTACATAGGGGCAGTATTATAGTATATTCTTGTACATAGGAGCAGTATTATAGTTGTTATGTTCTTGTACATAGGGGGCAGTATTATAGTAGTTATATTCTTCTACATTGGGGCAGTATTATAGTAGTTATATTCTTGTACATAGGAGCAGTATTATAGTAGTTATATTCTTGTACATAGGAGCAGTATTATAGAAGTTATATTCTTGTACATAGCGGCAGTATTATAGTAGTTATATTCTTGAACATAGGGGCAGTATTATAGTAGTTATATTCTTGAACATAGAGGCAGTATTATAGTAGTTATATTCTTGTACATAGGGGCAGTATTATAGTAGTTATATTGTTGTACATAGGAGCAGTATTATAGTAGTTATATTCTTGTACATAGGAGCAGTATTATAGTAGTTATATTCTTGCACATGGGGCAGTATTCTAGTAGTTATATTCTTGAACATAGGGGCAGTATTATAGTAGTTATATTCTTGTACATAGGAGCAGTATTATAGTAGTTATATTCTTGTACATTGGGGCAGTATTATAGTAGTTATATTCTTGTACATAGGGGCAGTATTATAGTAGTTATATTCTTCTACATTGGGGCAGTATTATAGTAGTTATATTCTAGTACATAGGAGCAGTATTATAGTAGTTATATTCTTGTACATGGGGCAGTATTCTAGTAGTTATATTCTTGAACATAGGGGCAGTATTATAGTAGTTATATTCTTGTACATAGGGGCAGTATTAAAGTAGTTATATTCTTGTACATAGGAGCAGTATTATAGTAGTTATATTCTTGTACATAGGAGCAGTATTATAGAAGTTATATTCTTGTACATAGGGGGCAGTATTGTAGTAGTTATATTCTTGTACATAGCGGCAGTATTATAGTAGTTATATTCTTTGTATATAGGAGCAGTATTATAGTAGTTATATTCTTGTACATAGGAGGCAGTATTATAGTAGTTATATTCTTGTACATAGTGGCAGTATTATAGTAGTTATATTCTTGTACATAGCGGCAGTATTATAGTAGTTATATTCTTGTATATAGGAGCAGTGTTATAGTAGTTATATTCTTGTACATAGGAGGCAGTATTATAGTAGTTATATTCTTGTACATAGGGGCAGTATTATAGTAGTTATATTCTTGCACATAGGAGCAGTATTATAGTAGTTATATTCTTGTACATAGGGGCAGTATTATAGTAGTTATATTCTTCTACATTGGGGCAGTATTATAGTAGTTATATTCTTGTACATAGGAGCAGTATTATAGTAGTTATATTCTTGTACATAGGAGCAGTATTATAGTAGTTATATTCTTGTACATAGGAGCAGTATTATAGAAGTTATATTCTTGTACATAGGAGCAGTATTATAGTAGTTATATTCTTGTACATGGGGCAGTATTCTAGTAGTTATATTCTTGAACATAGGGGCAGTATTATAGTAGTTATATTCTTGAACATAGGGGCAGTATTATAATAGTTATATTCTTGTACATAGGGGCAGTATTATAGTAGTTATATTGTTGTACATAGGAGCAGTATTATAGTAGTTATATTCTTGTACATAGGAGCAGTATTATAGTAGTTATATTCTTGTACATGGGGCAGTATTCTAGTAGTTATATTCTTGAACATAGGGGCAGTATTATAGTAGTTATATTCTTGTACATAGGGACAGTATTAAAGTAGTTATATTCTTGTATATAGGGGCAGTATTATAGTAGTTATATTCTTGTACATTGGGGCAGTATTATAGTAGTTATATTCTTGTACATAGGGGCAGTATTATAGTAGTTATATTCTTCTATATTGGGGCAGTATTATAGTAGTTATATTCTTGTACATAGGAGCAGTATTATAGTAGTTTTATTCTTGTACATAGGAGCAGTATTATAGAAGTTATATTCTTGTACATAGGGGGCAGTATTGTAGTAGTTATATTCTTGTACATAGCGGCAGTATTATAGTAGTTATATTCTTGTACATAGGAGCAGTATTATAGTAGTTATATTCTTGTACATAGGAGGCAGTATTATATTAGTTATATTCTTGTACATAGGGGCAGTATTATAGTATATTCTTGTACATAGGAGCAGTATTATAGTAGTTATGTTCTTGTACATAGGGGGCAGTATTATAGTAGTTATATTCTTCTACATTGGGGCAGTATTATAGTAGTTATATTCTTGTACATAGGAGCAGTATTATAGAAGTTATATTCTTGTACATAGCGGCAGTATTATTGTAGTTATATTCTTGTATATAGGAGCAGTATTATAGTAGTTATATTCTTGTACATAGGAGCAGTATTATAGTAGTTATATTTTTGTACATAGGGGCAGTATTAAAGTAGTTATATTCTTGTACATAGGGGCAGTATTATAGTAGTTATATTCTTGTACATTGGGGCAGTATTATAGTAGTTATATTCTTGTACATAGGGGCAGTATTATAGTAGTTATATTCTTCTACATTGGGGCAGTATTATAGTAGTTATATTCTTGTACATAGGAGCAGTATTATAGCAGTTATATTCTTGTACATAGGAGCAGTATTATAGTAGTTATATTCTTGTACATAGGAGCAGTATTATAGAAGTTATATTCTTGTACATAGGAGCAGTATTATAGTAGTTATATTCTTGTACATAGGAGCAGTATTATAGAAGTTATATTTTTGTACATAGAAGGCAGTATTATAGTAGTTATATTCTTGTACATAGAAGGCAGTATTATAGTAGTTATATTCTTGTACATAGAAGGCAGTATTATAGTAGTTATATTCTTGTACATCTATTATACATGTATTCTTGAACACAAGTGATAGTATTATATTAGGGATGGTATATTCTTTTACAGAATAGGCAGCATTGAACTAGTTATATGCATTTTTTTAATTGCCACATTTTATCTTTATTGTTTGTTTGAATTTAAAAAAACAAACAAACATGCAGATGTAGCAATGAAAGCTGTGGCTGTCTCTTTGTACTAGTTGTTAATGTGTTTTAATTATTATGGCAGATGAAACCTACTTTATGTTATTAAGCTTTGTGAAGAATTATCGTCCTGCACAATTAATAAAACATGTACAAAATGTATAATTATATAGATAATAAATGAGCTCTGCCAGTCCTATCCTCTTCACTATTGTGGCTACTTATTTTGCTAATTATCCATTACTAATAGTTTACTTTAGTGTGTACAGTGTAAATGGACCATAAAAGAATCTGTGTGTACATTTGGCTAGAACGTTGGTGTCTAAGTGTAGAGACTGAGTTCAGGGAGGATGCAGTTAATAAACCACTGGTGTAGCCCCCTGGCTGTAGATTATAAGGAATGTACAGCAAGGAGAGGGGGAGCCTGGAGAATGAGTCACCTAAACTCTATTCCAGCTGCTGGAGGTGGGAGACTTTGCTGTTGGTGCAGAGAATAAAACTTGAGAACAAGATGTGGTGGGAGGGTAAAGCTGAAAATTACAGGGCTGGAGCTTTTCTCCATCCAGGATGCACTTCACCTCTACAGTATTTCTACAGCCTTATTACTTGTTATTTTATGCCTCCAATAACTCTGAAAATGTTACTCATTTTATTTCTTGACATGGCAGAGATACATTTGTTTAAGTAAACAAGGCTGCCACCAGGAATTTCAGGTCCCCATACTGGCAAAATTTTAGGGGCCACCTTGACCTTCCACTCCCGAAATCTTCCACAGTCCCACCGCCCTCTCTTGGAAAAACTTCACTTCTGCACCAAGTCCTCACCAATCACAGATTAACAGTTCCCATCTAAAACCATATTACATACATAGCCAGCAGCTTTTGTTTTGGCCAAAACATTTTTTTTAATCCGCCACCACTCTACTCCACTGTAACTTATTAAGTTAAGTTGGCCCTAAAGGTTCGCCCACATACTAGACATAAGGAAGCAGATGTAGTCAGTACACCAGATTCTACTTGTGCCTTGCGGATTGCACGCTTTCTTTTTCCATCAAAGATTTTCCTATCTTCAGCTGCACGTGCTGCTGGGGTGATCCTGCCCCGCCAACCTGGACGATCCAGTGATTGCCAGAGATATTATACACAGGAGCTCTGTATATAGTGTCAGTGTACAGGTAATACAGTGATAATCAGAGACATTATACACAGGAGCTCTGTATATAGTGTCAGTGTACGGGTAATACAGTGATCGCCAGAGATATTATACACAGGAGCTCTATATATGTAGTGTATAGTGTACAGGTAATATAGTGGTCACCAGTGACATTTTACACAGGAGCTCTATATATGTAGTGTATAGTGTACAGGTAATATAGTGGTCACCAGTGACATTTTACACAGGAGCTCTGTATATAGTGTATAGTGTACAGGTAATACAGTGATTACAAGTGACATTATACACAGGAGCTCTGTATATAGTGTCAGTGTACAGGTAATACAGTGTTCACCAGAGACATTATACACAAGAGCTCTGTATATAGTGTATAGTGTACAGGTAATACAGTGGTCACCAGGGACATTATATGCAGGAGCTCAGTATATTGTGCATAGTATACAGATAATACAGTGATCACCAGTGACATTATATACAGGAGCTCTGTATATAGTGTCAGTGTACAGGTAATACAGTGATCATCAGAAACATTAGACACAGGAGCTCTGTGCATAGTGTACAGATTATACAGGGATCACCAGAGACATTATACACAGGAGCTCTGTATATAGTGCCAGTGTACAGGTAATACAGTGATCACCAGTGATATTACACACAGGAGTTCTGTATATAGTGTACAGGTAATACAGTGATCACCAGTGACATTATGCACAGGAGCTCTGTATATAGTGTACAGTTAATACAGTGATCACCAGTGACACTATACACAGGAGCGCTGTATATAGTTTTAATGTACAGGTAATACAGTGATCACCAGTGACCTTATTCAGAGGAGCACTGTATATAGTGTCAGTGTACAGGTAAATACAGTGATCACCAGTGACATTATATACAAGGGCACTGTATATAGTGTCAGTGTACAGGTAATACAGTGATTACCAGAGACATTATACACAGGAGCTCTGTATATAGTGTATAGTATACAGGTAATACAGGGATCACCAGTGACATTATACACAGGAGCTCTGCATAGTGTCAGTGTACAGGTAATACAGTGATCACCAGTGACATTATACACAGGAGCTCTGTATATTGTGCATAGTATACAGGTAATACAGTGATCCCCAGTAACATTACATACAGGAGCTCTGTATATAGTGTCAGTGTACAGGTAAATACAGTGATCATCAGTGACATTATATACAGGAGCTCTGTATATAGTGTCAGTGTACAGGTAATACAGTGATCACCACAGACATTATACATGGAAGCTCTGTATATAGTGTATAGTGTACAGGTAATACAGGGATCATCAGTGACATTATACACAGAAGCTCTGCATAGTGTCAGTGTACAGGTAATACAGTGATCACCAGTGACATACACAGGAGCTCTGTATATTGTGCATAGTATACAGGTAATACAGTGATCGCCAGTAACATTACATACAGGAGCTCTGCATATAGTGTCATTGTACAGGCAAATACAGTGATCACCAGTAACATTACATACAGGAGCTTTGTATATAGTGTCAGTGTACAGGTAAATACAGTGATCACCAGTGACATTATATACAGGAGCTCTGTATATAGTGTCAGTGTACAGGTAATACAGTGATCACCACAGACATTATACACAGGAGCTCTGTATATAGTGTATAGTGTACAGGTAATATAGGGATCACCAGTGACATTATACACAGGAGCTCTGTATTTGTGCATAGTGTACAGGTAATACATTGATCACCAGTGACATTATACACAGGAGCTCTGTATATAGTGTATAGTGTACAGGTAATTTAGTGGTTACCAGTGAAATTATACACAGGAGCTTTCTACATAGTGTCAGTGTACAGGTAATACAGCGATCAACAGTGATATTATACACAGGAGCTCTTTATATAGTGTCAGTGTACAGGTAATTGTTGTGAATTCTGTTGTCGGGCTCCCTCCTGTGGTCATGAATGGTACTTCGGCTGGTTCTCTCCATGGACTTTCTCTGGTGGCTGTGGGTGTTTCTGAGTTTCCTTCCACAGGAGACGAGGTTAATCCGTTAGCTGGCTGCTCTATTTAACTCCACTTAGATCTTTGCTCCATGCCACCTGTCAATGTTCCAGTATTGGTCTAGTTCACTCCTGGATCGTTCTTGTGACCTGTCTTCCCAGCAGAAGCTAAGTTCCTGCTTGTTTTTCTTTGGTTTGCTATTTTTCTGTCCAGCTTGTTATTTTTATTGTTGTCTTGCTTGCTGGAAGCTCTGGGACGCAGAGGGAGCGGAGGGTCTTTTTGCGCCCTCTGCGTGGTCTTTTTGTAGGTTTTTGTGCTGACCGCAAAGCAACCTTTCCTATCCTCAGTCTGTTCAGTAAGTCGGGCCTCGCTTTGCTAAATCTATTTCATCTCTGTGTTTGTATTTTCATCTTTACTCACAGTCATTATATGTGGGGGGCTGCCTTTTCCTTTGGGGAATTTCTCTGAGGCAAGGTAGGCTTTATTTTTCTATCTTCAGGGCTAGCTAGTTCCTTAGGCTGTGCCGAGTTGCATAGGGAGCGTTAGGAGCAATCCACGGCTATTTCTAGTGTGTGTGATAGGATTAGGGATTGCGGTCAGCAGAGTTCCCACGTCCCAGAGCTCGTCCTTATTTTCAGTAACTATCAGGTCTTTCCGTGAGCTCTTAACCACCAGGTCCATTATTGTCCTGACCACCAGGTCATAACAGTACAGGTGGCCCAAAGTACTAATGCATCTCAATAGAGGGATAAGAGAAGTTCTGAGACCATTTTTTTTCTTTGCAGTGTGTTTTGTCTCTCTTTTCCCCTTTACCTCTGGGTGGTTCAGGACACAGGTGTAAACATGGACATTCAAGGTCTGTCCTCTTGGATGGATAATCTCACTACAAGGGTACAAAACATTCAAGATTTTGTGGTTCAGAATCCGATGTCAGAGCCTAGGATTCCAATTCCTGATTTGTTTTTTGGTGATGATAGATCTAAGTTCTTGAATTTCAAAAATAATTGTAAATTGTTTCTTGCCTTGAAACCTCGCTCCTCTGGTGACCCTGTTCAACAAGTTAAGATCATTATTTTTTTGTTACGTGGTGACCCTCAAGACTGGGCATTTTCCCTTGCGCCAGGAGATCCGGCATTGTGTGATGTTGATGCGTATTTCCTGGTGCTTGGATTACTTTATGATGAACCTAATTCAGTGGATCAGGCAGAGAAAATCTTGCTGTCTCTGTGTCAGGGTCAGGATGAAGCGGAGTTATATTGTCAGAAGTTTAGAAAGTGGTCTGTGCTCACTCAGTGGAATGAATGTGCAATCTTTAGAAAGGGTCTCTCTGAAGCCCTTAAGGATGTCATGGTGGGATTTCCCATGCCTGCTGGTCTGAATAAGTCTATGTCTTTGGCCATTCAGATCGATCGACGCTTGCGTGAGCGTAAAGCTGTGCACCATTTGGCGGTACTATGTGAGCATGGGCCTGAGCCTATGCAATGTGATAGGACTTTGACCAGAGCTGAACGGCAAGAACACAGACGTCGGAATGGGCTATGTTTTTACTGTGGTGATTCCACTCATGCTATCTCCGATTGTCCTAAGCGCACTAAACGGTTCGCTAGGTCTGCCACCATTGGTACGGTACAGTCTAAATTTCTATTGTCCGTTACTCTGATTTGCTCTTTGTCATCCTATTCTGTTATGGCATTTGTGGATTCAGGCGCTGCCCTGAATTTGATGGACTTGGAGTATGCTAGGCGCTGTGGTTTTTTCTTGGAGCCCTTGCAGTATCCTATTCCATTGAGAGGAATTGATGCTACGCCTTTGGCCAAGAATAAGCCTCAGTACTGGACCCAATTGACCATGTGCATGGCTCCTGCACATCAGGAGGATATCCGCTTTCTGGTGTTGCATAATCTGCATGATGTGGTCGTTTTGGGGTTGCCATGGCTACAGGTTCATAATCCAGTATTGGACTGGAAATCTATGTCTGTGTCCAGCTGGGGTTGCCAGGGGGTACATGGTGATGTTCCATTTTTGTCTATTTCATCTTCCACTCCTTCTGAAGTTCCAGAGTTTTTGTCGGATTATCGGGATGTATTTGATGAGCCCAAAGCCAGTGCCCTACCTCCTCATAGGGATTGCGATTGTGCAATTAATTTGATTCCTGGTAGTAAGTTTCCTAAGGGCCGATTGTTCAATTTATCTGTGCCAGAACACGCCGCTATGCGGAGTTATATAAAGGAATCCTTGGAGAAAGGCCATATTCGCCCGTCGTCATCACCGTTGGGAGCAGGGTTCTTTTTTGTGGCCAAGAAGGATGGTTCTTTGAGACCTTGTATTGATTACCGCCTTCTTAATAAAATTAGTCAAATTTCAGTATCCTTTGCCGCTGTTATCTGATTTGTTTGCTCGTATTAAATGGGCTAGTTGGTTCACCAAGATAGATCTTCGAGGGGCGTATAATCTTGTGCGTATTAAACAAGGCGATGAATGGAAAACAGCATTTAATACGCCCGAGGGCCATTTTGAGTACCTGGTTATGCCATTCGGGCTTTCCAATGCTCCATCAGTATTTCAGTCCTTTATGCATGACATCTTCCGGGAGTACCTGGATAAATTCCTGATTGTGTATTTGGATGATATTTTGGACTTTTCGGATGATTGGGAGTCTCATGTGAAGCAGGTCAGAATGGTGTTCCAGGTCCTTCGTGCGAATTCCTTGTTTGTGAAGGGGTCAAAGTGTCTCTTTGGAGTTCAGAAGGTTTAATTTTTGGGGTTCATTTTTTCCCCTTCTACTATCGAGATGGACCCTGTTAAAGTCCAGGCCATTTACGATTGGACTCAGCCGACATCTGTGAAGAGCCTGCAAAAGTTCCTGGGCTTTGCTAATTTTTATCGGCGCTTCATCGCTAATTTTTCTAGTGTTGCTAAACCATTGACTGATTTGACCAAGAAGGGTGCTGATGTGGTCAATTGGTCTTCTGCAGCTGTAGAGGCTTTTCAGGAGTTGAAGCGTCATTTTTCTTCTGCCCCTGTGTTGTGCCAGCCAGATGTTTCGCTCCCTTTTCAGGTTGAGGTTGATGCTTCTGAGATTAGAGCAGGGGCTGTTTTGTCGCAAAGAAGTTCTGATGGCTCGGTGATGAAGCCATGTGCTTTCTTTTCTAGAAAGTTTTCGCCTGCTGAGCGCAAGTATGATGTTGGTAATCGAGAGTTGTTGGCCATGAAGTGGGCATTCGAGGAGTGGCGTCATTGACTTGAAGGAGCCAAGCATCGCATGGTGGTCTTGACAGATCACAAGAATTTGACTTATCTTGAGTCTGCCAAACGGTTGAATCCGAGACAGGCTCGATGGTCGTTATTTTTCTCCCGTTTTGATTTTGTGGTTTCGTACCTTCCGGGCTCTAAGAATGTGAAGGCTGATGCCCTGTCAAGGAGTTTTGTGCCTGACTCTCCGGGTGTTCCTGAGCCGGCGGGTATTCTCAAAGAGGGGGTAATTTTGTCTGCCATCTCCCCTGATTTGCGGCGGGTGCTGCAAAAATTTCAGGCTGATAGACCTGACCGTTGCCCAGCGGAGAAACTGTTTGTCCCTGATAGATGGACTAGTAGAGTTATCTCTGAGATTCATTGTTCAGTGTTGGCTGGGCATCCTGGAATCTTTGGTACCAGAGATTTGGTGGCTAGATCCTTTTGGTGGCCATCTTTGTCATGGGATGTTCGTTCTTTTGTGCAGTCCTGTGGGACTTGTGCTCGGGCTAAGCCCTGCTGTTCTCGTGCCAGTGGGTTGCTTTTGCCCTTGCCGGTCCCGAAGAGGCCCTGGACGCATATTTCTATGGATTTTATTTCGGATCTCCCCGTCTCTCAAAAGATGTCGGTCATTTGGGTGGTTTGTGATCGCTTTTCTAAGATGGTCCATTTGGTACCTTTGTCTAAATTGCCTTCCTCCTCTGATTTGGTGCCATTATTTTTCCAGCATGTGGTTCGTTTACATGGTATCCCGGAGAACATCGTTTCTGACAGAGGTTCCCAGTTTGTTTCGAGGTTTTGGCGATCCTTTTGTGCTAGGATGGACATTGATTTGTCTTTTTCCACGGCTTTCCATCCTCAGACAAATGGCCAAACCGAACGAACTAATCAGACTTTGGAAACATATCTGAGATGCTTTGTTTCTGCTGATCAGGATGATTGGGTGTCCTTTTTGCCGTTGGCTGAGTTCGCCCTTAATAATCGGGCCAGCTCGGCTACTTTGGTTTTGCCGTTTTTCTGCAATTCTGGTTTCCATCCTCGTTTCTCTTCAGGGCAGGTTGAGTCTTCGGACTGTCCTGGTGTAGATACTGTGGTGGATAGGTTGCAGCAGATTTGGACTCATGTGGTGGACAATTTGACATTGTCCCAGGAGAAGGCTCAACGTTTCGCTAACCGCCGGCGCTGTGTGGGTCCCCGACTTCGTGTTGGGGATTTGGTTTGGTTGTCGTCTCGTTATGCTCCTATGAAGGTTTCCTCTCCTAAGTTTAAGCCTCATTTCATTGGTCCGTATAAGATTTCTGAGGTTATCAATCCTGTGTCATTTCGTTTGGCCCTTCCTGCTTCTTTTGCCATCCATAATGTGTTCCATAGGTCATTATTGCGGAGATACGTGGCGCCTGTGGTTCCATCCGTTGATCCTCCTGCCCCGGTGTTGGTTGAGGGGGAGTTGGAGTATGTGGTGGAGAAGATTTTGGATTCTCGTATTTCGAGACGGAAACTCCAGTACCTGGTCAAGTGGAAGGGTTATGGTCAGGAAGATAATTCCTGGGTTTTTGCCTCTGATGTTCATGCTGCCGATCTGGTTCGTGCCTTTCATTTGGCTCATCCTGGTCGGCCTGGGGGCTCTGGTGAGGGTTCGTTGACCCCTCATCAAGGGGGGGGTACTGTTGTGAATTCTGTTGTCGGGCTCCCTCCTGTGGTCATAAATGGTACTTCGGCTGGTTCTCTCCATGGACTTTCTCTGGTGGCTGTGGGTGTTTCTGAGTTTCCTTCCACAGGTGACGAGGTTAATTCGTTAGCTGGCTGCTCTATTTAACTCCACTTAGATCTTTGCCCCATGCCACCTGTCAATGTTCCAGTATTGGTCTAGTTCACTCCTGGATCGCTCTTGTGACCTGTCTTCCCAGCAGAAGCTAAGTTCCTGCTTGTTTTTCTTTGGTTTGCTATTTTTCTGTCCAGCTTGTTATTTTTATTGTTGTCTTGCTTGCTGGAAGCTCTGGGACACAGAGGGAGCGCCTCCGCACCGTGAGTCGGTGCGGAGGGTCTTTTTGCGCCCTCTGCGTGGTCTTTTTGTAGGTTTTTGTGCTGACCGCAAAGCAACCTTTCCTATCCTCAGTCTGTTCAGTAAGTCGGGCCTCGCTTTGCTAAATCTATTTCATCTCTGTGTTTGTATTTTCATCTTTACTCACAGTCATTATATGTGGGGGGCTGCCTTTTCCTTTGGGGAATTTCTCTGAGGCAAGGTAGGCTTTATTTTTCTATCTTCAGGGCTAGCTAGTTCCTTAGGCTGTGCCGAGTTGCATAGGGAGCGTTAGGAGCAATCCACGGCTATTTCTAGTGTGTGTGATAGGATTAGGGATTGTGGTCAGCAGAGTTCCCACGTCCCAGAGCTCATCCTTATTTTCAGTAACTATCAGGTCTTTCCGTGTGCTCTTAACCACCAGGTCCATTATTGTCCTGACCACCAGGTCATAACAGGTAATACAGTGATCACCAGGTAATACAGTGATCATTGGTGACATTCTACACAGGAGCTCTGTATATACCATATCGTGTAGAGGTAATACAGTGATCACCAGTGGAATTATACCCAGGAGCTCTGTATATAATATACAGTGTATATTGTAAGTGTACAGACAATACAGTGATCACTGGTGACATTATACACAGGAGCTCTGTATATAGTGTCATTTTACAGGTAATATAGTGATAACCAGTGACAATATACACAGGAGCTCTGTATATAGTGTCAATGTACAGATAACACAGGGATCACCAGTAACATTATACACAGGAGTACTTTATATAGTGTCATTGTACAGGTAATATACTGATCACCAGGGACATTATAAACAGGAGCTCTGTATATAGTGTCAGTGTACAGGTAATACAGTGATCACCAGAGACATTATACACAGGAGCTCTATATATAGTGTATAGTGTACAGGTAATACAGTGGTCACCAGTGACATTATACACAGGAGCTCTGTATATAGTGTCAGTGTACAGGTAATACAGTGATCACAAGTGACATTATACACAGGAGCTCTGTATACAGTGTTAGTGTACAGGTAAATACAGTGATCACCAGTGACATTATACACAGGAGCGCTGTATATAGTGTCAGTGTACAGGTAATACAGTGTTCACCAGAGACACTATACACAGGAGCTCGGTATATAGTTGAGGAAACCTATCAGATACACCTTAATCTAAAGGACGCATATTCAAAAAATCTAGAAAATAGTACAGCGTCCACATAAATACATAGTCAGCACATGTTCTACGCTACATGTATGAAAAAGCATATACAAAAGATGCGTATCTCGAACAAATCTTTATTAGAATGGAAAAAAATTATTTCCTTAAAACATTAGAAAATACAAAATTTAAAATCTGGTAGCCAACAAAAATGCTCGGTATATGAGCCAAACAAATATACGTGGCACCACTACTGAGCAAACAGCATTACAAAAAGATGGTAATACCAACATCAATACATTGCTAAAACTAGCATAATTCTAGGTGGAAAGCAGAAAGCAATACCTCAGATCACCAGTGAGAGACATCAAGCCATAGTGGCATACGCGGTTCCCACTACCCAGTAGTACTTATAATAGTGAAACAATATATACCAATGTACTCACATAGGTAAATAGATCCTTGCTGATGCTCAGGAGATGGTGCCACAGCCCCTACACGCGTTTCGGCAGCGTGCCTTCGTCAGGGGCACGCTGACGAAGGCACGCTGCCGAAACGCGCGTAGGGGCTGTGGCACCATCTCCTGAGCATCAGCAAGAATCTATTTATCTATGTGAGTACTTTGGTATATATTGTTTCACTATTATAAGTACTACTGGGTAGTGGGAACCGGGTATGCCACTATGGCTTGATGTCTCTCACTGGTGATCTGAAGTATTGCTTTCTGGTTTCCACCTAGAATTATGCTAGTTTTAGCAATGTATTGATGTTGGTATTACCATCTTTTTGTAATGCTGTTTGCTCAGTAGTGGTGCCACGTATATTTGTTTGGCTCATATACCGAGCATTTTTGTTGGCTGCCAGATTTTAAATTATGTATGTTCTAATGTTTTAAGGAAATAATTTTTTCTATTCTAATAAAGATTTGTTCGAGATACGCATCTTTTGTATATGCTTTTTCGGTATATAGTGTATAGTTTACAGGTAATACAGTGGTCACCAGTGACATTATACACAGGAGCTCTGTATATAGTGTTAGTGTACAGGTAATACAGTGATCACTGGTGATATTGTACCCAGGAGCTCTGTATATAATACAGTGGGTACAGAAAGTATTCAGACCCCTTTAGATTTAAAATTCTTTGTTTCATTACAGCCATTTGGTAAATTAAAAAAAATCATTTTTTCTCATTAAAGTGCACTCTGCACCCCATATTTACTGAAAAAAAACAGAAATGTAGAAATTTTACTAAACTTATTAAAAAAGACAAACTGAAATATCACATGCTCATAAGTATTCAGACCCTTTCCTCAGACACTCATATTTAAGTCTCATGCTGTCCATTTCCTTGTGATCGTCCTTGAGATGGTTCTACTCTTTCATTGGAGTCCAGCTGTGTGTAATTAAACTGATAGGACTTGATTTGGAAAGGCGCACACCTGTCTATATAAGACCTCACAGCTCACAGTGCATGTCAGACCAAATGAGAATCATGAGGCCAAAGGAACTGGCCAAGGAGCTCAGAGACAGAATTGTGGCAAGGCACAGTTCTGGCCGAGGTTACAACAGAATTTCTGCAGTACTCGAGGTTCCTAAGAGCACAGTGGCCTTCATAATCCTTAAATGGAAGAAGTTTGGGACCACCAGAAGTCTTCCTAGACCTGGCCATCCAACCAAACTGAGCAATCGTGGGAGAAGAGCCTTGGCGAGAGAGGTAAAGAAGAACCCCAAGATCACTGTGACTGAGCTCCAGAGATGCAGTAGGGAGATGGAAGAAAGTTCCACAAAGTCAACTATCACTGCAGCCCTCCACCAGTCAGGCCTTTATGGCAGAGTGGCCTGACGGAAGCCTCTCCTCAGTGCAAGACATATGAAAGCCGCATAGAGTTTGCTAAAAAACACATGAAGGACTCCCAGACTATGAGAAATAAGATTCTCTGGTCTGATGAGACGATGATAGACCTTTTTGGTGATAATTCTAAGTGGTATGTGGGGAGAAAACCAGCCACTGCTCATCACCTGCCCAATACAATCACAACAGTGAAACATGGTGGTGGCTGCATTATGCTATGGGGGTGTTTTTCAGCTGCAGGGACAGGATGACTGGTTGTCATTGAAGGAAATGTGAATGCGGCCAAGTGCAGAGATATCCTGGATGAAAACCTCTTCCAGAGTGCTCTGGACCTCAGACTTGGCCAAAGGTTCACCTTCCAACAAGACAATGACCCTAAGCACACAGCTAAAATAACAAAGGAGTGGCTTCAGAACAACTCTGTGACCATTCTTGACCGCCCAGCCAGAGCCCTGACCTAAACCCAATTGAGCATCTCTGAAGAGACCTGAAAATGGCGTCCACCAACGTTCACCATCCAACCTGGCAGAACTGGAGAGGATCTGCAAGGAAGAATAGCAGAGGATCCCAAATCCAGGGGTGAAAAACTTGTTGCATCATTCCCAAGAAGACTCATGGCTGTACTAGCTCAAAAGGGGGCTTCTACTCAACACTGAGCAAAGGGTCTGAAGACTTATGACCATGGGATATTTCAGTTTCTCTTTTTAATAAATTTGCAAACATTTCTACATTTCAGTTTTTTCAGTCATAGGGGCAGTATGATAGTAGTTATATTCTTGTACATAGGAGCAGTATTATAGTAGTTATATTCTTGTACATAGGAGCAGTATTATAGTAGTTATATTCTTGTACATAGGAGGCAGTATTATAGTAGTTATATTCTTGCATATAGGGGCAGTATTATAGTAGTTATATTCTTGTACATAGGAGCAGTATTATAGTAGTTATATTCTTGTATATAGGAGCAGTATTATAGTAGTTATATTCTTGTACATAGGAGCAGTATTATAGTAGTTATATTCTTGTACATAGGAGCAGTATTATAGTAGTTATATTCTTGTACATAGGAGGCAGTATTATAGTAGTTATATTCTTGTACATAGGGGCAGTATTATAGTAGTTATATTCTTGTACATAGGAGCAGTATTATAGTAGTTATATTCTTGTACGAGCAGTATTATAGTAGTTATATTCTTGTACATAGGGGGCAGTATTATAGTAGTTATATTCTTGTACATAGGAGCAGTATTACAGTAGTTATATTCTTGTACATAGGGGCAGTATTATAGTAGTTATATTTTTGTACATAGGAGCAGTATTATAGTAGTTATATTCTTGTACGAGCAGTATTATAGTAGTTATATTCTTGTACATAGGAGCAGTATTATAGTAGTTACATTCTTGTACACAGGGGCAGTATTATAGTAGTTATATTTTTGTACATAGGAGCAGTACTATAGTAGTTATATTCTTGTACATAGGAGCAGTATTATAGTAGTTACATTCTTGCACATAGGAGCAGTATTATAGTAGTTACATTCTTGCACATAGGAGGCAGTATTATAGTAGTTATATTCTTGTACATAGGAGCAGCATTATAGTAGTTATATTCTTCTACATAGGAGCAGTATTATATTAGTTATATTCTTGCACATAGGAGCAGTATTATAGTAGTTATATTCTTGTACATAGGAGCAGTATTATAGTAGTTATATTTTTGTGCATAGGAGCAGTACTATAGTAGTTATATTCTTGTACATAGGAGCAGTATTATAGTAGTTACATTCTTGCACATAGGAGGCAGTATTATAGTAGTTATATTCTTGTACATAGGAGCAGCATTATAGTAGTTATATTCTTCTACATAGGAGCAGTATTATATTAGTTATATTCTTGCACATAGGAGCAGTATTATAGTAGTTATATTCTTGTACATAGGAGCAGTATTATAGTAGTTACATTCTTGTACATAGGGGCAGCATTATAGTAGTTATATTTTTGCACATAGGAGGCAGTATTATAGTAGTTATATTCTTGTACATAGGAACAGTATTATAATAGTTATATTCTTGTACATAGGAGCAGTATTATATTAGTTATATTCTTGTACATAAGGGCAGTATTATAGTAGTTGTATTCTTGTACATAGGAGCAGTATTATAGTAGTTATATTCTTGTACATAGGAGGCAGTATTATAGTAGTCATATTCTTGTACATAGGGGGCAGCATTATAGCAGTTATATTCTTGTACATAGGGACGTTATTATAGTAGTTATATTCTTGTATATAGGAGCAGTATTATAGTAGTTATAATCTTGTACATAGGGGGCAGCATTATAGTAGTTATATTCTTGTACATAGGGACGTCATTATAGTAGTTATATTCTTGTATATAGGAGCAGTATTATAGTAGTTATAATCTTGTACATAGGGGGCAGTATTATAGCAGTTAAATTCTTGTTCATGGGGGCAGTATTATTGAAGTTATATTCTTGTATATAGGAGCAGTATTATAGTAGTTATTTTCTTGTACATAGGGGCAGTATTATAGTAGCTATATTCTTGTACGTAGGAGCAGTACTTTAGTAGTTATATTCTTGTACATAGGAGCAGTATTATAGTAGTTACATTCTTGCACATAGGAGGCAGTATTATAGTAGTTATATTCTTGTACATAGGAGCAGCATTATAGTAGTTATATTCTTCTACATAGGAGCAGTATTATATTAGTTATATTCTTGTACATAGGGGCAGTATTATAGTAGTTATATTCTTGTACCTAGGAGCAGTACTATAGTAGTTATATTCTTGTACATAGGAGCAGTATTATAGTAGTTATATTCTTGTACATAGGAGCAGTATTATAGTAGTTATATTCTTGTACATAGGAGCAGTATTATAGTAGTTACATTCTTGTACATAGGGGCAGCATTATAGTAGTTATATTCTTGTATATAGGAGCAGTATTATAGTAGTTACATTCTTGCACATAGGAGGCAGTATTATAGTAGTTATATTCTTGTACATAGGAGCAGTATTATAATAGTTATATTCTTGTACATAGGAGCAGTATTATATTAGTTATATTCTTGTACACAGGGGCAGTATTATAGTAGTTATATTCTTGTACATAGGAGCAGTACTATAGTAGTTATATTCTTGTACATAGGAGCAGTATTATAGTAGTTATATTCTTGTACATAGGGGGCAGCCTTATAGCAGTTATATTCTTGTACATAGGGACATTATTATAGTAGTTATATTCTTGTATATAGGAGCAGTATTATAGTAGTTATAATCTTGTACATAGGGGCAGTATTATAGCAGTTAAATTCTTGTTCATAGAGGGCAGTATTATAGTAGTTATATTCTTGTACATAGGGGCAGTATTATAGTAGTTATATTCTTGTATATAGGAGCAGTATTATAGTTGTTATATTCTTGTACATAGGGGGCAGTATTATAGTAGATATATTTTTGTACATAGGAGCAGTATTATATTAGTTATATCCTTGCACATAGGAGCAGTATTATAGTAGTTATGTTCTTGTACATAGGGGCAGTATTATAGTTGTTATATTCTTGTACATAGGGGGCAGTATTATAGTAGTTATATTCTTGTACATAGGAGCAGTATTATGGTAGTTATATTCTTGTACATAGGAGGCAGTATTATAGTAGTTATATTCTTGTGCATAGGAGCAGTATTATAGTAGTTATATTCTTGTACATAGGAGGCAGTATTATAGTAATTATATTCCTGTACATAGGAGCAGTATTATAGTAGTTATATTCTTGTACATAGGGGCAGTATTATAGTAGTTATATTCTTGTGCATATGAGCAGTATTATAGTAGTTATATTCTTGTACATAGGGGCAGTATTATAGTAGTTATATTCTTATACATAGGGGGCAGTATTATAGTAGTTATATTCTTGTACATAGGGGGCAGTATTATAGTAGCTATATTCTTGTACATAGGGGCAGTATTATAGTAGTTATATTCTTGTACATAGGGGCAGTATTATAGTAGTTATATTCCTGTACATAGGAGCAGTATTATAGTAGTTATATTCTTGTACATAGGGGCAGTATTATAGTAGTTATATTCTTGTGCATATGAGCAGTATTATAGTAGTTATATTCTTGTACATAGGGGCAGTATTATAGTAGTTATATTCTTGTATATAGGAGCAGTTTTATAATAGTTCTATTCTTGTACATAGGGGCAGTATTATAGTAGTTATATTCTTATACATAGGGGGCAGTATTATAGTAGTTATATTCTTGTACATAGGGGGCAGTATTATAGTAGCTATATTCTTGTACATAGGGGCAGTATTATAGTAGTTATATTCTTGTACATAGGAGCAGTATTATAGTAGTTATATTCCTGTTCATCGGAGCAGCATTATAGTAGCTATATTCTTGAATATATGGGGCAGTATTATAGATGCTGTAATACTAATTTTGTTTGGTAGCGGCAGTACCCGGTTTTCTCCCAGTGTCACAAATTTAAAAAACAAAACAATACAATTTGTTCAAAATAGCCAAATTATACACATGTTATATTTGGCATGGTGTAATTTGTGAGTGCCACAGGTGGAAAAAAATTGACAGGTGGAAGGAAAAAATAGTGAAATCCTAAAGAAAAATCAACAATTTGTTTTGAGGTTGGGGTCATCTGGCGTCTTCTGTATCCAGGCACATAGCCCATTTGCTGTGAATTTCACGCCTGGTGGCTGGTGATAATTTTTTATTACATTAATCTTTCTTCATTTCCTACGTGCTAAGAGTCAGAGAAGATATTTGTGCAAAGCTCAGCAAGTAGCGAGGAGCCATATCCAGGCAGCGGCCATGTCCTAGGAGCCGGGATGCTCCAGGGGAGGCCGGGGACGTGTTCCTGCAGGCCAGGCTGTCTGGACAGGAATGTGGGTGACAGAGGAGATGCTTTGTCGCTGCAGGGAGAGTCCTGATCTTCCATCTTCACAGTCCTCAGTCCTCCCCTCGCTGTCACATTAAAGGAGACAATCTTGAGATGCAGCAAGTTCAATGTGTGACTCTACAGCAGAGTTGGCGCCGAACCACAGGTGCAATCATAACCGTTCACTACACCGGAGGTGGACAGCCTGAAATCAGGCAAATGCTGAGACTTGTAGTCCTACAAATGAGTAAAATCATTACCCGTTAGTGACAGATACCAGAAAGCCAAACTTTCCATGTAGCCTTAGGGGGTCTGTTTTTGCAGAGTTTTGGTGCAAGAACTGAGCAGAAAGTCCGAACTTTAGAGGAGTTTCTAGTTTTTGCGGAGGATTCGGAAAGTTGCTGCTCCAAAACTTTCTAAAATAAATTGTCTGCGCACACACACAGCCTTAGGGTCCGCTAATGTTGCTTTGATTGGCAGCGTATATCAGATGGCGCAAGCCCATACAAGTGTATGGGTGCATGCAAAACGTCAGACTGCACTCGGATGTCATCCGATAGACGCCGACTCACACAATGGAGAAGATGGAGAAATTAAAATCTCCATCTTCTCCACACCTGTGATGCAGCAGCAGCAGCAGAGTTTGAGCTGAGGATCATGGCATATAACATCCGATTCTCTCGCCAGTGTGAACGAGCCTGAGCAAAGAGTGATTCTGCAAGTAGGTGAGTATCCAGGCAGCCTTTGCCTGGGAGCATTTGCTGGGAATAGTAGTGCCACAGACTTTGGAAAGTCATGTGTTCTTTACTCTCTCGTAGAACTGAAATAACAGGGCATACTGTATATACTTTGTGTTTCAGCATATGCTGGGATTTGTAGTCCTCCCAGGGGTTCTCACAGCTAGATATATGGAACAAGTGGGTGTAGAGTCAACCTTTGGGAAGTTGTGCTGTGATTTGTAGTCCCCCTGATTTTCGCAGAGCTATATTGATGCTACAAATGGATACAGATTCAACATTTGGTAAGTTATCCTGGGATCTGTAGTCCCTCTGATGTTCACAGAGCTCTATTGATGCTACAAGTAGTTATGGAGTCAACCTTTGGGAAGTTGTGCTGGGATCTGTTGTCCCCCTGATGTTCGCAGAGCTATATCAATGGTACAAGTGGGTATGCATTTAACCTTTGGTAAGTTAAGCTGGGATTTGTAGTCCCCCTGAGTTGGGATTTGCAGTCATACCAAGGTCTTTGCATGACAGTACATGCTGGTACTAGTAGTTCTACAACAACCACTGACCCTTTGGCTCCATGAAGGGTAGCTAAGCATCGTTTGCGTATATACTGTATATTTTCTGATTCTCCATATACCGTCATGAAGTCTCATTAGAAACTGGTTGAAGTCTGGAAAATCTGACCTAGTTGGGGGATGGGACCCTGCAACCTGTATCTTTAACACAACAAGACACATGTTTCATATCAGTTGTGTAGGAAGGAGAGGTTCTAGCAGAGCACAGACCCTGCCCCCACAGGACAATAAATGGTTAAACAATCTAACACATCATCAAGCTGGAAAACTTTGTCTCAGCAGCCAAGTTCGGGCTCTGCTCATCCCCCCCATCATCGGGGCTGGTCCTGAAGTCTTATGGAGTCATAAAATAAAGCAGAAACTTCTCCAACCCAAAAGAATGTAACTCCACTCCTTCCTACAGTCCTTAAAGAAACACGCCCGCGTCATCGTTTTTAGATGTGGGACTACAACACCCAACATGTCCAACAAAGAAAAGATGAATATCTTCAGCAGATTCAGAATATATGGGTAAAGAAGTGGCATAGCCGTAATGGGGGCATCAGAACAGTGATTACGTGAGGATCTCCACCCAATACCACCAGGTCTTGACCTCCTCAGTGGAGAAGACAAAGCCTGTACCCCTGTAGTATCCCCTATAAACACCCTTGTTGGGATCCAGATAATTGATGCCACCAGGAATCCCATTCCTTCTGTGGTGGAGAGGACAGTCTGTATTCGAGAACTGATCCCTTATGATCCATTACTGACTAGATGATGACCTACCTGATGCCACCAAGGGTCCATCCCTGTAGTGGGGGAGAAGACAAAAGCTTTAACCATTGTAGTGGTCATTAGTAAGTATCACTGATGAACCCATCTCAGAGATGATAGAGAAGACCCTGTTGCCCCCTTTTACTGATCACTTAGTGACCCTTCAAGTGGTCATCAGGTGACCAGATAAGGACCTTCTTGTGATACCACCAGGAACCCATCTCCTCGGTGGATCAGAAGATGCAAAATATACTCTTTTAATGATCCCTTGTAGTTGTCAAAAGGTGACAAGATAAGCACCCTCTACCATATGCCGTATTCCTAGAGGTTGGGACTCCTCTTGTACCCTTAGACACCTTAAACACACTTGCAGCATTTCGTAGGTGACTAACTAAGGACTTTCCACTTGATACCCCCCAGATTTGTCCTTTCATGATTAGTGACTCCTTAGAGACTCTTGTAGATAAGTTCCCACTATGCCATCTTCTCAGTGGTGAAGACGCAACTCTACCCTTGTGGAGATCCCATAAAGAACCTTATAGTGACCAGTAGGTGACCATATATTGATGCCACGAAAAATCTAAATTCTAGATTGTGGTGAAGACAAAGGTTGCCATCCTGTACTGATCACTTAGGGACCCTTGCAGTGATCAGAAGACGACCAGATAAGGACCCTCTACATAATCCCATCCTCATAGTGGTGGATAATACATAGCTTGTACCTAAGTAGTTACCATAAAGCCATACATTATGCCACGCTCTCTGTGGTGAGATAAGACACAGCCTACACCTTATACCGATCAGTTAAGGAACCTCTGGCTTATGCCCCTTTCTCGGTGGTGAAATAAGACGCAGTCTGTAGCCTAGTAGTTGTACAGACCCTCGACCTTCACTGAAGAGATGGGTCCTGGTGGCATCAGGTACAGATAGAACCTTTGCTCTTTACGTTGATGACCAGATATTGACCTTAAGTTCTACTTGATGCCGACATAAATCCATACACCTGAGGGTGAAGACAAAATCTGCCATGTTGTAGTGGTCACTTACAGACCAGATAAAGACCCTCTACTTGACCTCACCAGAAATTATCTCTTCAGTGAAAGAAAAGACACAAACTTTGCTTTTTAAATTGGTGACCAGATAATGACCTTGTACATGATGCCGCCAAAATCTCCATTCCCCCATTGATGGAGAAGACATTAGCTGCCTCTGGTAGCGATCATTAGGTGACCAGATAAGGACCATGTACTATCCTAGTTATCATTGCGCCTCTACCCTAAGCCATCTTTTCTGTGGTGCTTGTGCCCATTTAATGATCCCTCAAATAAGGACCTTCTATCCTGAGGTGAACATATCATTGGTGCAGCCGCACAGAGGTACAAGAGGTAAGAGGCCCACTTCTACCTCAAAAGCATCTTCTGCCACAATTATTGGACTAGAAAGGGCCATATACTGGTTTTGCATAGGGGCCTTCTTCTGTCAGTGTCCACTCCTGCTACTGTCAGATGCCACCATGGATCCATGATCATCCATCCCTGGAAAAGACTCAACTTTCAGTGCTAGCAGGACATGAGATCTGTTGCAGTGATCAGTAGGCGAGAACTTTCCACCTGATGCCACCAGGGATCCATCCTGCAGCTCTATCAGGGCATAAGATCCCTTGTAGTGATGAGTTGGTGAGAACTTTCCACCTGATGCCACCAGGGATCCATCCTGCAGCTCTATCAGGGCATAAGATCCCTTGTAGCGATCCGTAGGTGAGAACTTTCTACCTGATGCCACCAGGGATCCATCCTGCAGTTCTATGGAGGCATAAGATCCCTTGTAGTGATCAGTAGGCGAGAACTTGCCACCTGATGCCACCAGGGATCCATCCTGCAGTTCTATCAGGGCATAAGATCCCTTGTTGCGATCAGTAGGTGAGAACTTTCCACCTGATGCCACCAGGGACCCATCCTGCAGCTCTATCAGGGCATAAGATCCCTTGTTGCGATCAGTAGGTGAGAACTTTCCACCTGATGCCACCAGGGATCCATCCTGCAGTTCTATCAGGGCATAAGATCCCTTGTTGCGATCAGTAGGGGAGAACTTTCCACCTGATGCCACCAGGGATCCATCCTGCAGTTCTATCAGGGCATAAGATCCCTTGTTGCGATCAGTAGGTGAGAACTTTCCACCTGATGCCACCAGGGATCCATCCTGCAGTTCTATCAGGGCATAAGATCCCTTGTTGCGATCAGTAGGTGAGAACTTTCCACCTGATGCCACCAGGGATCCATCCTGCAGCTCTATCAGGGCATAAGATCCCTTGTTGCGATCAGTAGGTGAGAACTTTCCACCTGATGCCACCAGGGATCCATCCTGCAGTTCTATCAGGGCATAAGATCCCTTGTTGCGATCAGTAGGTGAGAACTTTCCACCTGATGCCACCAGGGATCCATCCTGCAGTTCTATCAGGGCATAAGATCCCTTGTTGCGATCAGTAGGTGAGAACTTTCCACCTGATGCCACCAGGGATCCATCCTGCAGTTCTATCAGGGCATAAGATCCCTTGTTGCGATCAGTAGGTGAGAACTTTCCACCTGATGCCACCAGGGATCCATCCTGCAGTTCTATCAGGGCATAAGATCCCTTGTTGCGATCAGTAGGTGAGAACTTTCCACCTGATGCCACCAGGGATCCATCCTGCAGCTCTATCAGGGCATAAGATCCCTTGTTGCGATCAGTAGGTGAGAACTTTCCACCTGATGCCACCAGGGATCCATCCTGCAGTTCTATCAGGGCATAAGATCCCTTGTTGCGATCAGTAGGTGAGAACTTTCCACCTGATGCCACCAGGGATCCATCCTGCAGTTCTATCAGGGCATAAGATCCCTTGTTGCGATCAGTAGGTGAGAACTTTCCACCTGATGCCACCAGGGATCCATCCTGCAGTTCTATCAGGGCATAAGATCCCTTTTTAGCGATCAGTAGGGGAGAACTTTAGTAGGGGAGAACTTTCCACCTGATGCCACCAGGAGACCTCGCCATCTCCTCCATGGTTCCGCTAAAGAAGACACAACCTGCAATTTCAAGTAAAAAAAAAAAAAAAAGTTGAAATCTTTTTAAACCGTCCACGTCCTCAAAAGAATGGAAGTAATTTAAGAAGAGAATTGCCTTCGTCACCAGCAGCTCTCCTTTGTTGCCAGCAGTGGTGGTGGAGGCTGGAGATGTGGAGGCTCATCCCCCCGCTCATTGGCCTGCAGGCTCCTGATGACTCTCAGCCCAGGGAACCTCCTGCCGTATATATGGGGAGGACCAGGCATCATTATCTTAGCATCAAGGCAGCTTTCTGCACAGCTTGGAGTAACTCAACAACACTGCATGCCAGCAACCCAGAGGATCTGAGCAGTGCCACCTTCTCACAAGGAGTCTGCATGACTGGCCGCCACTAGCCATGCTCAGCTTTGTGGATTTACGGACTTTGTTGCTGCTTGCAGTGACCCTATACCTAGTAACATGTCAAAGTAAGTGCCATCCTCCAGTATTCCTCTTCTCAGGGCTGCAGATAGTGCTGGTGCATAGTTTTTAGCCGGATTCTTTACTTTGTTGTAACTTTTAGGAACGTTTCCTTAACAGTGAAGGTTGTGACCAGCATTGTGCTCTGCAACAGATGTGTCATGTCTTCAGCTAAGGCAAAGATCCAAGAATGTGCTTAAAGGGATCGTCACGGCGTGCGATATACTTAAGGCATTCGAAAAGGGGAATAAAAGGAGATATAATTCCGCCCGGCTTCATATTATTCATGTAGGAGTTCAGGGATGGATAGAACAAAAGTTTTTGGTACTTTGCACATCTGGAATCCTGGGCGTTGTGCTGCATTGTCTGCCGGCGGCTAAGCCTGCACGTCTGCGCCATCTAGTGGCCAAGCTGTGTAATGCGCATAGCTGATTTCTTCTCCATTAATCCTTTTCAGGCTTTGTCGCCATGTAACAGCAATGTTACATAAAACAGACATTACATCACCCAGGAAAATTCCCTGACTGCTATTTCGGGGCAAACCTGAGTGCTAACCTTATAGATTACTCTATAATTTACACCAAAATATCATTCCGGCATGTGCCATTGTACCCAATGGGTCATCCGGCGGCATGTCACCAATAGGCAAGGCGCACTATAAGGCCACGTTCAGTGTTTGGTCAGTATTTTACATCAGTAGTTGTCAGCCAAAATCAAGGGTGGGCGATAATACAGAAGCGGTGACGTGTTTCTAGGATACTTTTCCTCCCCTGATACTGGCTTATCAATACTGATGTAAAATACTGACCAAATACTGAACGTGTGAAAACGGCTTAATATTGAAGGATCGACGCAGCACAAATCAGTTTTTCAAGGGTTCTTGCAGTACATCCTATGTGCAACGGACAGCTCTGCTGGAACCTGTAGTGCGACGTGACATGTATAGGCTATAGCCTTGCATTGCTCAAACAGCGCTAGGCAGGTGAAGAGTTAATGCACATGATCTCTGAGTTTTCCCACAGCTGCTTCCAGGCATCTCCAAGTACAGACTGGTTCCCTTAGGAATGCACTGGGGCCATAGAGCTGAGAATACCTGCGCCCTCTAGTGGTTATTTTGCAATAGCACAGCACTCTTTGCTTTATTTAAAAAAAATGGCACAATTTATTTTAATTGTTATGGTTTTACATACATTTGCAAGTAACTAGATCACTATGAAAATGCACGAGTGTTTAGATACAAATTAAGCTTTACTACATCTATATGTGCAGCCTAAGTTGCAGGGGTTTAATTGGTTCATTGCCCCCTATTCCAAGTAGATTAGACATTAATTGAGTCTGCAGTGCCCATATATACAGACCACAAAGAGTCACAACATATTTTATTGTGTAGGGGAATTTGCAGAATTAATTTCCCCCCATGTGATTTGTCCTGAGAGCAAACAAACAAAAGGCTCCTATAGGTGATAAGACCCCAAATTGTAGCTGCTCTGCCCTTCACCTGACAGATGCAGCACCCCAGAAAGGGCCTGAAACTCTACTGATGAGGAGGAACCACCCCTGACAGTGTGTGCCATGCTGGGCTATGTAGTTCTAAAATAGATGTTAGACTCCTATAAATATAATATTTAGTTATATCCAAGACATTGTCAAATTAGTTTATAATGTAATTATTATTATTATTATTATTATTATTATTATTATTAATTTAAACTTGAATCACTTCCCTGACAATCTGATAATCATGTTTTGACTATTATATTAGTATATATTTTGATAGCAATATTATCACAATTATATTATATTTTTCTACATTATTATCTACATTTTAGCATTTTACAATGGCAATATTATAGCTCACTAGGACTTTTATTGTTTTATTATACTTGTCATAGTCATCACCATATTTATTTATTAATATTATTGTTATTTTACGTATCATTAATATTATTCATTTTTTTTATTATTAGTATGTATTCTATTGCACGTATTATTAATATGTATTTTATTATTAAAATCCCGTTTCCATTTAGTTTGATCATTCCTTTATTGCTTTTAGGTTTTAAAATAAAGTTTACTTAAATGGTAATTTTATTTTATTTTTTCCTTTCCCTTTTTTTTCCACGTCTCCCGCACAGATCAGGTCAGTAAATTCTACTGTTCCGATTCTATTTCCCACGTGCACTTGTGTATTTGCTTAGATTAGACCAATGGGGAAGGGTTATCCGCGATCCGCGAGCCCGGAGTTGGGTAGTTTATGGATGACCGACGTGTTGGCCAGAATGAGCCCACCCAGATCTCTTGGGTGGGTTGGCTTTACCTGGGGGCTCACTCATATAGGGGGCAACATGGCACAGTCCCTATAACTCCGATGTAGAATTTTGGGATTTGAGCTAATAACATTCCGATGGATTTTTGTTTTTTTTCCATTGGACCCTGCACTTTTACTATGGATGAGCTCAGGTGCGGATACAAATTTGCAATTTTTTGGAATCTTTTTTTTTTTAACCTTGGAAGCATTTTACAGTTGTTGGAAATCCATTGGATTCATTGCTTGTATCCTGTAGTTAGTTACCATGGGATCAAGTGATTTGTCATAAGGGAGAGTCATAAAACTAACAGAAAGCATCTGTGGGCCTGGAATGTATTGGTGGCGGTTGCAAAAATTTTCACTAGTATTTCTGTTTTGCTTTTGAGGGGGCATTTTTTTTTTTTTTACTATTTTTTTGTTGTTTTTACCTTTTCTATTGTTTCTAAGTTCAAAGGGTAAGGACTTTTCTATGTCTTGTGATACTTGCATTGCAGGATCGATGGATACTGATGTAACAGAGCTGAGTTTGTCATTTTGCCAAAAACGTATTGTGATCAGTAGATTTTACATAGGACTGCATTATCTTATCATAATACACTTCCATAGGACTTCAGGTGGTACCTGCTACGTTAGGATAATATAGCGCAAAATATTAAATAACAAATACAGCTCTGCTATATATATATATATATATATATATATATATATATATATATAAGCTTAGATTCAGCCAGTCTGGATTTTGTGGAATGTGGTGCCTCGGGTGACAGGTGCGGACAGGTCAAGGCAGCCCTTGGTAATATTATAGGGCAAGAGGCTGTTTGGGGATTACAAGAAATGAAGTAGATGCTTTTGCTTTGATTGACACTTCGGATACAATGTAAATGATATACGTGATGCAGCAGAGTGGAGATTGTATGCGGCGGAGCTGGGTTTAACTTTTATAGTGATGTAACTCTTTGCAGCTGTATTGCAGTCCTATGCAAATCGACAGGTAGAACACTACAAGGAGCTCTACTGATTATCAACTCAGCTCTGCAAAATGCTTGACAAGCAGCTCAGCTCTGCTGCATCTGATCCACTGCTAGGTTACAGAAAATCATGTATATATTTATATGGAGCGCTGTGATAATGGCTTTGAGTGTTGTAGGTCTGACCTCAGACATTCAGCCCTAAAAGAGAGCAATATTGAACCCTGTAATGGCTGCAGATGGCATCGTTCAGCTCCCTCTGGTCTTTTGCTGCTGCGGACGGTTGCGATTCCTCAATGTGACGTCATGTTCACGCCTGTTCTTATCTGCAGGGCTCCAGAGGAGATAGAGGCCCAAGAGGAGAGCAGGTATGGAGCAAAACCACTGAAGGATTCTTAACCTTCCAGTGATTGAGGTCGTGATAGTAAATATTTACTATTTAATATTCAATATTTACATTATTCAATAAAGTAAAAAAAATCAGTTTAAATGAAAACATTCAACATTTAAAAAAAAAAATTATAGAATCAACTTCTTCCGAATTGTTTCTTTCTTTTCTTTATATTTTAATGCTCAGGTAATTTTTGTAAAAATTTTTTTAGAAACTCTTATGAAGTCTCATTGCATTTTTAGCGAAAATTTGTGTTTTTTGTTGCATTTTGTCTCTTTTTTTTAAAGACAAAATACGGTAATAGCCACAATATGGCATAAGGAAAATATGAAATAAGTTACAGTTATTTTTTGGGACTTTTTTTTTACCCAGTTAGTGTGTTTGTCAGTAGTACTTGTAAGTTTTTTCCATGTATTTTACTAACAAATATTACACAAACAAATGTGAATTAATACCTACTGTAATAATGCGATAAAATAATTATCTACCAGATGGGTAACTACAACTCCAAGAATGCTCCACATGAAGGGAGTTCTAGTTTTCTAGCATCTGGAGAACAAATGATTACAGACCACTAAGATAAACTTTCCATATAGCTGTATAAGTGGGAAGGTATATTGACGATCTATTTTCTCTGTTTTCTATGTTAACAGTTGAATTGAGCTTTATGGATTGTAAATGTAGTTGCCTTCATTCATTTAGATTGCCTAAACTCTGTACTATAGCCCCTGGGTCAACTTTAGCCTCCAGGTCAAGACTGTACTATACTAATCATTCTATATAGTCCATTTGGACACCAGACCTACATGGAGAATGTCCTCCAAGATCCAGGCTCTAGGACAAGGTTGACATGGGGAATGTCTAAACTTTACAATCAACTCTATGGGTCAACTTTAGTCTTCAGGTTTGGGCTGCTTTATAACGACTATATGGTGGTCTATACACATAGGTCAGCAACTTGTGTAGACTTTCATATAGTCCATATAGACGTGTCTGTAGACAGCAGACGTCAATGAAGAACATCCTCCAAGTTCCAGGCTTTAGTACAAGGTTAACACAGTGAATGTCTAAACTTTGTACTGTAATGTCTGGGTCAGGTTTGGTCTGTAACTTGGGACTGCTCTGTATGGACCTCATGGCCTATTCACAAGTCTTAAAACTGTAGCCAAGCTATATTTGTAGACTTCCATATTGTCCATATGTAGATGTGTGCAGACACCAGACGTTCATGAAGAATGTCCCCTAAGATGCAGGCTTAGGACAAGGTTGACATAGGGAATGCCTAAACTTTGTATTAAACTCTATGAGTCAGTGTTAGTCTCCAGCTTGAGACTGCCTTATTGTGAGTCTATGTGGACCATAAGGACGTGTGTAGATACCAGACCTCCATGTTGAACGTTCTCTAAGATCCAGGCTTGAAAACCAAGTTGACAAGGCAAGTGCCTTACAAAGGTCATGTATTGTCAATGCTGGGTATAATTAGCCCTACCTTATAGGCCCACACAGCCAATTAGACCGAATGCAAACATAAACAATTGATGGTTGATTTATTGTGTAGGTCTAGGTCATCTGTTGGCCTAACAGATTGGCCAGTGCTTATCAACACAATTCCCCTTGCCCATGGCTGAATGGGACAGCTTTTGGTGTAACATTTTGGTCTTATTACTTATCTGATTAAGTTTTGAGCGTAAAAGAAAAAAAGCTGAGAAATATGTGAGATTGTTGTGTTTGGGTACAGATTAGCAAAACTTAGTAGTAAGATTCCCACATTGTTTTTTTTTCCAGGGCCTCCCAGGAACACCAGGCAGAGATGGCGATGATGGACTCCCAGGCTTACCCGGGCCCCCAGGCCCTCCCGGACCCCCTGGACTTGGCGGAGTAAGACATTAAGCTTATAGACAAAAAAAAAAGAATTGTAAAAATGAAAAATTGAAAATTTTGACAGAAATGGTGTTTTCCTCTCTTGTAGAATTTTGCAGCTCAATTTGACCCTTCCAAAGCTGGCGGTGATCCCGGCCCACAGGTGAGAACCATCCACATTGCACAATAGTGCTTGTAAGGCCAGTTCTGGGTATTATCTGGCCATATAGATGTAGCTGGTGATACCCTAACCTGATGCTCATTCAAGGCGGATGAAGATGGGCATATGACACTATCAATTTAGCGTGGAAGCCTTCAGGATGGTCGGTGCTACACCCTTGCGGTTGCCTTGATTGAGCTCATAGCTAGACATATGGATAGCTCGGAGAACTATAAATGCTAAAAAAAAAAATAGATCAGATATTTCTAAAGGGTTGCTAATAGCAAATCACATTTTATTTTTTCTTGTAGGGTATCATGGGACCAAGAGGCCCTCCAGGACCCAGCGGATCACCTGTAAGTATTTCACTATCTAATGGACCATTTCTGTTAATCTTTTGATAATAATGACTATGGTAGGTTTGGTATGAAAAATAATGGGACACTCACAATATGATGATGTATCTTTATGATCAGGAATATTGCAGTGCTGGAACAATAGGAGATAACTTCAATAACGGGGATGAGGGAAGATGAAGATGTAAACTAATAGTGATGTAAATATTGGATAGGGAGAAAGGCGAAGAAGCCTTATGGTAAAAGAGTAGAAAATCTCTGCAGTAAGAGTGATGGAGACTATGGAGGTGGATCTCTGAGGCAAGGGTAATGAAGCTTTGAGGTTAAGCTTTGAACAGGGTAATAAAGCTCTGTGGTTGGTGGTGATTTAGCTGTTGAAGGAGGTAGAAAAGCCTTGGGGTAAGGGTAATGCAACCGTTGGATAAAGATCAAAAAGCTCAAAAGTGAAGGCGATGCAACTTTTGGAAAAGGGAAACAGGAACATACATTAGTTAGGACTGCTCTGATAAGGGTAATAATAATAATAATAATAATAATTTTATTTATATAGCGCCAACATATTCCGCAGCGCTTTACAAATTATAGAGGGGACTTGTACAGACAATAGACATTACAGCATAACAGAAATACAGTTCAAAACAGATACCAGGAGGAGTGAGGGCCCTGCTCGCAAGCTTACAAACTATGGGGGTATACCGTGAAGTTTGGTAGAGCAGCTTAGTATACATTTTTTGCAAAAAACGTATCAACCAAATACCCTGTTTTTTACATTTTTTACTAGCACTTGCGGATTACTGCAACATTTTTTCAAACTGAGTGTTTTTGGTTTTACTATTCTCTTTTGTGTCTTCAACTTTTGGAAAAGGGTAGCAAAATTCCGGGATAAGGGTGGCACAGTGTCTGGATAAGGGCAAAAAGCTCTGGGGAAGGGGTGATGTAGTTTTTTATTAGGTTAGTAGCACTATTAGGTAAGTGTGTTGTACTATAGCTTTTGTATAGAATTGTAAAGCTCATGCATAAAGGTGATGTACTTTTTCGATAAGGGTAGTAAAACTCTAGAGAAAAGGGTGAAAATACTCTACAGTAATGGTGATGCAACGTCTCGATAAGGGTAGCAAAGTTCGGGCCTAAGGGTGATGCTATTCTTCGATAAGGTTAGGGGATTAAAGTTCTGGAGTAAGGGTGATAGAAACTGTGGATAAGGAGATTAAAGCTCTGGAGTAAGGGTGATAGAAATTTTGGATAAAAGGATTAAAGCTATGGAGTAAGGGTAATAGAAATTTTGCATAAAGGTATTAAAGCTCTGAAGTAAGGCTGAGAGAAATTTTGGATAAGGGGATTAAAGCTCTGGAGTAAGGGTGATAGAAATTTTGGATAAAGGTATTAAAGCTCTGGAGTAAGGGTGATAGAAATTTTGGATAAAGGTATTAAAGCTCTGGAGTAAGGGTGATAGATATTTTGGATAAGGGGATTAAAGCCCTGAAGTAAGGGTGATAGAAATTTTGGATAAGGGGATCAAAGATCTGGAGTCAGGGTGATAGAAATTTTGCATAAGGGTATTAAAGCTCTGGAGTAAGGGTGATAGAAATTATGAATAAGGGGATTAAAGATCTGGAGTCAGGGTGATAGAAATTTTGCATAAAGGTATTAAAGCTCTGGAGTAAGGGTGATAGAAATTATGAATAAGGGGATTAAAGATCTGGAGTAAGGGTAATAGAAATTTTGGATAAGGGGATTAAAGATCTGGAGTCAGGGTGATAGAAATTTTGTATAAGGGGATTAAAGCTCTGGAGTAAGGGTGATAGAAATTTTGGATAAGGGGATTAAAGCTCTGGAGTAAGGGTGATAGAAATTTTGGATAAGGGGATTAAAGCTCTGGAGTAAGGGTGATTGAAATTTTGGATAAGGGGATTAAAGCTCTGGATTAAGGGTGATAGAAATTTTGGATAAGGGGATTAAAGCTCTGGAGTAAAGGTACCGTCTCACAGTGGCACTTTGGTCGCTACGACGGCACGATCCGTAACGTTCCAGCATCGCTCCAATATCGCTCCAGCGTCGTAGACTGCGGTCACACTTCGCAATGCGCGACGCTGGAGCGATAACTTCACGACGTATGTGCGATGTAGAAGCCATTGGTTACTATGCGCACATCGTATACAATATTGTGCACACCTTTGTTACACCATGCGATCATGCCGCCACAGCGGGACACTAGACGACGAAAGAAAGTTTCAAACGATCTGCTATGACGTACGATTCTCAGCGGGGTCCCTGATCGCAGTAGAGTGTCAGACACAGCGAGATCGTAAGTATATCGCTGGAACGTCACGGATCGTGCCGTCGTAGCGATCAAAATGCCACTGTGTGACGGTACCCTAAGGGTGATAGAAATTTTGGATAAGGGGATTAAAGCTCTGGAGTAAGGGTGATAGAAATTTTGGATAAAGCTATTAAAGATCTGGGGTAAGTATTGTGTGCTATTTGGATAAAGTTAGGTGTGTTGAACTGTGGCTTTTGGTTCAGATAGTAAGGTTGATAACCAAGGACAATGACCAAGGGTAATGCAGCCATTGGATAAAGTAAAAAAAAATCTGTACAGCAAGGGTAATGAAACTTTTGGATGTGGTTAGTAAAACTCCGGGGGTAAGGGTTGTCTACATTTTGTATAGAGTAGTTAAGCTGTACATGAGATTGATGGAGCTCTTAGATAGGGGTGCTATACATCAGGAAGAAGAGAAATTAAAGACAGAAGTTTGAGAAATAGGTGATAAAACTTACTAATCAGGATCCTGTATGTCTGAGACAACGGCGATGAAGCTGTTGTATGAGGATCAAGTAATGTAGGGTACATATAGTAGACAACTACATGGTAATCATGGGGTGAGTGATGAGCCTTTGGGTTAAGGGATAACAGTTCTTAAAGAAGGAACGTAAGGGCCAATCTATACTTGCTATGCAGGGGATTTTTTTTACTAGTGGCTTGCAGGACAGGAGAGATGCCGTTATCTGTTATTCATGCCCTTTCTCATCCTTTTGGTACTTCTGTAGGGATCTCAAGGTTTCCAAGGACTGGCAGGAGAGCCTGGTGAACCCGGTCAGACTGTAAGTTCCTCTTAATAATGACATTTTCACATTATGTAGTTAGTAAAGAATGCTCCCATTAACATCACATCATTTTTTGTATTTTTAGGGTCCCTTAGGCTCCAGAGGCCCCAGTGGCCCCCCTGGAAAACCCGGTGAAGATGTATGTACTAAGACCGAAGCTGTGAGATGCCAAGTTATTATATATTACTATTTACTTGTGTTGACTAAAACCATACTTTGCTTGGCACTTTTAGGGTCACGCTGGCAAATCTGGAAGACCTGGCGAGAGAGGCATAGTCGGTCCTCAGGTATGAGATCATGTGTTAGTGATTTCGTCTTCTGCTAGATATTTAGCCTTATGATTTACTGGATCAAGGGCTTCCTGAAGGGTATCCTCAACCAAAACTGAAATTTCAGATTGACTTGCAAAGTTTTAGGGGAGTAATATTCATCCATAACTATCTTGGCCATGAGAGTTGGCTTTGTGGAACTCACCATGTATCCACCCATCATACATGGTGTGAACCATTAAATAGTCCATTTGTACTTCTGAATTAAGCCAGTATGGGAAAAATGGTTGAGCTTCTCCGAGCCCTGAAAGTGCTCATTAGATTCAACCCTCCGATCCAGATATTCATGAAAACGCTAAGCTTAAAATAAAATGTCTAGGTGATTGAAACAAGATTTGTGCCACATGCTCATGTAGATCTCAGTTTGTATATCCTATAATGTGCCCATTATAATCTTTTAGGGTGTCCGTGGCTTTCCTGGAACTCCTGGTCTCCCTGGATTCAAAGGCATTAGAGTAAGTATCATTCTTATTTTATGGTGGCCACACAAGTCTACATGACTGATCTCACTTCCATTATAATGCATGATGGTGGAGCACTATGGTCAAAAGTTTGGATGGGGGGGTGCCTCATCCACATTTTTTGGAAGAGTGGAAAAAAAAGTCCTGTAATGATGGTGGTGATATATTTTGATATCACTTTTCTGATACGTTGTACTATATGATATCACTGACCTATGATGTTGGCCACGTTGGTGCTGGTGTAGTTAGCACCGAGGTCTTCCATAGATATTAGACTTAGGTCGACCAAATCCATTAATGTTGACCATATAATGTTTATGATGGGACCTCCCTGTTCTTACCAAGGGTCTTGGGAGAGAAGCGAGGCCGTGTTGAATTTTTACACCCTCTTATTTTCACAGGGAATAGCCATCAGCAGAAGTGATTGGCAGTAATTTGGCACAATTTTGGGCTTATGTATTGGGGGTTTGGTGGGATCGCTTGTTGGCCGGTCGTGATCACAAGCTGAGATCAGGATAAACTTTTTGTGCTGCCCAAATTGTATTGACCACGGGACGTTGCCCGATTTGCCCTCGCCATAACCTCTTCCATGCTCGGTATACAGGGCTACAATCCAGCAATTAATTGGGTGAGATGTTTTTGGCTTTACAGACAGATAAATTGACCCTTTTCGATTTATTTCAGGGACACACTGGCAGCGATGGACAGAAGGGAGTTTCTGGTGCCTCTGGTAACAAGGTATCTATTCTCATGATCAACAAGACGCCCGGCCGTTCATTTAATAGCCATCTCTACCCAAATATGAAGTTATATATTTAGCGGGAAGAGTATATTTTATGACATGTGAAGTAGAAAAACAAAAAAATTTTAGAATCGAGATGTAAACTAGTAAACGTGACATGCCGCATTAAAAAGGTAAAGAAAAGGGGTGTAAACAATTATATAACAGGGGTGTTATTCATTAAAGGTGGAATTATCGTTAAATGACATTTCGACATTTACAAAATACATAGTTACCCATAGTTAATCTGGTTAGGCTGCAGTCTTGAATGACATTGTGTGAGGAGCTGTATAACCTAATTGATATAATTGTACAGGATTACAAATACCAAAATAATGTCTGCATTAAGTGCCACCCATTTTAACAGGTTGGGTCTGGTATAGCAGCTTAACTCTAATCACTTTGGTATTGCAGTTCAGCTCTGTATTTGGATGAAAACAGATTGATTTTAATAAAAATGTTCCCTAAGGTGCTTTAAGAAGCAGCTGTCACTCCAGGAAGGCAGGAAGTGATGTCACAGGAACAGATAGTATGGGGGAGGGACCTGACTACGACTACACTAAAGTCACATCAGCCCTGGTTATTACATTTTATGTTTACATTTACTTTTCCCTATAGGGTGAGAATGGTGCTAATGGTGAAAATGGATCCCCAGGTCAGGCTGTAAGTATTACATTTTTTACTTTCACATAGTTTTTGCTATTATTATTATTTTTATATTATTATTATTTTCTGTTACTATTTGCTATTATTATTACAATTATTTGCTATTATTATATTTCATTCATTTACTGTATTATAATGCAATTTTTCACTATTTTTGTTTCATTTAAATTCATATTTTTATATCACTATATTGATTATTATATTTTATTGAGATACTGCATTATGAAGCTATTTTCTTGACCATTATTATTTTATAATATTTTTTCTCATTACTATATTGATTGTATTACATTTTAGTATTATTTTAGGTTCTTGCTACATTGTTATAATATTATTACGTTTTTTATATTTAGTCTATATTTTTTACTACTTATTTTAATTATGTAACCGTTTTGGTTATACTTAGTAATATACCAATAACCTAGTAATGTCTAATTATATCATGTATAATAATATGATAATTCTATATCGTTTTTTTCTTTGCATTTTACTTTGTTTGCATATTAGATCACATTTTATATAATAATGTGGATTTTTTTTTTCTGTGTCATATTAAAGGGTTCTCGCGGTCTCCCTGGTGAGAGAGGTCGTATCGGAGCCTCCGGCCCTGCTGTAAGTAAATTAATACCTAGTCAGCGATCACTGAAATAATCATCTTAAATCGTAGATATTAATAACACAAGATGATAGAGAAATATTGTAAAATATTAGTATAAGTCATATTATTATTATTATCTTCTATAAAAGCATTCAATTTCAAGACCAGATTTTACAACTTTATGTCACAGGTATATCGACATTTGGCGGCCCAAGGGAGTGTTTGCTCCTCCCCCTGATCCCTGCCTTGCCTCCTTCCCTTAAAGTTTAAGTCCGCCCCCTAGGAAAGCCCATTTTTTGGGCAGGGTTTACATAAACCCAACCTCTTTTGCCCAAATTTTCCAGGATTGTTTTTTGAAAATATGGGAAAAGTCCCAAACAATCCAGATCTGTTAGTAACGATAGATCAGCTGGCATCATATTAATATAAGGTAACATTTGTTAGTACCAGTGGCATTTAACCCTTGATGGTAGGAACACCTTTGTAACACGTCATGGATGGATGTGAATCTATACACACAATTTGCTACTTTCCTTAAAGTCTTACTACTCTTTTTTTGACAGGGTGCCCGCGGAAGTGACGGTAGCGGTGGCCCAGTCGGACCCGCTGTAAGTATGACATGTATTTAAAATGTCTTTGCTGATGAGTAATAGTGTAGACATGTGACATTATGTGTGGGGTTTAGGGTTACGCCCTAATATAAAATATACATGTATCAATATACAGCAAAAAAATAAATAAAAAATAAATGCAAAAATTCCAATTGAGTTAGAATTAATGAATAAGCAATAAAACGGGCTAATATGTTTTATTTCTACTAGTTATTAGGTGAGGACTTGGTGGATTCTTCTCTAATATATGACTTTTTTCTGATTTTTAACTGTCTCACCTTTTTCAGGGCCCAATTGGTTCAGGCGGCTCCCCTGGTCTTCCTGGTGCCCCTGGTGTTAAGGTAAGTTGGGTATTTGGTGAAGTCTGCAAATATTTTTAAGGGGGATCTTGGAGCAACTTTATAATTTTCTTGTAATTTTTTAATAGGGTGAAATAGGACCTTCTGGTAACACTGGCCCAATTGGTGCTGCTGGAGGAAGAGGTGAACCCGGACCCCCTGGTACTGTTGGCCCCGCTGGACCACCTGTAAGCGCTTGCTGCTTTGTACATGCGACAGATATCATGTATGGGTGAGCACATCATTATTAATGAAATTTTATTAATTTTTAGGGCAACCCTGGTAACAATGGTGTCAACGGAGCAAAGGGTGCATCTGTAAGTATATATCTGGATTGTATTGGTTAAAGGGGTTGACCATCGGTTGTGAGTCTTCTTGCAACTTAGCCCTGTAGGACTTTTGCTTCTATATTTAAGGTTACCAACTTAGGTTCTTAGCCGTAAGGAGCCATCATTGACTTCCATGTTAGTGGACAAAAAATAAACAGTGCAATGCAGGGAGCAGGATGAAGGGATTATAATATTAATATAAACATGATTTTGTTTCATTTCAGGGTCTTCCTGGTGTAGCTGGTGCTCCTGGTCTGCCTGGTGGTCGTGGTGTTCCTGGACCACCTGGACCTTCTGGACCTGCTGGAGCAAGAGGTCTTGCTGTAAGTGGCAGAATGTACATATTGCCAGATAGCGCAATCCGTCTGTGTTCTTTCACTATACTAATGTAAATTCTTTTGTCATAGGGAGATCCTGGTGTTGCTGGTTCTAAAGGAGATAGCGGAGCAAAGGGTGAACCTGTAAGTAGCAGCAATCTCATTAGGGTCTACTATAGTAATTTGTTGACCGATTATAATAATTACATTCCCAATCGGATCTGGAATTTTTTTTATAAATCCCTTCTTTAGCTTTTTCTTTCTAGTTATCACAGTTTGTATTTTAATGCAGGGTACTTCTGGTCCTTCTGGTCCTGCCGGTCCTTCTGGAGAGGAAGGAAAGAGAGGACCCAATGGTGAGGCTGGATCTTCTGGTCCCTCTGGAAATGCTGGAATTAGAGTAAGTATGATCTGCAATTAATAATTATTAAGAATTAATAAATTTCCCAAAATATTAGAATCCAAATGTGACATCTGGATTTTTTCATAGTTTATTGACGTTACATAGACGACATCCTTTTTTGTGTAATACATATATATCATTATACTTATCCAGATTACTGTCGATACTCAGAGATAAACTTATAATACATACAAATTTTGCCAATAAAGCAGTCTGAGTCATCCAGATGATCAAAATACTTACTGTGAGAATGGTCAGAACTACAGAATATCACACTAGGAAGAGCCTCTAAAGGTGTCCATATACATAAGATGAAAGTTGACCAAACCCACTGATTTATGTGTAAAGGATTGTTACTTTTGCCTGAAACAAAGAACTGGGCATGCTAATTTTTTAACACGCCCAATTCTTTCTTTCTACAGGAGATTACCTGGGACAGAAAAAAAGTTTAGATGAAGCTTTTCCCCCTGTCCCAACTAACATTGAAATTTGTGAGGAAATGTGGTTGGCTGAATTAGCGTTAAGCTGCCGGTTATAGCGAAAACTTCTATAGTTTTGCACTTTTCTAATGTCATACAAAATCTAATTTGTGTTATATTTATTTTAGGGTGTTCCCGGAACCCGTGGTCTGCCTGGACCTGATGGTAGAGCTGGTGGCATTGTAAGTTAACTTCAAGGTTCTGTCCAATTGTTGACCATTTCGATTTATTCAAAACTAGTTTAATCCATACTTTTTACTTTATTTAGGGCCCAGCTGGTAATCGTGGTGCTTCTGGTCCTCCTGGAGTAAGAGGTCCCAATGGAGATGCTGGACGCCCTGGAGAACCCGGTCTTGTTGGAGCAAGAGTAAGTTAATCTCTTCTCAATCTATAAACCTTTCGTACGTGTTCCATGGGAAGTTTTTTCCAAAACTGTAATAAAATTATTTTAGGTGGTATGTACGTACTAATTGATAATCTTATTGTTTTAGGGTCTTCCTGGTTTCTCGGGAAGCACTGGTCCTGCTGGCAAAGAAGGTCTTGCTGTAAGTTTAGTACTATTTTAGTTTATTTCGTTGAGTCTCTCATACAGCCCCATCATATTCCACAGAACATTACAGACATCATCATCTATGTCCACCATTGGGGCTCACAACATATATTTCCTATCAGTATCTCTTTGGACTGAGGGAGGAAACCCCCTTAAACACAGGGAGAACATACAACTTTCAGCAGATGTCGTCCTTGATGGTCAGATTAAAGACCTTATATTCTGGAGGATAATATATAGATACCCCCCAATCCTAGATCTTAGGAGAGAAACACCTGGGCTATTTTTGTACCATAGTCTACAATGTGTTTCAGCTCAATTAAGATTTTGTTAAAGGGGTTATCAAGGGTTAGAAAAAGATGACTGCTTTGCTCCAAAGATAAACCAGACATAACCAATGGATAGTTGTGGTGCAATATTTTTCTCATCCTGGACAAGCCCTCTAAGTAAGGGTGTCTCTCAGTGGGTTTTTATTGGTTAGTGGTTTTGGTGCTTGGTCAAGTGTAGTGGGGTAACCGTAGGTGGAGGCTGCATCTTGAAGAGTACATCACCCTCAAAAACACGATTACATTTGATATTATTGCACCTGTGCTTTATTTTGCACTTACCTAGTTGTCTTATGTTTAAGGGTCCCCAAGGTATTGAAGGCCGCTCTGGTGCTTCTGGTCCCGCTGGTCCCAGAGGTGAACCTGGTAGCATTGGATTCCCTGGACCCAAAGGTCCAAATGTGAGTATTTTACTGAAATATAATCTTAAGTTTAATTGCGAGAGTAAATTAATTAAAAATAAACATACCTGACATTAATGGCGGCGTCTTCTCCTCCCAGGGTGAGCCCGGAAAGAATGGAGAAAAAGGAAACCAAGGCCTCGCTGGAAACAGAGTAAGTACAATATCTAAAGTGATTTCAAATACATTGTATTTAGACCGAAAACTAGAGTCCTAGAAGAGATAATGTAGACTTTAGTTCCGATTAGTAGACGCTACATATTGGTAAAAACATTTTTGATTTAAAATATAATTAGCTGGTGACTGAAGAGACACTTGCTAGTTATCGTTGGTGCAATCTAGATTATAGTTACTATAGACCTCAAGTCACGATTTTTGATAATGACAGTAAAATTCAGTGAATGTTTTTCGATTTCCTTAATGTCAATGTATTTGTTTTTAGGGAGCCCCAGGTCCCGATGGAAACAATGGTGCCCAAGGTCCCGCAGGTCTTGGTGTAAGTTGAATTTTCTAACACCTTTTTTTTGCACCCTCCTTTAAAGAACATAAAACAAAACTTCTTTCCGGAGAAAGAGCTAAGATAACCCATATTTCCTATATTTGGTCTTCAGGGTGGTCAAGGAGAAAAGGGTGAACAGGGTCCATCTGGTGCCGCAGGTTTCCAGGTAAACAATTCTCACTACTATCCTAATACAATATGAAGAATAGTTTCTCGATCCATGTGTACAATTATTAACCATTGTTCATTCTGTAATGATAGGGTCTGCCAGGTCCCGGTGGTCCTCCAGGAGAAGTTGGCAAACCCGGTGAAAGAGTAAGTTGCCAATTAATATAAATTTGCAGTCGTCTAGTAGACACCAGTTATGGGTTTGGTGGTAACATCTTGCCCATTTGTTACCTTATTCAGATATTTATTATTATTTCCCATATTCCATAGAAGTGTTCTAAGATCCAGGACCTCAATGGATGTCACTAATCTAAGCCCCCTTTTTACAAAAGCTAGGGCTAATTTCATAGGAAGCCAATTATCCTACCATTTTTGGCGGGAATTTGGGAAAAACTGTAGAAAACCAAAGCAAACATGGTGGGAACCTGCATATTACATGTTGCAGATGTTGGATTTAGAATCATCGAGTCACCAAATGACTTCAGAAGAGTTTTCTGAAATTACATAGTTTTCTTCATGACCAATAGTATGTTCGCTATGGGTTGCAGACTCTTGGAGAATTTCTTTTTGCGTCTCCAATGCATTCTACAAGAAAGCCCCTCTTATCAGACTGACTTCATCTAAGAGAGACTTGATTGTCAATATCTGTCTGATGTTAACTAATATTTTTATAATTTTTTTCTAGGGTGCCCCTGGTGATTTTGGCCCTGCTGGTGTTGCTGGTACAAGAGTGAGTATTACATTAAATTAATCTGGTCTCCTTCTACCATCTTTCTCCATCGTGTATCCCTGTGAAAAACTTTTCCATGTTCCATAATGATAGTCCTATTGTTGCTCTTTAGGGCGAGCGTGGTAGCCCTGGTGAGAGTGGAGCCGTTGGTCCACTTGGAGCTCTCGGACCCCGTGGACCTACTGGTGCCCCCGGAACTGATGGAAGCAAAGTAAGTTTTTTTCCTATTATTATTATTTATAAACAGTCAATTTCTTAAATGCGACTTTTTGGAGGACACAAGTATAGTAATACACAAACATCTCTCAATCAAGAGAATGTTCCATGATGAAAAATTATCAATATCTATAGCCATATAGAGAGCATTTGTACTTATGGGATGGAGCCAAATTAGGATTATATAATTAGTTCTTGCATTGTTGATACGATCAATTTTATGATATGCATTGGTAAAGTTGTGTCAGTAATCATAGATTATGGCTGTGTTAGCCATCTGCAACCATAGTGTTTGAAGTAAGCAAAATTATTACAGTTGTCACCATAGGTGGTCAGTGATTGAAATTATTATATTTATCACAAATTTCCCTAGTGGCAAAAACATTATTTACCGAAATATCATTATGGCATCCTCTGTAGATTTTTCATGGTTTAGGGAAGTTACATTGACGATGTTTTTCTTTGTCTGATATAGATGTATTTCTATACTTATCAGGAATACCTTGGATGTATGGTTATAGATATAATACACTATTATGTTTGAAAGAAATAGTTATTTATAAAGGGAAAATCAAAAATTGTGATAGGTCCAGGTCAGGGATAAGTGCATGCAAAGGGCAAAGGGGTTGAGAAAACACCAAATGAAAGGTCAAGTGTCATGCTCTGACCATGATGGGTTCAATACTAGTAATAACACAGCAGTTTTACATTTTATAATTGATTCTACATGGTAATGATGTAACTCATCCAGGGAGAGCCTGGTGCTGCTGGTCTGAACGGAGCTCTTGGACCCCAAGGCCCTGCTGGAATCCCAGGAGAGAGAGGTACCGCTGGAGTCCCAGGAGGCAAGGGTGAAAAGGTAATGTGCCAAAACAAAAAACTTTATTAAACGACACCAAGAATTTGGAGTAATGATATATTGATATTGGCCCATTCCATAGATCCCAATCATGACCATGACTGGTGAAAATACTCAACATGACTTTTTGATCCACAGGGAGATGCTGGCAATTCTGGAGACTATGGTAGCCCAGGAAGAGATGGTGCTCGTGTGAGTACACTGTAATATTTTGTTTTAGTTCTCCAAACTCTATTCTTTCTAGAATATATCCCTTCCCAACCCCTTACCGCTTCCTAAATATATTGTATATATTCCTACAATGCAATATGTATTATTTTCTGACTTTACAGTAGCATGCTAGCATATGCACCCCATCACAGCTCTGCGCTATGTGCTGTACCTAAATGTACAATATCTGACCCACACCCAACTCTATACTAATACACTCCAAACTCTCTATATTTGAAGGGTACTCAAACCCAATTCTACACTCATATGTACCCAACTTTCAATATCTGATATGTACCCAAGCCCAACTCTACACTCATATGTACCCACATACACCCAATTCTACACATTTCCATTATTAATATCTGATATGTACACAAACCCAAATCTACACTCATATGTACCCAACTCTCAATCTATGATATGTACCCATCTACTGTATATTAATACTTGCCCAACTTTCAATATCTGATGTGTACCAATATCCAATTCTACACTAATACATACCCAATGCTCAATATTTGATATGCACCCATACCCAACGTTCAATACCCAATATGTACCCATAACCGACTCTACACTAATACATACTCAACCTTCAATATCTGATATGTACCCATACCCAACGTTCAATACCCAATATGTACCCATAACCGACTCTACACTAACACATACCCAACTCTCAATATCTGATCTACTGTAGAGTAGACTTTACCCCTTTCCAACTTTACGCTATCTTATTTGCATCCCATCACAGGTTTTCAACAACTGATGTTCACTTTCCTGTCGCCACACTATGTAATATGTACCCATCTCTGTATATGTACCCTAATATGTACAACTCCACGTCATGTTAATTGCCTCCCGTCACCACTTTATGTGGTCTCATATGTGCCTTATTCCAATTTTACTACCGTACACTAATCATCAGGTTTGGGTCAGAAGTGGAGAAGCATTTCTGAGGCATAACAGTATAACACGTCCTAGACCTCTCAGCTGGGAACTTCTTTCCTAAGAGTCTTCCATGTAATAGAAAAGTCCATCTACATATGGGAGAGCAGTGACAACCCACCTGCAATTTGCGTGGATTGTTTTTTTTGCAATAATAGTTGTCGTACGCCAGTTTCTGGTTAGCCATAATGGACACCATGAACACCTGAAATGAGGATTCAAATATGACTTTTTCCTATTTTCTATCTATTTCTGATCCATCACTCTGATATTGTTTTCTTATTTTGCTCTGTATAGGGTCCCGCTGGTGCTGGTGGTGCCCCCGGTCCAGCTGGAGGTCCCGGTGACAGGGTAAGGATGTAATCCGGGTGCCATATAAGAATCCATTCCACTATAGTTTTACACTACAATTATCCTGTATTATGGATATATTATTATATATTTAATATTTGTTTTCTTTTTTTTATATAGGGTGAATCTGGACCTGCCGGTCCTTCTGGTAATGCTGGTCCCCGTGGTACTCCTGTAAGTGATATCCATTATAATAAATTGATTTACATACCCCAGGAATGGGAAAAAAAGCAAACTGATCATTTTTCTTCTGTTCCTCCATCCAGGGTGAACGTGGTGAAGCTGGTCCCGCTGGTCCTACTGGTTTTGCTGGACCTCCTGTAAGTAACTGGACTTTTTAAAGTGCCATGCAATGATTTCAACTCTAGTCTCCTTAATTACAATGGACTGTTATATTGTCTGCATTATATTCCCTAGGGTGCTGCTGGTCATGCTGGAGTTAAAGGAGAGAGAGGACCTAAGGGACCCAAAGGAGAACTTGGTTCTCCTGGCCAACTCGGTCCCGCTGGTGCAGTTGGACCTGCTGTAAGTAACACATACTTTAAGCATTGGGGGATGGTAAAGTTCGGAGCAATATAATGGGTTATAGACCATGTGAATATACGGTTACCTCTGCTAGACCGTGTTCCCAAACCATAGTGGCTTGGTGACCGAAGAGCGATAAATTCAAATCTTTTTTTGTCTTTTGCTCAGGGTCCCAATGGAGCTGCTGGATCCCCTGGCGCTCGTGGTGATGCAGGTCCTTCTGTAAGTCAACGGTGTGAATACCATAACGTTAGGATTACCGTGAACTTTTTGAAGAAAATCATTAACTATACATCACATATCCCAATTATAGGGTGCAACTGGGTTCCCTGGCCCTGCTGGAAGAGTCGGTACTCCCGGACCCGCTGTAAGTGCATCGGCAAATTCTTTTCCATCGGCAATTATAATTTCACTGGCAATTAATTTGATAACGGCTTATTACCATAAACGAGTTGTAATAGTTGTAACCAGTTACATCGACGCATTTTACAAAGAAAACCTAGAACATGCCACCTTCGTTTGGTTCTTAGAAAAGAATGTTGCTCTTGATGAGTCCCAACATAAAACAAAAGGTTTATGGGCTGTTCCCACATATATTCGCCGATCCTAAAAACAAAAAAATGATCAGCTCATAGCTCGCTTTTAATGAAAGGTGAATTTGAAAAAAAAAAAGTTGAAAAATAGGAAAGTACAATTTTATCAAAATTTGCAACTCAACATCCTTCATTTCGAGACTGCGATGCATTCACAATGACACATCTGTGGGCCCATTACTGAATAGAATATACTCGGGATTTTCATTCAATAATATTTCACACTATATCCATAGATAAGATGATTTTTTCCCCCATGTAGGGTGTCGTTGGCCCTTCTGGCGCAACTGGTTTCGCTGGCAAAGATGGTCCAAGAGGTCCACGTGGTGACAGTGGCCCAGTTGGTCGCCCTGGTGAGCAAGGTCATCTTGGCCCTCAAGGTCTGGCTGGAGATAAAGGTCCTTCTGGAGAATCTGGTCCCGCTGTAAGTATAAATGATAAATTAAAAAAAAACAAAAACACTTTACAATGATAAAAAAAAAAAGTGTAAAAAAAAACCTAAAGTCTCAGGTTGTCAAGAATATTGTTGATGATGATTTCAGGTCTTCATCAATGTTTTTTTTTTTCACACATGAAATACATATTTACTTTTCATATCATTTTCTAAACAGTTAAAAATACTATTTTTTTATCCATGCAGATTTTTCTTTTTTTTAGGTTTTACTACATATAGAGCCCAATTCATTATTACATTTTTGCGCCTATTTTATTTTTGCCCAGTTTTTCCCATTTTAAGGCTTTTTCTTTAATCTAAGCTTTAAAATTTTCAAGTTTGTTTTTGTTTTTTGTATTTTTTTTCTCTATTCGCCCTTACGGGCATTGGGTTTTGTAATCCAGTTGCATTATTTGCCATTTTTAAATTAGTTGCATTTTTGTGCGAATGTGCTCCAATTCCTGCATGGAGTGAGTAATTTATTTATCTATTTTGCATATTTGCATGCAAATATTAGAGTTGCATGCCAAATTTTAACGGATAATGCAACTTTTTTTAACTTTTTTTAACTTTAGCTTTTTATTATTTGCAATTTTTTTATACAGTACATCCCCAAATTTTTGTGCAAAACGTGCTCTAATTTCTGTCTGATTTTTTTTTTTTTTTGCATATTTGCACGCAAATGTTTTTTTCACCTTAAAAAGGGTAAAAATAAAGAGCAATTTTTTATTTTCATGCACCATTTTGATGAATTTGGTGGTAGAAAAAAAAAAAAGGCATCGAATGCTAGACACAGAAAGAAAAGTGACTTTCGGAAAAATACACAAAAGATGAATCGCGGACAATTTTCTTTAATCTTCAATGCTTTCTGCTCTTAAGAAGTGACCTGTGAGGTTTTACAGTATCCATTGCTCATGTACTATGAAACTTTTAGTTTTTCCTCTTCTTTCCCGTGACCATAGGGTGCACCTGGTACTGCTGGTCCCTCTGGTGTTCTTGGTGCTCGCGGTATTGTTGGTCTTCCTGGTACAAGAGGAGAGCGCGGTCTTCCTGGCGGATCTGGTTCCAATGTAAGTACCCGAAAATTGAAGATAAAGTCGCTACTGATCAAGTAATATAATATAGTAAATAAAAAAGTAGTGGATAATCTCGATAGTAATTGATAAAAAAAAAAAAGTGACCATCCATATAAAGATATAAAAATAGCTGGCCCTTAAATACAACGCAGTAAAAAAGCTGAAGACAGATCTAATAAAAATCATCACTCTTTGCACTGGCTTCCTGGTGGGCGTTTAGTTTTAGGCTATATTTGATTCCAGAAGATAATATACTGTACATAGGCATTTAAGAAAATCTTCAATGATACATTTGTTTTTGTTTTTTTCCTCTATAGGGCGAGTCTGGTCCTTCTGGTCTTGCTGGTCCTGCAGGTTCTCGTGGTTCTCCTGGTAATGTTGGATCCCCCGGTCCCGTTGGCCATGCTGGAGAAGCCGGTCGTGATGTGAGTATCTTAATATTTTTTTTTTAATTGTATTTAGGAATGTCCATCACTTTATTATATCAGATGATAGATTGGTCAGATGCGGTCAACTAATCAATTGTAGAGGTTCACGACAATTTCCCATCTCACGGCTCATTCTTATCGAAGCTGGAACAAAACAACTTCAAATATGCGTCCAAAAATGATCCCACAGCTGTGATCCATTCCAACATCCCTCTTCCTATAAATATGCCTAAGACCCAAATCCAACCTGTCCTGGGATCCAAAACATAGGTTGTGCGCTCTTTGAATAGTCATTTCTAAACACCTTTATTTTATTCTAGGGCCACCCCGGTAACGATGGACCTCCCGGCCGCGATGGTCTTCCCGGCGCCAAGGTAAGTTTGGACTATTTTTTTTCTTTCTTATGATGTAGATTAATTTATTTCTGTTGAGCAACTTCTTTAAAAAAAAAATGTTTTTGTTTTAGGGAGAACGTGGTTATCCTGGTAATACTGGTCCCTCTGGGCTTGCTGGTGCTCCAGGGTCCATCGGTTCTACTGGTCCTGCTGGTAAATCTGGAAACCGCGGTGAATCTGTGAGTTGAAACTTGAACTTCCACTTTTAGGATAGATCATCTGGGCAAAATATATTAAATGGGGATATACAATATTTACAAAGTATTATTACAATTTTCCGATGTATCAATATGATGGATGATTAGTGCCGCCATATGGTGAACATGTGCAGATTGGTATTTTCCCCTCCTATGTGTCTATCAATTCATACCGCCATAATGGAGCGATATGAAAACATGCCACAATTTTTTTCCTCCCAGATTTTGGATACGTCAGTGAGAAAATAAAAAATACCATGTGCTCCTGTATGGAACAGGAGTCTTCGAAATTGGTCACAAATCTGTAATACGGTCACTTTTTAGCTTAATTGCATCCTGCACTATAAGTTCAGAAAAAATATTTGCAGTAACCTAGTCCAGCGGCCATCAAACTAGAGCTCTGCAAAGCTTTTCCGAATCTTCCCGCATCCTCGGTACCTCTTCTGATTTGTAGGTCCAACGCAACTTCATTGTTGCGTCACTCCAGGCTGACTAATAAAAAAAAAAAAGACACCGGGAATGCTAGCAGATAGGAAGAGAGTCACAGGGCTCTGGTCTGGCAGCCATGGGCTACCAACGTGGTCCTGGCATCAGGATGCTGCAAATAATTTTGGTGATTTCTGTTAATTATCCTTTAATTTTATGGAACTCTACCTAATTAATCCATATTTAGTCCTAATTAAAAATCTACAATTTTGCGTTTACAGTTCCTATGCTGACCTATGTGTCTCCATAGTAACAGACTACAAATAAACCCTGTGTAGTCAGATCTTTTGTTTCCATCTGGAATGTTTCATAGTCGGTTCTTCTTGGTTGGTTCCTACTCGTTCTACCAATTACTTTTGTACTATTATTATTATTATGTGGCATATGTTGCATTAATATAATAATTGGTAAATGTGTTGCAAATCTGTTTCTTTATTTTAGGGTCCATCCGGTCCTTCCGGTTCAGTCGGTCCCGCTGGTGCAAGAGGCCCTGCTGTATGTATAATTTTTATCTAAATATTCTAGAAATATTATAACTTTTGATTGACGCCTTATCGGCTTCAAAACCCTAGTGCCCAAACAGAGAATCAGAAATTATTATTAAATATAATATTAAGGGATTTGGGGGTTAATAAATGGGATCTACTACCACTAGCTCCAACAGAGAGTAGCTAAAAAAAATCAACCATTTCTCTGGGAGATCCAAAAAGTCCATGTCTTATATAGAAATAGCCAGATTTCAATGGACGCCATGAAATGCTGTATTTCCCCTGTGGGGGTGCTATAGAAATATTGAACACTTGGTGTCAGGTTCTCCTTTAGATTGAGGAGGATCCCAACAGTAAGACATCATCTGCTCGGTTTATTGCTTGGGAAATCTTCAAATCTTTTTCCAAGTGGACAGCTATTTCCCATCTCACACATATATTACATATTAACATGGTATGGGATCCACTCAAAAATGGGATCCTGAATGTGGGGTTGGCCCTGAAAGCACAGCTCTCTCCATTCTCTTCTATGGGGGTTCCACATATTGTTGAGCAATGCTGGAGGCAAAAGTGCATTTAGGCGGGGCCAATCTCGGCCCGTTAAAGAGCACCGATTAACTATACAGAGCTCTTTCGTTTACTGGCTTTTTAGACTGTCCAATAAAAACTGATGGTAACATTAGTTCTTGACCAACATTATTTTTATTAGGGTCCCCAAGGTCCTCGTGGTGACAAGGGTGAAGGTGGTGAGAGAGGAGGCAGAGGTCTTGATGGTCGCAAAGGACATAACGGTCTACAAGGTCTTCCCGGTCCCCATGTGAGTAACGCGTGTACTATATATTATAAATTATGCTATTTTCAACCATCCTTGGATCTGTATGTTAAGTCTAATATTTATTTTTACGATCACCATCAGGGAACTCCAGGAGAGACTGGTCCCGCAGGCTCTATGGGTCCAGTTGGCCCTCGTGTATGTAAATTTAATTCAACCTAATAATAATCCAAATTATTATTTTTATTTGGATTGCGAATATTAATTTTTTTTTTGGTGTGGGGGTATTTTAGGGTCCCGCTGGTCCATCAGGTCCTCCAGGCAAAGAGGGTCGTTCTGGACATGCTGGTGCCATCGGTCCCGTTGGTCCCCGTGGTCCACCCGGTTATTCCGGTCCCATGGTAAGTAGTTTAAGTTAATTTTTCTGTCTCAAAAAGTCACACTTATAAATTTCTGGAATAAGACAACCCTGTGAGCTTCAAGTATTTAGACAAACTAATTAGACGTATAGTTTACATGTTGCTTTTTAAAGCCTGGGGTAATGATTACTTTTAATGTTACATAGGGTCCTCCTGGTCCCCCTGGTCCTCCTGGACACGCTGGTCCATCTGGTGGCGGATATGAACATGAAGGCGGTGAATTCTACAGAGCTGACCAACCTGTTCGCAGACCCAAGGATTACGAAGTGGATGCTACTTTGAAATCTCTGAACAACCAGATCGAAACCATTCTGATGCCAGAAGGCTCAAGAAAGAACCCATCCCGTACCTGCCGTGACTTAAGACTCAGCCACCCCGACTGGACTAGCGGTATGTACAAACATAAGAGAGTGCCTGGCAGACTTTTCATTTGTAGTTTATTATTTTTTTTTTTTTATCTTGGCCACTTCAGTATCTTGTTTGCACAACCAATGCCCCACCTATATCTGGAAGTTAAAAGGGTTTTCCCATCAACAAAATGTATCCACCACCATCAGGATAGGTGATGAATCCACTGTATGGTCAAGGGTCCCATGATCAGACTTTGGGAACTAGCGCTCTTGCGTAACCACGGCCTACAATAGTGAATGAATTGCTGGTCAATCACGTGCATTACTGCTCTGTTCACGTTTTCGATACAGGACTCGTGTTTTCAGGACTGGTGGGGATACATACCATTGGTCAGACCTCTACTAATAATCCATTTATCTACTATCCAATGTAAAGGGGTTTTATCCTTATAGAATCAGTGGTACTTCATCTTAGGCAGTTTCGAGTAGAAAGCCAAGAAAAATTAACCCACACATAGGAAACACTATGAGGTGCATTCCAAAACAATGAATGACCTCTGATGTTTTCCTACTTTACAGGATTCTACTGGATTGACCCCAACCAAGGCTGCTCTTCCGATGCCATCAGAGTATTCTGTGACTTCTCCAGTGGTGAGACTTGCATCCACGCAAACCCAGACAGCATCCCACAGAAGAACTGGTACATCAACAAATCCAACAAGAAGCACGTTTGGTTCGGTGAAACCATCAATGGTGGCACACAGGTGACTAATGCCAGCAACCTTTGGCCCAATCCAAGACCAAAGGGCTACTTTTATAGAAAATGGACCTCAGGCAAAAAGCAATGCAACCCACATAAAATTACCATATAGTGCCAAGACAACTGCTATGTACAGCCCAAAATATTTTCCCATATACCCTATGTGAGTGAATGTGAATTGTGGATGTGTTATGTCAGGGTGATTCCATTTTAAAGTGCTATATGCCATTATCTCCTGACCGGTGGAGGTTTGAGTTTTGGGACCTACACCAATCCTCTTCTGAGTTTCCTCTCCCCGGTAGCACTTCTTGCCAAATAGAAACTGGAACTAGCCCCATTTAATGGATACGGTCCTTCATACTAAGGAACAATGAAGGTCCTAAAGGTGAGAGCATGAGGCCGCTTTGCCGAGAAGCTCCATGCAAGTGAATTGGGTTGGCTGCAGTACTCTGCACTGCCAGATGTTTGGGAGCGCTGCTATGTAGGGAGAACTTAGAAGAGTTCACCGGGCTGTACCAGCATGACATGTCCTTCATTCTCAGGATTGGAGTGTTTCCAGAAGTCGGATCAACCATAAAGTTATGGCACAACCATAGTCCATCAATTTATAAGACAATTAATTACTGTCTTTGTATAATGCATGAATGTAGGAATTTTTATACTTACGTGCAAATGTATTTCCTTACCTCGTTAGTTTGAATACAACGATGAAGGTGTCACTCCCAAGGATATGGCCACTCAACTCGCCTTCATGCGTCTACTGGCAAACCATGCCTCCCAGAACATCACCTACCACTGCAAGAACAGCATTGCCTACATGGATGGACAGACCGGCAACCTGAAAAAGGCCGTCATTCTGCAAGGATCCAACGACGTCGAACTCAGAGCAGAGGGCAACAGCAGATTCACTTTCAGCGTTCTTGAAGACGGCTGCACGGTAAGTCCAGAGAGCAGAGTCGGAAAACACAGTTCTTGTTAGTCTCCATTGTGGCACTACACCCTTCCATGATGGAACCATATATTTAAATGGATGCCAACTCCACATGTCCTTACTTTTAAGGGAGTGGTGAGTAAAGGGCAAGTCTAGGGCCATGTGGAGTTCTTGGTGCGCCCTCTGCAACCACTATTTGCAATGAAGTTAGCAAAAAAGATTCTCAGAAGACTAGTCCAGTGGTCACACCAGAGTCCTGGAAACCTCCTACTACTTTTCGGCATCCCGACACCTCTTTCTTTTAACAGGCCTAACGCAACGTCAATGCACGCGTAGCACCATAACGCAATGACATTGCGTAGCCTACTTGTCAGGGGATTTTGTCAGGTAGTAGGACATTTGCAAGGCTGTAATTCGCAAGCTACAGACTACCCATGTGGCTACTGGACCAGGATCCTATGAATCTAAGTGCTCAACTCTAGTCACCATCCATTTTAGGGAAAAAATAGTAAAACTACCTTCTCGAATTTTAAGATTGACACATTACAGTTTTGCACAATTTCCAAAAACTGCGACTTGACCATGCACAAGAAGCTGCCTTCTGGGAGAGGCTGGGGACACAAGGCAAAAAATAGAAAGTAGGGCATTGAGATTGAGCACATATCCACTTGAGAGACCCCATAACTGGTTAGCTTGACCACCATTGCCATCTAATGATCTTCAGAGTTGAACACTCAACAGAGTAAATAACCTTCATATAAAAAGTTTTCCCAAAGGCGATTACTGTGAAGGTTGACACTATTGGAGAAGCCAAATTTTTTTTTTTTTTACGAGGGCACCTACTCATTAATTGTATCCTTCTATTACAGACACGTAACGGAGATTGGGGCAAGACAGTCATCGAATACAGAACAAACAAACCATCGCGCTTACCCTTCCTGGACATTGCACCTTTGGACATTGGTGGTGCCGACCAAGAGTTCGGAATAGACATTGGTCCAGTCTGTTTCAAATAACGAACAATGTTTTTTTTTTTAAAAAAAAAAAACTAACTTAAGACGCGTTCTCTCTCTTCGTCCCTTTTCTATAAGCTGACACCTTCTAATTCTAGGTCGTTATTTTTTTTTTTCCAACATCTACCTGGGTAAATTTTGGGCAAGAGAAGAAATTTTCTTTTTTTATTTTAAAAAAAAGGAGCATCGTGCAAAGAAAATCTGAAACGTACCAAAAGAGGATACGGAAGTCTTTCACTATCGTAACATCAAGTGAAATTTAAAGACAGAATGTCAGCTTTTGTAAGATAAAAAAAAAATTTCAAAAAATCGAAATAAAAAACGTGAAAGCTTGCATCTTTGTGGCCTATCAATATCTACCACAGAGGAAGTTTAAAGCTGTGGCTTCCAATAGGTTTTAGCTACCTCATACCTAATGTTCATGGCTCCAGATGGGTATCCAAAAAGTGGTGCTAGGAGAAGGAAGCGGTCGTACCGAGGTGCTAATTATGGTACTTGAACCACTGAAACGGTGCTAATAAACATTAACATCCATTTTTCTGTACCAAGTTGTATTGTGGTTTTTTTTCCGGAGGGAGGGGAAATCGCTCCATGAAAACAAGTAGAAAGTGTGAAGAGTCTTCACAAACTGATAAATCAGATGGTCCCTACATTTTTTCCAAAAATGATCATCTCATTGGGCCTTTGGTGGTGCCATTGTTTCTTGTATTGTATATGTGTGACGTGTGAAAAATAAAGCATGTCCAATGTCCGTGACCAAAGAGGCTGGGGACAGTTACTTGCTGATAAAAGCTTCCGGTGTTTGCTTTGCAAGTTTATGAATGGAGGAGAGTTAAGAATGTAGTGTGGATATGCAACCCATAAAAATGTTTAGTTTTTTGGGTTATATTTCCATATATCATGTTGGACTATACTAGAAAACGAAGTCAAGTGGATTTTGCAAGTGTTTTGTTTTCCTGCAGTGCCCCCAAAGGAGACATGAAGTATTACACAGTAGTGGCTTCAGTCTGACTAATAAATGAAGGTCAGGAAGAGGAAATAATCCCAATAATAAGAGAAATTCACGATGGGCTATCCTACAAAATAATCACATTAACCAAAAATATGTAAGAGCAGATCAGCCTGGGTTCTCGTTATTCTTCTGATTAGTGATGGTCCCAGGGTGCAACAGTTAACGACTGGTATCAGAGAGAACTCAAGATTCCGGATTCAGTGCTGAACGTAGCATCCAAGTGGTTAGAGGAAAGCGAGGGTCTCCCTTTGATGGTTTGACTTTGCGGTCAAGGTCCTAACAATAGCCACCATTTCTACGATGTACATTGGACTATTAGTATGACACTGACAGGCATGACGCATCTGAACCAAAGAGAGGCGCCAAGCCTGAAGACATGTCGTTTGCAACCCTCCTAGAGGCATCTTGTAGAAAGTGATTCAAAGAACGTAAGAAAGAGAAAATCCGACTGACGAAGAAGCAATCTTCTTTATTCACGTGCGTGCGATAAAACTTCACGTTTAAAATAGTGCCAACATCGATCTGACATTGGGAACTACGCGTTTCGGGGTGTTGCAGCATCCTTAATCATGATGAAAAGTGATCCAAAAGAAAGTGTCAACTTCATTAAGCGCTGCTTCAAAGCCCCAAAGGTTGCGCACACGTTAGATAGAAGGCAACATTAATGGTAGCTTTGTTATCCACAATTCTGATAAAAACCTTAATCTGAGGCTGAAACATTGTGGAGCACGATCAGTCCTTGTGTGTATTATCTGGGGCACCAGAGAGATTAGTATACAAGTAGTCAGTATCTTCTATGGACCAAAATCAAGGTGGAATTGCCCCAGCACCAAAATAAAATTGGTGACCCATCTTTATGCCACAGTTTTAGCCCTCGGTCTTGCTCCTTTTTTATTGGTAATATTTCGGGGTTGTCCATGCACCCCTACCGATCAGCTGTCATTTCCATTGTGACGAAGACTGAAACTAGGAAGAACAGACCATAGGCGAAGAGGATAAGTGTCAAACTGGGAATGGTGGGGAAACCCCGAAGGAGGTGGGGTATTCTTTAGGGAAAAAAATTCCCCTTTAATTGTTCCTCATGGGTGGTCCTTAGATAGAAAATTATCATAAATTATCTTTGTTATGTCTTGCTTGGTACTTTTCAGTCCCATCTTACAGTTCGGATACGACGGGGAGTTTTCAGCACTTTGCATTTACGATATTATGATGCATAAATGTGAGCATTTATCACACCAAACATGATATAAAAAAAAGACACAAGAAGGAAGTTAAATGGGATTTATTACCCTCTCATTTTCCCCCCAATACTTAATATACACTTCATAAGATAAATTAAATAAAGAATCCTGGCAATCAGGGTGTAAACACGTGCACACATATAAATAACAGAAAACATAAGAACGTCCTACATAAAGCTCAGTCACGAGAGGCCCAGACCCCACAATAGTATTGCAGGAGGAATAAAACCCAAGTACCAAAAGTTACCATCATCAGACCGCAGCCGTGGAACCACAAAACCCAAAGACTTCAATATAAGATTGAAATAGGAGAGAAAAAAAAAGGTCGTTTTTTTACCCCTTAAAAACAGCACCACTCTTTTCACGGGAGAACAGCTCAGATCCATTTTGATGGGCAAGAATAGGGCTGTTATTGAGGGGGAAAAAAAAAAAAAAGTTTTCTTCAGTTGAAAATCAATTTTTCCTATAAATATTCTCCTAACACATTTTACACTCATATCTACTGTATAAACATTTTGGAAAGTGGGACATGGTCTGAAAGAATCCAGGGTGAATATTCTTTAAGAGTATCCCAGTTTACAAAAATGATCTCCCACGGTGATAGTTGTTAAATCTGTGTGGGTCCGATGTCGTAGCAGGAGTTATGTCCCTTGTTTTCCTGCAGACTATGCTGAATTTAAAGGGACTCGATCATCATATGGAAATAACGGTACAGCTGCATAGGTGCATCACCCCCAATAAAAACGATACTTTTTTTGTTTAGATCCGAAGCACCAGTCATGAGAAATCCTTCGTTGAAGTCAAGAAAATTGGGCAGGAAGTGCACTTTTGACTACTTCCTGTAAATGCATTGACACGCCCCCTGGATTTGCATACGGCTTCTACACTAGATTTCTCATGACTGGAACATCGGATCTATACAAAAGATATATCGTTTTAATGGGCAGACAAGCACCTACACAGCCGTACCACTACTTCTTTATGCAAAAAAAGTCCTAATCATAGATAAATTATGGAGAACAGCATGACCGGATCCTTCTTTCTGGCGATTGGTGTGATTCTCAGTATAGGCTCACACTAGAGATGAGCAGAAAGATTTTCAGTGTCCCAGGCTGATGTCCATGTCAGCACTCGTGGAAGGCGAAGGCGAGGTTTGTGAACATCTGCCGAAACTTGAATGCCGGCATCCTGGACGCCACCGATGCTTGCTTTAGGCCCGAAGCCACTGGGCCCTTAATGTCATGATAGGGGCCTTGTAAACGCCAGAGATGCCCATTGATTCTCAGCATTCAAGTGTGTGGGACCCTGGTCCAGGTGCAGAGGTATACCGACAGACGCCGGACGAGGGTCCTGCAAATCTATAGACTATGATGGTCTAATATTAATAATAATAGTATTTTTGTAAACTGGAATAACCCCTTTAACACAACATCTGAAGTTCTGATCACAAAAAAATACCCAGAAGACCTTTCAGATTAAAGGGCTTGAACAAGATTGCGGTTTTCTGCAAAAAAAAAAAAAAAAAAACCCCAACAAAAACAGCGCCACCCTTGTCCACAGGCTATGTATAGTATTGCAACTCCGACCCATTTACGTCAAAAAGAGCTGCAATACCAGACTCAATACATCTACAGCCGTGGCGCTGCTTCAAGAAAAAGAGCGGCCATGTGTCTTTTTTCTAAGTCTGAACAATCCCTTTAAAGAAATTCGACTTATGTAATGAATTTGGCAGTAAATCTACAATGTGAACATTCGGTCCTAAAAAGCAGAGCCGAGGCTACGTCTAGACATTGCGGAATTATTTGATGCAAAAGTGCGATAATAATCCCGCCGTGTGTGTACGAAGCCTGAATGGGAGGAAAAAGAATAAAACTTAAATTTTTTCTTTTAATAAATAAATGTTAAAAAAAAAAATGACTTTAAAATATATACATCTCATCTGTAATCAGCTCGTAATATACAACTATACACTCACAGTCACTCAAAACGCCAAACCAATGCCCAGAGAAGGAAAGAACGCCAAAATACCCCAAATAAATGAAATTATTACCCCCCAGCACCGGTAGAGGAGTGTGTGTTACAAAAGTATAGGAAAGTGCCAGTTATCAAGAATTCCTGATAATGCATGGTGCAAATCAAGGCCCGCGGCATCAGTCACCAAAGGGTGTGCACATCTGGACATCTAGGGCACAGACGGTATACACCACCATGTCCGATATGTGTTTCGCCTAAACACAATCTGCAAAACTTGCTGGCTAACTTTGTGAATAGAATACAAACAGTATTATGCTCCAGAGCTGCATTCACAATTCTGTTGGTCATCACTGGAAACAGCTGACAAGTTTTACTTCGTTGAGTGGATTACTAAGGGGGGGGGGGGGGGAAGATATAATTCTGCTTACATGTGGCAAATTATAGTACATACCCATAACGTAGGCAATGAGTAAGCAAAAAAAATACTGGGAAAAAAAAAAAAAAAATCGAGCTAATTGTGCAGAATTGTACGTACAGCTCTGGAGTACAACGGAATAATATACACTAACACAAATGAGCTCTCACACAGAAGTAAGAAATCTGTCTCTATATTACCCCTTGTTGAATCGTTTATGGTCATATAAATTAGTCAATAGAATATTAACCAAACCATAAAGTGATTTCTGGTTGGGCAACTACCTATAGGTGGCACTAGAGAGACAGTTTTCCTCCTTCTGGAGATGAGCTAATTTGCATACCTTTTTCCCAGGGAGCACTGTGTGGCCTGCCTATTTTGCAACCTCCCAACCCTTGTGACATTTTTGCAAGTCATGCGAGAAGCAATATGGAAGGTTAAACTGCTTGGTGAGCGCCACTTCATTCCTCTCCGTTAACGGTTTGCCTGGCCTGTAAGACCTCCTATATCCGCGGGCGGCCTCCATAAAGCGGAGTGTTACCCTTAATAGAAAAAAAAAATAAAAAATAACGTATCGCTGAAGTGACTCAGCTTTGTATGTGGATCTACTCTGAATGTACGCTGTATGTTCCTCTTCTGCTGCTGGGTTAAGTGCCGCTACCTTACATACAGGATCACAGACAGTATATACATACCGCTCCTTATAAATTACAAATCTCACGTACATAATCGCACAAAAAAAAAAAAAAATCAAAAGCTTTATCAGCCTGACATTCTTCCCTCCACACGGCGGTCAGCCGCTCCACCCCTTCCCTCCACGCGGAAGTCAGCTGCTCCCCATCCCTTCCCTCCACGCGGAGGTCAGCCGCTCCCCATGCCTACCCACCACGCGGAGGTCAGTCGCTCCCCATCCCTCCCCACCACGCGGCGGTCAGTCGCTCCCCATCCCTCCCCACCACACGGAGGTCAGTCACTCCCCATCCCTCCCCACCACGCGGAGGTCAGTCGCTCCCCATCCCTCCCCACCACGCGGAAGTCAGTCGCTCCCCATCCCTCCCCACCACGCGGAAGTCAGCCGTTCCCCATCCCTCCCCACCACGCGGAGGTCAGTCGCTCCCCATCCCTCCCCACCACACGGAGGTCAGCCGTTCCCCATCCCTTCCCTCCACGCGGAAGTCAGCCGCTCCCCATCCCTTCCCTCCACGCGGAGGTTAGCTGCTCCCCATCCCTCCCCACCACACGGAGGTCAGTCGCTCCCCATCCCTCCCCACCACGCGGAGGTCAGTCGCTCCCCATCCCTCCCCACCACGCGGAGGTCAGCCGCTCCCCATCCCTTCCCTCCACGCGGAGGTTAGCTGCTCCCCATCCCTCCCCACCACACGGAGGTCAGTCGCTCCCCATCCCTCCCCACCACGCGGAGGTCAGCCGCTCCACCCCTCCCAACAAGTGAAGGTCAGCCGCTCCACCCCTTCCCAACAAGAAGAGGTCAGCAGCTCCCAATCCCTTCCCTCCATGCGGAGGTCAGCCGCTCCCCATCCCTTCCCTCCACAAAGTCAGCTGCTCCACCCCTTTCCAACACGCAGAGGTCAGGCGCTCCACCCCTTCCTAACATGCGGAGGTTCCAGCGCTCCACCCCTTCCCAGCACGCGGAGGTCAGGCGCTCCACCCCTTACCAACATGCGGAGGTCAGGCGCTACACCCCTTCCCAACACATGGAGGTCAGGCGCTCCACCCCTTCACAGCTTCAGTGGTCAGTAACGCTTTTTGAGCTTTCGCCCCACAACATCTATAGCAAATGCAAAAAGGCAGAGGGACAAGACAGCACCTCGGCGGCAGCCCCCTGAATAAAAACATGTAAACAGAAGGTATTCCTATTAAATTAAGAAAAAAAGTTTCTTCTGTACAGTTTTTTTTTTTGTGTTTTTTTCTTCACTTCTATATCCATACCCATCTTGTTTTCTATAGGTCAGCGGTCTTTCGCTGTTGTGAAACCCCTACTTCCCGCATGGTCGGAGTATTAGCCTTGCCACAGCAGGGACAGTGACTGCAGGCTGCTCCTGTAGAAGACGAGGTCCATGTATCCTCAGACGCTGCGTGACATTAGGTAGACGCGTTTCCTGGAGTCTGTGAAAGTCTAGGCCCGCCGTCCGGCTAATGTTGGACAGCGGATAGAAACAGGAGTATAAAAAAGAAGCTGGTGATGCAGATTAACCTCTTGGTAAGAGCCGACATGTCCTTGGGAACAGCGATCTGTGCCAGGTCGTTGGTTATGTGGGAGATTTCATGCGCCACGCACACGAATATAAACGTGCTAATGATGATGTTCAGCATGGGGTTCCCAGGGATGAGGACCAGGATTCCCTTTGTGTCAGCAGCCAGCCAAATGTGATACTGACAGATGAATAACTGGAAGATAAAATATAGAGGTGTTAGATGCAAAGAAAAAAGCACTAATCTAAAAAAAAAAAATTGCAGGAAAGTAAACACCCAAAATATCCCTGATAACCTAGATGAAATATAGTTATTATTAGTGCGGGGCTGGAGGAATGGAGTAAAGTACAGGAAGTAGCTCTTCAGGGGCGTGACAAGCCTTTGGTTATGCTCCGCCCACGCAGACCATGCACTATAAGCCCACAGTTTTTTACTTTTTTATTTTTTAAATTAAAAAAAAGGTTCCAGTATCACATGTCAGAGTGGCAAAGGTTATGTGAACCTTTAAGGTTAGCAGATAACGTGAAATTAGACTCTGGTGTTTTCAGTCAATGGGATTACAATCTGGTGTGATTGGGCAACCAGTTTTATTTAAACAACAGGAATTTATTAAAGTCTGATGCTCACAACACATTTTTATGGAATTGGATCACGGCATGAACAAAGAAGATTCCCGATGGAACTCCGAAGAAGAATGGTTTATGCTCATCATGCTGAAAAAGGTTATAAAGCCAACCTTCAAGAATTTGGAAGCAACAATCCACCGGCAGACAAACTGTGTACAAATGGAGGACACTGAAGACCATTATTACCATCGCCAGCAGCGGTCAACCAACAAAGATCACTCCAACAGCAAGGCATATAAGAGTATGCAAGGCTACAAAGGAACCCAAGGTAGCATCTAAGCAACTTAAGGCCTCTCATAACAGAGATGAAGCTATTTTGGAGGGAGGAATGAGCTAAAATTCCTGCAAATAATCAACAATTACTGAAAACTTTTATATGCAGGTATTGCAGAAGTTCACATACTTTTGCCACTCACAGACATCTATAATGGTTCCGTTTTAATAAAACAGCTTCACACAGGCGACATTTACTTACCTCCAAAGAAATTCTGCCAAACCAGGCAAAGAATGAGCTGTACACAGAGCGGGCATACCCGGGAATGTTCCTTATGAGGACGAAAGCTAAAATCTGCGTAACAAGAAAGAGGGCAGTTCTCAAATTTTTTTTTTAAGCTAGGTGTGACACTTTCAGACCAGCCTCCTTCTCTATGCACAGCCTTCCTGCTTCCTGTACACCCACAGCTAACCTCTACAAGTAAAGCTGCAGTGTAAAGCAAGGAGGAGGAATTTTATTTCCTATTTTTTAGGCCTCAGAGGTGAAGCGCTAACGATCGGTCTGATAGACTTGTGACAAAAAAGGTTGTGTCCACTACCTGCAGACATAATGGAGAACTATCGGTACCTGTACAACAGAAATGGACGGGTGCATCTCGTTGCATTCGGTCTTGTTTTTACAACTGCTGGCCCATATGGAATAGGTCTGGAGAAAGAAGAAGGACAGCGGTTATTAACCCATTAAGGAAGCAGACATTCTTAGTTTTCGCACTTTTGTTTCTTCCACAATTCAATGCTCTTAATTTTTAATGTAGACACAGCCGATTAAGGGTTCTTTGCAGTTTTAGCTTTGAGTGACATTATTCAGTTTACCATACAATGTAGTGGGGGGCGAAAAAAAAAAACAGGAAAAAAAAAAGTGTGTGAAATGTAAAAAAAAAAAAAAAGTTAAAAAATACAATTCTGCCTTTATTTATTTATTTTTTTAGGGGCTTTGCTTTTATGGTGTTCATAGTGCGGTAAAAATGTTTCCTCAGGTCAGTACAATTAGGATTATGTATAGTTTATTTTATATTTCAGTGGAAAAAAACAACAACTTTTTTCTTTAAGAGGTTTATCATATGGGACTTGAACTTTACGCGGCAGTGCAGATTATGGGTCTTTTTTATTATTCTTTGTATTATTTGGGAAAGGGGGTGGCTAGTTAACAGTTTATTTTTTATCAATTAACAAAATGAAAAGTGAATGAAAAAAAGAGAAATGTAAATCACATCGATATTTGGTGACCGCCCGTCACCTTTTTCTAGATACACTTGCAAAAAGTTGTGGATTTTGTAGGATTATAGTCATGTGAGCAATTAACCAATTCTACCAAACAGGTGATAATGATCATCATTTTCATATGTAGCTTGTAACATTCATGAACTGAAACGGAAACAGCCGTGTAGGAGACTTAAAACTGGGTGACGAACAGACAAACTTCTACAAAGGTGAGGTTGTAGAAGACAATATCATGTCATAGGTAACAAGCAGCATGACAAGACTGAGCACAGCAACAAGACACAAGGTAGTTATATTGCATCAGCCAGGTCTCTTCCAAGTAAAAATTTCAAAGCAGGCTGGGATTTCTGTTTGCTGTTTAATCTCTTCTGAAGCAGCAGCAAGAAATGGGCAAAGTTGAAGACATAATACACACTGGACGGCCAAGGAAACTTAGTGCAGCAGATGAAGGACACATCACACCCTCCCTTATCCTCCCTTCTTTCGAGGTTCACTCTGTCCGTATCTACTCTCCCTCTAATCTCCAAATGGCTGTCATATACCGACCACCGAGCTCAGTCACTGCCTTCATTGACCAATTCTCCACCTGGCTTCTTCACTTTCTCACTGCTGACATCCCCACCATCATAATGGGTGACATGAATATCCCTACTGACACCCGCCAGCCAGCAGCCTCCAAGCTGCTGGCCCTTACTTCATCCTTTGGACTTACTCAGTGGTCCTCAACAGCCACCCAACCAGACGGACATACGCTAGACCTCATCTTCACCCGCCTCTGTTCCTTATCTAATCTTACAACCTCATGTCCAAACTTCTGCCACTTCCAACTCAAAAATATTGCCAGAATCCGTCCCTTCCTCAGCCCACAATCTAATAAAACTCTTGTGCACGCCCTCATCATCTCCCTCCTCGATTACTGCAACACCCTCCTCTGTGGCCTCCCTGCTAACTCCCTTGCACCACTCCAGTCTGTCCTCAACTCTGCTGCCCGGCTAATCCACCTCCCTCCTTGCTACTCCCCTGCTTCTCCCCTCTGCAAATCTCTTCACTGGCTCCCAATTCCCCAATGAATCCAGTTCAAACTACTAACACTGATCTACAAAGCCATCCACAACCTGTCCCCTCCCTATATCTCAACTAATTTCCCACCATCTTCCCTCACGTAATCTTCAATCCTCCCAAGACCCCCTAATCTCCTCCACACTTATTCGTTCCTCACACAACCGCCTCCAAGATTTCTCCCGAATATCCCCCATCCTCTGGAATTCCACGCCTCAACACGTCCGATTATCCACCACCCTCGCATCCTTCAGACGGAACCTGAAAACCCATCTCTTCAGGAAAGCCTGCAGCCTGCAATAACATTCTGCCCCCTCACCACCCGAGCTGCCGCCTCACCAACCACCCAAGCTGTCGCCTCACCACCGCCAGATATGCCCCCTCACCACCACCAGAGCTGCCGCCTCACCACCACCAGTGCTGCAGCACCCCCGACCTCCTGTCTCTTCCCCATTATCCCGTAGAATGTAAGTCCGCAAAACACCGGACTACGTACCGGTAATGCTCTTTTATAGAGCCACGACAGCACCCACTTGAGCGAGGGGATCCGCCCCTAGGAACAGGAAACCCTATGGAGAGAATAAAAGGGGCGGTCCCCCTCGCTCCCACAGTTGGGTTTACAGAGATTGCGAGGAACCGCCCACCAGACTTTAGTAGGTCATTCAATATCATCGTTTATAACTAGTTAACTTAAGCATGGCTAACTACAAGAACCAAACACCCTTAACCGTGCTCCTAATAAAAAACCTATAAGGGTGGGAAGTGAAGGGGTGCTGTCGTGGCTCTATAAAAGAGCATTACCGGTACGTAATCCGGTGTTTTCTCTTCGCCACGACAGCACCCACTTGAGAGACTTTCAGAGATAGTCATTTGGGAGGGATCACCGTGTTAAGGACTGATCTACCGAAGGATAAGTCAGATGAGGCAGATAGATCTAATCTATAGTGATTATAGAAGGTAGTAGGCGAAGACCAGGTTGCGGCCTTACATATCTGTTCTAACGGAACCTCCGCTCGTTCAGCCCAGGATGATGCAATCGCCCGGGTGGAATGTGCTCTTACGGTCTCAGGCGGATTCTCCCCTTTGGATGAATAGGCCAGACATATTGCATCTCGAATCCACCGAGATAAAGTACCCTTCGTGATTCCAGCTCCTTTTCTATGACCCTGGAAAGAAACAAAGAGAGCCCTGCTCTTCCTCCAGGCGCTAGTCCTATCCAAATAGGCTAATATGGCTCTCCTCACATCTAATGTGTGGTATTTTTGTTCTTCCTGACTTGTAGGGTTATCATAGAAGGAGGGAAGGAAAATTTCTTGCGATCTGTGAAATTTAGTGCATACTTTGGGTAAGTATGAAGGGTCTGTCTTAAGGACAACTCTATCTGGGAATATAGACATGAAAGGAGGATCTATCGATAGTGCCTGTATGTCACTTACTCTTCTCGCTGATACTAAGGCGACAAGAAGAGCTGTCTTGAGGGAGACATGTTTTATGTGAGCTGAATGTAGAGGCTCAAAAGGGTGATCTGTAAGAGCTTCGAGAACTAAATTAACATCCCAAGGTGGTACATGGGGAATTCGGATTGTCTCTGACCTCTGGCATGCTGCAACAAATCTGGCTACCCAATTATTACCTGCGATATCAAGACCATATAAAGCCCCCAGCGCAGAAATGTGTACTTTTAAGGTACTGACTGCCAGACCTAGATCGCGCCCTTTTTGAAGAAATTCTAAAATTATAGGAATATGAATTTCGTTTGACAGGGCTGTTGGGTAGAGGTTTAGAAATTTTTTCCACACTCTTGCATAGATGGAGGTAGTGGACTTTTTTCTACTTAGTAGAAGAGTGTCAATCACTTTGTTTGAGAACCCTCTCATCTTTAGCAGCTGCCTCTCAAGTTCCAGGCTGTTAACCGTAGACCCTTCACCTGAGGGTGGTTGAAGGGGCCCTGGAAGAGAACATCCCGATCCTCCGGGAGGATCCATGGGTCTGAGATTGACATGGCTCTCAGCCAGGAAAACCATGGCCTCTTGGGCCAGAATGGAGCAATTAGGATCACGTTTGCTCTGTCCTCCCTTATCTTCCTGATCACTGTCGGAAGTAATATCAGCGGGGAAAAGGCATATGCCTTCTTGAATACCCATGGTACTTGTAGGGCGTCGAAGATATCTGGATTGTCAGATCGGAACAATGATGCAAATTTTTTGACTTGCCTGTTTTGTCTTGTCGCAATGAGATCTATCTCGGGAGTGCCCCACTTTTTTATTATCATACAAAAGATACGACGATTTAGAACCCACTCTCCTTGGTGGAGAGTGTGGCGGCTGAGGAAATCTGCTCTCAAATTGTCGATTCCTCTCACATGTAGCGCCGATAGGGACAGGAGGTGTTCCTCTGCCATGGCTAGAATATCGTTGGCTATAGACATGAGTCCTTCCGATCTTGTTCCTCCTTGGTGGTTTATATATGCTACCGCTGTCATGTTGTCTGAGAAGACTCTTGTATGTGTTCCGTGTAACTGCGGAAGAAATTCAGATAAGGCATGATAAACAGCCTTCAGCTCTTTTTTATTAGAAGAATCATCTGATTCTCTAGGAGACCACAGACCTTGTACTATTTGGTTTTCTAAATGTGCTCCCCAACCACTAGGACTGGCGTCAGTGAAAACAGTTTTTGATGGTTTAACCACCCAGGGGACCCCACTGGAAAGATGATTCTGATTTAACCATCAAGTGAGAGATTGTATCACGTCTGTCGTTAAGGAAATACGAGTATCTAATCGGCCATGTAACCATTCTTCCTCATGAAGTATTGTATGCTGCAATTTCCTGCTATGGAATTGGGCCCACGGAACAGCTGGAATACAAGAAGTGAAGGAACCAAGAAGGGACATACCTTCTCTTAGGGAAAATAGGGGGTGGTTAATCACTGATTGTACCTTGTTTATGATTGCTATTTGTTTTGACTCGGGAAGAAAGCACATTTGATTTGTAGAGTCTAGAATAATTCCTAAAAATTTTTGCTCAGTTGTGGGGGACAATTTAGATTTTTCCCAATTCACTAACCACCCCAACCCCTGTAAGGATGAAATTGAATCAGATAAGCGTTGATGACATTGAGAAAGAGTTCCCGACTATCAATAGGTCATCTAAATAGGGTATTATGAGGGTATCTTTTAACCTCAAATATGACATTACCTCTGATATTAGTTTTGTGAAAACTCTAGGGGCTATTGATAGTCCAAAGGGCATTGATGTGTATTGATAATGCCGTATCTGACCTTTGACCATAACTGCCACCCGTAGATATTGTTGATGCTCTCTGAAGATTGGAAGATGATAGTATGCATCTTTAAGGTCAAGAACTGCCATGAAGCAATGGGGAAACAGAAGCTTAATAGTTGACCGGATGGATTCCATTTTAAAAGTTTGGTTCTCTAAGAAGACATTTAGTCTCTTAAGGTTAATTATTGTTCTATATGATCCGTCGGGTTTTGAAATCAAAAATAAAGGGGAATAAAATCCCCTTCCTTTTTGATGAAAAGGGACTTCCACTAATACTCCTTTGGACAGGAGAGTTATTATTTCCTGTTCCAAGGCCTCTTGTTGTGATGGTGAACCTAAGGAAGTCAAACAAAACGAGTCCGGGGGAACTTGAGAAAATCTTAGTTTTAGGCCTGTAGTTATCAGGCTAGTTGCCCATGAATTAGAGGTTATTGCCAGCCATTGTGTGGAGAAGAAGGACAACCTACCACCAACGGGTAGATCTGTCCTAGCGGGGTTTATCCTCAGGTTTGAAAGGGCGTTTTCCGAAGAAGGCTCCTTTCTGCTTAAAGTCCTTGTTATCCCAACGGTTCTGGTTTTTATAGTCCCGTCTTCTGTTGAACATGGGCTTTCGGAATGCTCTCCTATAAGATGGAAGATAAGTGTTATTGGGGAACCCTTTCTTCCTCTCACCCGCTTTGGTACTCAACTGGATGACATTCTTACCAAATAGGTACTCACCCTGACAGGGCAGACCACATAACTTGGATTTTGTTTGTGGATCTCCTTTCCACCCCTTTAGCCACAAGGCGCGGCGAGCCGCGTTGGTTAGACCTGCTGATTTGGCTGATAATCGGATGGAATCCGCCGAAGAATCTGCCAAAAAGGCAGTAGCTCCTCTAATTAACGGAATGGATGACACGAGTTTATTGCGGGAAAGGCCACCTTTTAAGCCTTCTTCCAGATCATTCAACCAAACCATCATGGATCTAGCAGTACATGTGGCCGAGATAGCTGGTTTAAAAGCTCCTGTACAGGATTCCCAAGCTCTTTTTAAAAGGGAGTCTGCTTTCCGATCGAGCGGGTCTTGCAAGGATCCTGAATCTTCAACAGGCAATAAAGATTTCTTAGAAGTGGATGCCACTGCCGCATCTACTTTTGGGGCTTTTACCCATTTGGAGAAATCCTCGTCATTAAATGGATAGCGACGTTTTGAGGAAGACGGCAACCCTCTTTGCCCTTGGCTTTCCCACTCTTTTTTGACTAACTCCTTTATTGATGGAATAATAGGAAAGGAAGGTCTCTTTTTCTCTGACCGGCCAGCAAACATCACATCCTGAGGTGTTTTAAGGGTCTTAGTATCTTCCATACCCATGGTGTTGCGTACAGATCTGACTAAATTGTCAATGCTTTCTGTAGGGAAACATGTATCCTGTTCACCCTCCGAGGATATAACCTCTTGGGAACTGTCCGACTCCTTATCCTCAACCTCAGATGACTGTTCAGATAGAGGAGAGCTGTATTTCTTCCTACTTCCAGGAATTTTATCCGAGTTTCGAAAAGCTCGCAACTCCTCTCTTATCATGCTACGTATATCATCCGACCTTACTGAAGACTCCTCACGTAAGGTGGATTCGATGCAAGACTGGCATAACTTTTTTAAATAGGTATCCGGGAGCGGCTGAGAGCATAAGGCACATTGCTTATGTTTGGATTTCCCTGTTCTTTTAACCTAGGGAATTAGATGAAAGAGGGAGTACAATCAGCTTACAATAGGGTAGACATACACTCACCCCTGAAGCTGTCATAATACTGGCTGGAGAGGAGGAGACGGAGGCACAGATGGAGGAACCGACCGGTCCGATCTTTTCTCCCTGGAGCTCTTGGAGGATGATCTGCGGCTGCTAGTCCGGCTTCCTGGTGTAACAGCGTTAGCTTCAGAAGAAGGCAACGTTGTCTCTTGAGGAGATGCCATGATGGACGCCGGGAATCAACGCCGGCGTCCTTTTGTTATGGGGGCCGCCATCTTCATCCTGCCGCACCCGGAAGTGACCACTACATCCGGGTTGCGGCTCTGCTGTGCGCGCCTGCGCTTCTATCCAGCGATCGCGCAGGCGCCGTCCTCCTCCTCCCTCACCCCGGAAGTTGTGGTAATACTTCCGGGGGAGAAATCACTGGCCCCACGCTGCCTGTGCGCCACCCGAGGCTGGCGTCACAGGATCTTACCCCAGCGGTCCGGCCCGCAGGTCTGCTGGATACTTCTCCGTGAGCCAGGTGCCTCCCCGATCCTGGCCTCACGGTACCTGCCAGCAGAGGGGGGAAGCTGAGACAGGACCCCCGACGCTGCTTCCAGCCCTGGAGCCCTTGCTGTCCCTATTCAGGTAAACCGCGCAAGCGGCATCCAGGCTGGGAATCCTCTTCTCTCCAGGTCTCCCGCAGGAACAGGAAACCAACTGTGGGAGCGAGGGGGACCGCCCCTTTTATTCTCTCCATAGGGTTTCCTGTTCCTAGGGGCGGATCCCCTCTCTCAAGTGGGTGCTGTCGTGGCGAAGAGAAAAACAGGGTCCTCTCCCCTCTGTCATTGTAAACTTGTTTACTGTTAAACATATCTATAACCCTGTATGTAACCCCTCCTCATGTACAGCACCATGGAATTAATGGTGCTATATAAATAAATTATAATAATCATGATTACTGGTCTTCGAAATCAGATGTCCAGCAGTTCCATCAACTCAGGCAGCAACCAGTGAGACCAGCTACACCCATCTACTGTTCCTTGTCAGATCTGCGCATTTTAAGGAATGCAACTGAAAGCTATATACAGAACCATTACTACAGTCCCTTACTATCATTCACATTTTGGATAAAGAAAATTGAGCAACCCACAAGATGCCAGTTTCATATATACTTATATTGGTCCTAGTATATGTGGTAATGTAAGCGACACTCTCTCTGGTTACATAACATGTATTCTGTAGTTGTTTAATGCTGCATCAGTGCCATTTATCTGTTTAACAAGTTGTGTGTCAATTAGATCTTCTCTGGTATTCCAGCATAGTAATTATTGATGTCATTGAGCATTTTGTTAAATGATAATTTATTCTTAATTACAATTCTATTTTTTAAAGCTTCTCACTTGAGAGATATATATTATATGTGTGTGTGTGTGTGTGTGTGTGTGTGTGTGTGTGTGTGTGTGTGTGTGTGTGTGTGTGTGTGTATGTATGTATGTACACTGCTCAAAAAAAAATAAAGGGAACACTAAAATCCCACATCCTAGATATCACAGAATGAAACATTCCAGCTGTAAATCTTTATTCATACCATAGTGGAATGTGTTGAGAACAATAAAACCTAAAAATTATCAACGTAAATCACAACTTATATCCCACGGAGGTCTGGATTTGGAATGATGCTCAAAATCAAAGTGGAAAATTGAGTTACAGGCTGATCCAACTTCAGTGGAAATGCCTCAAGACAAGGAAATGATGCTCAGTAGTGTGTGTGGCCTCCATGTGCCTGTATGACCTCCGTACAACGCCTGGGCATGCTCCTGATGAGGCGGCGGATGGTCTCCTGAGGGATCTCCTCCCAGACCTGGACTAAAGCATCCGCCAACTCCTGGACAGTCTGTGGTGCAACGTGATGTTGGTGGATAGTGCGAGACATGATGACCCAGGTGTGCTCAATGGGATTCAGGTCTGGGGAACGGGCGGGTCAGTCCATTGCTTCAATGCCTTCATCTTGCAGGAACTGCTGACACACACTGAGGATCTCATCTCGGTACCTAATGGCAGTCAGGTTACCTCTGGCGAGCACATGGAGGGCTGTGCGGCCCTCCAAAGAAATGCCACCCCACACCATTACTGACCCATTGCCAAACCGGACATGCTGAAGGATGTTGCAGGCAGCAGATCGCTCTCCACCGCGTCTCCAGACTCTGTCACGTCTGTCACATGTGCTCATTGTGAACCTGCTTTCATCTGTGAAGAGCACAGGACGCCAGTGGCGATTTAGACAATCCTGGTGTTCTGTGGCAAATGCCAAGCATCCTGCACGGTGTTGGGCTGTGAGCACAACCCCCATCTGTGGAGGTCGGGCACTCAGACCATCATCATGGAGTCGGTTTCTAACCGTTTGTGCAGACACATGCACTTTTGTGGTGTGCTGGAGGTCATTTTGCAGGGCTCTGGCAGTGCTCCTCCTGTTCCTCCTTGTAAAGGTTGAGGTAGCGGTCCTGCTGCTGGGTTGTTGCCCTCCTACGGCCCCCTCAACGTCTGCTGGTGTACTGGCCTGTCTCCTGGTAGTGCCTCCAGCCTCTGGACACTACGCTGACAAACACAGAAAACCTTCTTGCAACAGTTCACATTGATGTGCCATCCTGGATGAGCTGCACTACCGGAGCCTCTTGTGTGGGTTGTAGAGTCCGTCTCATGCTACCACGAGTGTGAAAGCACAACCAACATTCAAAAGTGAGCAAAACATCAGCCAGAAAGCATTGGTACTGAGATGTGGTCTGTGGTCCCCACCTGCAGAACCACTCCTTTATTGAGGGTGTCTTGATAATTGCCAATAATTTCCATCTGTTGTCTATTCCATTTGCACAACAGCATGTGAAATTGATTGTCAAGCAGTGTTGACAAACAGAAGTTTGATTTACTTGGAGTTATATCCTGTTGTCTAAGTGTTCCCTTTATTTCTTTGAGCAGTGTATGTGGGCATATTTGTGTGCAACATATATATATATTTTTTTATATTTATTTTTTACATACTATTGGATATCACTTTAGGGGGAAGTGTTTATTCATAACTTTCAGATGTATTTTTATGGCCCTATTGGTTATTATTAGCGATGAGCGAACAAGCTCTAATAAGGTGTAATCCGCTATGATCGGGTGCTGAGTGTCTGCGCTGTGTTCGAATAATACGTTCCCACGGCTGCATGTCTCGTGGCGGTTTGTCAGCCGCAACACATGCAGGGAGTTCCCATTTGTTAGGCAATCCCTGCATGTGTTTGTCAATTATGGATTACAACCAACAGACATTTTGTCCTCAGAAACAGGTTCTCTTTAAATGTTTTTTTTATTTGTCTTGTCTTTGTTACATAATATTTATATGATTTAAATATAGGAAGTGCATCAGATCTTTTGAAAGTGTCTTCCATTTTTTTAAATGCATATGATTTACACGTATTTTGCTTAGCGCCCGATTAAAGGGGTTCTCCAGGCTTTGTGCTCAAGTCTGCAGTCACTCTACATGACTGCAGACTTAGGAGTGCACACGGTCAGGAATCTCTGGTGCCAGGAGAACAATAATGTAATTTGCATACTTGTGGTCATGTGCCAACTAGACGCAATGCAAGTGTATTGAGTGACAGGTCTAGTCGGAATGTGGCCGGAAGCATGCAGATCGCAGATTTGCTGGCACTGTAGACTTAGTTACCTTTATTTGTTTGACATTCCATATTTTTAGATTCCTCACATCCATTCCTGCTCGACATTTCTCATGATCGCTAGCACTGGTAATCCAAGCCAATCATTGTAAAGCCCCCCTCGGTCGTCCTCTCTTGTGCCCACCTGCTCCCCCAGCGTCTGTTGCAGGAAGGTGGAAATAATCCTCTATAGACTGGATAATAATAGGGATTCTTTATGAATCCAGAACCAAGGAGAGCGGATGGTACTGGGGGCAAAATGGATCAAAAGCTCACAGCAGGGACCAAGTAACCTCCCAGTGGGTCCGGTATTCGGAAGAACATTTGCCTTCTGGTTTACTTAGCGCTACTTTCGCATATCGAAGCAAAGCAAAAAGTACTAGACAACCACTAAGTTTCCCAGATGTTCAGTCCAGGTTCTTAAAAAGGAGTTCCCATGATATAAAGTTATGGTATATTGCTCGGATATATTGATAAAATCAGGACTTACCAAAAAAGACACGACTGAGAAGAAGAGCAGCACGTTGGAGACTTTGGTGGAAAACAGAGGTTCCCCTTTTCCTTCGAAAAGCACCTGATATTTCTGTAACGCCAGGTAGATGAACGCAAACAGCATGCCATGGAAAACAGCCTGCAAGACACAACGTACAGAAGAATCAGCCGCCATTGCCACGTTAGCGAGATCTTCTTTTCTGGACTCTTGAAAAGCTGGATATCCACCCCTCCGAGGGATGTGACAGCAGCAATATTAGTGGTCACACATCCAACCCAGAAACTATGGATTACAGATGCAGTGTTTTGATGCTACGATTCTTTGGACAGAAGACAGTGTCATTTTTTTTCTTCATATTCTGCGAGCAATAATCTATTAACCAGTTCAAAATGAGGCAGTTTTCATATTATCATCATTTTTTATTGCCAATATCGTGCAATATTGGTGGGTAAATAGAAGAAATGTGCCCATTTTTCTTTTTTCCTATAACCATAAAAGATCATTTTGTTCCACTTCCGTAACAATTTTTATATAAGTCAGACAAGTTGTTGGTTTTTTCCTCAACAAGATTGCAATTATTTATTTTTTCTTGATTTTGATATATTTATTTCACAAGTTGCGCTGCCTATAAGGTCATAAAAGACTTTTTAGGGGGTGATTTTAACACAAATACTTTTTAATTTTTTTCCCTCATTTTCCCTGTAACTAGTGCTGGTTCGTTAGCCCCAGGTAAAGGTGCAAATTCAGCCGCCTACTGGCTGCATGGTAGAGGGGGATGAGGGTCTCCTAGGACCCTCGTTATATCCTTACACCCATTGATCACATGATCGTTCGGACCGGGGGAGCGAGCGTTGTCAGTCACTCCTATATACTGTGTACACAGCTATTGGGAAGGCAGACACGCTAATAAACCCTCTCTGTCTTCTATGTGCAGTAACATTTTACAGTGTCATTGTAGAATATAATGCTGACGTAACACAGCATTTTGTAAGAAGAAGTTTGTGGGGGTTTCTTTTTAGTTGGATTTTTTTTCCCATTAATGAGATGGACCTTGCAATCCTTTATCTTTCATAATACACTGCACTACTTCTGTATCGCAGTATGTCATGCCTGGTAGTGCAGGGCATCATAGGCCTATATACTTGGCAAACGAGGAGGGTCTCATTAGGAACCAAAGCAGCGCATAGCCCCCTGGTGACTGAATCACAGGGGCAAATCGATGGACTGACAGAAGGACTCTCTCTCTCTTTGGTTTAACCCCCTTAGATGCAATGGTTACTAAAAACCACAGCATCTAAGAGCGGCCCCCGGGACACTCAATGAGTTATGTAAACTTTTCAGGTTAGGGAATGAAACATTATTAGAAAGTGTCAGACCAAAAATAAAATAAGAAATTTTATTTAGCAATGATTAAAAGACAAAAATGTGAATAATATTTAAATATATACAAGACAACAACCCCCTGGAAGAAGCTACGTTGCAAAACGCGCGTCGGGGTTATCCTGTCTCACGGCAAATCCTTCTACCAGCAGGTATGCACACAGCGCTGACACTCTGCTTATGACCTCTCTAATATGGCTCCTATATGGGCATAGTTGAACTCTGACTCTATCTTTTATGCACTGACACTTTACCCTGTACCTATTTGGCAATTTGATAGTCGGCACAGCCCTATACTCATTGGCTACCTTTGCACCCCATATAGGTATAATTACATGGTCTCATATTTAATATAGCCCAGTAGTCTCTAGTAGGCACATTCATCATTACCCGTTACCTGTAGATCCTTATGAGACATTTCCATGTATATATTTTGCTGAGATTTACTTCACTGGTTATGGTTACATCCAATCTGCTGTTATTCATTTTTGTAATCCAGAGCCTGCTGTTGCATGTGCATCTAGTGATCAACTTATTCATTCCCCTTTATACGTGTATATATGGATATACAACATGGATTGCTTTGAGTCCATTCTGCCGTGTCTCCCCTTGTCTTGTATATATTTAAATATTATTCGGATTTTTGTCTTTTAATCATTGCTAAATAAAATTTCTTATATTTTATTTTTGGTCTGTTACTTCCCTTCTTGTTTGGGTATATGTTCTTTTGGAGGTACGCCTTATATATTGATTGGTCTATAATTTTGGGTATATTATTAGAAAGTGGCCTGAACATTTAATATCTCTGCATTGCATTATCCCTCAGTTGTTCCACCGGGAAATGTACCAATAATTTAAGGAGCCACTTTGACAAAACAAAGACTCAGCCTATATCAAGAGGAATAGTGGAGGAAGATGCAGGCACAAAGTCCCAAAACAAGAGACGCTCCAGATGCTCTAAAACAAAGAGGAGACCGCAATCCATAGGAGTGTAGAGAAAATACTTACATATCGGTCTAAACTCCATCGAAACCACCACTCGTAGACTTCACCATTTAACTCAAACAGTTTAGAGATCGGCCAAAGCGAGAAGATCTTCTCGAAGGAGTCCTGGGAGGAAAGAGCAGAACGTCAGAGGGTATTGTGGGGGTAATTGAGCACCAGACCTACACTAGTAATGTGCCATGATGTCCGCCCTGAGTGCGGCTTCCACAGTGGTAGCAATGTATGGCACGGATGTATATGTCAGACATGATGATTATGAAAACATTCAAACTCCTGGGCTTCCCAAAGTCATATAGATACAACACAAATGTCTAATACCGGATGATTACACCACACGGACCCCCATCTAACAGCGAAATGGGGGTCCAACAACCCTATGAGAAAGGGTGTGTAACTGCAGGTCATGAACATATCGCACTGCCACCTTTATAGTCATTCTCTATGGATTCCACGGCTGCCTCGTCCTATTTCCGTCAGTGTTGTCATGGGGACTTTGTATGGATCCAAATCGCCATCTACGCTAAAATATGTTTTCCAGGACTTAGGATGGTTTATCAATATCTACGGTAATTAGCGGGGGTCTGGCATCCCGCACCCCCACTGGATCAGCTGCCGGATCTATGGTCTGCAGAGCCAGAACAGCACAGCGCCATACACCGTGTAATGGCCATTCTCAGGTACCGCAGCTCAGATCCCATCCACTTCAATAGGAGCTGATGTACAAAATTGAGAAATGGCCACGACAGTACACAGTGCTGAACTATTCCACTTCATTCACTGATGACAGTGGATCGGGCTGATGCCAATGATCCTTACGATAGGCGATCAATATCCAGGTCGTGCACCCGTCCCATTAATATCTGATTTACCTCTGTGTAACATCAGTGTATGTGGCGAGCTGCATCCATGCAAGGACACGTGGGATCCCCAGACCAGACAGAAGTAGACTCTGGTCATATTTATTAGGGACTTCAGAAGCTAAAAACCGTGAGGTGTCCCCCCCACACCCGTAATTTACAGGGGAGGTTCACGTAGGGAAGTGCAGCGTACCTGAGCACGAGACAGGACGTAGATACACAGCAGCAGGAATCCGAGCTTCAACACCAGCCCGAAATACCAAATGTTATTAGCTGGAGAAGAGGAAACGCAACATCAATGTGACAGGAGGAACAGATCCAAATTATTACAGAAATTATTAATTATAACACACGTTTGTGAAATGCGTCTGACAGCGACTCATCTCCTGCTCCCCCACGATTCCAGGGAGGTAAAATATATATATTTTTAACCCAAACAAAGGATTTAAAAAGTTGAAAGCGTTAAAGATGACAACAGAATTGACCCAAATAAATAAAGACAAAGCAAAATACACAAAGGTGTAAATTCAGAATAAACCGGCGGTCATTGTTACCATTTGCCTTCTTCTGGGTGATCTGTGGCCATAAAGCCATGGATCCATAAATCACCATGAACCAGAAGGTGACCAAAGGAACGAAGTAGTAGAACTGGTACGGCCGGTCCATGACGATACAGAGGACGACCACCAAGAAGTTCAGGCGGAATAAGACCTGTGATGACAGAAATGAGCAGCATTAATAAAGTAGATTAAATACCAACATTTCATGATGAAAATCCAAGGTTCAATCAATTTTTTTTTAAAGGTCTTTCTCATTTAGGTCTATGGCAAATTTTAGAAATGGTTAAGGTGTAGGTACCTCTACAGCAAAACGTGGGGTCCCCTACCTTCCTGAACTCCCAACAAACTCATTCACAAGACTAACATAAAAGAGAAACCGTTCCACAAGAGTTTTGATGCTCTTCTGTACGTTGGGGAACAAATCCCATCACCAGAGCGTCCCCCAAAAAAACATGAATATTTACTCAAGAGCTATTAATGTAGTTACACTACTCTACAAATCTGCCAAAATCTCCGTACCTGGGCGATGCGGTAGATTCCAAAATCTCCCTTTAACCAGAAATAGGAGAAGTGTCCGTATCCTGTCTGAAATAAATAGGCAGCGACCAGAACCCGTACGTGCATGTACACCGGCAAAAACTAGGAGAGAAGGAAGATTAGTCAGCAGTGGTTACATCAAGAGCGTATATGAGGTTCTGTAGCAGCTGAGGTGCATATTATGAGGGGAGCAGCAGCTGAGGGGTGTTTTGTGAGGTTCTGCAGCAGCTGCCTCTTCTGATACGCAGCAGCTCCCTCTTTTTGAGTTAGGAACCCCTACATGTCAGTCCGTGTTTGGCCCCATCGATGGAGCATTATGCTGTCAGATCAGCAGCGTCTACAGTAGCATGTAAAAGTTATGGCACCCCTGGTCAAAATTACTGTTATTGTGAGTAGTTAAGCAAGTTGAAGATGACATGTTCTCTAAAAGGCCTAAAGTTACAGATGACATTTCCTTTGAAGTTTAGGCAACAATATATATATAGTCCTCTTAGACTTAAAAAATTACAAAAAGGAAAATGTGCAGATGCAAAAAATATAGACACCCAGAATGGTTAGTACACAGTAACACCCCCTTTTGAAAGCAACAGTTTGTAAACGCGTTTGGAGTCTTTCAATTCTTGTTTGAGGGATTTTCATCCATTCTTCCTTGGAGAATTCCTCTAGTCCTGTGAGATTCCTGGGTCGTCTTGCATCCTCTGGTATTTAGAGGCCACAGATTTTCAATGATGTTGAGATCATGGGACTGCGAGGGCCATTGTAAAACCTTCACCTTGCTCCTTTTGAGGTCATCTATTGTGGATTTGGCTGTGTGCTTAGGATTATTATCCATTTGTAGAAGAAATCCTCTTTTCACTTCTGTCCACTTAGGAAGCAACATTGACCATCAATTTCACATGCTGTTGTGCAAATGAAATAGACAACAGATGGAAATTATTGGCAATTATCAAGACACCCTCAATAAAGAAGCGGTTCTGCAGGTGGGGACCACAGACCACATCTCACTACAAATGCTTTTTGGCTGATGTTTTGGTCACTTTTGAATGTTGATTGTGCTTTCACACTCGTGGTAGCATGAGACGGACTCTACAACCCACACAAGTGGCTCAGGTAGTGAAGCTCATCCAGGATGGCACATCAATGCGAGCTGTGGCAAGAAGGTTTGCTGCGTCTGTCAGCGTAGTGTCCAGAGGCTGGAGGTGCTACCAGTAGACAGGCCAGTACACCAGGAGATGTGGAGGAGGCCGTAGGAGGGCAACAACCCAGCAGCAGGGCCGCTGCCTCAGCCTTTGTGCAAGGAGGAACAGGAGGAGCACTGCCAGAGCCCTGCAAAATGACCTCCAGCAGGCCACAAATGTGCATGTATCTGCACAAACCGTTAGAAACCGACTCCATGAGGATGGTCTGAGTGCCCGACCTCCACAGATGGGGGTTGTGCTCACAGCCCAACACCGTGCAGGACGCTTGGCAATTGCCACAGAACATCAGGATTGGCAAATTCACCACTGGCGTCCTGTGCTCTTCACAGATGAAAGCAGGTTCACACTGAGCACATGTGACAGACGTGACAGAGTCTGGAGATGCCGTGGAGAGCGATCTGTTGCCTGCAACATCCTTCAGCATGACCGGCAGTGGGTCAGTAATGGTGTGGGGTGGCATTTCGTTGGAGGATCGCACAGCCCCCCTGTGCTCGCAATAGGTAGCCTGACTGCCATTAGGTACCGAGATGAGATCCTCAGACCCCTTGTGAGACCATATGCTGGTGCAGTTGGCCCTGGATTCCTCCTAATGCAGGACAGTGCCAGACCTCATGTGGCTGGAGTGTGCCGGCAGTTCCTGCAAGATGAAGGAATTGAAGCTATGGACTGGCCCGCCCATTCCCCAGACCCGAATCCGATTGAACACATCTGGGACATCATGTCTCGCTCCATCCACCAACATCACGTTGTACCACAGACTCTCCAGGAGTTGGCGGATGCTTTAGTCCAGGTCTGGGAGGAGATCCCTCAGGAGACCATCCGCCGCCTCATCAGGAGCATGCCCAGGCGTTGTAGGGAGGTCATACAGGCACGTGGAGGCCACACACACTACTGAGCATCATTTCCTTGTCTTGAGGCATTTCCACTGAAGTTGGATCAGCCTGTAACTCAATTTTCCACTTTGATTTTAAGCATCATTCCAACTCCAGACTTCCATGGCATATTAGTTGTGATTTACGTTGGTAATTTTTAGGTTTTATTGATCTCAACACATTCCACTATGTAATAAATAAAGATTTACAGCTGGAATATCTCATTCAGTGATATCTATGATGTGGGATTTGAGTGCTCCCTTTACTTTTTTGAGGAGTGTATTTTTTGTTTGTTTTTTGCCTAAAATACAAAGGAAATGTGTCATCTTTAACTTTAGGCCTTTTAGAGCTCATTTCATCTTCAGCTTCCCTTAATTGTTCATGTTAACAGTAATTTTGACCAGAGGTGTACAAACTTTTACATGCCACTGTATGTATTGCTCATCCTCATATGACACGTTATTTCCAGACTTGTCCGTGCAGATTCTCCTTCCTCCGTGTGTTACACAGGACTTGGACCTGTCACCACAGTGATGATACTCACAGAGCTGGCTCCGGATATATGATAGATTAATATGACGAGCTGCATCCATCCCTTCCACTCATCAGTTTGATCGCGATTCAATAATTTTGTCTGAAATCAAACAAGAAAGAGAATCTTGTTGTCAGCGATGGTATAAGGACCATATAAGCCTTCACTACGGGGCAAATTGACAGATCAACATGTTTGCCCTTCCTGTGATCATATCTGCAAATGCTGCCTCTTGCAACAAGGTAGAAAACTGCCAATTTCTCTCCAAGCAAAACAATCAGACTCTACTCCACCGGCCATGTTGCAGCTGCAGCCAATCACTGCCTGCAGTGCTGTCCAACACATTACTAACAGCCTGCGATTGACTACAGAAGTCTCATGTCGGACTGGACCGAGCAGGAAGTAATTACTGAAAAGCTCTAAGTGATCCAAAGTACAAAGTCCAGAAACTGCGGATAATTCTCTTCACACGATGGTAATAAAAAGAGGTCAGAACAAGCGAGAAACAGCAACGGAAACAAATATCCTCGCTGCAATAACAAAGGTAACTACAGGTGTAATATAACAATGACGTCCCAACATTCCTGCACGTCGCCTACTCCACATACATAAAAGAGCATAGAGTCACTGTGTACATACATTACCGATCCCAAGTTATAGCCTGTATTATACTCCAGAGCTGCACTCACTATTCTGCTGGTGCAGTCACTGTGTACATACATTACATTACTGATCCTGAGTTACATCCTGTATTATACTCCAGAGCTGCACTCACTATTCTGCTGGTGCAGTCACTGTGTACATACATTACATTACTGATCCTGAGTTACATCCTGTATTATACCCCAGAGCTGCACTCACTATTCTGCTGGTGCAGTCACTGTGTGCATACATTACATTACTGATCCTGAGTTACATCCTGTATTATACCCCAGAGCTGCACTCACTATTCTGCTGGTGCAATCACTGTGTACATACATTACATTACTGATCCTGAGTTACATCCTGTATTATACCCCAGAGCTGCATTCACTATTCTGCTGGTGCAGTCACTGTGTACATACATTACATTACTGATCCTAAGTTACATCCTGTATTATACCCCAGAGCTGCACTCACTATTCTGCTGGTGCAGTCACTGTGTACATACATTACATTACTGATCCTGAGTTACATCCTGTATTATACCCCAGAGCTGCACTCACTATTCTGCTGGTGCAGTCACTGTGTACATACATTACATTACTGATCCTGAGTTACCTCCTGTATTATACTCCAGAGCTGCACTCACTATTCTGCTGGTGCAGTCACTGTGTACATACATTACATTACTGATCCTGAGTTACCTCCTGTATTATACTCCAGAGCTGCATTCACTATTCTGCTGGTGCAGTCACTGTGTACATACATTACTGATCCTGAGTTACATCCTGTATTATACTCCAGAGCTGCACTCACTATTCTGCTGGTGCAGTCACTGTGTACATACATTACATTACTGATCCTGAGTCACATCCTGTATTATACCCCAGAGCTGCACTCACTATTCTGTAGGTGCAGTCACTGTGTACATACATTACTGATCCTGAGTTACATCCTGTATTATACTCCAGAGCTGCACTCCTTGTTCTGGTTGTTACATTACAGAGTTCAGACAAGACCACTATGAGGCAGATCTTACCTCCTTTGTGTTTTCATTGTAGAAGACCCCCAGCACCAGGATGTAGATGATGGGTATGAAGAACGAGGAGTGGGTATAGAACTTGTTTTCCTTCATGTACAGGTTGGCGCGGTCACAGAAGTAGAAGTACGTCATGATGAGCCCAAGCTTGGCAAAGGAGAAAAGGGCGACCTCCAGTGTGGAGGCGGCTGGGTTGACGGTGGCCGGCTTCTTCTCCTCCCCGCTCTCTATGTCTGTGCACATCTTGTTCTTCCGGTGTTTGTTCCTCTGGATCACACTGATCGCCAGGTAGGCCCCGATGGATAAAGCAAAGAAACTGGCAGCCAGCTTCTGTATGAGGGTGAGCGGAGGAGTGGGCTGGCAGCAGGAGCCATCGATGGGCTTGAGGATTTTATTGCAGTAGGAATTCATAAGAATCATGGAGCTCTGCAAGAGAGGACGGGATTACATGTAGATATTACTACAGACATGTCCTAACTCCCCCCCCCCGATGGCCACAGGTAGCCCACTGTACCCGAAAAGGCCACAGGATGCGCCCACTGTCCTGCATATGCTCACCAGACACCCACAATCCTGCTGACAGCCATAAAATGCCCACTGTCCCCAAGATAGTGTCAGGGCTCCCACAGTTCTTGGGACTGGCGTCCAAGTGGCCAGCACCCCTTAGCACACCCACAGTCCTGAAGATGGCCCAATGTCTGCAAAGGCGTCCCAGCAAGGCGGCGCCACATCTGCCAAGGCGTCCCCGCAAGGCGGCGCGACGTCTGCCAAGGCGTCCCCGCAAGGCGGCGCCACGTCTGCCAAGGTGTCCCTGCAAGGCAGCGCCACGTCTGCCAAGGTGTCCCTGCAAGGCAGCGCCACGTCTGCCAAGGTGTCCCTGCAAGGCAGCGCCACGTCTGCCAAGGTGTCCCTGCAAGGCGGCGCCACATCGGCCAAGGCATCTCGTAAGTTATCCACAAAATTTCTGGCGCTTACTATCTCTCTGCTGGTCTCTGGGATATGAAGGCCATCCAAAGATTGCTCTATAGTTTCTTCAGAGATGAGCCTGGAGACGCTGAAAATTTTGATTTTTGATCTCGATTGTCTATTGGTGCCATTTAAAATCGCTGCCGCAACTTCGTTGTAAGCATCGACCCGTGCGTTGGTGATCATCCTGCGACTTTCACCTAATAATTGTTCATAGACGGGATCTGAGAATGAGAAGAGGACACGAGGTTTACATGAACGATGAAAACGACAGGTTCATCGGTCTGCAGAGGCAGAATAAAACAATGGCCATGTGGTCAGACCGGCTCCTCACAATACGAGTCTGACAACATGGACGTCGTCTTGTGCCACCTCCGCCTAGACATACAATTTATGGCACCTTGCAAGATCCAGTAGACGTCACCGGTGTCCGCCAACTTCCCCAGAACCGGCTCCAGATCCGTCAGGTTCACCTTGTACTGGGCCAGAGACTCCGCGCTGCCATTGTTCATCTTTATCGACCACTGAGAATAAAGCGGAAACTTTCATTTTCATTTCATTGTGTTCTCACTGGTCACAATCACTATTTACATTGTCTGCCAAGCACAACAAGTTTTCCCATGATTGGCCAAATATTTAAGACAAAAAAAAGGAAAAAAAACAACTATTCTTGGGGTTTGGACAAAAAAGCGATAATACTTGTAGAAGGTAACTCTGTTCCATGGATTAGTCTGATGATAGCACAATTATACTGTTTTTTTTTTTCTTTATTTAACCCCTTAAGGACAGGATGATGTCTCATTTTTGTGTTTTCATTTCTTTTTTTTCTCCCCTTCTTCCCAGAGCCATAACTTTGCATTTTTCCCATCGATATAGCCGTTTGAGTGCTTCCTTTTATAGAGTTGTACTTATGAATGACACTATTCATTTTGACATGTGATGTACAAGGAAGCAGGAAAGAAAAATGATATTTGCCACAAAACAGCAAAAAAAAAATAAAAAATGAAATTCTGCAATTGTTTTTTGGGTTTATTATTTACAGCATTAATTTTAGAAGAATACTGACCCTGGCAATATGATTCTCTGGGTCAGAACCACTACACAGATAACAAATGTGAGGCGTTATCTCTCGTTACGCCGTTTACCGATCGGAATAATTTACCGTATTTATCGGACTATAAGACGCACCTAGGTTTTAGAGGAGGAAAATAGGTGAAAAAAAATTAAAAAGGAGGCAAAAAATGTGGTTAATTCTGTACGAATATCCCCCAGCATACACCCACGGTCCTGTGTCCCCCAATGTGGCGATGGAGAAAATGTGGTTAATTCTGTACGAATATCCCCCATCCAGGTATGCATTGCACCCTCACCTCCATCCCGGCATGCATAGCCCCCCATCAGAAAAAACATTAAAAAAAAATAAAAATAAAAAAACACAACAAACCATTATACTTTCCCTGCGCTCCCTCACAGCATCCTGTTCTTATGCCAGCAGGTGATTTATGCTTGTAAGCAGCACATGGCAGTGGTGTCATACGCTGCTTTATAAGCCGTGGACAGCTACCGGAATACTCACTGCTCTCCACACCCGTGATTATGGGGAGTGGAGAGCAATGAACGTTCATTCTCTTTTGTAGAGGGCGCACGTAAATGTAAGGGTTAATGAGAAAATAAAACCTTCTTTTCTACAGATTAAACACGTATTTAATGAGCCGACGTAAACAGACGGTTTTATTAACAGTTCAGGGTCCTCGGTCTCAGTGCACGTAGTTATAGGATTAGTAGCAGCTTACCGTGGCGGCTCCGGCTACAACAATTTGGGGCTTTGATGCTGGGCTCTGGAAGTAAGAAAATGAACGATGTTAGAAGCAAGAAGACGCTTCCACTCGACATTTACTACAACTTTGTATTTGACGTAGTATTTATCTGGAAACTGCATAAAAATAAAAATAAATTAAAAAAAGTCTACAAACCTCTGTTAAAATGTCATTGCTTTAAAATGAAAAACAAGTTATATATATATCTAAGAACCATCCACATCTAAGACCTTTTTCCACATTTAATATCGCCCATAATCTATATAATTCACTTGAAAAATAAACTAAAACCTTTTCGAATGGGGAAAAAAAAAATAATATATATAATGTGGTTGCATAAATATGCACACCCTCAAATTAAAACTTTGTTGAAGTCCCCTTTGAATTTAAAACGGCGTTCATGCTTTTTGGGTCGGAGTCTATCATCGCGGCACATCTATAATGGGTATCTTTGCTCGCTCCCCCATGCAATGGCTGCACATCTATCAGACTGTGGGGTGCATCTCCTGTGTACAACGCCTTCTTCAGGTCACTCGCAGATTCTCAATGATTTAGATACGAGCTGCTCCAAAACTTTTATCTTCTTCTTAAGTTTCTTGTGCGGATCTTGAGCTATGCTTAGGGTCGTTGTTGAAAGGTGAACTTCATCTTCATCTTTTTTAGCCAAGGCCTGAAGGTTTTGTTGCAATACTGACTGATATTTGTAACTGTTCATAAATCTCTTCACTTTGACTAAAGCCTCATTTCCAGCCCCAAAGCACAGTGCTGCCTTCACCATGCCTTACTGTGGGTATGTTTTTTTTTGGCGACACACACTGTTGGCTTTGCACCTTTTGGAATTTATGGCCAAAGATTTCTACCTTGCTCTTATCAGCCATAACTCATTTTCTCATATTGCTTGATGTAGGTTTTGAAAAACCATAGAGGGACTTGGATGATTTTTCCGTGTGGTTTCTGTCTTGCCACCCTAACCGGACAAATGAATAGTTGTCACATGCAGTACAAAACCAGTGCTTGACAAAAATTCCTGCAGCTCCTTTAATGTTGTTGTACCCGTATTGGCAGCCTACAAGACCAATTTTCTTCTTGTCATCAATTTTTGAGAAGTAATGTCACTGATGTGCCAAATGTAAACCACTCCTTAGTGACATCCTCACAGTTCTCCGTGGTAGATCTAATGCCTTGCAAACTATTTTTTTGTTACCTCCTGACCAATAGCTTTTAACAATCAGATCCCTTTGCTGTGTTGTCAGCTGGTTATGGATCATGGATTTCGCTGTAAAATCCAACTAAAAAAATGTCAGGAAAATCCTCTTAGAACAGTGAAAATTTATATTGGGTTAATCAGAATCGCTGTTAATGATGGCGGCCGTGCACTGACTACTATTTACCATGAATATAAATGTGAATGGCTAATTCTGATGCAACCACATCCACAATTATAAGAGGGCGTTCACACTTATGCAACCACATGATTTCAGTTTGTTTCTAAATGGATTATTACAGATTATGGGTTACATTAAAAGTGGAAAAATTACTTCTTAGTATGATTTTTTTTTACATGACAAAACTTGGCAGTTCTAACAGTATATGCCATGTCTGATAGGTGAGGATCGAGCATTTATCCCTCTCACTGATAGGGAGAGCTCTTTCCCTGAACCCGATATAAAAGCATGGAACAATGCTGCCCCTATACTGTTAAAATCAGTCGGATCAGCAATCAAAATGTGTATACCCCTTTAACGGCATATGTTGGGGGCTCTGTATGCAGCGAGCACAACCTAGTGGTGGCTGATGTGAACTTTTTAAAGAGATATTCCAGTTTCTTGTGGTTTGTACATCAGGTAAATACATAATTTTTGTGAGGTTTTAGAAATTCTGCTTGCGAAATTGTCTTTTACCATTGACTCCGGTCAGCACAGAGGAATGGATCAGTCCTACGTAAGCATCAATAGATTAACTAAACATCGAACTAGTCACGTTACCTGTCCCCCAATTTGTCATATGTCCCCCCACACTATAACAATAGGACTATTGATCACTACTATTGAGTATCTGTACTTGGATACATGGCCGCCCGTCCCCACGTGACGCAAACCCGCTGTTTAAAAAGTTAGTAAAACTTTAATAGAATTGCTCAGGTCGGTGAGACGACGTCAGGGAGGTCCAGGATCTCACAAAAAGTCGTCATTACTTCGCTTTCTAAAAAGGAGACAGAGGAAAGTGTCGGCACGAACCTCGATCAGAGTCTGGAAGCATTGCTTCATAGAACCGTTCACCTCCGGATACCACAGGAAATCCTAGAAGGGAAAAAAAAAATAAAAAAAAAAATCAACATCCGTTTTGTCACAGTTTCATAATCTGTCGCCATAAAAGCCGATTTTCAGAGGGTTAAGCTTTAACCCCTTGGAAGCAGCATTCTCCGTCCACAGGACAGGCCATAAATGTGTGATATATATGCGTCACTCCTCTAAAATCAGGGCCACACTTGCCCATCACCGCTCCATTCATCCTCAATGCACTCAGCAGTCCCATGTAAAAAGAGAGGAGTGGTGACACACATGCTGATTAAGAAGTGATCACTAGTGATGAGCGAGTATGCTCGTTTCACAAGATTTCCGAGCATGCTCGGGTGTTGTCTGAGTACTTTGGGCGTGCTCGGAGATTATGTTTGAGTTGCCGCAGCTGCATGATTTGCGGCTTCTAGACAGCCTGAACACATGCAGGGATTGCCTGTTTGTTAGGGAATCCCCACATGTATTCAGGCTGTCTAGCAGCCGCAAATCATGCAGCTGCGGCAACTCAAACATAATCTCCGAGCACGCCCCAAATACTCTGGAGACCACCCGAGCATGCTCGGAAATATCGAGTAACGAGTACACTCGCTCATCACTAGTGATCACCTATCATTAGGATGGATGATCACTTTTGATTTTGGATTGAGAGCTAGCAGAAAGAGAAACCACTTACCACCCTGATGTTATGGTCGTCGTCCTGGAACGGTATGTTCTCATGCTGTGGAGACAAGATGATCATCCAAGGGTCATAAATCCTAGACTGACAAGGCGTGATGCTGTGTTTTCACCCCTAGCACTTAATTACATTGTCCCTATTCCCTGACAGCAAGAAGAGATCTTAAAAACGGTGAGAACTTGAAACAGCATTAGAAAGTTTCCCACCTACAAGGATTAATGCACTTGGACTCCCCTTTAATTCCGGCTGTACCGGTCACTCCTGAAACCCCACAGACCAGTCAGCCCCAACATCTGACACGCAGATTATACAGCCGACTACACGATTTCCAGGCAGCGGCCGACAGTGCAATATAGTAATTGATGGGGTCTCCGGGACATCAGTCGACATATGCATGAAACAGGACCTAGCGGGACACTTGTCCGTGCTCATGGGGGGCCGAGGACATCGGTGTCAGAAGCAAAGACGTGAGCAGACCCGAAGAGGGAGCACAAAGCGGTCCATGGTGCCGCAGACAAACGGGCAGCCCACGTCCTGCCACAATCCCCACACACACTCACCTTGTTTCCTTGCTCTTTGACATGCGGATTAAGGATCTTTACAAAGGTGAAGAACAGCTGACGGATGCGGGAGTCTCCCACAAACGTGACACGCTGGTTTCTTAGGCAGCTTTTGGCATCACTACAAAAGAAATACAAAAATGGGCGTTTAGAGGAGGAGGAGGAGGTGAGCTCTGACTGGTGGATCCTGACTATTGTGAATATTGCTTCTTGTGTTATCTACTGTATATAGAGTGTTATCAGTCATTGTACAGGAGGAGGAGGTGAGCTGTGACATCACCTATTGTGAATGGTGGGTCCTGTGTTATCTACTGTATATAGAGGTGTTATCAGTCATTGTACAGGAGGAGGAGGTGAGCTGTGATATCACCTATTGTGAATGGTGCATCCTGTGTTATCTACTGTATATAGAGGCATTATCAGTCATTGTACAGGTGGAGGAGGTGAGCTATGACATCACCTATTGTGAATGGTGGATCCTGTGTTATCTACTGTATATAGAGGCATTATCAGTCATTGTACAGGTGGAGGAGGTGAGCTGTGATATCACCTATTGTGAATGATGGATCCTGTGTTATCTACTGTATATAGAGGTGTTATCAGTCATTGTACAGGTGGAGGAGGTGAGCTGTGATATCACCTATTGTGAATGGTGCATCCTGTGTTATCTACTGTATATAGAGGCATTATCAGTCATTGTACAGGTGGAGGAGGTGAACTGTGACATCACCTATTGTGAATGGTGGATCCTGTGTTATCTACTGTATATAGAGGTGTTATCAGTCATTGTACAGGTGGAGGAGGTGAGCTATGACATCAACTATTGTGAATGGTGGATCCTGTGTTATCTACTGTATATAGAGGTGTTATCAGTCATTGTACAGGTGGAGGAGGTGAGCTATGACATCAACTATTGTGAATGGCGGATCCTGTGTTATCTACTGTATATAGAGGTATTATCAGTCATTGTACAGGAGGAGGAGGTGAGCTGTGACATTACCTATTGTGAATGGTGGATCCTGTGTTATCTACTGTATATAGAGGTGTTATCAGTCATTGTACAGGTGGAGGAGGTGAGCTATGACATCAACTATTGTAAATGGTGGATCCTGTGTTATCTACTGTATATAGAGGTATTATCAGTCATTGTACAGGAGGAGGAGGTGAGCTGTGACATCACCTATTGTGAATGGTGGATCCTGTGTTATCTGCTGTATATAGAGGTGTTATCCGCCATTGTACAGAAGGAGGAGGTGAGCTGTGACATCACCTATTGTGAATGGAGAATCCAGTGTTATCTACTGTATAAAGAGGTGTTATCCACCATTGTACAGAAGGAGGAGGTGAGCTGTGACATCACCTATTGTGAATGGAGAATCCAGTGTTATCAGTCATTGTACAGGAGGAGGAGGAGGTGAGCTGTGATATCTCCTATTGAGAATGGTGGATCCTGTCGGTGGGTCAGGTTTCTGCCCCTTTCCATACCTTGGCTTGTATTTGTGCATCATACAGGTATACGGCTGCCATACGTTCTCCCCCAGGAAGCGGCCGCTGGATATGAGGTATCCGCACGTGTCATCTCCTAGTAAGAAGAAACATAAGAGGCTATTAGCCACGTTACATCAGTGATGGCCACACACCCAAGGAGGACAATGCTCTGCGCGGCTACCATCAGGTATACAGCAAAAATGTTCCCATCCTTGCAAAAATAATGCTCCACTAGTCCCTATAATGAATGTGGCCCCCAATTACAACAACCACACGACTAGGTTTCATAGATGGCCGGCAGAGGACATAACCCGGGCGACTCCAGGCTTCTATATACACACTTGACTCTTACAGCTGAATCTACCTGACCACTTTCTTTATGATCAGGCAGAGCATTCACAAAGCGCTCTGCCTGATCACTAAACAAAAACTGTGCAGATGCTCAAAGCGACCGCTCGAATACGTGAGCTGCAAGTTATAAGGCTATGTGCACACTTTGCGGATTAGCCTTAGGAATTTCTGGTGCGGATTCTGCCTCTTCTGGCAGAAAATGTAGCTGCGGATTTGTCGCATATTTTGTGCGGCTCCCCAGCGTTTTTTGTGCATTTTTGCTGCGGATTTTTTGCAGATGTACTGTTTTTTACCCCTGTGGATTTCTATAATGGAATGGGTACAAAAACGCTGCAGATCCGCAAAAAAGAAGTGACATGCTACTTCTTTTAATCCGCAGCGTTTCCGCACCGGATTTTCCACAAAGTGTGCGCAGCATTTTTTTTTCTCATTGATTTACATTGTACTGTAAATCAATTGTGGATCTGCAGCGTTTCTGCACCGCAAAAAACGCTGCGGATCCGCAGAGAATCCACAACGTGTGCACGTACCCTAAATGGTACATAACATTACTCCCATTTTCTGCTGTCAGTGGTGAAAGGAGCTCAGATAAAGACAAAACTCTCCCATCTGAACGAGCTCACCGATGATTCTCAGTTAACTCATTCTACAGCCAGCAATAGAGAACGCAGCACAGAATCTACACACGACAACAAGGGCAAAAAAACTTATGAAATCCTATAGCACAAATGATTTTTAGTAAAAAAAAAAAAAGATATTAAAAGGCATTGTGCACTACAACAAAACATTATCCTACACACGGGGCTCGGGAGATGGGGGTCCTAAATTATCATACATTAAAAATATTATATATATATATATATATATATATATATATATATATATATATATATATATATATATATATATATATATATATATATATATATACACACACATAAATATACACACACATAAATAGATAGATACTGTAGATAGATAGATAGATAGATAGATAGACACTGCCCATTTAGCCAGAAAGGTCTTGATGCTCCCCCTACCAGGGAACAAACTGTTTACCCGGCTGAGAAGAGGACGGGACGGGACTGTTTACCGGGAGAATCGCGTTATCATTACCAGGACAATTTTACACCCAGAAAATTATTGGAGGAAAAATTACAAAATAAAAAATATGAATCTTTGAGGAAAAAAAAAAAAAAGGAGAAAAAGCAAAAGAGCAAAAATGAACAATTGCCCGGTGTTCCCGGGAGGCGCTAGGTTGTGGCTGCACATAGCGGGTCGGGTGTTCGTGCTGCGCTTCCTCCATAACGACCTCAGCAATGAATAACGTCACATTAGAGCCGCTAGTTTAACCCCTTCCTGCTGCGTCCTCTCCCCCGACCCCCTTCACCCAAGCAGCGCCACTGGGGCTTTTTTTTTTTTTTATACTTCCCGCTGAGCCCTTGTTTTCTTGTAGTGTCACTTTACAAAATTGACTGAAAAATGGAGAAAAATAAAATGTGAGGATGGTGTAAAAACAAAAAACAAAAACAAACAAAAAAAAATAAATAAATAAAAACACACACAACCCCGACTCCGCCTTTGCCTTTTTGGGGTTTTGGATTCCGATGTTCATTTTAAAGTAATAAAAATAATATGTAAATACTCGTGTCGTCGTTTCCTGAGACCGGTTACGGCTGTATTTTTCCGGCGATGCGCTCGTGTGACGTCTCGTTTTTTTTTTTTGCGCGGCGCTCTGGCGTTGCCATGGCTACCGGTCTGGGCCGCAGACGAGGTTTCGGTGGCTTTTTATTGCAGTTTTGGGAAAAGTTGCGGCGCCCAAAAGCGTCAAATTTGGAGTTTTCTATTCTCGCAGGTCGGAGATTTTGGAAAGGGTCACATGACCGAGGAAATAAGCGGTTGCCATGACGCCGCATCGTCGACGACCTGCATCCGAATTATTGGCGAAGGTCACATGACGACATTAGACAACTTTATCGACAAAGACGATGGTTAGACGGTGCTGTTAGCGGCCCCCGCTGCGGACATTTATTACACCCCCCCATATATGTCTGTACAGGGGGCTACTGACCGGGCAGGATGCAGGGTTTATTCCCTGTCACAGTATGAGCAGAGCTGTCACCACATGGGGAGGGGGAGCTGTCACGATAGTAGCAGGGGGAGCTGTCACGACACCGCACAAGGTGATAATGATGGAGGAGCAGCACTCACCGTGAGACGAGTATCCCCAGAACACGGCATGGCAGGCGGAGACGAGCAGCGCGGCCCCCAGCGCCAGCAGCTTGGCGTTCCTCACACTGAAGTGCTGGTTGATTTCCCGCTTGCCCAGGTTGTAGGCCAGGGCCGCCATCTTGGCTCCTCCATGACAGCAGCGTGCAATGGAGCCGCCGGCCGCTGGGGGGCAGCAGTAGCGCAGCGGGAAGCAGGACTGGGCGTGGTCTGCCTTGGAGGAAGACGATGTGTGGGCGGGGTCTGCCGCGGGGGCGGGGTCTCCGGAGCGAGTCGGCGGTAGTAGCGGCTCGGTGTCGTCGGGAGTCTCGGTGACGGAGCTGCGTTTTTTCCTGTGGGAATCCGGCGAGTCCGGTCCGGGGCTGCGGCTCTTCATGTGAGCGGAGGAGTCCGAGTCCACGAGAGACATGGAGGCGGGAAAGAGTGACTGCGAGAGACAGAGACAAAACGGAGCGCTATAAGAGACAGCTGACAGATATGACGGAGCGCTATAAGAGACAGCTGACAGATATGACGGAGCGCTATAAGAGACAGCTGACAGATATGACGGAGCGCTATAAGAGACAGCTGACGGATATAACGGAGCGCTATAAGAGACAGCTGACAGATATAACGGAGCGCTATAAGAGACAGCTGACAGATATGACGGAGCGCTATAAGAGACAGCTGACAGATATGACGGAGCGCTATAAGAGACAGCTGACAGATATGACGGAGCGCTATAAGAGACAGCTGACAGATATGACGGAGCGCTATAAGAGACAGCTGACAGATATGACGGAGCGCTATAAGAGACAGCTGACAGATATGACGGAGCGCTATAAGAGACAGCTGACAGATATGACGGAGCGCTATAAGAGACAGCTGACAGATATGACGGAGCGCTATAAGAGACAGCTGACAGATATGACGGAGCGCTATAAGAGACAGCTGACAGATATGACGGAGCGCTATAAGAGACAGCTGACAGATATGACGGAGCGCTATAAGAGACAGCTGACAGATATGACGGAGCGCTATAAGAGACAGCTGACAGATATGACGGAGCGCTATAAGAGACAGCTGACAGATATGACGGAGCGTTTTTTCGGGAAAAAGACGTTTTTGGGACGGTTTGCAGTTAACGCTAGTGTGAAAGTAGCCTAAGGCGTAGGAAATGTGGTGCAGAATTTTCTGCACTATATCTGCATCTCCTGGCAGAATCCGCAGTTTTTGTGCAGATTTTACCACTGCAGATTTCTATTATGGACGGTGCAGAAACGCTGCAGAACTGCACAAAGACGTCACATGCACTTCTTTGAACTCTGCAGCGTTTCTGCGCAGATTTTTCTGCACCATGTGCACAGCTTTTTTTTTTCACATTGATTTACATTGTACTGTAAATCACAGTGCAGCGTTTCTGCTGCACAAAAAACCGCTGCAGATCTGCACTAATTCTGCACTAAATCTGCATCGTGTGCACATACCCTAAGGGCATGTGCACACGATGCGGATTTTGCCGCGGATCCGCAGCGGATTTCCATGCGGTGTACAGTACAATGTAACCCTATGGAAAACAAAATCCGCAGTGCACATGATGCAGAAAAATCCGCGCGGATTCTCTGCGGAAAAAAAGAAGGAGCATATCACTTCTTTCTGCGGATTCCGCAGCGGATTTCAACTTGCACCAATAGGAAAGTGCAGTTGAAAACCCGCAGAGGAATCCGCAGAAGAAACTGCACACAAATCCGCAGTGAAAACCGCAGCGGTTTTGCACTGCGGATTTTCCAAATCCGCGGAGGAAAAATCCGCGGCAAAATCCGTATCGTATGCACATACCCTTAGAGAAACAGCTGTGAGAGACAGGCACCAGCTCGCTCTAGTGCCGGCAGTCCGGTGCCCTCAGTTGTAGTCTCGGTTGTTCTCAGTGTCTGTCTCTGGGGTAGAGGCTGTGGATTGCACTCACTTGTTGACTGTCTATGGTGCACTCTGTGACTGTCCCTCGGTTGCAGTCTGTCGGTTGCACTCTGACTGTCGGTTGCAGTCTGTCAGTTGCACTCTGTGACTGTCCCTCGGTTGCAGTCTGTCGGTTGCGCTCTGTGACTGTCCCTCGGTTGCGCTCAGTGACTGTCCCTCGGTTGCGCTCAGTGACTGTCCCTCGGTTGCGCTCAGTGACTGTCCCTCGGTTGCGCTCTGTGACTGTCCCTCGGTTGCGCTCAGTGACTGTCCCTCGGTTGCGCTCTGTGACTGTCCCTCGGTTGCGCTCTGTGACTGTCCCTCGGTTGCGCTCTGTGACTGTCCCTCGGTTGCACTCTGTGACTGTCGGTTGCGCTCTGTGACTGTCCCTCGGTTGCACTCTGTGACTGTCCTTCTGTGACTCCCTCGGTTGCGCTCAGTGACTGTCCCTCGGTTGCGCTTTCTGACTGTCCCTCGGTTGCAGTCTGTCGGTTGCACTCTGTGACTGTCCTTCGGTTGCGCTTAGTGACTCCCTCGGTTGTGCTCAGTGACTGTCCCTCGGTTGCGCTCAGTGACCCCCTCGGTTGCGCTCAGTGACTGTCCCTCGGTTGCACTCAGTGACTGTCCCTCGGTTGCACTCTGTGACTGTCCTTCTGTGACTCCCTCGGTTGCGCTCAGTGACTCCCTCGGTTGCGCTCTGTGACTGTCCCTCGGTTGCAGTCTGTCGGTTGCACTTTGTGACTGTCCCTCTGTGACTGTCCTTCGGTTGCGCTTAGTGACTGTCCCTCGGTTGCGCTCAGTGACTGTCCCTCGGTTGCGCTCAGTGACTGTCCCTCGGTTGCGCTCAGTGACTGTCCCTCGGTTGCACTCAGTGACTGTCCCTCGGTTGCACTCAGTGCCTGTCCCTCGGTTGCACTCAGTGCCTGTCCCTCGGTTGCACTCAGTGACTGTCCCTCGGTTGCACTCAGTGACTGTCCCTCGGTTGCACTCAGTGACTGTCCCTCGGTTGCACTCAGTGACTGTCCCTCGGTTGCAGTCTGTCGGTTGCGCTCAGTGACTGTCCCTCGGTTGCGCTCAGTGACTGTCCCTCGGTTGCGCTCAGTGACTGTCCCTCGGTTGCGCTCAGTGACTGTCCCTCGGTTGCGCTCAGTGACTGTCCCTCGGTTGCGCTCAGTGACTGTCCCTCGGTTGCGCTCTGTGACTGTCCCTCGGTTGCACTCAGTGCCTGTCCCTCGGTTGCACTCAGTGCCTGTCCCTCGGTTGCACTCAGTGCCTGTCCCTCGGTTGCACTCAGTGACTGTCCCTCGGTTGCACTCAGTGACTGTCCCTCGGTTGCACTCAGTGACTGTCCCTCGGTTGCACTCAGTGACTGTCCCTCGGTTGCACTCAGTGACTGTCCCTCGGTTGCAGTCTGTCGGTTGCGCTCAGTGACTGTCCCTCGGTTGCGCTCAGTGACTGTCCCTCGGTTGCGCTCAGTGACTGTCCCTCGGTTGCGCTCAGTGACTGTCCCTCGGTTGCGCTCAGTGACTGTCCCTCGGTTGCGCTCAGTGACTGTCCCTCGGTTGCGCTCAGTGACTGTCCCTCGGTTGCGCTCAGTGACTGTCCCTCGGTTGCGCTCAGTGACTGTCCCTCGGTTGCTCTCAGTGACTGTCCCTCGGTTGCACTCAGTGACTGTCCCTCGGTTGCACTCAGTGACTGTCCCTCGGTTGCACTCAGTGACTGTCCCTCGGTTGCACTCAGTGACTGTCCCTCGGTTGCACTCAGTGACTGTCCCTCGGTTGCACTCAGTGACTGTCCCTCGGTTGCAGTCTGTCGGTTGCGCTCAGTGACTGTCCCTCGGTTGCGCTCAGTGACTGTCCCTCGGTTGCGCTCAGTGACTGTCCCTCGGTTGCGCTCAGTGACTGTCCCTCGGTTGCGCTCAGTGACTGTCCCTCGGTTGCGCTCTGTGACTGTCCCTCGGTTGCGCTCTGTGACTGTCCCTCGGTTGCGCTCAGTGACTGTCCCTCGGTTGCGCTCAGTGACTGTCCCTCGGTTGCGCTCTGAGACTGTCCCTCGGTTGCGCTCTGCGACTGTCCCTCGGTTGCGCTCTGCGACTGTCCCTCGGTTGCGCTCTGCGACTGTCCCTCGGTTGCGCTCTGCGACTGTCCCTCGGTTGCGCTCTGCGACTGTCCCTCGGTTGCGCTCTGCGACTGTCCCTCGGTTGCGCTCTGCGACTGTCCCTCGGTTGCGCTCAGTGACTGTCCCTCGGTTGCGCTCAGTGACTGTCCCTCGGTTGCAGTCTGTCGGTTGCGCTCTGTGACTGTCCCTCGGTTGCAGTCTGTCGGTTGCGCTCTGTGACTGTCCCTCGGTTGCAGTCTGTCGGTTGCGCTCTGTGACTGTTCCTCGGTTGCAGTCTGTCGGTTGCGCTCTGTGACTGTCCCTCGGTTGCAGTCTGTCGGTTGCGCTCTGTGACTGTCCCTCGGTTGCGCTCTGTGACTGTCCCTCGGTTGCGCTCTGTGACTGTCCCTCGGTTGCGCTCTGTGACTGTCCCTCGGTTGCGCTCAGTGACTGTCCCTCGGTTGCGCTCTGTGACTGTCCCTCGGTTGCGCTCTGTGACTGTCCCTCGGTTGCGCTCAGTGACTGTCCCTCGGTTGCGCTCAGTGACTGTCCCTCGGTTGCGCTCTGTGACTGTCCCTCGGTTGCGCTCTGTGACTGTCCCTCGGTTGCGCTCTGTGACTGTCCCTCGGTTGCGCTCTGTGACTGTCCCTCGGTTGCGCTCTGTGACTGTCCCTCGGTTGCGCTCTGTGACTGTCCCTCGGTTGCGCTCTGTGACTGTCCCTCGGTTGCGCTCTGTGACTGTCCCTCGGTTGCGCTCTGTGACTGTCCCTCGGTTGCGCTCTGTGACTGTCCCTCGGTTGCGCTCTGTGACTGTCCCTCGGTTGCGCTCTGTGACTGTCCCTCGGTTGCGCTCTGTGACTGTCCCTCGGTTGCGCTCTGTGACTGTCCCTCGGTTGCGCTCTGTGACTGTCCCTCGGTTGCGCTCTGTGACTGTCCCTCGGTTGCGCTCTGTGACTGTCCCTCGGTTGCGCTCTGTGACTGTCCCTCGGTTGCGCTCTGTGACTGTCCCTCGGTTGCGCTCTGTGACTGTCCCTCGGTTGCGCTCTGTGACTGTCCCTCGGTTGCGCTCTGTGACTGTCCCTCGGTTGCGCTCTGTGACTGTCCCTCGGTTGCGCTCTGTGACTGTCCCTCGGTTGCGCTCTGTGACTGTCCCTCGGTTGCGCTCTGTGACTGTCCCTCGGTTGCGCTCTGTGACTGTCCCTCGGTTGCGCTCTGTGACTGTCCCTCGGTTGCGCTCTGTGACTGTCCCTCGGTTGCGCTCTGTGACTGTCCCTCGGTTGCGCTCTGTGACTGTCCCTCGGTTGCGCTCTGTGACTGTCCCTCGGTTGCGCTCTGTGACTGTCCCTCGGTTGCGCTCTGTGACTGTCCCTCGGTTGCGCTCTGTGACTGTCCCTCGGTTGCGCTCTGTGACTGTCCCTCGGTTGCGCTCTGTGACTGTCCCTCGGTTGCGCTCTGTGACTGTCCCTCGGTTGCGCTCTGTGACTGTCCCTCGGTTGCGCTCTGTGACTGTCCCTCGGTTGCGCTCTGTGACTGTCCCTCGGTTGCGCTCTGTGACTGTCCCTCGGTTGCGCTCTGTGACTGTCCCTCGGTTGCGCTCTGTGACTGTCCCTCGGTTGCGCTCTGTGACTGTCCCTCGGTTGCGCTCTGTGACTGTCCCTCGGTTGCGCTCTGTGACTGTCCCTCGGTTGCGCTCTGTGACTGTCCCTCGGTTGCGCTCTGTGACTGTCCCTCGGTTGCGCTCTGTGACTGTCCCTCGGTTGCGCTCTGTGACTGTCCCTCGGTTGCGCTCTGTGACTGTCCCTCGGTTGCGCTCTGTGACTGTCCCTCGGTTGCGCTCTGTGACTGTCCCTCGGTTGCGCTCTGTGACTGTCCCTCGGTTGCGCTCTGTGACTGTCCCTCGGTTGCGCTCTGTGACTGTCCCTCGGTTGCGCTCTGTGACTGTCCCTCGGTTGCGCTCTGTGACTGTCCCTCGGTTGCGCTCTGTGACTGTCCCTCGGTTGCGCTCTGTGACTGTCCCTCGGTTGCGCTCTGTGACTGTCCCTCGGTTGCGCTCTGTGACTGTCCCTCGGTTGCGCTCTGTGACTGTCCCTCGGTTGCGCTCTGTGACTGTCCCTCGGTTGCGCTCTGTGACTGTCCCTCGGTTGCGCTCTGTGACTGTCCCTCGGTTGCGCTCTGTGACTGTCCCTCGGTTGCGCTCTGTGACTGTCCCTCGGTTGCGCTCTGTGACTGTCCCTCGGTTGCGCTCTGTGACTGTCCCTCGGTTGCGCTCTGTGACTGTCCCTCGGTTGCGCTCTGTGACTGTCCCTCGGTTGCGCTCTGTGACTGTCCCTCGGTTGCGCTCTGTGACTGTCCTTCTGTGACTCCCTCGGTTGCGCTCTGTGACTGTCCCTCGGTTGCAGTCTGTCGGTTGCACTCTGTGACTGTCCCTCTGTGACTGTCCTTCGGTTGCGCTCAGTGACTGTCCCTCGGTTGCACTCAGTGACTGTCCCTCGGTTGCACTCAGTGACTGTCCCTCGGTTGCACTCAGTGACTGTCCCTCGGTTGCACTCAGTGACTGTCCCTCGGTTGCACTCAGTGACTGTCCCTCGGTTGCACTCAGTGACTGTCCCTCGGTTGCACTCAGTGACTGTCCCTCGGTTGCACTCAGTGACTGTCCCTCGGTTGCACTCAGTGACTGTCCCTCGGTTGCACTCAGTGACTGTCCCTCGGTTGCACTCAGTGACTGTCCCTCGGTTGCACTCAGTGACTGTCCCTCGGTTGCACTCAGTGACTGTCCCTCGGTTGCACTCAGTGACTGTCCCTCGGTTGCACTCAGTGACTGTCCCTCGGTTGCACTCAGTGACTGTCCCTCGGTTGCACTCAGTGACTGTCCCTCGGTTGCACTCAGTGACTGTCCCTCGGTTGCACTCAGTGACTGTCCCTCGGTTGCACTCAGTGACTGTCCCTCGGTTGCACTCAGTGACTGTCCCTCGGTTGCACTCAGTGACTGTCCCTCGGTTGCACTCAGTGACTGTCCCTCGGTTGCACTCAGTGACTGTCCCTCGGTTGCACTCAGTGACTGTCCCTCGGTTGCAGTCTGTCGGTTGCGCTCAGTGACTGTCCCTCGGTTGCGCTCAGTGACTGTCCCTCGGTTGCGCTCAGTGACTGTCCCTCGGTTGCACTCAGTGACTGTCCCTCGGTTGCACTCAGTGACTGTCCCTCGGTTGCAGTCTGTCGGTTGCGCTCAGTGACTGTCCCTCGGTTGCGCTCAGTGACTGTCCCTCGGTTGCGCTCAGTGACTGTCCCTCGGTTGCGCTCAGTGACTGTCCCTCGGTTGCGCTCAGTGACTGTCCCTCGGTTGCGCTCAGTGACTGTCCCTCGGTTGCGCTCAGTGACTGTCCCTCGGTTGCGCTCAGTGACTGTCCCTCGGTTGCGCTCAGTGACTGTCCCTCGGTTGCTCTCAGTGACTGTCCCTCGGTTGCACTCAGTGACTGTCCCTCGGTTGCACTCAGTGACTGTCCCTCGGTTGCACTCAGTGACTGTCCCTCGGTTGCACTCAGTGACTGTCCCTCGGTTGCACTCAGTGACTGTCCCTCGGTTGCAGTCTGTCGGTTGCGCTCAGTGACTGTCCCTCGGTTGCGCTCAGTGACTGTCCCTCGGTTGCGCTCAGTGACTGTCCCTCGGTTGCGCTCAGTGACTGTCCCTCGGTTGCGCTCAGTGACTGTCCCTCGGTTGCACTCAGTGACTGTCCCTCGGTTGCACTCAGTGACTGTCCCTCGGTTGCACTCAGTGACTGTCCCTCGGTTGCAGTCTGTCGGTTGCGCTCAGTGACTGTCCCTCGGTTGCGCTCAGTGACTGTCCCTCGGTTGCGCTCAGTGACTGTCCCTCGGTTGCGCTCAGTGACTGTCCCTCGGTTGCGCTCAGTGACTGTCCCTCGGTTGCGCTCTGTGACTGTCCCTCGGTTGCGCTCTGTGACTGTCCCTCGGTTGCGCTCAGTGACTGTCCCTCGGTTGCGCTCAGTGACTGTCCCTCGGTTGCGCTCAGTGACTGTCCCTCGGTTGCGCTCTGTGACTGTCCCTCGGTTGCGCTCTGTGACTGTCCCTCGGTTGCGCTCTGTGACTGTCCCTCGGTTGCGCTCTGTGACTGTCCCTCGGTTGCGCTCTGTGACTGTCCCTCGGTTGCGCTCTGTGACTGTCCCTCGGTTGCGCTCTGTGACTGTCCCTCGGTTGCGCTCTGTGACTGTCCCTCGGTTGCGCTCTGTGACTGTCCCTCGGTTGCGCTCTGTGACTGTCCCTCGGTTGCGCTCTGTGACTGTCCCTCGGTTGCGCTCTGTGACTGTCCCTCGGTTGCGCTCTGTGACTGTCCCTCGGTTGCGCTCTGTGACTGTCCCTCGGTTGCGCTCTGTGACTGTCCCTCGGTTGCGCTCTGTGACTGTCCCTCGGTTGCGCTCTGTGACTGTCCCTCGGTTGCGCTCTGTGACTGTCCCTCGGTTGCGCTCTGTGACTGTCCCTCGGTTGCGCTCTGTGACTGTCCCTCGGTTGCGCTCTGTGACTGTCCCTCGGTTGCGCTCTGTGACTGTCCCTCGGTTGCGCTCTGTGACTGTCCCTCGGTTGCGCTCTGTGACTGTCCCTCGGTTGCGCTCTGTGACTGTCCCTCGGTTGCGCTCTGTGACTGTCCCTCGGTTGCGCTCTGTGACTGTCCCTCGGTTGCGCTCTGTGACTGTCCCTCGGTTGCGCTCTGTGACTGTCCCTCGGTTGCGCTCTGTGACTGTCCCTCGGTTGCGCTCTGTGACTGTCCCTCGGTTGCGCTCTGTGACTGTCCCTCGGTTGCGCTCTGTGACTGTCCCTCGGTTGCGCTCTGTGACTGTCCCTCGGTTGCGCTCTGTGACTGTCCCTCGGTTGCGCTCTGTGACTGTCCCTCGGTTGCGCTCTGTGACTGTCCCTCGGTTGCGCTCTGTGACTGTCCCTCGGTTGCGCTCTGTGACTGTCCCTCGGTTGCGCTCTGTGACTGTCCCTCGGTTGCGCTCTGTGACTGTCCCTCGGTTGCGCTCTGTGACTGTCCCTCGGTTGCGCTCTGTGACTGTCCCTCGGTTGCGCTCTGTGACTGTCCCTCGGTTGCGCTCTGTGACTGTCCCTCGGTTGCGCTCTGTGACTGTCCCTCGGTTGCGCTCTGTGACTGTCCCTCGGTTGCGCTCTGTGACTGTCCCTCGGTTGCGCTCTGTGACTGTCCCTCGGTTGCGCTCTGTGACTGTCCCTCGGTTGCGCTCTGTGACTGTCCCTCGGTTGCGCTCTGTGACTGTCCCTCGGTTGCGCTCTGTGACTGTCCCTCGGTTGCGCTCTGTGACTGTCCCTCGGTTGCGCTCTGTGACTGTCCCTCGGTTGCGCTCTGTGACTGTCCCTCGGTTGCGCTCTGTGACTGTCCCTCGGTTGCGCTCTGTGACTGTCCCTCGGTTGCGCTCTGTGACTGTCCCTCGGTTGCGCTCTGTGACTGTCCCTCGGTTGCGCTCTGTGACTGTCCCTCGGTTGCGCTCTGTGACTGTCCCTCGGTTGCGCTCTGTGACTGTCCCTCGGTTGCGCTCTGTGACTGTCCCTCGGTTGCGCTCTGTGACTGTCCCTCGGTTGCGCTCTGTGACTGTCCCTCGGTTGCGCTCTGTGACTGTCCCTCGGTTGCGCTCTGTGACTGTCCCTCGGTTGCGCTCTGTGACTGTCCCTCGGTTGCGCTCTGTGACTGTCCCTCGGTTGCGCTCTGTGACTGTCCCTCGGTTGCGCTCTGTGACTGTCCCTCGGTTGCGCTCTGTGACTGTCCTTCTGTGACTCCCTCGGTTGCGCTCAGTGACTGTCCCTCGGTTGCGCTCTGTGACTGTCCCTCGGTTGCAGTCTGTCGGTTGCACTCTGTGACTGTCCCTCTGTGACTGTCCTTCGGTTGCGCTCAGTGACTGTCCCTCGGTTGCGCTCAGTGACTGTCCCTCGGTTGCGCTCAGTGACTGTCCCTCGGTTGCGCTCAGTGACTGTCCCTCGGTTGCGCTCAGTGACTGTCCCTCGGTTGCGCTCAGTGACTGTCCCTCGGTTGCGCTCAGTGACTGTCCCTCGGTTGCGCTCAGTGACTGTCCCTCGGTTGCGCTCAGTGACTGTCCCTCGGTTGCGCTCAGTGACTGTCCCTCGGTTGCGCTCAGTGACTGTCCCTCGGTTGCGCTCAGTGACTGTCCCTCGGTTGCGCTCAGTGACTGTCCCTCGGTTGCGCTCAGTGACTGTCCCTCGGTTGCGCTCAGTGACTGTCCCTCGGTTGCGCTCAGTGACTGTCCCTCGGTTGCACTCAGTGACTGTCCCTCGGTTGCACTCAGTGACTGTCCCTCGGTTGCACTCAGTGACTGTCCCTCGGTTGCACTCAGTGACTGTCCCTCGGTTGCACTCAGTGACTGTCCCTCGGTTGCACTCAGTGACTGTCCCTCGGTTGCACTCAGTGACTGTCCCTCGGTTGCACTCAGTGACTGTCCCTCGGTTGCACTCAGTGACTGTCCCTCGGTTGCACTCAGTGACTGTCCCTCGGTTGCACTCAGTGACTGTCCCTCGGTTGCACTCAGTGACTGTCCCTCGGTTGCACTCAGTGACTGTCCCTCGGTTGCACTCAGTGACTGTCCCTCGGTTGCACTCAGTGACTGTCCCTCGGTTGCAGTCTGTCGGTTGCGCTCAGTGACTGTCCCTCGGTTGCGCTCTGTGACTGTCCCTCGGTTGCGCTCTGTGACTGTCCCTCGGTTGCGCTCTGTGACTGTCCCTCGGTTGCGCTCTGTGACTGTCCCTCGGTTGCGCTCAGTGACTGTCCCTCGGTTGCGCTCTGTGACTGTCCCTCGGTTGCGCTCTGTGACTGTCCCTCGGTTGCGCTCTGTGACTGTCCCTCGGTTGCACTCAGTGACTGTCCCTCGGTTGCACTCAGTGACTGTCCCTCGGTTGCACTCAGTGACTGTCCCTCGGTTGCAGTCTGTCGGTTGCGCTCAGTGACTGTCCCTCGGTTGCGCTCTGTGACTGTCCCTCGGTTGCGCTCTGTGACTGTCCCTCGGTTGCGCTCTGTGACTGTCCCTCGGTTGCGCTCTGTGACTGTCCCTCGGTTGCGCTCAGTGACTGTCCCTCGGTTGCGCTCTGTGACTGTCCCTCGGTTGCGCTCTGTGACTGTCCCACGGTTGCGCTCTGCGACTGTCCCTCGGTTGCGCTCTGCGACTGTCCCTCGGTTGCTCTCTGCGACTGTCCCTCGGTTGCGCTCTGCGACTGTCCCTCGGTTGCGCTCTGCGACTGTCCCTCGGTTGCGCTCTGCGACTGTCCCTCGGTTGCGCTCTGCGACTGTCCCTCGGTTGCGCTCTGCGACTGTCCCTCGGTTGCGCTCTGCGACTGTCCCTCGGTTGCGCTCTGTGACTGTCCCTCGGTTGCGCTCTGTGACTGTTGGTTGCGCTCTGTGACTGTCCCTCGGTTGCACTCTGTTACTGTCCTTCTGTGACTCCCTCGGTTGCGCTCAGTGACTGTCCCTCGGTTGCGCTTTGTGACTGTCCCTCGGTTGCAGTCTGTCGGTTGCACTCTGTGACTGTCCTTCGGTTGCGCTTAGTGACTGTCCCTCGGTTGCGCTCAGTGACTGTCCCTCGGTTGCGCTCAGTGACTGTCCCTCGGTTGCGCTCAGTGACTGTCCCTCGGTTGCGCTCAGTGACTGTCCCTCGGTTGCGCTCAGTGACTGTCCCTCGGTTGCGCTCAGTGACTGTCCCTCGGTTGCGCTCAGTGACTGTCCCTCGGTTGCACTCTGTGACTGTACTTCTGTGACTCCCTCGGTTGCGCTCTGTGACTGTCCCTCGGTTGCAGTCTGTCGGTTGCACTCTGTGACTGTCCCTCTGTGACTGTCCTTCGGTTGCGCTTAGTGACTGTCCCTCGGTTGCGCTCAGTGACTGTCCCTCGGTTGCGCTCAGTGACTGTCCCTCGGTTGCGCTCAGTGACTGTCCCTCGGTTGCGCTCAGTGACTGTCCCTCGGTTGCTCTCAGTGACTGTCCCTCGGTTGCACTCAGTGACTGTCCCTCGGTTGCACTCAGTGACTGTCCCTCGGTTGCACTCAGTGACTGTCCCTCGGTTGCACTCAGTGACTGTCCCTCGGTTGCACTCAGTGACTGTCCCTCGGTTGCACTCAGTGACTGTCCCTTGGTTGCAGTCTGTCGGTTGCGCTCAGTGACTGTCCCTCGGTTGCGCTCAGTGACTGTCCCTCGGTTGCGCTCAGTGACTGTCCCTCGGTTGCGCTCAGTGACTGTCCCTCGGTTGCGCTCAGTGACTGTCCCTCGGTTGCGCTCAGTGACTGTCCCTCGGTTGCGCTCAGTGACTGTCCCTCGGTTGCGCTCAGTGACTGTCCCTCGGTTGCGCTCAGTGACTGTCCCTCGGTTGCGCTCAGTGACTGTCCCTCGGTTGCGCTCAGTGACTGTCCCTCGGTTGCGCTCAGTGACTGTCCCTCGGTTGCGCTCTGTGACTGTCCCTCGGTTGCGCTCTGTGACTGTCCCTCGGTTGCGCTCTGTGACTGTCCCTCGGTTGCGCTCTGTGACTGTCCCTCGGTTGCGCTCTGCGACTGTCCCTCGGTTGCGCTCTGCGACTGTCCCTCGGTTGCGCTCAGAGACTGTCCCTCGGTTGCGCTCTGCGACTGTCCCTCGGTTGCGCTCTGCGACTGTCCCTCGGTTGCGCTCTGCGACTGTCCCTCGGTTGCGCTCTGCGACTGTCCCTCGGTTGCGCTCTGCGACTGTCCCTCGGTTGCGCTCTGCGACTGTCCCTCGGTTGCGCTCTGCGACTGTCCCTCGGTTGCGCTCTGCGACTGTCCCTCGGTTGCGTTCAGTGACTGTCCCTCGGTTGCGCTCAGTGACTGTCCCTCGGTTGCAGTCTGTCGGTTGCGCTCTGTGACTGTCCCTCGGTTGCAGTCTGTCGGTTGCGCTCTGTGACTGTCCCTCGGTTGCAGTCTGTCGGTTGCGCTCTGTGACTGTTCCTCGGTTGCAGTCTGTCGGTTGCGCTCTGTGACTGTCCCTCGGTTGCGCTCTGTGACTGTCCCTCGGTTGCGCTCTGTGACTGTCCCTCGGTTGCGCTCTGTGACTGTCCCTCGGTTGCGCTCTGTGACTGTCCCTCGGTTGCGCTCAGTGACTGTCCCTCGGTTGCGCTCAGTGACTGTCCCTCGGTTGCGCTCAGTGACTGTCCCTCGGTTGCGCTCTGTGACTGTCCCTCGGTTGCGCTCTGTGACTGTCCCTCGGTTGCGCTCTGTGACTGTCCCTCGGTTGCGCTCTGTGACTGTCCCTCGGTTGCGCTCTGTGACTGTCCCTCGGTTGCGCTCTGTGACTGTCCCTCGGTTGCGCTCTGTGACTGTCCCTCGGTTGCGCTCTGTGACTGTCCCTCGGTTGCGCTCTGTGACTGTCCCTCGGTTGCGCTCTGTGACTGTCCCTCGGTTGCGCTCTGTGACTGTCCCTCGGTTGCGCTCTGTGACTGTCCCTCGGTTGCGCTCTGTGACTGTCCCTCGGTTGCGCTCTGTGACTGTCCCTCGGTTGCGCTCTGTGACTGTCCCTCGGTTGCGCTCTGTGACTGTCCCTCGGTTGCGCTCTGTGACTGTCCCTCGGTTGCGCTCTGTGACTGTCCCTCGGTTGCGCTCTGTGACTGTCCCTCGGTTGCGCTCTGTGACTGTCCCTCGGTTGCGCTCTGTGACTGTCCCTCGGTTGCGCTCTGTGACTGTCCCTCGGTTGCGCTCTGTGACTGTCCCTCGGTTGCGCTCTGTGACTGTCCCTCGGTTGCGCTCTGTGACTGTCCCTCGGTTGCGCTCTGTGACTGTCCCTCGGTTGCGCTCTGTGACTGTCCCTCGGTTGCGCTCTGTGACTGTCCCTCGGTTGCGCTCTGTGACTGTCCCTCGGTTGCGCTCTGTGACTGTCCCTCGGTTGCGCTCTGTGACTGTCCCTCGGTTGCGCTCTGTGACTGTCCCTCGGTTGCGCTCTGTGACTGTCCCTCGGTTGCGCTCTGTGACTGTCCCTCGGTTGCGCTCTGTGACTGTCCCTCGGTTGCGCTCTGTGACTGTCCCTCGGTTGCGCTCTGTGACTGTCCCTCGGTTGCGCTCTGTGACTGTCCCTCGGTTGCGCTCTGTGACTGTCCCTCGGTTGCGCTCTGTGACTGTCCCTCGGTTGCGCTCTGTGACTGTCCCTCGGTTGCGCTCTGTGACTGTCCCTCGGTTGCGCTCTGTGACTGTCCCTCGGTTGCGCTCTGTGACTGTCCCTCGGTTGCGCTCTGTGACTGTCCCTCGGTTGCGCTCTGTGACTGTCCCTCGGTTGCGCTCTGTGACTGTCCCTCGGTTGCGCTCTGTGACTGTCCCTCGGTTGCGCTCTGTGACTGTCCCTCGGTTGCGCTCTGTGACTGTCCCTCGGTTGCGCTCTGTGACTGTCCCTCGGTTGCGCTCTGTGACTGTCCCTCGGTTGCGCTCTGTGACTGTCCCTCGGTTGCGCTCTGTGACTGTCCCTCGGTTGCGCTCTGTGACTGTCCCTCGGTTGCGCTCTGTGACTGTCCCTCGGTTGCGCTCTGTGACTGTCCCTCGGTTGCGCTCTGTGACTGTCCCTCGGTTGCGCTCTGTGACTGTCCCTCGGTTGCGCTCTGTGACTGTCCCTCGGTTGCGCTCTGTGACTGTCCCTCGGTTGCGCTCTGTGACTGTCCCTCGGTTGCGCTCTGTGACTGTCCCTCGGTTGCGCTCTGTGACTGTCCCTCGGTTGCGCTCTGTGACTGTCCCTCGGTTGCGCTCTGTGACTGTCCCTCGGTTGCGCTCTGTGACTGTCCCTCGGTTGCGCTCTGTGACTGTCCCTCGGTTGCGCTCTGTGACTGTCCCTCGGTTGCGCTCTGTGACTGTCCCTCGGTTGCGCTCTGTGACTGTCCCTCGGTTGCGCTCTGTGACTGTCCCTCGGTTGCGCTCTGTGACTGTCCCTCGGTTGCGCTCTGTGACTGTCCCTCGGTTGCGCTCTGTGACTGTCCCTCGGTTGCGCTCTGTGACTGTCCCTCGGTTGCGCTCTGTGACTGTCCCTCGGTTGCGCTCTGTGACTGTCCCTCGGTTGCGCTCTGTGACTGTCCCTCGGTTGCGCTCTGTGACTGTCCCTCGGTTGCGCTCTGTGACTGTCCCTCGGTTGCGCTCTGTGACTGTCCCTCGGTTGCGCTCTGTGACTGTCCCTCGGTTGCGCTCTGTGACTGTCCCTCGGTTGCGCTCTGTGACTTGACTGTCCCTCGGTTGCGCTCTGTGACTGTCCCTCGGTTGCGCTCTGTGACTGTCCCTCGGTTGCGCTCTGTGACTGTCCTTCTGTGACTCCCTCGGTTGCGCTCTGTGACTGTCCTTCTGTGACTCCCTCGGTTGCGCTCAGTGACTGTCCCTCGGTTGCGCTCTGTGACTGTCCCTCGGTTGCGCTCAGTGACTGTCCCTCGGTTGCGCTCTGTGACTGTCCCTCGGTTGCGCTCTGTGACTGTCCCTCGGTTGCGCTCTGTGACTGTCCCTCGGTTGCAGTCTGTCGGTTGCACTCAGTGACTGTCCCTCGGTTGCGCTCTGTGACTGTCCCTCGGTTGCGCTCTGTGACTGTCCCTCGGTTGCGCTCTGTGACTGTCCCTCGGTTGCGCTCTGTGACTGTCCCTCGGTTGCAGTCTGTCGGTTGCGCTTTGCGGCTGTCCCTCGGTTGCAGTCTGTCGGTTGCGCTCTGCGGCTGTCCCTCGGTTGCAGTCTGTCGGTTGCGCTCTGTGGCTGTCCCTCGGTTGCAGTCTGTCGGTTGCGCTCTGCGGCTGTCCCTCGGTTGCGCTCTGCGGCTGTCCCTCGGTTGCGCTCTGCGGCTGTCCCTCGGTTGCAGTCTGTCGGTTGCGCTCTGTGACTGTCCCTCGGTTGCAGTCTGTCGGTTGCGCTCTGCGGCTGTCCCTCGGTTGCGCTCTGCGGCTGTCCCTCGGTTGCGCTCTGCGGCTGTCCCTCGGTTGCGCTCTGCGGCTGTCCCTCGGTTGCAGTCTGTCGGTTGCGCTCTGCGGCTGTCCCTCGGTTGCAGTCTGTCAGTTGCACTCAGTGACTGTCCCTCGGTTGCGGTCTGTCTGTTGCATTCTGTGACTGTCCCTCTGTGACTGTCCCCCTTTTGTGGTCTGTCTGTTGCACTCAGTGGTGGTCACTCGGTTGCAGTCTGTCGGTTGCACTCACTTTGTGGTGGCCCCTCGGTTGCACTCAGAATGTGACCGATAATAACAGTGCACGAGTCCCAGCTTGCCTCCAGCAGGTCCTCTAGTCACACCGCAGGCTGCACACTGCTGTCACTGCATCTTGTCACTTCCACCCTGTACACATCGGTGGGATCGGCCCCACACAGGACACCGTCGGGATCAGCTCCGAGTTCTCCCCTCGTCTCTCCCTCTGTTTCGTGTCCTCCCGATATCCGTCCCGGGGCGAGGCTGCAGATCAGCGGGGTCTGTCTGGGTGGCAGTTACGGATTTTGGCCGCTGATCTCTGGAACTTTCTTGTTGTGAGTTCTGCAGAGTTTTTAGGTTTCTTGGCTGTCGGGATTATGAGCCGCCTCCGGTGTGACCCGTTCACAGATGACGGGGTGGAGAATGACGCCCAGAACCTGCTGGGCGAGATCGTCCGCTTCTCACCTGCTGCAGAATAAGACATTGACCTGAGGAATCTGTGATCCCTGCACTCGGTGATAAAGGCCACGGGGCCACCTCTGCACACTTCCTGCTCCCCAGCTGCACTCTCTGTATTATATGCGGCACAAGTCATTTTTAGGATTTTATGACTCATCCATTTGACAGACTATTAAAGTGGCTCTCCAAACAGTACAACGCCCTCCCAGATTAACCATTTAAAGTGGTTGTCACATTATCATAAATGGGTACAATTGCAAAAATGCTTGTAAAAACAAGAATCCATTTGCCTCAAGAAGAACACAGGGATTTTTTAGGCTATGTTCACACCGAGGAAGGGGGCTGCGGGTTCTCCCACGGGTTCTCCCGCAGCGGATTTGATAAATCTGCAGGGCAAACCCGCTGCGGTTATCCCTGCAGATTTATCGCGGTTTGTCCTGCGGGTTCCGCTGCGGGATTTTACTCCTACTATTGATGCCGCATATGCAGCATCAATAGTAATGTTAAAAAAAATAATAAAATCATGATATACTCACCCTCTGACGTCCCGATCTCGGCGCTGCAGGCGGCGGTCCGGTTCCAAAGATGCTGTGCGAGAAGGACCTTCGTGACGTCACGGTCATGTGACCGCGACGTCACCGCAGGTCCTGGTTGCATAGAAAACCTGAGACCAGACGGCCGCGTGCAGCGCTGAGGAGGTCGGGACGTCAGAAGGTGAGTATATCATGATTTTTTATTTTAATTCTTTTTTTTTTTTTACACAAATATGGTTCCCGGGGCCTGGAGGAGAGTCTCCTCTCCTCCACCCCGGGTACCACCCGCACATTATCCGCCTACTTCCCGCATGGTGGACACAGCCCCATGCGGGAAGTAAGCGGTTCAATGTATTCCTATGGGTGCAGAATCGCAGCGATTCTGCACAAAGAAGTGACATGCTGCGGGTTGTAAACCGCTGCGTTCCCGCACGGTTTTTCCCGCAGCATGTGCACAGCGGTTTGCATAGGGTTTACATGTTACTGTAAATGCAATGGAAACTGCAGCTGACCCGCAGCGGCAAAATCGCCGCGGTTCCACTGTAAAAACCGCAAAGTGTGAACATGGCCTAAATATTCTACTTTACTGTTTGTCGCCTACGTTACTGACCACCACTGCAGTCTAGCGGAGGTGGCCAGTTACCTAGACAAGTGCATGCTTGTAAGCGCACTGCCAGATGGCTGGATCCTGACATTTCTGGTCTGCTCCTCCGCTGCCCCTGTCTTCTGGTGCCCTCCTCCGCTGGCCCTGTCCTCCGCTGCCCCTGTCATCATCCGCTGCCTCTGTCCTCTGCTGCCACTGCCCTCCTACGATGCCCCTGTCCTCTGGTGCCCTCCTCTGATGCCCCTGTCCCCCTTTGCTGCCCCTGTCCTCCGCTGCCCTCCATTTCCTCTGCCCTCTGCTGCCACTGCCCTCCTCTGCTGCCACTGCCCTCCAGTGCCCTCTCCCGCTGCCCCTGTCCTCCGGTGCCGTCTCCCGCTGCCCCTGTCCTCCGGTGCCGTCTCCCGCTGCCCCTGTCCTCCGGTGCCGTCTCCCGCTGCCCCTGTCCTCCGGTGCCGTCTCCCGCTGCCCCTGTCCTCCGGTACCGTCTCCCGGTGCCCCTGTCCTCCGGTGCCGTCTCCCGCTGCCCCTGTCCTCCGGTGCCGTCTCCCGCTGCCCCTGTCCTCCGGTGCCCTCTCCCGCTGCCCCTGTCCTCCGGTGCCCTCCTCCATTGCCCCTGTCCTCCAGTGCCCTCTCCTGCTGCCCCTTTCCTTTGGTGCCCTCTCCTGCTGCCCCTGTCCTCCGGTGCCCTCCTCCATTGCCCCTGTCTTCCGGTGCCCTCTCCTGCTGCCCCTGTCCTCCGGTGCCCTCTCCTGCTGCCCCTGTCCTCCGGTGCCCTCTCCCGCTGCCCCTGTTTTCTGGTGCCCTCTCCCGCTGCCCCTGTCCTCCGGTTCCCTCTCCCGCTGCCCCTGTCCTCCGGTGCCCTCCTCCGTTGCCCCTGTCCTCCGATGCCTTCTTCTGCTGCCCCTGTCCTCCGGTGCCCTCTCCCGCTGCCCCTGTTTTCTGGTGCCCTTTCCCGCTGCCCCTGTCCTCCGGTTCCCTCTCCCGCTGCCCCTGTCCTCCGGTGCCCTCCTCCGTTGCCCCTGTCCTCCGATGCCTTCCGCTGCCCCTCTCCTCCGGTGCCCTCTCCCGCTGCCCCTGTCCTCCGGTGCCCTCTCCCGCTGCCCCTCTCCTCCGGTGCCCTCCTCCGTTGCCCCTGTCCTCCGATGCCTTCTTCCGCTGTCCCTGTCCTTCGCTGCTGCAGAGGGAAAGCTGTGTCTTCTAACAGCACCTGAAAGCGCACAGCTTTAACCCAAAAATTAGAATAGCCTCCGATGCCTTCTTCCGCTGCCCCTGTCCTCCGGTGCCCTCTTCCGCTGCCCCTGTCATCCTCCGCTGCCTCTGTCCTCTGCTGCCACTGCCCTCCTACGATGCCCCTGTCCTCTGGTGCCCTCCTCTGATGCCCCTGTCCCTTTTCGCTGCCCCTGTCCTCCGCTGCCCTCCATTTCCTCTGCCCTCTGCTGCCACTGCCCTCCTCTGCTGCCACTGCCCTCCTCTGCTGCCACTGCCCTCCGGTGCCCTCTCCCGCTGCCCCTGTCCTTTGGTGCCGTCTCCCGCTGCCCCTGTCCTCCGGTGCCCTCTCCCGCTGCCCCTGTCCTCCGGTGCCCTCTCCCGCTGCCCCTGTCCTCCGGTGCCCTCCTCCATTGCCCCTGTCCTCCGGTGCCCTCTCCCGCTGCCCCTGTCCTCCGGTGCCCTCTCCCGCTGCCCCTGTCCTTTGGTGCCCTCTCCTGCTGCCCCTGTCCTCCGGTGCCCTCTCCTGCTGCCCCTGTCCTCCGGTGCCCTCTCCCGCTGCCCATGTTTTCTGGTGCCCTTTCCCGCTGCCCCTGTCCTCCGGTTCCCTCTCCCGTTGCCCCTATCCTCCGGTGCCCTCCTCCGTTGCCCCTGTCCTCCGATGCCTTCTTCCGCTGCCCCTCTCCTCCGGTGCCCTCCTCCGTTGCCCCTGTCCTCCGGTGCCCTCTCCCGCTGCCCCTGTCCTCCGGTGCCCTCCTCCATTGCCCCTGTCCTCCGTGCCCTCTCCCGCTGCCCCTGTCCTCCGGTGCCCTCCTCCATTGCCCCTGTCCTCCGTGCCCTCCTCCGTTGCCCCTGTCCTCCGATGCCTTCTTCCGCTGCCCCTGTCCTCCGGTGCCCTCTCCCGCTGCCCCTGTTTTCTGGTGCCCTTTCCCGCTGCCCCTGTCCTCCGGTTCCCTCTCCCGCTGCCCCTGTCCTCCGGTGCCCTCCTCCGTTGCCCCTGTCCTCCGATGCCTTCTTCCGCTGCCCCTGTCCTCCGGTGCCCTCTCCCGCTGCCCCTGTTTTCTGGTGCCCTTTCCCGCTGCCCCTGTCCTCCGGTTCCCTCTCCCGCTGCCCCTGTCCTCCGGTGCCCTCCTCCGTTGCCCCTGTCCTCCGATGCCTTCTTCCGCTGCCCCTGTCCTCCGGTGCCCTCTCCCGCTGCCCCTCTCCTCCGGTGCCCTCCTCCGTTGCCCCTGTCCTCCGATGCCGCCTTCCGCTGTCCCTGTCCTTCGCTGCTGCAGAGGGAAAGCTGTGTCTTCTAACAGCACCTGAAAGCGCACTGCTTTAACCCAAAAATTAGAATAGCCATTTATGGATGCGGATAATTTTCCTTTCTGCAATTTTAGTTTGTTTTTTCTCCTCTTCTTCCAAGAGTCAGAACTTTTTTTTTTTTTTTTAACCTTTCCATATACGCAGTCAGATGAGGACTTGTTTTCTTGCTGGACAAGTTGTAGTTTTGAGCGACACCATTTATTTTACCATACATTGTATCGAAAAGCAGGAAAAAATCCAAGTATGGAAAAGTGGTGAAAGAAAAAAACACAATTCCTCCATTGTATTTTTTTTTTGCCTTTCATTGTGCATTAAAAATCACTGGACAACATGATTGAAGGGAACCTGTCAGCAGGATTGTGCACAGTAACCTACAGTGTAAGGTCGGCGCCGTTATACTGATCACACTGATACCTGGTGATGAAATCCGTCTTATGGTTGTCGTTTAATTTTTATTTTCAGTTAATGAGATTCTCGTCGTGCTGCGGGGCGGCCTGTGTAGAACAGGCAGTAAGTAAACGAGAGAACCCAGGTTTGCCACCAGGAACTTCAGGGTCTTATACTAGCAAAATTTTAGGACCCCCTTAAGACGTCAACTCCACCCCTCGAACCTTCCATATTCCCACCACCTATGGTGAATAGTGGAGCCTGTGCCATCTTCAGCATGCCAATGTCTCTCCTAGTCCTAGCTTTAATAATATCAGATGAGTGCAGCAAACTGATCTGTACAGACCAAGAAGGGGCGTCAATTATTAAATGTACGAAAACTCCATGATTTTATGTACATTTTTTTTATATAGATACTGAAATATAAAATTAAAAACATCAGCCAAAACTCTGACTGAATTGCCATAATTTTCTTTTTTTTTTTGCCTAACACAAATCAAGCCCTTACACAACTCCATAGAAAGAAAAAGTTATGGATCTTGAGGCGCCAGGTTTAAAAAAAAAAAAGCAAACTATTGCTGTACTTATTTTTGAAAAGTGGAACAAAGTAGGGTAAAGTAAAAAAAAAAAAAATGATTTATGACCGTAATCGTACTGACCCAGAGAATAAAGTAACATTGCAAAATTTGGTATTGCTGTTTTCCCCACCCCACCCCCCCTCAGAAAAAGTTAATTAATCTGTAACTTGTTTGTACCCCAAAATAGTGGCATCAAAAACTACAACTTGGTAAAAAAAAGTTATAGATATAAAGGAAAATTACCACACAAAAAAATACTCGACAGCCTCCTGAACTAACTGTAGCGGCTGGTCAGATGTCGTGCGGCTGCTTCATTCACTTCAGTGGAAGTTCCAGCTATTTCCCAAACTCCCAGTCAAATGAATCCAGGGGTTGCAGGCATGTCTAATCAGCCGCTCCGTTCATTTGAGGGGGCAATTAGACTTTCGGGACCCCTGTTCTCGGGATCAGTGGGAGTTCTACTTCTGGAACCCCCTACTGATCACAAGAACAAGGACCCCGTTAATCTGATTGCCCCTTGAAATGACCAGAGCAGCTGATTGGGCATGCATGCAGCCAGGCGCGGGCTGGCCCAGGTGGCAGAAATGCATATGCCCCCCGGGCCGGTGTCTAAGCAGCTGCACAGGGCCGCTGGAGGACTGGCAGTGACTAATACATAGCGCACCTGTAGTGCGCGATGGTGTCATCACGCCAGCAGCCCTGACATGCAGGCTGCAGGGGTATGTGATGAGCAAGCTCCTATGCGCCACTGCCACTCTGAGGGAGAGAGCCAGCAGCCAAGATGAAAGGTCAGCATACCGGCATACCGGCCTGTGTGTGCACGGAGCTCCGGCTTCTCCTGCTCTTATCTGCTATCCCGGCAGAGAAGGAGAGATGGGGGAAGTGCCGGGACAGTGCAGAGCTGTGAGCAGGAGAAACTGAAGAGCTGCACATGGACATCAGCCACCCCTGCACCACAGAGGAGAGTGTCTGTGTGTGTGTATGAGGAGAGTGTGTGTGTGTGTGAGCTGCGTGCGTGTGTGTGTGAGCTGCGTGCGTGCGTGTGTGTGTGAGCTGCGTGCGTGCGTGTGTGAGCTGCGTGCGTGTGTGTGTGAGCTGCGTGCGTGCGTGTGTGTGTGAGCTGCGTGCGTGTGTGAGAGCTGCGTGCATGTGTGCGTGTGAGCTGCGTGCATGTGTGTGAGCTGCGTGCGTGTGTGTGAGCTGCGTGCGTGTGTGTGTGAGCTGCGTGCGTGTGTGTGAGCTGCGTGCGTGCGTGTGTGTGAGCTGCGTGCGTGCGTGTGTGTGAGCTGCGTGCGTGTGTGTGCTGCGTGCATCTGTGAGCTGCATGTGTGTCATTATACAGTGGGGCCGTGCGTGTGCGTGTCATTATACAGTGGGGCCGTGCGTGTGCCTGTCATTATATAGTGGGGCCGTGCGTGTGCCTGTCATTATACAATGGGTGTGTGTGTGTGTGTGTGTGTGTGTCATTATACAGTGGGGCCGTGCATGTGCCTGTCATTATACAGTGGGGCCGTGCGTGTGCCTGTCATTATACAGTGGGGCTGTGCGTGTGCCTGTCATTATACAGAGGGGGGCTGTGTGAGAGTGTGTGTGTCATTATACAGTGGGGCCGTGCGTGTGTGTGTCATTATACAGTGGGGCCGTGCGTGTGTCTGTCATTATACAGTGGGGCTGTGTGTGTGCCTGTCATTATACAGTGGGGCTGTGCTTGTGCCTGTCATTATACAGTGGGGCTGTGTGTGTGTGTGTCATTATACAGTGGGGCCGTGCGTGTGCCTGTCATTATATAGTGGGGCTGTGCGTGTGCCTGTCATTATACAGAGGGGGGCTGTGTGAGAGTGTGTGTGTCATTATACAGTGGGGCCGTGCGTGTGTGTGTCATTATACAGTGGGGCCGTGCGTGTGCCTGTCATTATACAGTGGGGCTGTGCTTGTGCCTGTCATTATACAGTGGGGCTGTGCTTGTGCCTGTCATTATACAGTGGGGCTGTGCGTGTGTGTCATTATACAGTGGGGCTGTCTGTCATTATACAGTGTAGCTGTGTGTGTGTGTCATTATACAGTGGGGCTGTGCGTGCGTGTGTGTGTCATACAGTGGGGCTGTGTGTGTCATTATACAGTGGGGCTGTGCATGTATGTGTCATTATACAGTGGGGCTGTGCATGTGTGTGTGTGCCATTGGTGCATTCACTCTGTCATTCTTTGGACTGCAGACTTGTGCTTCTCACATTGCTGGCAGTGCTGTGGTCATTTGGCGGGTGTGTGGCTGTAAGTTTGTGATTTGCATACATGCGGTCACATGCCGACCAGACTTGCATGGCCTAATGCAACTGTATTGAACAAGGCCCAAAACAGTCTAGTCGAAATGTGGCTGGGAATATATATATCGCATGCTTGCAGTCACAAGACCACCTGTTGCCGGCACCAGAGAATCTTCATAGCGCATGATATGAGGATTCACACATAGTGTCTGTAGACATGTAGCATAAGATCCGACAACCCCTTTAAGGATGAGCCGCTACTCATGGGCCACTGCTGTGTGCTTGCCCCCCAGGCTAAAATTTGCCAGTCAGCCACTGCATGCAGCCACTTGATTGTAAGGGCCGGCTCACATGGCAGAACTTTGGTGCGGTCTGTAGTATGTTATATATTGTTATAATGATTTCAACACTCCAATTAATACGTATGATAGAGATATTGATTGGTTTTATTATATAATATACAGTATATCTAATATATAAAGCTGAATGTGTATGTGTGTGTGTGTGTATGTCCGGGATTGGCATCTGCACCGTCGCAGCTACAGCCACAAAATTTTGCACAGTCACACATCTGGACCCCGAGAGCGTCATAGGCTACGTTGTGAGGCGAAATTTTAACCCCGCGCGTTCCAATTCACCAAACAATTTTGCCCCTATCTACATAATGGGGAAAAAGTGAAAGGAAAAGTGTTGGAGGCGTCGCAGCTACAGCTACAAAATTTTGCACAGTCACACGTCAGGACCCCGAGAGCGTCATAGGCTATGTTGTGAGGTGAAATTTTAACCTAGTGCTTTCCAATTCACCAAACAATTTTGCCCCTATCTACATAATGGGGAAAAGTGAAAGGAAAAGTGTTGGAGGCAAATTGACAGCTGCCAGATGTGAACAAGGGGGACTTAAAGAATGAGAGCGATGGCGCCAAAGAGTATATACCGTACAGTTGCTAAGGTGGGGCCCCGACATGGGGTACTCACCACACACGGGGATATGAAAACACACAAAATGCACCACACACTACCAGATGCTTGAACACATATTACCCTCAGCACACATTTCACCACACATACACCAACCTCGCCACATAAAAGTCGAAACACAAAAGTCGCCGCTCAAAACTCGCCATGCGCAAAACTCACCACATGCAAAAACTAGGCTCACGCAAAACTCGCCACAAGTGCAAAACTCACCTCATGGAAAACTCACCACACGCAAAACTTGCACACACGCAAAAATTGCCATATGCACAAAAGTTGCAACACATGCAAAAGTTGCCTCACACAAAACTTGCACATACTCAAAAGGCACCACACATAAAACTCGCCACGCGCAAAACTTGCTGCACACAACTTGCTGCACTAACCTGTCACATGCAACTCGCCACACAAAAAGTCGCTACATGCATGTCGCCACACGCAACTCAACACACACAACTTGACAAACGAAACTCGCCCTAAAACACACACATGTCTGGTATTATCCTTCAAAAATAAAAATCTGATTAATAAGCAGACAAACTACAAGAGCAACAAATGTACCATATAGGAAATACGGCAGCTGTCAGTCACATGACCTGTCTATTATGTGTATGTGTGAGCTAATATATACTGCCAGGGGGAGGGCTTCCTGTTGGCTGGGGTTTTATCAGGCAGCCAATTTAGCTTACAAATACTGAGGTAAAAATACTGAGTAAACAACGTGTGAACGAGGTCTAATACAGGAGGAGATGACACACAGGTATATACTATATAGAGGAAGATATGACATACAGGTACATACTATATACAGGAGGAGATGACATACAGGTATATACTATATAGAGGAGGAGATGACATACAGGTATATACTATATACAGGAGGAGATGACACACAGATATATACTATATACAGGGGAGAAGACACACAGGTATATACTATATACAGGAGGAGATGACATACAGGTATATACTATATATAGAAGGAGATGACATACAGGTATATACTATATATAGGAGGAGATGACATACAGGTGTATACTATATACAGGGGAGATGACACAGCAGGTATATACTATATACAGGGGAGATGACATACAGGTATATACTATATACAGGAGATGACATACAGGTGTATACTATATATAAGGGAGATGACAAACATGTATATACTGAGGTGAAAATGAGAGGTGTGAGGTGAAAATGAAAAGGTGTGAGTGCAAAATGAGAGGAGTGAGGGAAAATAGTGGAGTGATTGGAAAATGACAGATGTGAGGTCGAAATGACAAGTGTTAGGGGGGGAATGAGAGGAGTGAGGGAGAAAATGAGAGATGTGAGGGGGAAAATGAAAGATGTGATTGGGAAAATGAGAGGCGTGATGGGAAAATAAGAGAAGTGAGGTGCTATAACTAACCACAGATATTTACTATGCCCAGGCAACGCCGGGCTCTTCAGCTAGTATATATATATATATATATATATATATATATATATAATGTACTTTCAATGGAGTCCACGGAAGGTTACATGTCAATTGTCCAGAATGTAAATGACCCAGTAATTTACACTTATCTTCAAAGATAAGAACCAAGGGAATATCATGTAAATGCTAATTAGACAGATACTTGTTAAGGTACCTTCACACATAACGATTTCGTTAACGATATCGTTGCAACATCACGCTTTTTGTGACGTAGCAACGATCCCGCTAACGATCTCGTTATGTGTGACAGCGACCAACGATCAGGCCCCTGCTGGGAGATCGTTGGTCGCTGGGGAATGATCAGGACCTTTTTTTGGTCGCTGATCACCCGCTGTCATCGCTGGATCGGCGTGTGTGACGCCGATCCAGCGATGTGTTCACTTGTAACCAGGGTAAATATATTTACCCTGGTTACCATTGTAAAAGTAAAAAAAAAAACCAGTACATACTCACATTCCGATGTCTGTCACGTCCCCCGCTGTCAGCTTCCCTGCACTGACTGTCAGCGCCGGCCGTAAAGCAGAGCACAGCGGTGATGTCACCGCTGTGCTCTGCTTTACGGCCGGCGCTGACACAGTCAGTGCGGGACATCGGAATGTGAGCATGTACTGTTTTTTTTTTTTGTTTTTTTTTTTTACTTTTACAGTGGTAACCAGGGTAAATATCGGGTTACTAAGCGCGGCCCTGCACTTAGTAACCCGATGTTTACCCTGGTTACCTGGGGACTTCGGCATCGTTGAAGACAGTTTCAAAGATGCCGAAGTTGTTCCCCTGATCGTTGGTCGCTGCAGAGAGCTGTCTGTGTGACAGCTCCCCAGCGACCACACAACGACTTACCAACGATCACGGCCAGGTCGTATCGCTGGTCGTGATCGTTGTTAGTCGTTTAGTGTAACGGTACCTTTAAGCCCCGAGGGATGCCGGGTGGTGTTCTTATCTATTTGGCCTGAAGGCTTCAGTACGAATGCCATGATATAGATCAAAAGCTTTCAGATAAGATTCAGTGGTTAGTTTTAACATATAAATGGAAATATTGCCTGAGACAGAGAACAAATTGGAAGAGAGAGAGGACACAGAGCCCAGGCTGATTGACTCCTATGTAATATATGACTTTATTGTTTGCTATTTTGAGTGACTGTTTATATTTATTATCTTTTATTAATTCATTTTAGTTTATTCAATTTTCCTGTGAGTATTTATTCATCACAATTCTTTGAACTGTAACAAAACAAGTGGTGTCAGAAAGTGGGAATTATGTCTTGGCTAAAAACGTTTGCAAAATTGAATAAGTTTGTTAAGAATAGGAAAGCAATTGAGAGTGTTAGATCCTTGCCGGAATGGATGTTGTCAGGACCGTGTACCCCAATGGCGCAGGAATGTAATAAATATATGGAGGGACAGCATTTAGCAAATCCCCAGGATGTGGCTGCAAAATTTGATCTCTCAAGGTATAATGCAAAGGAGCAAAAAAACAGCAGCGGCCGTTGGATGGGTCTGTGTCCAGGCACTGCAAAGTTTGCAGGAGGAGATTGATCACTTGCGTTTAGCGCTGCATACAGCTATAGCGCAAAGGATCAGCTTGCAATCAGCTTTGAAAGATCAAGTGAAACAGCATGAAAAAATGCAAAAGAGTTTGGAAGAATATGTGATAAAAAATATGAATAAGAATAAGCGCAGGAGGAGACAGCAGCCAGTGTCAGATAGTCATACTGCACATGTTAGAACCATGATTGCACATGAGAAATGGTCAGATTTGTTAGAATGTGATGACTTAGAAAATTAGGTAGAATTGCATGCCAGACTTAAGGCCCCTTCACATTAAGCGACGCTGCAGCGATACAGACAACGATCCGGATCGCTGCAGCGTCGCTGTTTGGTCGCTGGAGAGCTGTCACACAGACCGCTCTCCAGCGACCAACGATGCCGGTAACCAGGGTAAACATCGGGTAACTAAGCGCAGGGCCGCGCTTAGTAACCCGATGTTTACCCTGGTTACCATCCTAAAAGTAAAAAAAACAAACACTACATACTTACCTAACGCTGTCTGTCCCCGGCGCTCTGCTTCTCTGCACTCCTCCTGTACTGTCTGTGTGAGCACAGCGGCCGGAAAGCAGAGCGGTGACGTCACCGCTCTGCTTTCCAGCTGACCGACGCTCACAGCCAGTGCAGGAGGAGTGCAGAGCACAGCGCCGGGGGACAGACAGCGTTCGGTAAGTATGTACTGTTTGTTTTTTTACTTTTAGGATGGTAACCAGGGTAAACATCGGGTTACTAAGCGCGGCCCTGCGCTTAGTTACCCGATGTTTACCCTGGTTACCAGTGAAGACATCGCTGGATCGGTGTCACACACGCCGATCCAGCGATGTCCACGGGAGATCCAGCGACGAAATAAAGTTCTGGACTTTGTTCAGCGACCAACGATCTCCCAGCAGGGGCCTGATCGTTGGTCGCTGTCACACATAACGATTTCATTAACGATATCGTTGCTACGTCACAAAATGCAACGATATCGTTAACAATATCGTTATGTGTGAAGGTACCTTTATTGTAAAAACAAAGACCAGGAGAGAAGTCACTAAATGTAGGCGAGATAGGATGGATGCAGGAGATGCAGCTGTTGGCGCAGAATCCGCCATTACAGAGAAAACTAGAAATTATACAGCAGGGGAGCTAACAGAATTAGCCACCAGGTACAGACAGCAAGCAGGAAAGAATTTATTAACATGGATTCTCAGGTTATGGGATTTCGGAGCCGATACGATAATCCTGAACCGTTTTGAGGGCATAGGAATTGCTAGTATTTGTATTGATCCCATGGTGCGTTTAAAAACGAGACGTGCAAGGGACACTGCAGAGAATTTTTCACTATTGCATTTGGTGAGGGATTCTGTGGCACAAATATATGATTCTCCTATTGAATTAATGCCACAAACACGATGGGACTCTCTTGCAGATGCAGTTCAGAGACTGAGAGAAATCGCATGTATAGGTGGTATAACTCGCAATTCTTTGCCAGATATGAGTGATCACTTTGCTGTTGTTGAGGATTGGAATGGGCCAGATGCTGCAGTGATGACAGTAATGATGAAAAATAAATTCATAGAAGGTGCCCCAGTTGCTTACAAATCCCAATTATTTACTATGTTCAGTGCGCTCATGGGAAACTCCACTAATGTATATACAGCATGCAGTTTAATTTCTCATTTATCTGCTCTAGAGAAAGCAAAAGTGTCAAGAAATTACACAGTAGACAGAGTAGATCTAGAGAGAAGGAAAGGTGATAATTCCCAAGTTTGAAAAAGCGGAAAGGAGCTGTTTTGTGACCTGATAGCTAGTGATGTACCATTTCAGGACATAGATGGCATTTCTACATGTGACTTGTTCAGAAGATGGCAAGGTTTGAGCAGAAAAGGCACATTGAAAATCGCCAGGCCCAGGAGGGTGGCGACAAATGAAATAGGAGGTTGGAAGGATAGAGGTGGGACACCTGATAACAAAGTCCCTACGGCACCCGTCCCTTTGACTCCTCTAATACCATGCCTGTATTCCCTCATGGACTAATTAGATAAAAGTTGTGGAACATTCCATGAGAATTGTGATTGAACAGTTTTGCCATATTTTTTGTGATATCTAATGATGTTTGTTTTTGTTTTAATAGTTTGATGCGAAGAAAAAATCCTGTGAGCATTTATTCATCACAATTCTTTGAACCATAACAAAAAATGCAGAAAGGTCCTTTCTCGAATGGGAGGCATCAAGGAAGTGTCCGCCAAAGAAATTCAGCAGAACGTGTCCACGCCAAAGTTCTGCTTGAAGATCTGCTATGTGAATTAGGTTACTATAATATCCCCTTTAAAACAAGCAACTGTTCCTTATTGCAGGCAGGAAGCAGTCAGTAGGGCTGAACTTAGAAGTTTACAGGCAGGCTATAGAGTTGAACTTAGTAATTTTCAGGCAGGCAGTAGTCTGTAGGGTTGAACTTAGTAGTTTTCAGGCAGCAGTCTGTAGGGTTGAACTTAGTAGTTTGCAGGCAGGCATCAGACAGATGGACTCCAACTTCACACTGCACAAGCTGTCAGTGCAGAGAAGAGTAGCGGGTGGGTGGGCAAATGGGAGGTCAGATGGGGTAATGGGAGATCGGATGGGTAGGTCACTTTCAGGCCCTAAACTCCTGCATATAATGTGCCATAAGGGCCTGGGGCGCCCTGACAGCTTAGGCCTCTTTCACACTTCCGTTGTGCATTGCACGTCACAATGCGTCGTTTTATGAAAAAAAAAAAACGCATCCTGCAAATTTGGCTGCAGGATGCGTTTTTTTCCCCATAGACTTGTATAAGCTGCGTATGGCGACGCATGGCCACACGTTTCGTCCGTCGCGCACTTGGATCCTGCGCAATTTGACGGCACGTCGTCTGGAAAAAACGTTCAATGAAATGTTTTTTTTGTCAGCATTGGAAAAACGTGCAACGACGCATCCTGCGGCATACGCCGTTTGCTATAATGGCAGCCTATGGACGCAGGATGCGTCGTTGCCTGTGAAAAGCAGGAATCCTCATTCGACGGATCCGTCAAAACACTGGATTTGTGGGATCCGTTTTTTCCTGACATCCGTTGATTCGTCACAACAACACATTGTGACGGCCGCCGAACGACGGAAGTGTGAAAGAAGCCTTAAGAACAGAGGGCGGCGGGCAGCGTCGTCTGACGTCACTGATGTCGTTTGGGGCCGGTCCCCTCTGCTGTGACAATACAAAGTAGCTGCGGCTGTGAGTGACTGGGCCCCCGGGGATTAATAAAGTAATTAGCCCGGGCCCCAGCGTGCCACGCAGTCTACCAGGCCGTTTATGCAGTGGTCCAGTGCAGGCTGCGCAGCGTGTCTCGCCCAGTCCGATCCCCCCACTTTGCTTCTGCTCATACACCAGTAATGCCTGGACTGCACCCACCATTAGGCAGAGTCTGGATAAGGATTTCAGACAGCCTGTGCACAGGTCAGACTGAGCTGCAATACGAGAAGCATCCTGCAGAAGAGAGTGGCGCTGTTTCTAGTCATATGTAGCAAGCAGGACAATGAGCAGTGATAAGGAATTAATGAGGAATAAAATTAAACTATCAAAGGTTCAATATTTGGGAGTCTTAAGAAGAAGAGAGGTCATCGACGTTGTTCTTGTTCAATGGGTTCTTCATACCACGTCTTGTTTTTGGAATGTTTGGGAGACCTCACGATCTGGACTCATCCACAAGCCACTTACCGGGCGAGTGACGTGTCACCGTGGCCCAGAACCAAAGATTTAGAATATTATTATAAGTAATTTACATTTTTCTCCACCCAAGGTAAAATTAAACCTTGTAGGTCACTTAGATATCATCATCACATCATATTCGGAAGCTGCAATTATTAATAATGGCTGCAAATACAAAAGATGAAATGCAGAGAGCGTTTAACCCTTACATTCCAAAATTAGCAAAGGTTGTGCCCCATTCAGACCAGCCCCCCGCGATCAGTAAGGTTACCATTATCTTATTGACAGGGAATGATTTGTCACATCAGACCTCAAGTTCATCATTAGTGATTTATTGAAATCATTTTCCTTTTTTTGTTTTGCGTTTTTACGCTGATGTTTTTCAAACTGGCACATGCACTTCACAAATTTCGGCGCAAAATCAAAAATTCTTTTTATTTTTGCCTTTTTAGCAGCAAAAGTAGCAAATCCTTTAAGAAGTTGCAGAAATGAACCTAACTGAACGCTCCTCCAGAGCAGGGACTGCGGCAAAAGAAAATGCAATATTTGGTAAAAGTCACATTTCATGAATCTGGATGAGACAAAAAATGGATGGAGTTCTAAGTTTTAATGTTTGTCAAGTATTTTATGATCTATTTCATGAAGGTGCGCACACGGTCAGCAGTATGGTCTGTTTCCATCTTGTTGCATTCCATGAATGTGTCTAAAACATCTGGATTAGGGAAGTTGTCTAGGAAAAAAAGACTTAAAAAGAAAGACTACGTAAGAAAGTGGCACAAAGCGTACAGAGGGTAAAAGGCAAATTACTGCAGAACGCGGTTCCCATTGCAGTTCACAGGTTAATTCTTCTTGGCATTTTTAAAAGCACATTTTTATGCGGAATTCACCCGAAAAAGGCGTCAGGACGACTTCACGCAGTCGGTGACACATTGTGGCTCGGGATATGTCGGCAGTCGTCTGGACACACCGTGATTTACCGGTAATGTTGTGTTTTGCATGAATTTCCGACATTCGGGATATCGGCTGTTGTTCTGGTAAATAGTTGATTGGTGGGGTGTCTGACCCCCACTGATCTGATATTGATGACCGATCCTGAAAAAAGCATCATCATCATCATCAATCTCATAGTCTCAGACAATCCCCCCAAAAATAAGTTGCTAAAGATAAACATTCGGAACAAAAAAAATGCATTTTATTTTATTTTTGATGCTGAGATTAAAAAATGTGTGATGGCAGAAGCAAGCACTGTTTTCTTAGCCTTAAAGGGTGCGTCCACCGCTGCTGCTCTTACACTTAATGCACATGTAAATCATGGATTTTCACAGAAATTCGTAGCAAATTCTGGAGGGAAAATCACAAGCTGAGCCTACAAGTCCCTTTGGCTGGTCACCGTCACTGTTAGTGAGTAATCTGATGGCGCGTGCTCCACACCTATACATGGGAGTGGGGTAGTATACTCTGATGACACGATGGCGGAGCTTTTTTTAGATCGTCTAGTTAATTATTAGCCGCTTTTATAGTTCTGGAAACATGTTCTGTGACAATGACCTGGATGCCGCCGAGCTGCAGGATTGTAGATGTTTTATTGTTCTGGATGGCATATTACTATGGGCTGTTGTCTTCATTTAAAGAGAAAGCTCCTAATGCTCTAATGAGACAGGAGGTGGATTTCAGACTCCCGTAGATACCTATAGGCAATGTAGGATGATGGAATCACTGTAACTTTGATGCAATGTTGCAGAACAGCCAACACTAAAGATATAGGCCATAGATTTTAAATAACTCATTTGTATTCCATAAATCAATAGTACATGTGAAGATAAGATATTACAAAGGTTCTCAATTCACAGGTAAAATGTGTCTTTAGAGAATACAGACTTTCCCATTACTAAGGAGATGACAGTTGGTGCTTATAAAGTTCTATGTAGAACTGTAACTGTTATTTCAAGACAGCTTGCAGCAGAATGTCTGTGTCTTCCTCTAGATCTTTCTTAAAATGTCTGTGTCTTCCTCCACCTCCTCCTTAGAATCTGTCTTGCTCCTCCCTAGAATATAACACAATTGCAGCGAACATGTTACATGTACAGAGTCCAATTAGGCTCTTATCAAACCACTATTGCTATATATTCATTAGAGTACAAGCATGCATGGACCATAAGGGACCAACTGCAAAATGCATATGCCAAAACTAAAAACCACCTGAACAGTCATGGAGTCCCATAAAAATGTCAAACTTTATTGAATGTAGGTAAAAGCTAAAGAATTACAGGTACAATGTTAAAACCCCTGAGGAAGGAGCTGGCTGCTACGAAACGCGTGTCGGGGTGGGCTGCTGGCCCTCCACTCCTGTACCTATTGGGTATGTTATTATGATACTCTGCTGCTGGTATATTGTTGAGTTATTTGCCATATAATATGTTTGATATATGTCACTGCAGTATTTATTATTATTATTATTTATTTATATAGCACCATTGATTCCATGGTGCTTTATATGTATTTATCACTATATTATGCCGGGGTGGCTGGTCAACTATAGCCCTGTTGTTGTTCCTGTGTGACCGTTGTGAACATTCTATTTCTCTTTCACTTTTACCATTGTACCTGTAATTCTTTAGCTTTTATCTACATAAAATAAAGTTTGAAATTTTTATGGGACTCCATGACTGTTCAGGTGTTTTTTTGGTTTTGTCCTCCCTAGAATGTCTGTGTCTTCCTCTAGCTCCTCCCTAGAATTCCTGTGTTTTCCTCTAGCTCCTCCCTAGAATTGCTGTGTCTGCCTCTAGCTCCTCCCTAGAATGCCTGTCTCCCTCTAGCTCCTCCTCCCTAGAATGCCTGTATCTGCCTCTAGCTCCTCCCTAGAATGCCTGTCTCCTTCTAGCTCCTCCTCCCTAGAATGCCTGTATCTGCCTCTAGCTCCTCCCTAGAATGCCTGTCTCCTTCTAGCTCCTCCTCCCTAGAATGCCTGTATCTGCCTCTAGTTCCTCCCTAGAATGCCTGTCTCCTTCTAGCTCCTCCTCCCTAGAATGCCTGTATCTGCCTCTAGCTCCTCCCTAGAATGCCTGTCTCCTAGCTCCTCCTCCCTAGAATGCCTGTGTCTGCCTCTAGCTCCTCCCTAGAATTGCTGTGTCTGCCTCTAGCTCCTCCCTAGAATGCCTGTCTCCTTCTAGCTCCTCCTCCCTAGAATGCCTGTATCTGCCTCTAGCTCCTCCCTAGAATGCCTGTCTCCTTCTAGCTCCTCCTCCCTAGAATGCCTGTATCTGCATCTAGCTCCTCCCTAGAATGCCTGTCTCCTTCTAGCTCCTCCTCCCTAGAATGCCTGTGTCTGCCTCTAGCTCCTCCCTAGAAGCGGTGGCGCAGTGGTTAGCACTACAGCCTTGCAGCGCTGGGGTCCTGGGTTCTAATCCCACCCAGGACAACATCTGCAAAGAGTTTGTATGTTCTCTCCGTGTTTGCATGGGTTTCCTCCGGGCACTCCGGTTTCCTCCCACATTCCAAAGACATACTGATAGGAATTCTAGATTGTGAGCCAATCGGGGACAGTGATGATAATGTGTGCAAACTGTAAAGCGCTGCGGAATATGTTAGCGCTATATAAAAATAAAGATTATTATTATTAATGCCTGTCTCCTTCTAGCTCATCCTCCCTAGAATGCCTGTATCTGCCTCTAGCTCCTCCCTAGAATGCCTGTCTCCTTCTAGCTCCTCCCTAGAATGCCTGTGTCTGTCTCTAGCTCCTCTCTAGAATGCCTGTCTGCTTCTAGCTCCTCCTCCCTAGAATGCCTGTCTGCCTCTAGCTCCTCCCTAGAATGCCTGTCTGCTTCTAGCTCCTCCTCCCTAGAATGCCTGTCTGCCTCTAGCTCCTCCCTAGAATGCCTGTCTGCTTCTAGCTCCTCCTCCCTAGAATGCCTGTGTCTGCCTCTGGCTTCTCCCTAGAATGTCTTTAGCTCCTCCCTGGAATGACTCTGTCTAGCTCCTCCCTAGAATGCCTGTGTCTACCTGTAGCTCCTCCCTAATATGGCTGTGTCTGCCTCTGGCTCCTCCCTTCTCTCGTCGCTCATGACTCAATACTGTTTTAATCCATTGTCTCCCGTCGTATCGTTTGCAGCTTATGCAGAATACAACCAGCTGTCGAGATCAGTTTTTCATCAGCTTCCACGCTTTGCATAGGCAGCGACCTAGAAGACAAAGCTCACTTGATTATACTGAGGTTTGTCATTTCAGTTACTGCCTATGCAGAGCGCAGCCAGCAGCTGATGACCTTTTTACCTTGCCTGCTGCTCTCTGCATAACCTACACCAAACAGGCAGTCATTTCACCGCGCTTCATGGCGTTGAGGAGTAAGGAGTCTTGTGTGTTCACTTTTGGTCCAGAATCTCAATTGTATCCTAATGTCTCGGTGACAATGAAGTTTTGCAGCGAGCAGGAACAGAATAAATATTTGTTGAGTCACCGAGATCTGTGTTCTTAAGAAAAGCAAATAAAGTAACGTAATGTTTTCTGAAAAGTTTTGTGTCAAGTTCTAGAACTACAAAACTTAAAAAATGTCTGTACTTACTTTCTGTACCCTTCGTCCTTTTTCACACAGTATTCAAGATCTCTGCTTGCTGCCATTCACTAGGGATCTTCACTGCTTCATTGACCGATTCGAGTACCGAGCATCCGAGCAGTTTATTGCTCTCTCATCACTAATGGTTTTATATATTAGGAGGACACCAAACTGCAGACGCCGTGTATGGAAAAATTAAGTACGCCCCATGAATCAGTAGCTTGCTAAAAATACTTTAGGCAGCGTTAATTCGCAGTAATTGTTTTTTTTGTACGATTTTAATCAGTCTCTCACATCGTTCTAAAGGGATTTTGGCAGAATATTTTTCAGGTGTGATTTTCACATTGCCCACCACACCTGTTACTTGCCACAAGTGAGTTTGAACGAGCATCACTTGCTTGAAACAAAGCTGTTCACCCACAATTTTGGAAAGGTGCCAACAATTCTGGCCGGCATATATTTGTTTAGTTTTTTTTTTAGGTGTGAAATTATGTCCAATTAACCTTTCTTTCTCTGTTTTTGTTGTTGTTCCAATACACACAAAGGAAATAAATGTGTGTATAACAAAACATGTTATTGCAATAATTTTCTGGAACAATCTGAAGGGTGCCAACACATTAAGCTATTACTGTATATTTCAAAATTTTGCATTTTCATATGTATTATTGATATATAATGTAAAAATTAAAACAACATTTACACTTTAACCCCTTCCTGACATGCGCCGTACTAGTACTGCTCTGTGGGAACTGTGTTCCTGCAAACCGCAGTACTAGTACGGCGGCACGATCACGCGGTCTCACTGTGTGCGCCGCGGCGGTTGCTTGGAGGTGTCAGCTGTATGTGACAGCTGACACCCCGCAGTAATGCCCACAATCGGCGCTAGCGCCATTCGTGGGCATTTAACCCCTCTGATGCCGCTGTCCCAACCTGGGACAATGTTATAAAGGTTAAAAAAAAAAAAATAGAATGTCTAAAAAAAAATAATCCCCAAATAAAGAAAAAAATAAATATTTTTCCAATAAATCCATTTATTTATGTAAATAAAAAAAACAATAAAAGTACACATATTTGGTATCGCCACGTCCGTAGCGACTCGCTCTATAAAATTATCCCACTAGTTAACCCGTTCAGTGAACACCATAAAAAAAAGGCAAAAAACAAGCTTTATTCTCATACCGCCAAACAAAATGTTCAATAAAATGAGATAAAAAAGATGGATATAAATAAACATAGTACCGCTGAAAATGTCATCTTATCCCGCAAAAAAAAGCCGCGAAACAGCTCCATCAGCAGAAAAGTAAAAAAGTTATATCTCTCAGAATAAGGCCGGCGTCACACTTGCGAGTTTTACGGACGTATGAGCGCAGAAACTACGTCCGTAAAACTCGCAAAACATACGGCACAATTATTCTCTATGCCCCTGCTCCTATCTGCCGTATTTTACGGATCCGTATTATACGGCTTTCTACGGCCGTAGAAAATCGCAGCATGCTGCGTTTGTCACCGTACTGCGCAAGAAATACGCCAATGAAAGTCTATGGAAGCCCCAAAAATACGGATTACACACGGACAAGCAGTGTGACTTGTGAGAAATACGCAGCGGTGTTAGAAAAGCCGGCAATTCAGTGCGGTGTACAGTAAAATCACACTGACAGCTTACAATAGAATAGGTAGAATAAATGTGTACACATAGAATAGGTATATATATATATATATATATATATATATATATATATATATATGTATGTCAGTGAGACACATATATGTATATATATTAATATTTCTTCCAGCGCTAGACAGCTTTAAAGCCGGTAATTCAATTACCGGCTTTTGCTCTCTCCTTCCTAAACCCGACATGATTTGAGACATGGTTTACATACAGTAAACCATGTCTTCTCCCCCTTTTTTTTGCATATTCCACACTACTAATGTTAGTAGCGTGTATATGCAAAATTTGGCCGTTCTATCTACTAAATTAAAGGGTTAAATGGCGGAAAAAATTGGCGTGGGCTCCCGCGCAATTTTCTCCGCCAGAGTAGTAAAGCCAGTGACTGAGGGCAGATATTAATAGCCTGGAGAGGGTCCATGGTTATTGGCCCCCCCCTGGCTAAAAACACCTGCCCCCCGAGTTCATATGAGGACAACCAGCAGAGGGCGCCTCTTATGAACTCGAACCTGGGAGCTTTCTAGGAAATTTCCCACGATCTAGGAACAACCAGCAGAGGGCGCCTCACCGCAAATGAAGGTAAATATAGGTCATTGACCTACTTTACCTTCATTCCCTGGAGTTTTGCAGCCACGAACAACATTGCATTAGCAAAGCTCGTGGCTGCAACATTTTTTAACCCCTTCAGATGGATTTACATCGTTGGACTTTACAGATCTGCGGAAGGTAAGGATATTGTTGTTTTTTTTTTTTTTGTTACAGAACGAGGGTCTTCAGTGATTGGATTGGGCGTTGAATAAAACATTACAACAACCTTTGTTTTTATTTCATTAAAATAATTTTTAATAATGTGTTTGTGTATTTTTTTAACCCTTTACTAGTATTGGATTAATAATAGATAGGTGACATAATTGACGCCTCTCCATTATTAATTTGGCTTAATGTCACCTTACAATAGCAAGGTGGCATTAACCCTTCATTACCCCATACCCCACCGCTACACAGGAGTGGGAAGAGAGTGGCCAAGTGCCAGAATAGGCGCATCTTCCAGATGTGCCTTTTCTGGGGTGGCTGGGAGGAGGTGTTTTTAGCCAGGGGGGGCCAATAACCATGGACCCTCTCCAGGCTATTAATATCTGCCCTCAGTCACTGGCTTTACTACTCTGGCGGAGAAAATTGCGCGGGAGCCCACACCAATTTTTTCCGCCATTTAACCCTTTAATTTAGTAGATAGAACGGCCAAATTTTGCATATACACACTACTAACATTAGTAGTGTGGAATATGCAAAAAGAATGGAGAGAAGACATGGTTTACTGTATGTAAACCATGTCTCAAATCATGTCGGGTTTAGGAAGGAGATAGCAAAAGCCGGTAATTGAATTACCGGCTATAAACCTATCTAGTGCTGTTTGAAGTTAAAATATATATACATATATGTGTCTAATGACATATATATATATATATATATATATATATATATATATATATATATATATATATATATATATATATATATATATAGACAGTATATAGATTTTTTTTTTTTTTTAACACATGGATCCCTTGTATAGCCGTATGTCGGATTTGCAAGCCTGCGAGAAAAACACGCAGTACGGATGCCATACGGATTACATACGGAGGATGCTATGCGCAAAAAACGCTGACACACCCTGCCTATGGAGGAGCTACGGACCACTATTTTGGGGACTTTTCAGCGTATTACGGCCGTAATATATGGACCGTATTGTTTTACGCTGTGTGTGACGCCGGCTGTTGTGAATTCTGTTATCGAACTCCCTCCTGTGGTCATGAACGGTACTTCGGCGAGTTCTGTCCATGGACTCCCTCTGGTGGCTGTGAGTGGAGCTGCTGGTTCTGAGGTTCCTTCCACAGGTGACCTAGTTTAGTCTTGGCTGGCTGCCCTATTTAACTCCACTCAGATCGTTACTCCATGCCAGCTGTCAATGTTCTAGCACTGGTTCAGTTCGCTCTTGGATCTTTCTGGTGCCCTGTCTACTCCAGCAGAAGCTAAGTCCCTGCTAGTTATTATTTGTTCATTATTTCCTTGTCCAGCTTGGTATCATGATTTTGCCTTGCTAGCTGGAAGCTCTGGGATGCAGAGTGGCACCTCCGCACCGTGAGTCGGTGCGGAGGTCTTTTTGCACACTCTGCGTGGTCTTTTTGTAGTTTTTTGTGCTGACCGCAAAGATACCTTTCCTATCCTCGGTCTGTTTAGTAAGTCTGGCCTCCCTTTGCTGTAACCTGTTTCATTTCTGTGTTTGTGACTTTCATCTTTACTCACAGTCAATATATGTGGGGGGCTGCCTTTTCCTTTGGGGAATTTCTCTGAGGCAAGGTAGGCTTTATTTTCTATCTCTAGGGCTAGTTAGCTCTTAGGCTGTGAAGAGGCGTCTAGGTAGAGTTAGGGTACCGTCACACTATACCATTTCGATCGCTACGACGGTACGATTCGTGACGTTCCAGCGATATCGTTACGATATCGCTGTGTCTGACACGCAGCAGCGATCAGGGATCTTGCTGAGAATCGTACGTCGTAGCAGATCTTTTAGAACTTTCTTTCATCGCTGGATCTCCCGCTGTCATCGCTAGATCGGTGTGTGTGACACCGATCTAGCGATCTAGCGATGCGATCCAGCGATGTGTTCGCTTGTAACCAGGGTAAACATCGGGTTACTAAGCGCAGGGCCGCGCTTAGTAACCCGATGTTTACCTTGGTTACAAGCGTAAAACTAAAAAAAAACAAACAGCACATACTTACATTCTGGTGTCCGTCAGGTCCCTTGCCGTCTGCTTCCCGCACTGTGACTGCCGGCCGTAAAGTGAAAGCAGAGCACAGCGGCTGTGCTTTCACTTTCACTTTACGGCCTGCAGTCAGTGAGTGCGGGAAGCAGACGGCAAGGGACCTGACGGACACCAGAATGTAAGTATGTGCTGTTTGTTTTTTTTTAGTTTTACGCTTGTAACCAGGGTAAACATCGGGTTACTAAGCGCGGCCCTGCGCTTAGTAACCCGATGTTTACCCTGGTTACCCAGGGACCTCGGCATCGTTGGACGCTGGAGAGCTGTCTGTGTGACAGCTCTCCAGCGACCACACTACGATTTACCTACGATCACGGCCAGGTCATATCGCTGGTCGTGATCGTAGGTAAATCGTATAGTGTGACGGTACCCTTCGGTACGCTCCACGGCTATTTCTAGTTGTCTGATAGGATTAGGGGTTGCGGTCAGCAGAGCTCCCACTTCCCAGAGCTTGTCCTGTGTCAGTTTACCCATCAGGTCATTCCGGGTGCTCCTAACCACCAGGTCCATAACAGTACAGCTGGCACAAAGTATTAATGCATCTCAATAGGGGGATAAGAGAAGTTCTGAGACCATTTTTTTTTCTCTGCAGTGTGTTTTGTCTTTCTTTTCCCCTTAACCTCTGGGTGGTTCAGGACACAGGTGTAGATATGGACATTCAAGGCCTGTCCTCTTGTGTGGATCATCTCACTGCAAGGGTACAAAACATTCAAGATTTTGTGGTTCAGAATCCGATGTTAGAGCCTAGAATTCCAATTCCTGATTTGTTTTCTGGGAATAGATCTAAGTTCTTGAATTTCAAAAATAATTGTAAACTGTTTCTAGCTTTGAAACCCTGCTCCTCTGGTGACCCCGTTCAACAAGTAAAAATCATTATTTCTTTGTTGCGTGGTGACCCTCAAGACTGGGCATTTTCCCTTGCGCCAGAAGATCCTGCATTGCGTGATGTAGATGCGTTTTTTCTGGCGCTTGGATTGCTTTATGATGAACCTAATTCAGTGGATCAGGCAGAGAAAATCTTGCTGGCTTTGTGTCAGGGTCAGGATGAAGCGGAGGTATATTGTCAGAAGTTTAGAAAGTGGTCTGTGCTTACTCAGTGGAATGAGTGTGCCCTGGCGGCAATTTTCAGAAAGGGTCTTTCTGAAGCCCTTAAGGATGTCATGGTGGGATTTCCCACGCCTGCTGGTCTGAATGAGTCTATGTCCTTGGCCATTCAGATCGATCGGCGCTTGCGTGAGCGCAAAGCTGTGCACCATTTGGCGGTATTATCTGAGCATAGGCCTGAGCCTATGCAATGTGATAGGACTTTGACCAGAGCTGAACGGCAAGAACACAGACGTCAGAATGGGCTGTGTTTTTACTGTGGTGATTCCACTCATGCTATCTCCGATTGTCCTAAGCGCACTAAGCAGTTCGCTAGGTCTGCCACCATTGGTACAGTACAGTCTAAATTTCTTTTGTCCGTTACTCTGATTTGCTCTTTGTCATCCTATTCTGTTATGGCATTTGTGGATTCAGGCGCTGCCCTGAATTTGATGGACTTGGAGTTTGCCAGGCGCTGTGGTTTTTTCTTGGAGCCCTTGCAGTATCCTATTCCATTGAGAGGAATTGATGCTTTGGCCAAGAATAAGCCTCAGTACTGGACTCAATTGACCATGTGCATGGCTCCTGCACATCAGGAGGATATTCGCTTTTTGGTGTTGCATAATCTGCATGATGTGGTCGTTTTGGGGTTGCCATGGCTACAGGTCCATAATCCAGTATTGGATTGGAAATCTATGTCTGTGTCCGGCTGGGGTTGTCAGGGGGTACATGGTGATGTTCCATTGCTGTCAATTTCGCCTTCCACTCCTTCTGAAGTCCCTGAGTTTTTGTCAGATTACCAGGACGTGTTTGATGAGCCCAAGTCCAGTGCCCTACCTCCTCATAGGGACTGCGATTGTGCTATTGATTTGATTCCTGGTAGTAAGTTTCCTAAGGGCCGACTGTTTAATTTATCTGTACCAGAGCACGCCGCTATGCGGAGTTATATAAAGGAATCCTTGGAGAAAGGTCATATTCGCCCGTCGTCATCACCGTTGGGAGCAGGGTTCTTTTTTGTGGCCAAGAAGGATGGTTCTTTGAGACCTTGTATTGATTACCGCCTTCTTAATAAGATCACAGTCAAATTTCAGTACCCTTTGCCGCTGCTGTCTGATTTGTTTGCTCGGATTAAGGGGGCTAGTTGGTTCACCAAGATAGATCTTCGAGGGGCGTATAATCTTGTGCGAATTAAACAGGGCGACGAATGGAAAACAGCATTTAATACGCCCGAGGGCCATTTTGAGTACCTTGTTATGCCATTCGGGCTTTCTAATGCTCCATCTGTGTTTCAGTCCTTTATGCATGACATCTTCCGAAAGTACCTGGATAGATTCATGATTGTATATTTGGATGATATTTTGGTCTTTTCGGATGATTGGGAGTCTCATGTGAAGCAGGTCAGAATGGTGTTCCAGGTCCTTCGTGCGAATTCCTTGTTTGTGAAGGGGTCAAAATGTCTCTTTGGAGTTCAGAAGGTTTCATTTTTGGGTTTCATTTTTTCCCCTTCTACTATCGAGATGGACCCTGTTAAAGTTCAGGCCATTTATGATTGGACTCAGCCTACATCTGTGAAGAGCCTGCAGACGTTCCTGGGCTTTGCTAATTTTTACCGTCGCTTCATTGCTAATTTTTCTAGTGTTGCTAAACCGTTGACTGATTTGACCAAGAAAGGTGCTGATGTGGTCAATTGGTCCTCTGCGGCTGTAGAGGCTTTTCAGGAGTTGAAGCGTCGTTTTTCTTCTGCCCCTGTGTTGTGCCAGCCAGATGTTTCGCTCCCGTTTCAGGTCGAGGTTGATGCTTCTGAGATTGGAGCAGGGGCTGTTTTGTGGCAAAGAAGTTCTGATGGCTCGGTGATGAAACCATGTGCCTTCTTTTCTAGAAAAATCTCGCCTGCTGAGCGCACTTATGATGTTGGCAATCGAAAATTGTTGGCCATGAAGTGGGCATTCGAGGAGTGGCGACATTGGCTTGAAGGAGCCAAGCATCGCGTGGTGGTCTTGACGGATCACAAGAATCTGACTTATCTCGAGTCTGCCAAACGGTTGAATCCTAGACAGGCTCGATGGTCGCTGTTTTTCTCCCGTTTTGATTTTGTGGTTTCGTACCTTCCGGGCTCTAAGAATGTGAAGGCTGATGCCGTGTCAAGGAGTTTTGTGCCTGACTCTCCGGGTGTTCCTGAGCCGGCGGGTATTCTCAAAGAGGGGGTAATTTTGTCTGCCATCTCCCCTGATTTGCGGCGGGTGCTACAGAAGTTTCAGGCTGATAGACCTGACCGTTGTCCAGCGGAGAAACTGTTTGTCCCTGATAGATGGACTAGTAGAGTTATCTCTGAGGTTCATTGTTCGGTGTTGGCTGGTCATCCTGGAATCTTTGGTACCAGAGATTTGGTGGCTAGATCCTTTTGGTGGCCTTCTTTGTCACGGGATGTGCGTTCTTTTGTGCAGTCCTGTGGGACTTGTACTCGGGCTAAGCCCTGCTGTTCTCGTGCCAGTGGGTTGCTTTTGCCCTTGCCGGTCCCGAAGAGGCCCTGGACGCATTTTTCCATGGATTTTATTTCAGATCTCCCTGTCTCTCAAAGGATGTCGGTCATTTGGGTGGTTTGTGATTGCTTCTCTAAGATGGTCCATTTGGTACCCTTGTCTAAATTGCCTTCCTCCTCTGATTTGGTGCCATTGTTTTTCCAGCATGTGGTTCGTTTGCATGGCATTCCGGAGAACATCGTCTCGGACAGAGGTTCCTAGTTTGTTTCGAGGTTTTGGCGGTCCTTTTGTGCTAAGATGGGCATTGATTTGTCTTTTTCCTCGGCTTTCCATCCTCAGACAAATGGCCAAACCGAACGAACTAATCAGACTTTGGAAACATTTCTGAGATGCTTTGTTTCTGCTGATCAGGATGATTGGGTGTCCTTCTTGCCTTTGGCTGAGTTCGCCCTTAATAATCGGGCCAGCTCAGCTACTTTGGTTCCGCCTTTTTTCTGTAATTCCGGTTTCCATCCTCGTTTCTCTTCAGGGCAGGTTGAGCCTTCAGACTGTCCTGGTGTGGATACTGTGGTGGACAGGTTGCAGCAGATTTGGACTCATGTGGTGGACAATTTGACATTGTCCCAGGAAAAGGCTCAACGTTTCGCTAACCGCCGGCGCTGTGTTGGTCCCCGACTTCGTGTTGGGAATTTGGTTTGGTTGTCGTCTCGTTATGTTCCTATGAAGGTTTCCTCTCCTAAGTTTAAGCCTCGTTTCATTGGTCCGTATAAGATTTCTGAAGTTCTCAATCCTGTGTCATTTCGTTTGGCCCTTCCAGCTTATTTTGCCATCCATAATGTGTTCCATAGGTCGTTATTGCGGAGACACGTGGCGCCTATGGTTCCCTCCGTTGCCCCTCCTGCCCCGGTGTTGGTCGAGGGGGACTTAGAGTATGTGGTGGAGAAGATTTTAGATTCTCGTATTTCGAGACGGAAACTCCAGTACCTGGTCAAGTGGAAGGGTTATGGTCAGGAAGATAATTCCTGGGTTGTTGCCTCTGATGTTCATGCTGCCGATCTGGTTCGTGCCTTTCATTTGGCTCGTCCTGATCGGCCTGGGGGTTCTGGTGAGGGTTTGGTGACCCCTCCTCAAGGGGGGGGTACTGTTGTGAATTCTGTTATCGAACTCCCTCCTGTGGTCATGAACGGTACTTCGGCGAGTTCTGTCCATGGACTCCCTCTGGTGGCTGTGAGTGGAGCTGCTGGTTCTGAGGTTCCTTCCACAGGTGACCTAGTTTAGTTTTAGGCTGGCTGCTCTATTTAACTCCACTCTGATCGTTACTCCATGCCAGCTGTCAATGTTCTAGCACTGGTTCAGTTCGCTCTTGGATCTTTCTGGTGCCCTGTCTACTCCAGCAGAAGCTAAGTCCCTGCTAGTTATTATTTGTTCATTATTTCCTTGTCCAGCTTGGTATCATGATTTTGCCTTGCTAGCTGGAAGCTCTGGGATGCAGAATGGCACCTCCGCACCGTGAGTCGGTGCGGAGGTCTTTTTGCATACTCTGCGTGGTCTTTTTGTAGTTTTTTGTGCTGACCGCAAAGATACCTTTCCTATCCTCGGTCTGTTTAGTAAGTCTGGCCTCCCTTTGCTGTAACCTGTTTCATTTCTGTGTTTGTGACTTTCATCTTTACTCACAGTCAATATATGTGGGGGGCTGCCTTTTCCTTTGGGGAATTTCTCTGAGGCAAGGTAGGCTTTATTTTCTATCTCTAGGGCTAGTTAGCTCTTAGGCTGTGAAGAGGCGTCTAGGTAGAGTTAGGTACGCTCCACGGCTATTTCTAGTTGTGTGATAGGATTAGGGGTTGCGGTCAGCAGAGCTCCCACTTCCCAGAGCTTATCCTGTGTCAGTTTACCCATCAGGTCATTCCTGGTGCTCCTAACCACCAGGTCCATAACAGCCAGCCTAAAGAGATGCAAAAACAACTTTTTTTATATAAAATAGTTTTTATTGTATAAAAGCGCCAAAACATAAAAAAATATATAAATTAGGTATCGCTGTAATCATACTGACCTGAAGAATAAAACTGCTTTATCAATTTTACCACACGTGGAACGGTATAAACGCCCCCCGTAAAAAAAATTCTGGAATTGCTGGGTTTTGTTCATTCTGCCTCCCAAAAATCGGAATAAAAGGCAATCAAAAAATGTCATGTGCCCGAAAATGGTACTAATAAAAACGCCAACTCGTCCCGCAAAAAACAAGACCTCACATGACTCTGTGGACCAAAATATGGAAAAATTATAGCTCTCAAAATGTGGTGACGCAAAAACTATTTTTTTGCAATAAAATGCGTCTTTCAGTGTGTGACGGCTGCCAATCATAAAAATCCGCTAAAAAAACCTGCTATAAAAGTAAATCAAACCCCCCTTCATCACCCCCTTAGTTAGGAAAAATATTAAAATAAAACAATGTATTTATTTCCATTTTCCCATTAAGGATAGGGTTAGGGCTAAAGTTAGGAATAGGGTTGGGGCTAGGGTTAGGCGTGGGGCTAGAGTTGGAGTTAGGGTTTGGATTATGTTTATGGTTGGGTTAGGGTTGGGATTAGGGTTAGGGGTGTGGTTAAGGTTAGGGTTGGGATTAGGGTTTGGGGTGTGTTGAGGTTAGGGGCGTGGTTAGGGTTGGGATTAGGGTTAGGGGTGTGTTTGGGTGAGGGGTGGTTAGGGTTATGGTTAGGGTGTTGGGGTTAGAGTTAGAAATGGGGGTTTCCACTGTTTAAGCACATCAGGGGCTCTCCAAATGCGACATGGCGTTCAACCTCAATTCCAGACAATTTTGCATTGAAAAGTCAAACGGCGCTCCTTCCCTTCCGAGCAATGCACCCAAACAGTAGTTTACCCCCACATAGAGGGTATCAGCGTACTCAGGACAAGTTGCACAACGACTTTTGCGGTCCAATTTCTCCTGTTACCCTTGGAAAAATAAAAAAATTAGGGCAAAAATATCATTTTTGTGGAAAAAAAAAATGATTTTTTTTTTACGGCTCTACATTATAAACTTCTGTAAAGCACTTGGGGATTCAAAGTGCTCACCACACATCTAGATTAGTTCCATAAGGGGTCTTCTTTCCAAAATGTTGTCATTTATGGGGGGGTTTCCACTGGTGAGGCACATCAGAGGCTCCCCATGTTTACCCCAACATATGGGGTATCCGCGTACTCAGGACAAATTGTACAACAACTTTTGGGGTCCAATTTCTCCTGTTACCCTTGGTAAAATAATGCAAAAGTGATCTAAAGTAAATTTTTTGTGAAAAAAAGTTAAATGTTAATTTTTTTTTAAACATTTCAAAAATTCCTGTGAAGCATCTGAAGGGTTAATAAACTTCTTCTTGGATGTGGTTTTGAGCACCTTGAGGGGTGCAGTTTTTAGAATGGTGTCACTTTTGGGCATTCTCTGTCATATAGACCCCTCAAAGTCACTTCAAGTGTGAGGTGGTCCCTAAAAAAATGGTTTTGGAAATTTTGTTGTAAAAATCAAGAAATCTCTGGTCAACTTTTAACCCTTATAGCTAAAAAACAAAAAAATATATGTATCCAAAATTGTGCTAATGTAAAGCAGACATGTGAGCAATGTTATTTATTAACTATTTTGTGTGATATGAATCTCTAATTTAAGGGCATAAAAACTAAAAGCTTGAAAATTGCTTAATTTTCAAAATTTTCGCTATATTTCCGTTTTTTTCACAAACGCAAATCATATCGAATAAATTTTACCACTATCATAAAGTACAATATGTCTCAAGAAAATATTCTCAGAATCACCAGGATCCGTTGAAGCACTTCAGAGTTATGACCTCATAAAAGGACAGTGGTCAGAATTGAAAAAAATGGCCTGGTCAGGAAGTTGAGAACAGGCTTCAGGGTGAAGGGGTTGAGTTCTTTGAAGCTCTTAAGATCCCACCTCTGCAGTTCTATAGGGTTGGGGTCTGGACTGTGACTCAACCGTTACTGCACGTTGATTCTTTTCTTTTTTCATTCTGATGTAGATTTGCTGCTGTGCTTCCAATCATTGTCCTGTTGTATGACCCAGTTTCGGCCAAGCTTTAGCTATGGGTAGATGGCCTCATATTTGACTCTAGAATAGTTTGCTACATGGATAATTTCATGGTCAACGATCATGTGGCTGCAAAACAAGCCTAAAACATCCCCTCTCCACCACTGAGCTGACAGATGGTACAAGGTGTTTGGGCTGATATACGGTTCGGTTTCTCTAAAATGTGGCTCGGGGTATTATGGCCAAACATCTCCACTTTAGCCTCGTGTGATCCAGAAGTCTTGTGGGTTTGCTCAATTGCAACCTAAACTCCTCCAAACAAGCCATTCTTGATAGTTTTTTTTATTGTACTGTCATTAATTTTAAGATGTTAACTGAGGCCTTTAGAGTCTGAGCAATAGCTCTTGGGCTTCTTACAACTTCTCTGAGCATTGTACCATCTGACTTTGGAGGGAATTTACCAGCACGTCCTCTCCTCTGGAGATTGTCAACTGTTTTGAATGTTTTACATTTGTGAGAATAATTGTGTTACTGAAGAATGATGGAAACTAAATATTTCAAAATAGTGTTATAACTCTTCCCAGGTTCATGGGCTGTTAGAGAAGAGCAAATCTTTCGAAATTTAAATTTCTCATCTTCAACATATTTTTTTCTAAAAAATGTATCTGCAACTACTGCAGTACCTTCTAATGACCGGAAAACAAGGTGTGCAGCACTGGGTTCTTCTTGGACTTTATTGAATTTATTGCAATTTAATGCAAACACAACCTGAAGTGACACCTGAAGAATAACCCACAGGACACTTGAGTAGCCAAATGTTGCCCAGTGCATCATCCAAGCGCAGCTTTTTCGCACGCTGCGTTTTAGACTCATTTTTCAAGGATAAAATACTCTGCAGGTTAGAGTACCAGCAAAGTGAATGAGATTTCTGACATTTCTTGCACACGAAGCTTATTTCTCGCTTACTGATTTGAACCATCAAAGCGTTTTGTCAGATCTTACAGCAGGTTTTTTTGCAGCAGTTTTCACACATTCAAATGAATTAGAAGAAACCATGTCAAAGCACATATTGTACGCAATGCATTCGTTTTTTTTGTGCAGAAAAATCCGCTACAAATAGTCAAAGTTTGACTATACAGGTGTTTCTCACAAAATTAGAATATCATCAAAAAGTAAATTTATTTCAGTTCTTCAATACAAAAAGTGAAACTCATATACAGCTCTGGCAAAAATTAAGAGACCACTGCAAAATGTTCAGTTTGTCTGATTTTTCTCTTTATAGGTATATTTTTGAGTAAAATGTGAATTGTTCTTTTATTCTATAAACTTCTGACAACATGTCTCCGAATTTCCAAGCAATAAATTTTGTATTTTTTTTTCTGAAAAGGAGAAATGGTCAAAAATGTTTTTAAAAAACTGTGCTTTCAGACCTCAAATAATGCAAAGAAAACAAGTTCATAATCATTTAGAAACAATACTAATGTTTTAACTCAGGAAGAGTTCAGAACTCAATATTTTGTGGAATAACCATGATGTTTAATCACAGCTTTCATGCGTCTTGCCATGCTTTCCACCAGTCTTTCACACTGTTCCTGGCACCAAAATGTAAGCAGTTCTTCTTTGTGTGATGGCTTGTGACTATCCATCATTCTCTTGATTACATTCCAGAGGTTTTCAATGGGGTTCATGTCTGGAGATTGGGCAGCCCATGACAGGGTTTGGATGTGGTGGTCTCTTAATTTTTGCTAGAGCTGTATTATAAAGAGTCATTACAGAGTGATCTATTTCACGTGTTTATTTCTGTTAATGTTAATGATTATGACTTACAGCCAATGAAAACCCAAAAGCCATTATCTCAGTAAGGCCGTGTGCCCACATTTAGTATTTTTAGCATTTTTTTTAGCATTTTTTCATCGGTTTTCAGCTGCAAAATCGCTAAAAAACCGCTTACATTAAGCATCCCATTAGAATGCATTCTTCAACTTTTGTGCCCATGAGGCATCGTCGAAAAAAAACGCAGCATGTTAATTAATTTTGCAGAAAATCTCTGGATTTGCCACTATATACGGTAATATAGTAGTGGGACGCTCCAGAAAAATACGCGAGAAAAACAGGAACAAAAAGCGAGCGGATTTCCTGCGTAAGGAGTCTGGTTTTGTTCAGGAAAATTCTGCTAACATTCTGCAACGTGGGCACATAGCCTCAATTAGAATACTTTATAACACCAGCTTGAAAAAAAGATTTTAAAATCAGAAATGTTGTCCTACTGAAATGTATGTTCAGTAAATGCACTCAATACTTGGTCGGGGCTCCTTTAGCATCAATTACTGCATCAAAGCGGCGTGGCATGGAGGCGATCAGTCTGTAGCACTGCTGAGGGGTTATGGAAGCCCAGGTTGCTTTGATAGCAGCCTTCAGCTCGTCTGCATTGTTGGGTCTGGTGTCTCTCATCTTCCTCTTGACAATATCCTATAGATTCTCTATGGGGTTAAGGTCAGGCGAGTTTGCTGCCAATCAAGCCCAGTGATTCTGTTGTCTGTAAACCAGGTATTGGCACTTTTGGCCGTGTGGACAGGTGCCAAGTCCTGCTGGAGAATGAAATTTCAATCTCAAAAAGCTTGTCGGCAGAGGGAAGCATGAAGTGCTCTAAAATGTCCTAATATTTCCTAGTAGACGGCTGTGATGACTTTGGTCTTGATAAAACACAGTGGACCTACACCAGCAGATGACATGGCTCCCCAAACCATCACTGATTGTGGAGACTTCACACTAGACCTCCAGCAGCTTGGATTGTGGCCTCCACTCTTCCTCCAGACTCTGGGACCTTGATTTCCAAATGAAATGCAAAATTTACTTTCATTTGAAAACAACACCTTGGACCACTGACAACAGTCCAGTTCTTTTTCTCCTTGGCCCAGGTAAGACGCTTCTCGCGTTGTCTAATGGTCATGAGTGGCTGATACAAGGAATGTGACACTTGTAGCCCATGTCCTGGATACGTCTGTGTGTGGTGAAGCAATGACTCCAGCAGCAGTCCACTCCTTGTCAATCTCCCCCAAATTTTTGATTGGCCTTTTCTTAACAATCCTTTCAAGGCTGCGGTTATCCCGGTTGCTTGTGCACCTTTTTCTACCACACTTTTTCCTTCCGCTCAACTTTCCATTAATATGCTTGGATACACCACTCTGAACAGCCGGCTTCTTTAGCGATGACCTTTCGTGGCTTACCCTTCTTGTGGAGGGAGTCAATGACTGCCTTCTGGACATCTGTCAGGTCAGCAGTCTTCCCCATGATTGTGGAGCTACTGAAACAGACTAAGGGACCTATTTAAACGCTTAGGAGCCTTTACAGGTGTTTTTTGTTAATTATTCTAATTTACTGAGATGATGACTTTTGGGTTTCCATTGGCTGTAAGCCATAATCAACATTAACAGAAATAAACACGTGAAATAGATCACTCTGTGTGTAATGACTCTATATAATATATGAGTTTCACTTTTTGTATTGAAGAACTGAAATAAATTAATTTTTTGATGATCTAATTTTGTGAGAAGCACCTGTACCTGGCCTAAAGAGAAAGGTCAAACTCGATACTACAGACCCATGCAATTGTCAGCTCCATCATTGTCCTCCAGAGTCCAGTGGTGGCCGTTTTACACCACTCCATCCGACGCTCGGCATTGTGCTTGGTGATGTACGGCTGCATGCAGCTGCTCGGTCATGAAGCTCCCGGCAGGGGCGCAGTGCTTGTGCTGATACCAGAGGAGGTCTGGACTCTGCAGTTATGGAGTCAGCAGAGCATTGATGTCTTTTCTGCCCTCTGTTCCTCAGCTTTGGCCCCCCACTTTCTAACCTTATGGGGTGTCCACTTCGTGGCTGAGTTGCTGCAGTTCCTTCCTCTTCTCAATAATATCACTCACAGGTGATGGGGAAGATTCAGGAGGAAGAAATGTCATGAACGGACTTGTTGCCCCGGTGGCTCCTATTACAGGACCGCGCTGGTATCAGTGAGCTCTTAACCTCCAGCAGACGGCATGGCGGGAGGCTGGAGGTTATACACCGGGGTTTGAGGGGCCAGATGTTATACTCCAGGAGCGAGTGGCCAGATGTTATACACCGGGGACGAGAGGCCAGAGGTTATACACCGGGGTATGAGGGGCCAGATGTTATACACCGGGGACGAGAGGCCAGGGGTTATACACCGGGGTATGAGGGGCCAGATGTTATACACCGGGGTCGTCCGAGACAACTGCTGGCCATATAGTGCGTATGGAGCCTTTAGATGTGGGAAGCAATTCTAGTCTCCATATCGGAGGTGTATACCGAAATTTACAGAATGTTTATAATAGTCTATATTCAAAATTGCTTTTTGTTCCGTGATTTGTGATGGATGACTGCAAAAGTGTGCATGCCTTAGTACTAAGCTTTGCAAACACTCCAGGATATGTTACAGCCGGTGACTATTGTATTGGCTGTCAGTGAACGCCTCCTCTGGGAGTTAGAGTACATATTGACTTCTCTATCACCTTGATGTCTGGTTACTTCACTGTCCTAAGTGATGCATGTAATCCCTGACGGATGGCACCCTGCTGACGGATGGCAGCCTGCTGACGGATGGCAGCCTGCTGACGGATGGCAGCCTGCGGCAGGACGCACAGAGGAGGTTTCTAGGCAAATATCTGCTTGGTTTATGGAATTATGAAAGGTTCTAGGCGGCGGGATATGGAGATGTGAGAAAAAGTTGGATTCTTGGGATGTATCACCTACAAGTAAACTATACCACTCAGTCTGCGCCTAACCTGAAATGGCTGATAACAGAGAGAAGACGACAGCCTGGCATGCTTTTGAAACTAGAGCAGAGAATAACTACAAACAATTGGATCCAATTTATCTCGGCATTACAAGCATCTTAAAGAGTAACTTTTCTTTTTAATAAATCAAGAATACACATAAACATAGCAAACTTTGCATTAGATTTTATTAGAGAAATCTGCTTCTCTCTCCTCCCGGACCGATCTTTCATTGTCAGATTCACAAGTAGAATGGGTCTTCGGTGAATACAGATTTTCTTATTACTGAGATAGGAGAGGACAGTTGGGGCTCATAAAGTTCTATAGAGAACTTGCAGTAGAATATCCTGCAGCCTCCAGCAACTCCTCCTCCTCCCTCCATAGAAGATATCAGTTGGTGTTTATAAATTCAATGGAGGGAGGAAAAGGATCTGGAGGCTGCACCGAAATTTCTGGAAATGTGAGAAGTCAGATGTATCTCTGCTTGAGAAGTCGTCATGCTGGTCAGGGCCAGGTGGAAAATATGGGATAAGTTACGACTTGAAGTAGAATGAATGTCGCTATATCTATCTGCACAGTAATCTCTCATATGGTTTGCAAAAACTGGTAACGCTGTATGTGATATTTGTCTTGGTCTTTGTATAGTGATTTTTGTATAGTATCAGAATTGAGCTTCGTAGCAAAGCCACAGAAGAGGACTAAAAATTAGTCACACCCATACTATTCGATTAGGCGGGACGGCCAGCCCCCTCTCAATGCATCCCATGTGAACACCCCTGTATACAAGACCCAACGTGCTGGGATTGGCTGCACCCTGACAAATAAAGTGCACAAAATACATACAAATATGTGAGGTATTGGTTGATATTTTGGCCAAGATATGCAAGCTCGCAACCCAACATCAAGGGTCCTCACTAGGGTTGAGCGAAACGGAGCGTTCATTTTCAAAAGTCGCCGACTTTTGGCAAAGTCGGGTTTCATGAAACCCGTCCCGATCCCTGTGTGGGGTCGGCCATGCGGTACGCGACTTTCGTGCCAAAGTCGCGTTTCGTATGACGCGCTTGGCACCATTTTTTCAGCCAATGAAGGAGCGTGGGCAGAGTGATGACATAGGTCTTAGCGGCGTGGACGCATATCGCTATGTTGTCGCTTTTGCGCTGTAGCGATTTGCAATGTGTAACACTAGCTTTTCAGTTGAGAGAGAGAGAGAGAGAGAGGAAAAAAAAAAATATATCCCATTGACTTTGCATTGGGTTTCGTGTTTCGGTCGATCCTCGACTTTTCGCCACAGTCGGCCGATTTCACTCGACTCGACTTTTGAGATAGTCGGGTTTCGCGAAACCCGACTCGACCCTAAAAAAGTCAAGGTCGCTCAACCCTAGTCCTCACGCTTGCGAGTCCTATCACTAAACTTAGTAGCAAAGCCACAGAAGAGGACTAAAAATCCGTCTCTATCCTACTATTATACAGGAAAGATATATATCTTGGTACCGTGTTAGCCAGTAGATAGAAAAATATTTAGAATTGAGAGTCCTCAGTGGTTGATAACTTTTAATGGCCAACTGAAAAGATGGTAACAAATTGCAAGCTTTCCAGACTACACAGGTCTTTTCATCAGGCAAAGACTAAAACAAATTCTGAAGAATCACATATTTATACACAGCACAGAACTGTGACTATGGGAGAGTGATAAACAGTAGTGTCCATAAATATTGGAACAGTTCCTAGATAAGGAGTGATTGTTTTGTTGTCCTCTGATTGGGGTCTGGTTCTGTTATGATGCCACATAAGGTCTGAAGTGCAAATTCCTTAATTGATGTAAAAAGACATACATCAGGACTACAAGATCCCAGGAACCTTCAGCTGCGTCACATCTAATGTGATGTACTTCATTATTTGTACTAAATGTCCAACTGGGGGTCTATATGTTGGGGAGACAGGGCAGAAACTGAAAACATAGACAAATTCTCACCGCCACTCAATAAGAGAAAAAAGAATGGATCTACCTGTGGCCAAACATTTTTGTATGCGTGATCATAGCACCATGGACCTGACATTACATGTATTGAAAGGTAACTTCAAATCTCAGAGAGACAGGAGAATCTGGGAGTATACATTTATGACAACCTTCGACACACTTGGTGCAGGAATGAATGTGTCTCATGGATTTGTCTTTTTACATCAATTAAGGAATTTGCACTTCTGACCTTATGTGGCATCATAACAGAACCAGACCCCAATCAGAGGACAACAAAACATTCACTCCTTATCTAGGAATTGTTCCAATATTTATGGACTGTGTATCACTCCCATAATGACAGTTCTGTGCTGTGTTGTGTATAAACATGCGATTCTTCAGATGTATTAGTCTATGCCTGCTGAAGAGGCCTGAGTAGTCTCAAAAGCTTGCAATTTGTTACATTTTTAATGGCTAACTGAAAAGATGGTATCAACCACTGAGGAATCTCAATTTTAAATATTTTTCTATCCTACTATCATACACTATTCCTACTGCCACACCTCACTGTTGACGAATTGCAGATAAAAGCAGTATTATTGTAGAATATAGAAGGGATTTTAATTGTCTCTGAAAAGTTTTTTTCTTGTACAAGAACAAACTGTGGAGAAACGCATCTAACACTGCCAGCTTGTGTTGTGGATGTAGTTTCCAAAATGGGGTCACTTGAGGGGGTGTTTCACTGTTTGGCACATCAGGGGCTCTCCAAACGCGACATGGTGTTCAATCTCTATTCCAGCCAATTTTTCGTTGAAAAAGTCATAGAGCTCTGCCATGCGCCCAAACAGTATCTTACCTCCACATATGGGGTATCCGCATACTCAAGCCAAATTGCACAATAACTTTTAGGGTCCTGTTACCCTTGGAAAAACTTAAATTGGGGGTGAAAAGATAATTTTTGTAGGAAAAATATTATTTTTTAATTTTACGGCTCTACGTTTAAAGCTTCTGTGAAGCCCCTGGGGGTTCAAAGTTCTCACCACACATCTAGATAAGTTCCTTGGAGGGTGTAGTTTCTAAAATGGTGTCACTTGTGGGGGGTTTCCACTGTTTAGGCATATCAGGGGCTCTCCAAATGCGACATGGCGTTCGATCTCAATTCCAGCCAATTCTGCGTTCTTAAAGTCAAATGGTGCTCCTTCCCTTCTGAGCTCTGCCATGCGCCCATATAGTGGTTCCTCCCCCCACATATGGGGCATGAGCGTACTCAGGACAAATTTCACAATAACGTTTAGTGTCCAATTTCTCCTGTCACCCTTGTGAAAATGAAAAAATTTGGATCTGAAGTTAATTTTTTTGTGAAAAAAGTTAAATGCTAATTTTTTGTAAAGACATTCCAAAAATTCCTGTGAAGCACCAGAAGTTAATAAACTTCTTGAATGTGGTTTTGCGCACCTTGATGGGTGCAGTTTTTGGAATGGTGTCACTTTTGGGTATTTTCTATCATATAGACCCATCAAAGTGGCATGGGGGGGGGCATTGAGCCCCCCAAAGCAAAAGTCTAAGGTGCCGCAAAAGTTTTGTATGCTTTATGGCCAATGTGAACATGTGCTGCTTGTATACAAACTTAGACCAAGCTCAATTTTTATTTTTGTGTTTCTTTTTCTCTGTATTTTTGCATTCTGCACAAGCCAGGGTGTGGCCTCCCTCTCCTGAGCTGGAAATTACATTTAAAAGGCATCCCCAGACTGGTGTCCATAAGTTGGGACCCGGGACTTTTGTCTGCCCTTATTCACACACTGAGGTCAACTCTGACACATGCTAAGGTTTTAATATTAGACAGGGTAGGACCCGTCCCAATCTGGGTCACCTTGTCGATGGTGGGATGGCTTTTTTGCTATTTTTGATCAAAAACAGTATTACTCAGAACCCTGTGTTACTTAAATGCACTTTTGCTTTTTACTTATTTAGTTACAGCAGGGTTTTTGCTCATTTTGTTTTTTGTAGTTTTTGGGGCCGCAAAATTGTAGTCCCATCCCCATTCGACCCAATTGTCATACGATCAGTGTCTGCAAGCTCCACTTTTTTGTGCGGTGCAGTCAATGCACGCCTGACCTACTTCTGCAAAGCACAGCAGGTAAAATCAGTTTGACATTACCTACCATGTAGTGCATAGGCAGTAAATAAAATGACAAAGCTCAATATGATGAACTGATCTTTGTCTTTTTAGTCGCTGCCTATGCAAAGACTAAAAAGTAGCTAATGAGGACAGACTCATCTTGCCTGCTGCTCTCTGCATAAGCAGCAGAAGTAATGCAGGAGATGAGGAGCACATGGATGATGACAGAATTTAATTAAGTCCCAGTCCGGCCCTGCTGAAAGCAGTGGATACCAGGAGAAAATTTACTCTATTTCGACCCGGCTTTCAGTCATAGAGGTGTGCACGGTCATGTTATGTTATGTAAGCATGCCCCAGCACTTTGATTGACAGCTCGCTCTGCACTGATGGATACACTGCAGATCCGGCTGTCAGTCAAAGTAATGTGCTGACAGCCGCCACTCATTGTGGACTGGTTGGTGACAGGTAGGCTGGGTTCACACTGCGTTAGTGTGACCTGTTTAATGGACTACGTTACACCGCGGCATAATGCGGTGTAAAGTAGTCCGTTAACGCCGCCATTACTTTCAATGGCTGATGCATCACTAGCGCACGCCCACAATGGGCGTGCGCTAGGGATGTGCCGTCATTGAGTGACGGACCCGAGACGCGGGCTGCAGCGTTTCAGGGTCCGTCACTGCTAGCGCACTGCTAGCGCAGATGGAGCTAGTAGATGCTCAATCTGCGCCAGCGCTGTGCAAACGTCGGCACTTGCGTTAGTGCAGTCCGTTTAACGGATGTGTTGAACGGACTGCACTAACGCAGTGTGAACTTAGCCTAACCCATTTGTTTTATATAGTGTCCTGTAAAGAGGCCTTATAACAAGAACTGCCACCAAGTATCCTGAGATCCTCTTTACTGGTCACTTGTCCGCACGCTTAACCGCTAAGCACAAACATGGAGCGCAAAACTATTGTAAAAGTATTTTATTATAACTGTATTCAGAAACATTGTCCGGTGTAGACCAGGATCTGTCCGTGGCTCCTATGTACAGAATTGTGTTTGCAGATTCTTATTGCCGCCTCTTATATACAAGTGGTTTTGGAACTATGAGTGGTTCTGGTACTGCCCATTTCTGGAGCTCTGCCCATTGCTCTACCATTGCCTTTGCTCTAGCACTGCCAGTTCTTTTACCATCGCCCTTGTTCTACCATTTCCTTTGCTCTAGCACTGCCAGTTCTTTTACCATTGCCCTTGTTCTACCATTTCCTTTGCTCTAGCACTGCCAGTTCTTTTACCATTGCCCTTGTTCTACCATTTCCTTTGCTCTAGCACTGCTAGTTCTTTTACCATTGCCCTTGTTCTACCATTTCCTTTGCTCTAGCACTGCCAGTTATTTTACCATTGCCCTTGTTCTACCATTTCCTTTGCTCTAGCACTGTCAGTTCTTTTACCATTGCCCTTGTTCTACCATTGCCCTTGCTCTACCATTGCCTTTTGCTCTAGCACTGCCATTTGATTTACCATTGCCCTTGTTCTACCATTGCCCTTGCTTTTACCATTGCCCTTGTTCTACCATTGCCCTTGCTCTAGCACTGCCAGTTCTTTTACCATTGCCCTTGCTCTACCATTGCCTTTGCTCTAGCACTGCCAGTTCTTTTACCATTGCCCTTGCTCTACCATTGCCTTTGCTCTAGCACTGCCAGTTCTTTTACCATTGCCCTTGCTCTACCATTGCCTTTGCTCTAGCACTGCCAGTTCTTTTACCATTGCCCTTGCTCTACCATTTCCTTTGCTTTAGCTCTACCAGTTGTTCTGATATTATTGATTGTTCCAAGATCTGGCTCAGGTATTAAAGTAACATTAAAAAAAGAAAATCCATATAAAAAGTAAAAGTAAAAAAGCAAATAGTTCTGGAGTTAAATATAATCCTGTAGACGGAGGAGTCTGAGGCGTCGTGCAGGTTACGGCAATAAAAAGCTGTAAATCTGGAGATAAACTGAAGATGCTTTTGTCCTTTCTGTATCCGTTTTATAAATTTATGGCGTCGGTGAGTTTCCGCTCCTCAGGTATACCATTGACCTGTAAATAGTAATTTATACATATTATTCCAGAATAAAAGAGGTTACATCACCACATACTAGTACACGTCCAATAACAGCTCAATGATTCCTTATCCAGGCTTTGCCCACTCGGAACTACATAATACCCATTCTTTTCAAAATTAGGTGATCATGTCCAACTAACGTTCTCATTCATTTCTGTGCTTGATTAATCCATCCTCAACGCTGCTCTAAGACACAAATTTTTGCCACAGGATATATTATGAGATGTTAGCCCCATAAGGGACCAAGTAGTATACTGGAGACCCCAATAATTACGCAATAGGCAAAAATTAGAATAATAGAACTTAGAATTACGCTTTCTAAGTATATATATTTAGAAAAGTTTTAAATTGGCTAAAAGTTTTAGGACATTTTAGCCCCCAAGTGCATGCAATTAGGTAAAAAAATGTCCATCAGGTTCCCTATCATTTACATCAGTGAAGATACCTAAATTAAGGCAAAAATTTACTCCAGCCTCATATTGCAGTTCAGCCTCCTTCATTCTGCAGTTTGGTGACTTTTCATGCAACATCCCTTTAAATTTTGTAGTCCTGATAGCAATGTGATCTGACAAAATTCAGTAATCTCATCGACAAGAGAGCAGGTTTTTGGAAACGTCCGTACTACGGCAGATTATAGCTTGGAGCTTATGTCTTGCAGATGTAAATTACGCGGAATATCTGTTATACTTACCTCAAATCTCTGAAAAGTGGTCATCCGAAATTCTCCTGGATCCAGAAGCAGCAATAAAGAGGAAGAATGGAATAAATCCCCCAAATCTTTACACATTCCCAGCACGCTTACTGCATGACATGTATGTGGGTTCTAGAATCGAAGTAGAAAACTGGCGTGGCTCTCCATAATATACAGATATGTTTTTTCTTATTTTTCCTCTTGGCTCAACATATGCTGAGATGAGTGACGTGACCTGAACAACTTTGAAAAAAAAATAAATCTGACTTTGTGATATTCTGCTGGGAGTTGTTTATGTTATATGTGTTAATATGTGGCCACCCAGTGGTTGTGATGTGCATTGCAGCCTGTTGCTGCTAACTTGCCAGGATAATGTAATGCGTTTGTATAATGAGGAATTTAGATATCCGAGACATTACAAAAAAAAAGTACCTAAGCACAAACAGGCAGGTAATTGCAACTTACCTGCCTGTTGTGCACAGCGCCGCTCTTCCCCGTCACAAAGTGGTCACAGACCGCTCCTGCCGGGGATTCAGAAGCCTCTGCTGACGTCACATCTACAGATCGGAGGCTTCTTTTCCGCTCCTTTCTGTCAACGGGGCAGGACTTCTGATGACATTCTGATTGACAGCCGGATCCCGTTGCCTAAGTGGGGAGCTGGCTGTCAATCAGAATGACCTTGGAAGTCGCACCTTGTCGCGTCAGCAGAGGCAGCTGAAGCCCCGGCAGGAGTGGTCTGTTACCGCTTTGTGCCGGAGAAGAATGGCGCCGGGCACCACAGGCAGGCGAGTTGCAATTACCTGCTTGTTAGCTCTTAGGTACATTTTTTATTTTTAGTCCAGGATGTACCTTTTAAAGTGGTTCTCCGGGAACAGAAATAAAATTACTAACTATAGGTAATGTCGCACTCTGTAACAATAAAGCAGGTAAACAAAGATTTTTAGATCATAATTTGTCCAAGTTTTGCATGTCCAGCAGCCAACAACAAGGCGACCTTCTTATGCTGGGAACCTACCTAATGTGACTCCTCTCCTACATTTATATAGGAGTGATTAAACCCCCAGAGGCTGAGTGGTGGAGCGCTCGGGCACAGAGCCTATATATAAATAACAATAGACTGACTGTCACTTCCAAACAGAGACCAGATGTGAACAGGTGCACAGTAAGAGTAGCCATCTCTATATATAACTTTACACAACTTTATTTGCTTGTTATGTATGGAGATGGCTACTCTTACTATGAACCTGTGCAGACCAGTGTGACAGTCAGTCTTTTGTCATTTATATATAGACCCTCTAACTGAGCGCTCCAACACTCAGCCTATGGCTTTTTTAAATCACAGCAGAGGAACCAGTTTAGGTTAGGTCCCCAGCAATGTAGGTTGCCTTGTTGTTGGCTGCCGGACAAGCATGAATTGGCCAAATTATGTAAGTATCTTCCTATTTTCTATTGCAGTAATGCAATTCAGTTTTTATATATTTCATGTTTACATGCAATAGCTTTACAGAATGCTACTTTATTTGTTAGGTATAGGTAATGTCATAATAAATAAATTCCTAAATATCTTTAATTGGCACATCACAATCGTATAAAGGGTATAAAGATCAGAATGACGGGTTTGCTTACAAACCACCAAAGCTGTTGGCTGAGTGAACATTTAAAATGATCCGTAGGTTTTTCTCATGAATATCAGGACATGAAGAAAATAAAAGAGTAACCCCTCTAGGAGTCAAAGCAGAGTGATGATACATAATGGTGGTCGTAGCTCGACCATACATTATATGGTCGCCATTTAAATATAAATTACTGCAGATGACTCCTTCCTCTTAGCTTGGCATATCCCAAAATGACTGTCTCAAGATGATTTTGTGATACTCTGTCAGGAGAGGTTTATGCATTAAGTGTCTATATAGCCACCCATGGTTGTGGTATGTTTTGCAGCCTGTTGTGATGATGTGTTGAATCTGTCCTTGCGGGAGAAGCGGGCAAATCTGTACAATGCCAACTAGCCGCCTCTAGGATGGTCTACTGAAGCCAGAGCTGTGGCCATCAGTCGGCAAGCTGTGAAATGTTTGGCATCACCACCAGATGTTTCATATTACCATATACCTGATGATCTGTACGCTTGTCTCTACTGACCTGCATTTTGCTGTTGAGGTATCCGAGTCTGATGCGGTAAAGTCCTAGGAAACAATGAAGAAGATTGAGTAACGCATAAGAAGACGTTCTTGACTAGTTACATGTGGCCACCAATGTATGGCCCTCTGAGCAGCACTTTAAGTAAATGTTCACCCCACCAAAGCTGATTCATTTATTTAATGCATTTTCATATTCAGGCACAATCCATAATAGTTGGCACTACACAAACGAAATACCAAATTACAGTACCATGACATCTTTAAGCACTTAGTTCTCTACCCTGGGACCACTAGGATTTATTAGACACCATACCACCAGATCACTAGACCTCAAACTAGAGTATCTCAATGCATCCTCCTTATGCAAACACCGCCCACGAGGAACTAAATAATGTCCCTTGAATAAAATATTCATTGCTCATTAACTTATTTGTTACATTGTTATACTTGGGTACTATCCATACTAGATGACACTGCACAAAAGAAACGCAAAACTCCTATACCATTACATGGTTAATTACTCCATGACCACCAAGATTTATTGGCCACTATACCAACAGATCACTAGACTTCAAAAGACACCTAAATCTAGATCTGAATGGTAATTTATATACAGTATATTATTCCACAATAAAAGTGGTTATATCACCTGTATAGCCACATACTGTGGTCTTATTACACTTCAAAATACACCTCAATTTAGAGCATCTCAATGCATCCTTCTTATGCAAACACCGCCCATGAGGAACTAAATAATGCCTCTTGAATAAAATATTCAATGCTTATTAACTTATTTAATCCATTTTTATACTCCGGTACTATCCATAATAATTGACACTGCACAAAAAAAAAAACCCATACCATAGTCACGACTTATTTCTCTACCCTTGAATTTATTGGCAGCTATATCACTAGATTTCAAAAGACACCTACATCTAGCTCTAAATGCTAATTTATAGGTATTATTTCATAATAAAAGAAGACTATACCACATTTATAGTCACATACTGTGGCCCTAGTAGACTTCAGCAGATACGGTAACTCAATCTCGAGTATTCCAAATGGATTCTTATCGAAGCGCCGTCCACGCGGAGCTAAATAATGTCCACCCATTAGAAATAGCTTTAATTTTTAAATCCATCATTATAATAAGCCACCATAAATAACAGTTGGCATTGCCCAAAACTAACTAAATTCCTATGCCAATAGGTCGGTAAGGACTTTGCTCTCTACCACAGAACCACCAGGAAACATTGGCCGTTGTAACAGCAGATCACTAGACTTGAAAATACACCTTCTTGAAAGTGCATCGACGCATCCTCCTTTTCCAAAGAAAACTAAATAATGTTCACTTCTGAATAAAATATTAGGTGCTGATTAATTTTTGTTAATTCACCTTCATAGTGATCTACCATCTATACTTGTTGTTTCTGTTCTTCAGAACTATTAAATCCCTATACCATTTGGTCAGTAGACTTCGCTTTCTTCAGCTGGACCACTAGGATTTATTGGCCATTATATCATCAGGTTGCTGGACTTTAAATAGAACATCAATATTGCGTATGTAAATGAATCCTAGCTAAGCACCACCCACGCAGAACAAAAACGAATAATAAGAATTTTCCCACCACATAGACACTTACATCCTGGAATAACACTGCTCGGTAGCATCTAGAATTTGCGAGCTACATCCTTCACATGTAGCTCACTTTTTCAAGATACTCACTGTTGCGTCTGCATCAAGGGCATGTTGGTGTTATCGTACGTGTCCGCATGCAGAGGGGGAACCATTTCCCCTGTCACTGGATGGAAAACTGGAAGTGTGGACAGGGGCCAAGCAATTTCTCTGTGTTTAGACATGTCCCGGAGCTCTTTTGTTGATTTCTGGATGGAGCTGTGGTGAACAAGCTGGATGCTGCATAAAAAAAATAATAAATAACATAAAATATGTTATTAAAACTTTGAGTATTTTGATACAAATTAACGAGAAGATTCCTTTGTCGTGTATTACACATATAAACTACAGCTGGTGCGCAGTGTGGCAACTATAAAGATCAATCAATCCATTACTCAGCATTTTAACATTTTCAAACATCGTGTCTCTGTTCCATGGATCATTTATGAACCATTAACACAGTCCGCTTTACATAAAAACATTGAAGTAGAAGTTCTCAAGCACCGCCCACGCGGAACCAAGAAAAATACAGAATAAAAGAAATTCCGTTAACACATAGACCCATGCAGGAGTAGAAAAACATGGCTGCTTTATTCCATGCACAGCGCCACCTCATCATCGACAGCTCGTGTAGAATTGCAGCTGGGCCCCTTTCTATTCAATAGAGCTATGTTTTGGATAACATTTTGGGGACTGATCACTGTTACACAGTTAAACCTTCCATACATTGATAAGCCTTTCGAACAGTGACGATCTCATATGATGTAACCAAACAGGACGATTACTATTTAACCTTCAAGTGGTTGAGGGCCTTGAAGAAGGCAAATTAGGAAGTCCAGAGTGGGGCACGTCACAATATGTTCAAGGTATAACAAATATATATGCTCTGTAAGGTACTATAATTTAGTTCTATTATTTGTGCACTAAAAACCACTATTGTGTCATATCTGATCCGAATGGTACTGTTAAAAAGACAAAATAAAATGCAGTATGGCACCACCATGTTCTTCACCACATGGCACTGGTGAAGAAGCGATGGCACATGATCTCCCTGCAGTACCTCTCTCCGTTCTGTAGACCATAGGTCGCTTTAAGCTTGTGGTCTACAGAATGGCAGGATGATGCAGTGACTGAGCCATCGAAGCACGCACATGATCTCAGACTCCCGGCATCAATGCGTTGGTCCGCCAGGTGGACTCTTCGGGATCCTGGATTAGGTGAGTACATGTTTTTTATTGTACTTAAAATTTTTGGTGTTTCTTTGGAGGCATTATACAGTGTTGGGGGCCGTCATACATTGTAAGGGCAAGTGTGGGGGCCATTATACAGAGTGGAAGCTAATATTATACAATTTAGGGGAATACTGTGACGAGCCCTCATACAGTATGCGACCTAATGTGGGGCCCATCATACAGTGTGGAGATTATTTTGGGGGGCCTTCAAAGTATGGAGACTATTATGGGGAGCTTTCATACAGTGTGGGAGCTAGTGTGGTTACTACTGTGGGGGTCCTTAAAGTGTTGAGACTGTTGGCCCATCATACTGTGTATACGGGAGCTGTGGGTCTATCATACTGTGTATAGGGGAGCTGTGGGCCCATTATACTGTGTATAGGGGAGTTGTGGGTCTATCATACTGTGTGTAGGGAAGCTGTTAGCCCATTATACTGTGTATAGGGGAGCTGTGGGCCCATTATACTGTGTATAGGGGAGTTGTGGGCCCATTATACTGTGTATAGGAGAGCTGTTAGCCCATTATACTGTCTATAAGGGAGCTGTGGCCCATTATACTGTGTATAGGGGAGTTGTGGGCCCATTATACTGTGTATAGGAGAGGCGTGGGCCCATTATACTGTGTATAAGGGAGCTGTGGGCCCATTATACTGTGTATAGGGGAGTTGTGGGCCCATTATACTGTGTATAGGGGAGTTGAGGGCCCATTATACTGTGTATAGAGGAGCTGTGGGCCCATTATACTGTGTATAGGGGAACTGTGGGCCCATTATACTGTGTATAGAGGAGCCTTGGGTCCATTATATTGTGTATAGGGGAGCCATGGCCCATTATACTGAGCATAGAGGAGCTGTGGGCCCATTATACTGTGTATAGGGGAGCTGTTGGCCCATTATACTGTGTATGGAGGAGCCTTGGGTCCATTATACTGTGTATAGAGAAGCCTTGGGTCTATTATACTGGATATAGGGGAGCTGTGGGTCCATTATACTGTGTATAGGAGAGCTGTGGGCCCATTATACTGTGTATAGGGGAGCTGTGGGCCCATTATACTGTGTATAGGGGAGCTGTGGGCCCATTATACTGTGTATCGGGAAGCTGTTGGCCCATTATACTGTGTATGGAGGAGCCTTGGGTCCATTATACTGTGTATAGAGAAGCCTTGGGTCTATTATACTGGATATAGGGGAGCTGTGGGTCCATTATACTGTGTATAGGAGAGCTGTGGGCCCACTATACTGTATATAGGGGAGCTGTGGGCCCATTATACTGTGTATAGGGGAGCTGTGGGCCCATTATACTGTGTATCGGGAAGCTGTTGGCCCATTATACTGTGTATGGAGGAGCCTTGGATCCATTATACTGTGTATAGAGGAGCCTTGGGTCTATTATACTGTGTATAGAGGAGCCTTGGGTCCATTATACTGGGTATAGGGGAGCCATGGCTCATTATACTGCGCATAGGGGAGCTGTGGGCCCATTATACTGTGTAGAGGGGAGCTGTGGGCCCATTAAACTATGTATAGAGGAGCCTTGGGTCCATTTTACTGTGTATAGAGGAGCCTTGGGTCCATTATACTGGGTATAGGGGAGCTGTGGGTCCATTATACTGTGTATAGGGGAGCCATGGCCCATTATACTGCGCATAGGGGAGCTGTGGGCCCATTATACTGTGTATAGGGGAGCCTTGGGTCCATTATACTGTGTATAGAGGAGCCTTGGGTCCATTATACTGTGTATAGGGGAGCTGTGGGTCCATTATACTGTGTATAGAGGAGCCTTGGGTCCATTATACTGGGTATATGGGAGCTGTGGGTCCATTATACTGTGTATAGGGGATCCATGGCTCATTATACTGCGCATAGGGGAGCTGTGGGCCCATTATACTGTGTAGAGGGGAGCTGTGGGCCCATTATACTATGTATAGAGGAGCCTTGGGTCCATTTTACTGTGTATAGAGGAGCCTTGGTTCCATTATACTGGGTATAGGGGAGCTGTGGGTCCATTATACTGTGTATAGGGGAGCCATGGCCCATTATACTGCGCATAGGGGAGCTGTGGGCCCATTATACTGTGTATAGGGGAGCTGTGGGCCCATTATACTGTGTATAGGGGAGCCATGGCTCATTATACTGCGCATAGGGGAGCTGTGGGCCCATTATACTATGTATAGAGGAGCCTTGGGTCCATTATACTGTGTATAGAGGAGCCTTGGGTCAATGATACTGTGTATAGGGGAGCTGTGGGTCCATTATACTGTGTATAGAGGAGCCTTGGGTCCATTATACTGTGTATAGAGGAGCCTTGGGTCCATTATACTGTGTATAGAGGAGCCTTGGGTCCATTATACTGTGTATAGGGGAGCTGTGGGTCCATTATACTATGTATAGAGGAGCCTTGGGTCCATTATACTGTGTATAGGGGAGCTGTGGGTCCATTATACTGTGTATAGGGGAGCCATGGCCCATTATACTGCGCATAGGGGTGCTGTGGGCCCATTATACTGTGTATAGGGGAGCTGTGGGCCAATTATACTGTGTATAGAGGAGCCTTGGGTCCATTATACTGTGTATAGAGGAGCCTTGGGTCCATTATACTGTGTATAGGGGAGCTGTGGGTCCATTATACTGTGTATAGGAGAGCTGTGGGTCCATTATACTGTGTATAGAGGAGCCATGGCACATTATACTGCGCATAGGGGAGCTGTGGGCCCATTATACTGTGTATAGTGGAGCTGTGGGCCCATTATACTGTGTATAGAGGAGCCTTGGGTCCATTATACTGTGTATAGAGGAGCCTTGGGTCCATTATACTGTGTATAGGGGAGTTGTGGGCCCATTATACTGTGTATAGGAGAGCTGTGGGTCCATTATACTGTGTATAGGAGAGCTGTGGGTCCATTATACTGCGCATAGGGGAGCTGTGGGCCCATTATACTGTGTATAGGGGAGCTGTGGGCCCATTATACTGTGTATAGAGGAGCCTTGGGTCCATTATACTGTGTATAGAGGAGCCTTGGGTCCATTATACTGTGTATAGAGGAGCCTTGGGTCCATTACACTGTGTATAGGGGAGCTGTGGGTCCATTATACTGTGTATAGAGGAGCCTTGGGTCCATTATACTGTGTATAGAGGAGCCTTGGGTCCATTACACTGTGTATAGGGGAGCTGTGGGTCCATTATACTGTGTATAGAGGAGCCTTGGGTCCATTAAACTGTGTATAGAGGAGCCTTGGGTCCATTAGACTGGGTATAGGGGAGCTGTGGGTCCATTATACTGTGTATAGGGGAGCCATGGCCCATTATACTGCGCATAGAGGAGCCTTGGGTCCATTATACTGTGTATGGAGGAGCCTTGGGTCCATTATACTGTGTATAGGGGAGCTGTGGGCCATTATACTATGTATAGGGGAGCCGTGGGCCCACTATACTGTGTATAGGGGAGCTGTGGGCACATTATACTGTGTATAGGGGAGCTACAGTATAAGCCAATCATACGGTGTATAGGGGAGCTGTGAGCCCATTATACTGTGTATAGGAGAGCTGTGGGCACATTATACTGTGTATAGGGGAGCCGTTGGCCCATTATACTGTGTATAATTTGTCATTAGATCAATAGGAGTGTGAGATTCGAGTTGTATTCTGCATTACAACCTATTGATTTTTATTAGGAAATGTGTAATACTTAATTTGACCTCTGGAGGCACTGCAGGGAAGTTGAACACTTACTATTAAATTTCCCAACAGCTAGTTACTGGAGTTTCCACAAAATGATTAGATTATTGTCAATGGACCCAAACAAGAAGGAATCTTCCAAAGTGGAAGCGACTTTACAATACAAGGAGCACTGAACTTAGCACTTAAAGGGGCTATCCAGTGAAAACAAGTTATCACCTATCCAAAGAAAAAGGTGATGGGTGGGTGTCCGACTGCCAGGAGCTGCACAGATCTGGAAAATTGGGAACTTTTATCCCTGTTAGAATGGAGTGGTTGTGCACATGCTCGACCAATGCTCCATTCAGTCCCTATGGGTATTTTGGCATTGAATTCAACATTTTTAAGGCAGTCCCGTAGAGAATGAATAAGCACCGGGCATCTGATTGTCTGTGACTTTTTCTAATGGGGATTAACATTCTCTGTCAGGGCTATAGAGTCTCCGATCAGCCGATCAGCGGGGATACTAACAGTAAGACGTTCACCAATCATTAAGTTCTCAGCTACCCTGTGGGTATTTTATGAGTTGTTTTAACTGGACAATCCCTTTAAGCCAATTTTCAAGGCTCATTGGCTATGTTCACACGTTGATTTTTTTCTGCTGCCAAGACCTGCTGTTTTGACAGTAAAAACAGAAACTTGCATAAAAAAAAATTTAAATAAACACGGCAAAAACATAGTGTGAACATAGCCTTAGGGTTGTAAACTGTTCAATCCCAAGCTTTTGATGTACCAAGCGCCAGCATGTTTGTCATTGCTCATAATGACTGTAGAGTAGCTTGTCTTATATAGGCACAACACAGCCTGCCCAAATAGTGCGTGTAACCCACAACCACAGAGAGTATTACTGCGTCTGTCTATTCCATGAATTAGTTCATGGATGAGCAGAATTCCCCAAACTTTATATTTTGTTACCCACCAATCCCAGGTCTCAGCTTTGCTCCCTTCGCCCCGTCTGCTATAGTTTCTTGTGCTCCAAGTCGGGCTTTGCAGCCTGCTCCCATGTGTTGAATTTCCTAGTCCTATATGAGGCCTCCCAAGACACATATCTAGGTCTTGATATTAAGATTTTTAGTTTGTCTGTGCACAGCTCCCTGTGTTCGATCTCCCAGACGTCTCCTTTCTGCATGCAACTTCCAGAACCTCTGCTACATGTCCACCTGCTGTTTTCAAGACCTCTGCTGCCTGTCTGTGGTCTCCCCGATGTCTCCTGTCTGCGTATGCTTTCAAGACCTCTGCTACTTTTTCCCGGTCTCCCAGAATTTCTGCTACCTGTCTGTGTCTCCAGGACATCTCCTGTCTACCTGTGCCATCTAGTACCTCTGCTACTTGTTCCGGGTCTTCCAGGACCACTGCTATCTGCCTGCGGTCTCTAGGACATGTCCTGTTTGTCTGTGGCATGCAGTGCTTCTGCTACCTGTCTGCAGTCTCCAGGACGTCTGCTGTCTGCCAGTGGCATGCAGTACTTCTGCTACCTGTCTGCGGTCCCCAGGACATCTCCTGTCTGCCTGTGGCATGCAGTACGTCTGCTACCTGTCTGCAGTCCCCAGGACATCTCCTGTCTGCCTGTGGCTTGCAGTACTTCTTTTACATGTCTGCGTTCTCCATGACCTCTCTTCTCTGCCTGTGGCATCCAGTACCTATGCTACTTTTTACCGGTCTTCCAGGACCTCTGCTACCTGTCTGTGGTCTCCAGCAAATCTGTCTTTTTGCAGCATGCAGTACTTCTTCTACCTGTCTCTGGTCTCCAGGACATCTCTAGCCTGCCTGTGGCATCCAGTACCTCTGCTACCTGTCTGCATTTCCCAAGTGCCTCAATTTCCTGCAGCACTGACGCCCATGGCTTGTGTGCCCACCCTTGGTAGATTTCAAAATAACACGATTCCCAGGAGATTAGTGATTGCAGACAAGGTGCAAAGAGATTTCCATTAAGTCAGGAAGAAAACAAATGTAAATGTATCAAAGAAAAAATATTGACAAATTACAAAGGAAAGAATCTTAAATGTATCAAATGCATAACAAATATTTGCAATTCCTAAATTTTGGGCGTTTCTGCCCTTTTTTTTTTCGTAGCCCACATTTAGAGGAAAGCACCATAATATGCGCACATTGACAGGGTCGTGACTGTCTTTTCTTCTTCACCAGGCACCTATTGAACCTACGTAATCTACAAGCAGCGTTCACCAAAATAAAGAGATGACTGGATGTGGATGAGAAGCATGGAGGAGCGGGTGGGTGAGGCGTGACAAGCTACGGTGAGGCGCGGTAGTATAATGTGACAACGAGGAGACATAGAGAAGACACTTACTCTGGGGTTTGCATGTTTCTCTTTTCCCTAGAAACGAAACAAAATGAATGAAATTAAATTACAGCACTGATATTCGGAGCACGTCTTACGTCTACGATGGGGACAACGATGGGACTATATGAGCCGTAAACACTGCTGTAAGGACTGCGAAGGCAAACAGTCATGTACATCAGTGTTTATCGTGATGGAAGCGATGGTACTCCACGTGTGATCCAGAGTGTTAGAGGAAAGGGGGCCTACGGCAGAAGTCCACCGATGACCACCGCTACACCCCTCGTCCTTAGGAGGACTTGATGCTTGCCCCTCCATCTCCAATCCATACCCTCTAGGTTCAGTTCCCACCACCTGTTTGCCATTTAGTAGGGTTCCTGGCACTGCACCCACTAATATTAAGGCATGTTTAGGTTTCTGCCCATATCTGTTGACCATGGCCCTTTCACATGGGCCAAGACAAACTGTATGGGGACAGAATACGGTCCTCGTGGACAGCACATCACCGTCAATGATGATTAATATGGGATAATTTTGGGATCGGGAACAAGCATTCTGATGAACACTCATGGGAAAGGACCTTCGAGGCTGGGCCCTCTTCCTGTAGGGACTCATGGGCAATCACTATGGTATGAATGCCTTGGATGTCCCAGACCCTGAGATGCTCCTAGAAAAAAAAAAAGCTAGACATGACCATTACATGGCGATCTGTCTAACCCAACTTTCTTCCATCTTTGTCTATAGTCAATTCAGAATAGAGAACCCCAAAAAAAGTACCCTGAGTGTGTCCAAGGTGCTAGAGACCATTTTATAGTCCACAGTACAGCAGGTGTCTTAGATTTATCTCATTTGATCTTATCTAAAACTTCGAGGACTCATGCACCCTGCATGGTGGCAGACAGACCCATGGGGACTGTGTACCGCCATATGGTGACTTCCTAAAGCACCACATTATCCCACAGAATAAATGCTTCAGTATAGACTCATTTAATAGCATAGGCCTTATACTGAATATTTTTTAAACTTTTTGTGAATGGTGGATCCTGAGTTATCTACTGTATATAGAGGTGTTATCAGTCATTGTACAGGAGGAGGAGGTGAGCTGTGTCATCACCTATTGTGAATGGTGGATCCTGTGTTATCTACTGTATATAGTGGTGTTATCAGTCATTGTACAGGAGGAGGAGGTGAGCTGTGTCATCACCTATTGTGAATGGTGGATCCTGTGTTATCTACTGTATATAGAGGTGTTATCAGTCATTGTAGGAGGAGGAGGAGGTGAGCTGTGACATCACCTATTGTGAATGGTGGATCCTGAGTTATCTACTGTATATAGAGGTGTTCTCAGTCATTGTACAGGAGGAGGAGGTGAGCTGTGACATCACCTATTGTGAATGGTGGATCCTGTGTTATCTACTGTATATAGAGGTGTTATCAGTCATTGTAGGAGGAGGAGGAGGTGAGCTGTGACATCACTTATTGTGAATGGTGGATCCTGAGTTATCTACTGTATATAGAGGTGTTATCAGTCATTGTACAGGAGGAGGAGGTGAGCTGTGACATCACCTATTGTGAATGGTGGATCCTGTGTTATCTACTGTATATAGAGGTGTTATCAGTCATTGTAGGAGGAGGAGGAGGTGAGCTGTGACATCACCTATTGTGAATGGTGGATCCTGTGATATCTACTGTATATAGAGGTGTTATCAGTCATTGTAGGAGGAGGAGGAGGTGAGCTGTGACATCACCTATTGTGAATGGTGGATCCTGTGTTATCTACTGTTTATAGAGGTGTTATCAGTCATTGTACATGACGAGGTGAGCTGTGACATCACCTACTGTGAATGGTGGATCCTGTGTTATCTACTGTACATAGAGGTGTTATCAGTCATTTTACAGGAGGAGGCGAGCTGTGACACCACCTATTGTGAATGGTGGATCCTGTGTTATCTACTGTATATTTAAGTGTTATCAGTCATTGTACAGGAGGAGGAGGTGAGCTGTGAATTGTGAATGGCGGATCCTGTGTTATCTACTTGATACTTGACTATTGCACTTACACACACGGGCTGATGACCGGATCATGCAGCTTTATATGAAAATCCCTAATTATTATAATTGCTAGACCTGAAATAACAAGCACTTTTCACCTATTGTGTCCCCCCATCTCCTTGTAGATTGTAAGCTTGCGAGCAGGGACCTCACCCCTAATTTCACTGTTTAAATTGTCTTAACTTGTACTGAATTTATTGTCTGTACATGTCCCCGCTTAATTGTAAAGTGCTGCGGAATTTGTTGGCGCTATATAAATAAAAATTATTATTATTATTATTACTGTATATAGAGCTGTTGTTATCAGTCATTGTACAGGAGGAGGATGTGAGCTGTGACATCACCTATTGTGAATGGTGGATCCTGTGTTATCTACTGTATATAGAGATGTTATCAGTCATTGTACAGGAGGGGGAGGTGAGCTGTGACATCACCTATTGTGAATGGTGGATCCTGTGTTATCTACTGTATATAGAGATGTTATCAGTCATTGTACAGGAGGGGGAGGTGAGCTGTGACATCACCTATTGTGAATGGTGGATCCTGTGTTATCTACTGTATATAGAGGTGTTATCAGTCATTGTACAGGAGGAGGATGTGAGCTGTGACATCACCTATTGTGAATGGTGGATCTTGTGTTATCTATTGTATATAGAGGTGTTATCAGTCATTGTACAGGAGGAGGAGGTAAGCTGTGACATCACCTATTGTGAATGGTGGATCCTGTGTTATCTACTGTATATAGAGATGTTATCAGTCATTGTACAGGAGGGGGAGGTGAGCTGTGACATCACCTATTGTGAATGGTGGATCCTGTGTTATCTACTGTATATAGAGGTATTATCAGTCATTGTACAGAAGGAGGAGGAGGTGAGCTGTGACATCACCTATTGTGAATGGTGGATCTTGTGTTATCTACTGTATATAGAGATGTTATCAGTCATTGTACAGGAGGGGGAGGTGAGCTGTGACATCACCTATTGTGACTGGTGGATCCTGTGTTATCTACTGTATATAGAGGTGTTATCAGTCATTGTACAGAAGGAGGAGGTGAGCTGTGACATCATCTATTGTGACTGGTGGATCCTGTGTTATCTACTGTATATAGAGGTGTTATCAGTCATTGTACAGGAGGAGGAGGTGAGCTGTGACATCACCTATTGTGAATGGTGGATCCTGTGTTATCTACTGTATATTTATGTGTTATCAGTCATTGTACAGGAGGAGGTGAGCTGTGACATCACCTATTGTGACTGGTGGATCCTGTGTTATCTACTGTATATAGAGGTGTTAGCAGTCATTGTACAGAAGGAGGAGGAGATGAGCTGTGACATCACTTATTGTGAATGGTGGATCCTGTGTTATCTACTGTATATAGAGGAGTTATCAGTCATTGTACAGGAGGAGGTGAGCTGTGACATCACCTATTGTGAATGGTGGATCCTGTGTTATCTACTGTATATAGAGGTGTTATCAGTCATTGTACAGGAGGAGGAGGTGAGCTGTGACGCTGAATGTGCAGAAAATCAAAGACCCGATAAAAACAAAATGTGTAATTTAACCTAAATGTGAAAATGATATTTAGCCCCAAATACATGCTGATTCTGATGAATGAGAAATTTCGGTTGTCGTTTCCGTGTCTTCCGGGAGATTTGTCGACCCTTCCGTGAGTTTGGAAGTTCTCGCTGTATCCAAGAACCTCTTAGACTTTCCAGAAGAAGTTGGACGTATGCTTATATTTTCTCTACGTAGCAGGAAGCAGTAGACATACGCATGACTACCGCAGGGTGCACCTGTAGTCTGTTACCATGGAAATACTTAGATTTGCATAAAAGCTGTATACAAAAAAAGGAGCTTTTCAAAAAGACTAAATTATTTTAACCATTTTCGAGCAGAAATAAAAAGTGATTGCAAAAGTGAACATATTCACATAGCCTTCACATTTTGTGGGGGTTTTTGTGCATCCACCAGGTCCCCCCAATCCCCACTTCCTATATTTCATCGCTTTTTAAAATATTTTTATATTGATGCTTTTCATTTTCAGAATAGAAGAGGCCACTCTGGATCTCAGTGAAGCAAAACGTCCGTGATTAAAAGGCAAATAGTATTAAATATGGAGGATGAGAATGTAAAGACATAATGCAAATGCTGCAGACAAGGAAATACATGACGGTTAGAGGACGCGAATGGTCGAAATAAATCGCATGACGTAATGAAGGCAAGATGTTCAGAAGATGGTCGTGTCTCAGTTACTTGCTGCTTTTTACTGCATCCTTAAAGTTAATGCATACTGCCTGTCCCTTTAAGAACAACATTTAACATCTGTCCATTTTATAGTTCACTTTTTCACCTTCTGTACTCCAAATGTCAATGCGGCTGACTGGAGGAAAAGCGGGCGATTGGAAGCCACTTATATGCAGATTATTTATAGGGATGAAGATAAATCCCCTAATAAAGTTTCATAACTATCTATGCTAGACAAAATCATTAAAAAAAAAAGTTACTCTTTAAAGGGAATCTGTCACCCCAAAATTTGCCTATAAGCTGCGGCCACCACCATCAGGGGCTTCTCTACAGCATTCTGTAATGCATTCTGTAATGCTGTAGATAAGCCCCCGATGTATCCTGAAAGATAAGAAAAACAAGTTAGATTATACTCACCCAGGGGCGGTCCCGGTTCAGTTCGGGTCCGATGGGTGTCGTGGTCCGTGTCCGTCGCCTCCCATCTTCATAAGATGACGTCCTCTTCTTTTCTTCCTGTCGCGGCTCTGGCGCAGGCGTACTTTATCTGTCCTGTTGAGGGCAGAGCAAAATAATGCAGTGCGCGGACGCTTGGAGAGGTCAGATAAAGTACGCCTGCGCCGGAGCCACGACAGGAAAAAAAGAAGAGGACGTCATCGTATGAAGATGGGAGACGCCTTGACCCGGACCACGACGCCCATCGGACTGGACCGCACCGGGACCGCCCCTGGGTGAGTGTAATCTAACTTGTTTTTCTTATCTTTTAGGATACATCGGGGGCTTATCTACAGCATTACAGAATGCTGTAGATAAGCCCCTGATGACAGTGGCCGCAGATATATAGGCGAATCTTGGGGTGACAGATTCCCTTTAAGGTAAAGGTGGTTGCAATTTAGGTTTCCTCTTTAATTGTAAATTCAAGTATTATAAATGCTATAAGAGAGACCCCAGCTCTTCTGTGGACCCCTGTATATAATGGAGGTCAGATCTAAATCATCACTACTGTGTCATATTGAGACTTTTTGGCTCAGAAAAACTTTGGATGTCCAATGTTAGATTACACTATGTTGGATCGCCCAATGCTGGATCGCCCCATGTTGGATTGAGTAATGTTGGATTGAGTAATGTTGGATTGCCCGATGTTGGATTGCCTGATGTTGGATTGCTCGATGTTGGATCAACTAATGTTGGATTGTCCAATGTTGGATTGCCCAATGTTGGATTGCCCGATGTTGGATTGCCCGATGTTGGATTGCCCAATGTTGGATTGCCCGATGTTGGATCGACCGATGTTGGATCGACCAATGTTGGATCGACCAATGTTGGATTGTACAATGTTGGATTGCCCAATATCCCATTTTGGGGTTGCCCAATGTCCCATTTTGGGGTTGACCGATGTTGAGTTCCCAATGTTGGTTTGCCCGCTGTTGGAAAGGCCAATGTTGGTTAGCCCGATGTTGATTAGCCTGGTGTTGGATCACACGGTGTTGCATTGTCCGCTGTTGGAAAGGTTGATGTTGGTTAGCCTGATGTTGATTAGCCCGGAGTTGGATCACCCAGTGTTGTATTGCGCGTTTGACCATCTATGGCCTGTTGTGTTGTTTTGTAAAATCCCTTTAAAATGGCCCAGGTAAAATCACTAAATCTATTCTTCTGTCCTTTTAGTAAAAATGCCACAAAATGCATATGAGAGAAGAGCTTTAGGTGACCTCACTTCTCTGCCACAGAATGAAAGCATTGGAGACTGTCATATGGGCACTGTATAGCGGTATTATTTGGGCATTACAGAGCATTTTTTGTGCATATAGTATTGCAATATACAGGCACTACATGGCTTTCTGTTGTGATTAATTTATGGTGGCATAATTTTAAGGTATTACGTCAGCATTGTATGTAGTAATATGTTGTGTGAACATATTTATGAGACTACCATATATGAGTAGCGGGCCGGCCATATACACCTCGCAGTAAGTCTAGTAGCAGTTTCCTTAGGACTATAGGGCAAAGTAATTATTGTAGCTGAGTTATAAAGAGTAAATTGATAAATCTGTCACAGTGAAAAATTGTATACGAATACGAGGCAATTATTATACTGAAGCAAGACCACTTGTTCCCAAAGCAGGTACAATTCATACTCATACCATAGCCCAACTCTGAATAGTGGGAATGACTGATCATCCAAGTCTCATTTCATCACAGGGAACACCAATCAGCCATAATATTAAAACATCTGTCTAACTGTGTTGGACAGTGCCACCAAAATTGTATGGACGCCACAAGACTTCGGTGGCATCTGGCCCCAATATACCGTAGATCCTTTTTTTCCTAAATTAACACAGTCCAAAAAAGAAAATAATAGGCAAAACGTCTATCGTAAATGTCTCCAAACACAACCTCAATGTAAGTATAGAGGCATGACGATAAATTGCAACAAATATTATATGATAAAAACTTGAATTTTTATTATAAACATAGAATAAAATAAATATAAATACAATGAATTCAAGCTTAAGAACATACGAGTAGTGCGGGAGCATTGGGACATGAAAAATATGTATGTATATTGGAAATTGTACCGCCTATAATGAAAGGAAAAAATCCCCCAAACAAAGAGAATTTGGCATAAAGTCAATTCTGATTCATGATTTACAAATAAAGTGCATAGTGCATAATGTGATGATTTACCATGAATTGTGCTTGGGTTTTAAATCAATCATAATAGACGTGGTAAATGCCAGTGAAGGGCTATTGTGCATCTCATAATATAATAAGCCGTACAATACCTGTAAAGTGCTGAGTGCAAAGAGTCCCTGCTACCTAAATCATGAATCAGAATTGACTTTATGCCAAATTCTATTTGTTTGGGGGATTTTTTCCTTTCATTATAGGCGGTACAATTTCCAATATACATACATATTTTTCATGTCCCGATTCTCCCGCACTACTCGTATGTTCTTTAGCTTGAATTCATTGTATTTATATTTATTTTATTCTATGTTTATAATAAAAATTCAATTTTTTATCATATAATATTTGTTGCAATTTATCGTCATGCCTCTATACTTACATTGAGGTTGTGTTTGGAGACATCCTTTTTTTCCTGTACGTTTCTCAGTGGGGCCTCCAAAGACAGAATTTGATTTTCCAGCATGTCCCAGAGATGATCGATAAGATTGAGATCTCGGAATTGAGAGACAAATCGTCACCTTCATCTCTTTGTCATGTTATTATAAGGTTTTGAGGTCTTGTAGGGGTTTTTATTCTGATGATAAAGGGCACGGTCATTAAGATCCCACTGCCATGATGGGAGCAGCACTTGTCACATAAAATATCCGTCCCCCATAGATGCCATTGTCATCAGATACTGGATGCTATTGACTTCACCTGTCAGTGGTTTTAATATTACGGTCGATCAGTATATGTACTGTACCTCCACTTCCATAAATACATTTCTAGAAGATGAATTTGAATATTTAGTAATATCCCATCATTATTAATGCTCACAAACCATACACAGCATGAGACCGAGCACTGCCACCTGTTATATGTGGCTGCCACCAGTCGGACGGCCAGTCAAACTGGTCCCAAGCATAGACCACCACAAGTCATTTAACATGTTATGGTCTTTTCATCAATATAGGATCCTTATCATAAACCATTGCATGCTGGCCCAAATATAGTCCATAATCATGTAACCATTCCTATGTGTCTCTGATATGATGGAACATGTGCAAAGAAAATTCAAAAACTACTGAATATGATGCCAAAAATATTCAAAACGAAATATCCACAGTTTGCTTTATGTGTGTAATGTGTGTACATAAAAGCGGGGCACTCACATTCCTTCCCTCCGACAGCACATGATGTAGGCCAAGATGGCAAAAAGCACCAAGGCTACGGCAGAGGGCACTGCCAACGTGATGAGGAAGTCCGAGTAATAGTCTCTGCCCTTCAGTGTTTCGGATGGAGGTCTATACTCCCCTGCGTCAGGAAGGATCCCTTCCCCCCGCACAACTTCCTGAGTGATCACCACTTGCTTCAATTTATCCACCTAAAAGAAAAAAATGATTTTTTTTTTCAAATTTAACAGTAACGGTCATTTCAGAACTTGCAGAGGAATGTCTGTGTTCCTCTTCCTCCTCCCCAGAATGTCTGTGTGTTCCTCTCGCTCCTTCCCAGAATGTCTGTGTGTTCCTCTCGCTCCTCCCCAGAATATCTGTGTGTATCTTTTGCTCCTCCCCAGAATGTCTGTGTGTTCCTGTCGCTCCTCCCCAGAATGTCTGCGTGTTCCTCTCGCTCCTCCCCCAAATGTCTGTGTGTATCTTTCGCTCCTCACCAGAATGTCTGTGTGTTTCTCTCGCTCCTCCCCAGAATGTCTGTGTGTATCTTTCGCTCCTCCCCAGAATGTCTGTGTGTTCCTGTCGCTCCTCCCCAGAATGTCTGTGTGTATCTTTCGCTCCTCCCCAGAATGTCTGTGTGTATCTTTCGCTCCTCCCCAGAATGTCTGTGTGTTCCTGTCGCTCCTCCCCAGAATATCTGTGTGTATCTTTCGCTCCTCCCCAGAATGTCTGTGTGTATCTTTCGCTCCTCCCCAGAATGTCTGTGTGTTCCTCTCGCTCCTCCCCCAAATGTCTGTGTGTATCTTTCGCTCCTCCCCAGAATGTTTGTGTGTTCCTCTCGCTCCTCCCCAGAATGTCTGTGTGTATCTTTCGCTCCTCCCCAGAATGTCTGTGTGTTCCTCTCGCTCCTCCCCCAAATGTCTGTGTGTATCTTTCGCTCCTCCCCAGAATGTTTGTGTGTTCCTCTCGCTCCTCCCCAGAATGTCTGTGTGTATCTTTCGCTCCTCCCCAGAATGTCTGTGTGTTCCTCTCGCTCCTCCCCCAAATGTCTGTGTGTATCTTTCGCTCCTCCCCAGAATGTCTGTGTGTATCTTTCACTCCTCCCCAGAATGTCTGTGTGTTCCTGTCGCTCCTCCCCCAAATGTCTGTGTGTATCTTTCGCTCCTCCCCAGAATGTCTGTGTGTATCTTTCGCTCCTCCCCAGAATGTCTGTGTGTTCCTCTCGCTCCTCCCCCAAATGTCTGTGTGTATCTTTCGCTCCTCCCCAGAATGTCTGTGTGTTACTGTTGCTCCTCCCCAGAATATCTGTGTGTATCTTTCGCTCCTCCCCAGAATGTCTGTGTGTATCTTTCGCTTCTCCCTAGAATGTCTGTGTGTTCCTCTCGCTCCTCCCCAGAATGTCTGTGTGTATCTTTCACTCCTCCCCAGAATGTCTGTGTGTTCCTGTCGCTCCTCCCCAGAATATCTGTGTGTATCTTTCGCTCCTCCCCAGAATGTCTGTGTGTATCTTTCGCTTCTCCCTAGAATGTCTGTGTGTATCTTTCGCTCCTCCCCAGAATGTCTGTGTGTATCTTTCGCTTCTCCCTAGAATGTCTGTGTGTATCTTTCGCTCCTCCCCAGAATGTCTGTGTGTTCCTGTCGCTCCTCCCCAGAATATCTGTGTGTATCTTTCGCTCCTCCCCAGAATGTCTGTGTGTATCTTTCGCTTCTCCCTAGAATGTCTGTGTGTTCCTCTCGCTCCTCCCCAGAATGTCTGTGTGTATCTTTCACTCCTCCCCAGAATGTCTGTGTGTTCCTGTCGTTCCTCCCCAGAATATCTGTGTGTATCTTTCGCTCCTCCCCAGAATGTCTGTGTGTATCTTTCGCTTCTCCCTAGAATGTCTGTGTGTATCTTTCGCTCCTCCCCAGAATGTCTGTGTGTATCTTTCGCTCCTCCCCCAAATGTCTGTGTGTATCTTTCGCTCCTCCCCAGAATGTCTGTGTGTTCCTGTCGCTCCTCCCCAGAATATCTGTGTGTATCTTTCGCTCCTCCCCAGAATGTCTGTGTGTATCTTTCGCTTCTCCCTAGAATGTCTGTGTGTTCCTCTCGCTCCTCCCCAGAATGTCTGTGTGTATCTTTCACTCCTCCCCAGAATGTCTGTGTGTTCCTGTCGCTCCTCCCCAGAATATCTGTGTGTATCTTTCGCTCCTCCCCAGAATGTCTGTGTGTATCTTTCGCTTCTCCCTAGAATGTCTGTGTGTATCTTTCGCTCCTCCCCAGAATGTCTGTGTGTATCTTTCGCTCCTCCCCAGAATGTCTGTGTGTATCTTTCGCTTCTCCCTAGAATGTCTGTGTGTTCCTCTCACTCCTCCCTAGAATGTCTGTGTGTTCCTCTCACTCCTCCCTAGACTGTCTGTGTGTTCCTTTAGCTCCACCCTAGAATCTCTGTGTTCCTCTAGTTCCACCCTAGAATCTCTGTGTTCCTCTAGTTCCTCCCTAGAATGTCTGTGTCTTCCTCTAGTTCCTCCCTAGAATGTCTGTGTCTTCCTCTAGTTCCTCCCTAAAATGTCTGTGTCCTCATCTGGCTCCTCCCTAGAATCTCTATGTTCCTCTCGCTTATCCTTAGAATGTCTGTGTCTTCCTCTCACTCCTCCCTAGAAAGTCTGTATCTTTCTCTAGCTCATCCCTAGAATGTCTGTGTTCCTCTAGCTCCTCTCTAGAATGTCTGTCTTACTCTAGCTCCTCCCTAGAATGTCTGTGTATTCCCTTAGCTCCTCTCTAGAATGTCTGTGTCTTCCTCTAGCTCATCCCCTCCTCTCTCCATAGAATCTTATTAGCACTAACTGTCATCTCCTATCTCAGTAATGTCAAAATCAGTATTCTCCAAAAACAAATGTTTAAAACTGAGAATAAAAGATCATTCCAGGAGGAGAAAGAAGCAGATTTCTCTAATAAGACATATTACACAGTTGCTTATTTTCGTGTGAACTACTCATTTAGTAAATAAAAATGAAAATTTTGATCACTCTTATTCCCCTAGTGTATGTTTTTTGCACACATCCACATAAGTTATATGGTTACTTTAACTTGTTTGTAACTCTTTAGGTATCTAGGAGGGCTAAGCAACCACCAAACACAGCTTAAACCTATAATAGAAGGAATATGCCCCCAAATAAAGTTTGCAATAAATGCAATTCAGCAAACCAAAATAGACACATGGTTAAAAAAAAACAAAAAAGATAAACTACTTGGGATAATAAAGGGTAAAGATAGCATAGTAGAGTAAATCCTAATTATTTTATTGAAGACACCACATGATAAGCAGAATAAAAAAACATGCAAGAAGTACTGGAGCCTCGGGGAGAGCAAGCGCCGACACCGCGGGAACAGTGCCTGCATGGGAGGTGAGTATAAGCTTTATTATTTTTACGAGGGCCAAACATTTTGATCAAGAAGGGGTTGTCCTAGTAGTGGATACCCCCTTTAAAGAGAACCTGATAGCTGGTATAAACTGCTTGATCCACAGGCAGTATGTATAAGACACTGGTTGTATGATTTCAGCCATTTATGTTCAACTCATAGAAAAATATGCTTTAAAAGCTGACGAGGACCAAGCCGCATGGGAGGCTAGTCCGGAAGTCCCCTGCAGCTTCTCCACGCCAGCTCCCCTGGAGCGACAGGTCTTTCCCTACCGCCTGCCCATGGATCGGACACAGAGGCGTAGCTAGGGTTTTGGTTCAGGGGGGACAAAACTTCTGAGTGGGCCCCTAACCAGGTAACATTGATTACAACTCGGTGACGCGCCCTAATACTGGAGGAGAACCTCAGCAGGTGTCCGCGCTGTTACTGAAGATAATCTCTACATAAAGACCAATATGAATATTACCGCCATATGGTAAGTGTTAGATACCAGCCCTACAGAACATATAAGAGATCACAGCACAGTTACAGATAATGACTTACCGCTGACGTCCTTTCTGATGGAATCGTTCATTTTTCCCATCTTTTCCATCTGGCCCAGACCGACATGACAACTTCTTCCAGCTAGAATTCACCTGCAGAGAATACAACAAAGACACATTTCACTTCTCATATTCCAGCCCCATCACCATCTATTCCCAACCTGCACAAACTCCTCATACTGCTGATACCCCAATACTGAGCCGCTGCTGCCGTATGTGTCCCTATTACTGCACCTGATACCCCAATACTGAGCTGCTGCTGCCGTATGTGTCCCTATTACTGCACCTGATACCCCAATACTGAGCTGCTGCTGCCGTATGTGTCCCTATTACTGCCCCTGATATCCCAATACTGAGCTGCTGCCGTATGTGTCCCTATTACTGCACCTGATACCCCAATACTGAGCCGCTGCTGCCATATGTGTCCCTATTACTGCACCTGATACCCCAATACTGAGCCGCTGCTGCTGTATGTGTCCCTATTACTGCACCTGATACTCCAATACTGAGCCGCTGCTGCCGTATGTGTCCCTATTACTCCACCTGATATCCCAATACTGAGCCGCTGCTGCCGTATGTGTCCCTATTACTGCACCTGATACCCCAATACTGAGCCGCTGCTGCCGTATGTGTCCCTATTACTGCACCTGATACCCCAATACTGAGCCGCTGCTGCCGTATGTGTCCCTATTACTGCACCTGATACCCCAATACTGAGCTGCTGCCGTATGTGTCCATATTACTGCCCCTGATATCCCAATACTGAGCCGCTGCTGCCGTATGTGTCCCTATTACTGCACCTGATACCCCAATACTGAGCCGCTGCTGCCGTATGTGTCCCTATTACTGCACCTGATACCCCAATACTGAGCCGCTGCTGCCATATGTGTCCCTATTACTGCACCTGATACCCCAATACTGAGCCGCTGCTGCTGTATGTGTCCCTATTACTGAACCTGATACCCCAATACTGAGCCGCTGCTGCCGTATGTGTCCCTATTACTGCCCCTGATACCCCAATACTGAGCCGCTGCTGCCGTATGTGTCCCTATTACTGAACCTGATACCCCAATACTGAGCCGCTGCTGCCATATGTGTCCCTATTACTGCACCTGATACCCCAATACTGAGCCGCTGCTGCTGTATGTGTCCCTATTACTGAACCTGATACCCCAATACTGAGCCGCTGCTGCCGTATGTGTCCCTATTACTGCCCCTGATACCCCAATACTGAGCCGCTGCTGCCGTATGTGTCCTTATTACTGCCCCTGATACCCCAATACTGAGCCGCTGCTGCCATATGTGTCCCTATTACTGCCCCTGATACCCCGATACTGAGCCGCTGCTGCCGTATGTGTCCCTATTACTGTACCTGATACCCCAATACTGAGCCACTGCTGCCGTATGTGTCCCTATTACTGCCCCTGATACCCCAATACTGAGCCGCTGCTGCCGTATGTGTCCCTATTACTGCCCCTGATACCCCAATACTGAACCGCTGCTGCCGTATGTGTCCCTATTACTACCCCTGATACCCCAATACTGAGCCGCTGCTGCCGTATGTGTCCCTATTACTGCACCTGATACACCAATACTGAGCCGCTGCTGCCGTATGTGTCCCTATTACTGAACCTGATACCCCAATACTGAGCCGCTGCTGCCGTATGTGTCCCTCTTACTGCCCCTGATACCCCAATACTGAGCCGCTGCTGCCGTATGTGTCCCTATTACTGTACCTGATACCCCAATACTGAGCCGCTGCTGCCGTATGTGTCCCTATTACTGCACCTGATACCCCAATACTGAGCCCCTGCTGCCGTATGTGTCCCTATTACTGTACCTGATACCCCAATACTGAGCCGCTGCTGCCGTATGTGTCCCTCTTACTGCCCCTGATTCCCCAATACTGAGCCGCTGCTGCTGTATGTGTCCCTATTACTGTACCTGATACCCCAATACTGAACCGCTGCTGCCGTATGTGTCCCTATTACTACCCCTGATACCCCAATACTGAGCCGCTGCTGCCGTATGTGTCCCTATTACTGCCCCTGATACCCCAATACTGAGCCGCTGCTGCCGTATGTGTCCCTCTTACTGCCCCTGATTCCCCAATACTGAGCCGCTGCTGCCGTATGTGTCCCTATTACTGCACCTGATACCCCAATACTGAGCCGCTGCTGCCGTATGTGTCCCTATTACTGCACCTGCTGTGTGGTTCTCTGTGTCCTCTAAATTCTAAAGCAACCCTCTACAATACAGTAATGCCAGGTGCAAGTGCCCTAGAAATCAGTGCCCATATTTTGCCCCTAGAAAATAATAATGCCCTGTGTGCCCCTTTGATAGCCACATTAACCTGAGTTCCCCTATAACAATAAGTGCCCACTTTACATTTAATAATGTCCCGAGTCTCCCCTGTACAGCTCCCCTATACACAGCATGATGCTCTCTTATACACAGTATAATGCCCCCACACAGTATACTGACTCCTTAGTATCCCCCAAACAGTTTGATGGCTCCAACAATGTATAATGACCCCCACACTAATCTCCACACTGTATGATGGCCCCCTAGATAGCCTCCATATACAGTAGCATAATGCACCAAATAGTCCACATTATAGTATAATGCACTCCGCATAGGGAGACTCTATAGCATAAGGCAGCCCCCATAGGCAGACACTGTAATAAGGCAGCACCCCCATATAGGCAGACCCTGTAATAAGGCAGCACCCTTATAGACAGACCCTGTAATAAGGCAGCACCCCCATAGTCAGACCCTGTAATAAGGCAGCACCCTTATAGACAGACCCTATATTAAGGCAGCACCCCTATAGGCAGACCCTGTAATAAGGCAACACCCCCATAGTCAGACCCTGTAATAAGGCAGCACCCCCATAGTCAGCCCCTGTAATAAGGCAGCACCCTTATAGACAGACCCTGTAATAAGGCAACACCCCCATAGTCAGACCCTGTAATAAGGCAGCACCCCCATAGTCAGCCCCTGTAATAAGGCAGCACCCCTATAGACAGACCCTGTAATAAGACAGCACCCCCATAGTCAGACCCTGTAATAAGGCAGCACTCCCATAGTCAGACCCTGTAATAAGGAAGCCCCCCCATAGTCAGACCCTGTAATAAGGAAGCCCCTGTAATAAGGCAGCACCCCCATAGTCAGAACCTGTAATAAGGCAGCCGCTGTAATAAGGCAGCCCCCTTAGTCATACCCTGTAATAAGGCAGCACCCCCATAGTCAGGCCCTGTAATAAGGCAGCCCCCATAGTCAGACCCGGTAATAAGGCAGCCCCCATAGTCAGACCCTGTAATGAGGCAGCCCCCCTATAGGCAAACCCTGTAATAAGGCAGCACCCCCATAGGCAGACCCTGTAATAAGGCAGCCCCCATAGGCAGACCCTGTAATAAGGCAGCTCCCATAGTCAGACCCTGTAATAAGGCAGCAGCACCCATTAAAAAATTAAATAAATACTCACCTCTCTTCTTCCTGGTTCCTGCGATACTCCCATTGATCTTCAGACAGCGGGCGTCGGGCAGTGACGTCATCGCGCCCGCTGTCAGTGTCAGCAACGTTGGACGCCGACAGGGGGATGATGGGAGAAGGAGTGCAGCGCTCCTTCTCCCATCATTGCGGTCAGCTGTATCAGCTAAATGCCGGTACAGCTGATCTTCCGATGATGGCGGGGGACCCAATGCTGGCACCGGGGCCCCCCACCTGATCAGGTGCCCCATAGCGGCCGGGCGGCAGAGCAGGGAGATTAATTCTCCCTGCTATGCGCACAATACAGTTACTGTAGCGTAGCTCCGGGTAGGTCCCCTCAGAGCACCGGCCCGGGGCATCCGCACCCTCTGCCCCCCGGTAGCTACGCTACTGATCGGACAGCTTTCAGGTTCCCTTTAAACACACTTTGCAAGTATTTTACAGGGGTTGGTGGACTAGGGCACCTCCTAAGGCACCACTGAAGATAGTGGGGGTGGGGGGGGCGAAGAAGGTATATACATTCTCCCAGGAATGTTCCTTTATATATCTGTATATTCACTAGGCGTATAACCTTACCAGTGAGATCTTACACCAGTCTATATGGAATTGTGCCCGAAACTTTTTATCGCAACTTATGGCGGGTTCCATCTCCTGGCTGCACCTGAGCTGGTTCTGTGGGTTTTCTACTTCACGTAGACATGATGAGAACGGGACATCTGCTCCGACCATAACATAAACACTAGAAAAGACATAGGTGAGAATCTTTAAGCCTAATTATACTATACATATAAAATCTGTATTATAGTCCCAGAGCTGCATTAACAATTCTGCCAACTTCAGAGCTGCAATCTCTCCCGGCAGTCAAAAAAAAGTTTCTGGTGATTTCCAATCTTGGAATTCTTTTCTTTAATGTAATGTAATGTAGTAGAAAAAAAAACTAACTTCCGTTATGAAAGCATAGTTTAAGTTTTAAGTGTGTGTTCTGTCAACACACTTGTGGACTGTTTCCTGTAACAACCAGCAGAATTGTGAACGCTGCTCCCGTGAACAAAACGAAATACAGTTGAGACCGAAAGTTTTGCATTTTCTTTTTATGGTGTGAATACTTCTGTCTGGTTGTTGTGATGACATTTTGCTGTTAATCAGGAAGCAAATGATTGTCAGCTAAAAGGATGACAATTGTGCTTGACATTGTTTTATCCCTTTATGTGTTAGTTTTCAACATTTGCTGGGCCAAATGTTTTTGCATGTTTTGTCATTGGTAGTCAAATTTTGCCTAAAATTTTTATTTTTGTTTGTGTGTTTTGAGGTTAAAAATGGCGAAGACAAAGACAAATTTATCACCAGACGTCAGGAATAAATATGTATGATAAAGAAAGAAAAAGAAGGTTATGGAACAGCTGACACAGCTAGAACCGCGCAAAACTTCCTCCAAAGTTGATCACATTATTAAGAAAAAGTCAGTATCTGATGTTCATAAAGTGCTGTACAGGTTTTGAACAAAAATAATGAAGAATATGGGGTCAAAGTGAGTCGCCAAACTGTGGGGCGATGGCTAAGGGCAGTAGGGTGGAATACACAAGTTCTAGTCAAGAAGCCTTTCATCTCTGCAAAGAACCGGAAGGTCCGACTAGATGTTGCCAAAGAACACAGCTAATGGAAAAAGACAGATTGGTCTAAGGTGTTGTAGTCGGATGAATCCAAGTTCAATCTGTTTGGTGGTGATGGCAAGTACTATATGTACCGCCCCATTGGAAAACGTAATGATGTAAGGTGCCACACACCTACAGTGAAACATGGTGGTGGCAATGTCATGGTTTGGGGCTGCTTCTCTGCATCTGCCATTAGCCCTCTGCATAGAATTGATGGAAATATGAATGCTACCATGTACAAGGATATACTGGAGAATGTAATGCTGCCACATGGTAAAACCAAAGTAGGCAGGGGCTGGAAATTCCAGAAAGAAAACAATCCTAAGCACACATCCAATTTAATCAGAAATTGATTAGCAAAGAAAAATGTTTGCATGTTGCAATGGCCAACCCAATCACCTGATGTACACCCTATAGAGCACCATAGGGATAAGTTAGGGTGATGAGTTTGGGCCCACACCCATAGCAATAAGGATGAATTGTTTGCAGATTTGTACATGGAATGGAGCGAGATCCCTCAGGATGTCTTATACCCGAGTGGCTCCAATGTCCGTTGGTGCAGTAATTAACCCCTTAATCACATATTATGTACTATCCCGTCAAGGTGACCTGGGACTTAATTCCCAGTGATGGGATAGTACGTCATACGCGATCGGCCGCGCTCACGGGGGGAGTGCGGCCAGGTGTCAGCTGACTATCGCAGCTGACATCCGGCACTATGTGCCAGGAGCGGTTACGGACCGCCCCCGGCACATTAACCCCCGGCACGCCGCGATCAAACATGATCGCGGTGTGCCGGCGGTATAGGGAAGAATCGCACAGGGAGGGGGCTCCCTGCGGGCTTACCTGAGACCCCCGTTACAAGGCTAAGTGCTCACCTTGTACCGAGCGTCTCTTCCCTGCAGGCCCCGGATCCAAAATGGCCGCGGGGCTACTTCCGGGTCCTGAAGGGAGTACTTCTGGGTCCAGAGCAGGCTCTGTTACCAAGCAGCAGGGCACACCAGATCGCTGATCTGACACAGTGCTCTGCAAAGTGTCAGATCAGCGATCTGTCACTATACAGTGATGTCCCCCCTGGGACAAAGTGAAAAAGTAAAAAAAATTTTTTTAGATGTGTAAAAAAAAAATCCTAAATAAAGAAAAAAAAAATATATGTATATATATTGTTCCCATAAATACATTTCTTTATCTAAATAAAAAAACAAACAATAAAACTACACATATTTAGCATCGCCGCGTCCGTAATGACCCGACCTATAAAATTGTCCCACTAGTAAACCCCTTCAGTAAACACCGTAAAAAAAAAAAAAACGAGGCAAAAAACAACGCTTTATTATCATACCGCCGAACAAAAAGTGGAATAACACGCGATCAAAAAGACAGATGTAAATAACCATGGTACCGATGAAAACGTCATCTTGTCCCGCAAAAAACGAGCTGCCATACAGCAACATCAGCGAAAAAATAAAAAATTTACAGTCCTCAGAATAAAGCGATGCAAAAATATTTATTTTTTCTATAAAATAGTTTTTATCGTATAAAAAGCGCCAAAACATAAAAAAAATATAAATGAGGTATCGCTGTAAACGCACTGACCCAAAGAATAAAACTGCTTTATCCATTTTACCAAACGCGGAACGGTATAAACGCCCCCCCCCCCCCAAGAAATTCATGAATAGCTGGTTTTTGGTCATTCTGCCTCACAAAAATCGGAATAAAAAGCGATCAAAAAATGTCACGTGCCCGAAAATGTTACCAATAAAAACGTCAACTCGTCCTGCAAAAAACAAGACCTCACATGACTCTGTGGACCAAAATATGGAAAAATTATAGGTCTCAAAATGTGGTAACACAAAAAATATTTTTTGCAATAAAAAAAGCGTCTTTTAGTGTGTGACGGCTGCCAATCATAAAAATCCGCCAGAAAACCTACTATAAAAGTAAATCAAACCCCCCTTAATCACCCCCTTAGTTAGGGAAACATAAAAAAATTTTAAAAATGTATTTATTTCCATTTTCCCGTTAAGGTTGGGGTTAGGGTTGGGGCTAGGGTTGGGGTTAGGGTTGGGGCTAGGGTTGGCGCTAGGGCTAGGGTTAGGGCTAGGGTTGGGGCTAGGGTTGGGGCTAGGGTTGGGGTTAGGGTTGGGGCTAGGGTTGGGGCTAGGGTTAGGGTTGGGGCTAAAGTTAGGGTTGGGGCTAAAGTTAGAGTTGGGGTTGGAGCTAAAGTTAGGGTTGGGGCTAAAGTTAGGGTTAGGGTTACATTTACGGTTGGGATTAGGGTTAGGGGTGTGTCAGGGTTAGGGGTGTAGATAGGGTTATGGTTGGGATTAGAGTTAGGGGTGTGTTGGGGTTAAGGTTTCAGTTAGAATTGGGGGTTTCCACTGTTTAGGCACATCAGGGCTCTCCAAACGCAACATGGCGTCCGATCTCAATTCCAGCCAATTCTGCGTTGAAAAAGTAAAACAGTGGTCCTTCCCTTCCGAGCTCTCCCATGCGCCCAACCAGTAGTTTACCCCAACATATGGGGTATCAGCATACTCAGGAAAAATTGGACAACAACTATTGGGGTCCAATTTCTCTTGTTACCCTTGGGAAAATAAAAATTTGGGGGTCTAAAAAAACATTTTTGCGGGAACAAAATTAATTTTTATTTTCACGACTTGCGTTATAAACTGTAGTGAAAAACTTGGGGGTTCAAAGCTGTCAAAACACATCTAGATAAGTTCCTTAGGGGGTCTAATTTCCAAAATGGTGTCACTTGTTGGGGGTTTCTACTGTTTAGGTGCATCAGGGGCTCTGCAAATGCAACGTGACGCCTGCAGACCAATCGATCTAAGTCTGCATTCCAAATGGCGCTCCTTCCCTTCCGAGCTCTGCCATGTGCCCAAACGGTGGTTCCCCCCACATATGGGGTGTCAGCGTACTCAGGACAAATTGGATAACAACTTTTGGGGTCGAATTTCTCCTGTTACCCTTGGGAAAATACAAAACTGGGGGCTAAAAAAAAAATTTTGTGAAAATTTTTTTTTTTATTTTCACGGCTCTGCATTATAAACTGTAGTGAAACACTTGGGGGTTCAAAGCTGTCAAAACACAGCTATATAGGTTCCTTAGGGGGTCTAGTTTCCAAAATGGTGTCACTTGTGGGGGGTTTCTACTGTTTAGGCTCATCAGGGGCTCTCTAACGTGACATGGTGTCCCATCTCAATTCCAGTCAATTTTGCATTGAAAAGTCAAACGACGCTCCTTCCCGTCCGAGCTCTGCCGTGCGCCCAAACAGTGGTTTACCCCCACATGTGGGGTATCGGCACACTCAGGACAAATGGCACAACAACTTTTGGGGTCCAATTTCTTCTCCTACCCTTGAGAAAATAAAAAATTGGGGGCGAAAAGATCATATTTGTGAAAAAATATGATTTTTTTATTTTTACGGCTCTGCATTATAAACTTCTGTGAAGCACTTAGTGGGTTAAAGTGCTCACCACACATCTAGATAAGTTCCTTAGGGGTCTACTTTCCAAAATGGTGTCACTTGTGGGGGGTTTCAATGTTTAGGGACATCAGGGGCTCTCCAAACGCTTGGGGTCCAATTTCTTCTCTTACCCTTGGCAAAATAAAACAAATTGGAGCTGAAGTAAATTTTTTGTGAAAAAAAGTTAAATGTTATTTTTTTTAAAACATTCAAAAAATTCCTGTAAAACACCTGAAGGGTTAATAAACTTCTTGAATGCGGTTTTGAGCACCTTGAGGGGTGCAGTTTTTAGAATGGTGTCACACTTGGTTATTTTCTATCATATAGACCCCTCAAAATGACTTCAAATGTGATGTGGTCCCTAAAAAATATTGGTGTTGTAAAAATGAGAAATTGTTGGTCAACGTTTAACCCTTATAACTCCCTAACAAAAAAAATGTTTGGTTCCAAAATTGTGCTGATGTAAAGTAAACATGTGGGAAATGTTACTTATTAATTATTTTACATGACATATCTCTGTGATTTAAGGCCATAAAAATTCAAAGTTTGAAAATTGCAAAAAAAATTTTAAATTTTTGCAAAATTTCCGTTGTTTTCACAAATAAACGCAAGTTATATCGAAGAAATTTTACCACTATCATGAAGTACAATATGTCACGAGAAAACAATGTCAGAATCACCAAGAAGCGTTCCAGAGTTATAACCTCATAAAGGGACAGTGGTCAGAATTGTAAAAATTGTCCCGGTCATTAACGTGCAAACCACCCTTGGGGCTTAAGGGGTTAAAGCAAGAGGTTATGCTACAAAATACTAAGTTATGGCATCGTAACAATGAATTACGCTCTCTCTGTTGTGAGCAATAAATAGTAGATGCAAAACTTTTGGGCGTCAGTTTTCTTTAATTAAATGACCGTACCGATATTCTAGAGAATTTTGGTTAAAATTAAGGTCTCACATGATGACAACTTTATGCACTTTCAATTCATCACCAGGAAAATGGCATCAAAAGAATCTGAGAGAAGAAATCACACTTTAAGAAAAAATGCAAAACTGTTTGTCGCCACTGTAGGATGAAACACAGGTTTAGTTCAAGATTAGTAATGGGATAAAAAATAAAAAAAAAATAGAGATGAGCAAAAAGATTCACAGCCGGATCGGGGACTTGCACTCGAATCCTGGAATCCTGGAGCCCTTCTGGCATCATGACTCCACGAGGCCTCACCAATGTCATGATGTCCAAGGCGGCGTGACGTCATGATCCTGCAGCGGCCTCCTAAATGCCAGAATTCCAGTATTCAAGTAATGGCCAAGGACGTTTGCAGAACCCGGGTTTGTCTGCCACAGACTACCCAAGAGGATGCAGTTGTCGCAAGTTATGGCGGTCACAGCCTGTTCCACCTCATCCTAGAGATGATCTACAGGAATAAGATCAGGGGACTGTGAAGTCTTGGTAAGTAAGGAAACCTCACTGTCATCTTACTGGTAACAACCAATGACCATACAAGCCTTGTAGCAGAAGAGATGGACTTGGTTAGAGTAGTCCTTCTATCCAAGTGTTCATCTGCAGGGATCAAAGGACACATGAAGTGCCAGGAAAACATTCCCCAAATTATTACTCCACTTCCACCAACCTGAAAGGAAGCGGTCATTCATCTACAGGTCTGAGAGGAGCCAGGGCGTGAATCAGTGAATCACCATCCTCAGGTTGACCGCTTTTTAGAACCCTACCACCGACTAATCCACCACCGATGATCAATGATCGTTCCATGCTGCTAAGACAACTCCATTTTTATAAATACAGTGACTATATTTTTCAGACAATAAGGATGCACCTTATTATAACATGCGCACCACAGGTTTAGAGATTAGAGAATAGGAAAAACATATTTCCTTCTAATTATGATATCCTTGGTGGCGATGAGAAATAGAAACTGGTTGAACGCAACAGCACAAAAATTAAAAATAATTATTCACTGTACTCCAAAGCAACATGTTTTAGACCTGCATGGTTCTTTAACACACCCCAGAGGATCCTGTGAGCCACGCCCCCTTGGTAAAGGCTATAAAAAAGTTGCACATAATAAAAACCAATATCTCTGGAACGGCATGGTAGATTTGGTCTGTAACATGTTGCCTGGGAGCCCAGCAGATATTTATTTATTTTCTGCCTTTTTAATTTTTGTTCCGTTGTGTTCAACCATTTTTTGCGCCTTGTATACTACTGGATCAATAAAGTAGCAGCTTCGCCCTGAGTATTTCTCTGAGTATTTCATGTTATACATTCGGCAGATAGAAGGCCATATTCTATCCTCAGGAGCACATCCCATATGAGGCTTACCCTTCCTTCATGTCATTGATGGGGAGCGGCACTCGGCCTCCCCTGTCCAGGGCTGATGTGATATTAATGGCATTCAGACGATCCGGTTGCCAGACGTTTTTAACAGCTCCTAGAAAATCACCCAGAACTTCACTGGCCAACATTTCTTCTACATTCATGTTTCTAATAAAGAACTCAGCTTGGTAAGGAAGTGGGAAATCTGTTCTCAGAATACAGAAAGCACATGACAAATATCAAAATTACCATAGATTATAGTGTATGCATACCCATATCACACATATCTAGTATACATCCTGTATTATACCCCAGAGCTGCACTCATTATTCTGCTGGTGCAGTCACTGTGTACATACATTACATTACTGATCCTGTGTTACATCCTGTATTATACCCCAGAGCTGCACTCACTATTCTGCTGGTGCAGTCACTGTGTACATACATTACATTACTGATCCTGAGTTACATCCTGTATTATACCCCGGAGCTGCACTCACTTTCCTGCTGGTGCAATCACTGTGTACATACATTACATTACTGATCCTGAGTTACATCCTGTATTATACTCCAGAGCTGCACTCACTATTCTGCTGGTGCAGTCACTGTGTACATACATTACATTACTGATCCTGAGTTACATCCTGTATTATACTCCAGAGCTGCACTCACTATTCTGCTGGTGCAGTCACTGTGTACATACATTACATTACTGATCCTGAGTTACCTCCTGTATTATGCTCCAGAGCTGCACTCACTATTCTGCTGGTGCAGTCACTGTGTACATACATTACATTACTGATCCTGAGTTACATCCTGTATTATACTCCAGAGCTGCACTCACTATTCTGCTGGTGCAATCACTGTGTACATACATTACATTACTGATCCTGAGTTACATCCTGTATTATACCCCAGAGCTGCACTCACTATTCTGCTGGTGCAGTCACTGTGTACATACATTACATCAGTGTTTTTCAACCTTTTTTGAGCCGCGGCACACTTTTTATACTTAAAAAATCCCGAGGCACACCACCAACCAAAATGGCACAAAATGGTGCGTCCAGGTTTGAGATGAAAGTCTGCAGTCATTCTATGTGACTGCAGGCTTCTGAATTCTCACAGCGCAAGCACTGCACACTTTCAGGATTCTCCCTTGCCGGTGGCCAGAGTGGACGGTCATGACAGCACAAGTATGTGATTTGGATACTTCTGGCCACATTCTAACTAGACGTGTCCGGCCTCAGTCAATTCATTTTCATTGAATGAGGCCACACATGTCTAGTCAGCACGTGACCGCATGTATGTAAATCACCAACATCAGAGAATTATGATAGCAGTGTGCACTGTGAGAATTCAGAAGTCTGCAGTCACATAGTATGACTGCAGACTCATCACAACCTTGGACATCCCCTTTAATGTTCCTAACAAATAAAAATGAGAATTAGTATCACAAAAAAAACACATTTACATCCAGGTACCTGATAGATGACGTTGTTTGTGGAGTCGCCTCTTTCTTTTCATCTTCACCTTGTCCAGATGCCATGATGACTCTTCTCATCCACCGGCAGAGCTCGTTTCTGCAGACTTCCATCTTCTCCTGTCTTCTGCAGCACATCCCGACACAACACCCTTAAAGATAGCAGTGTTATTATAATGCTCCGGAATAAAAATATCTGCCCTAGGCTGAGCCCCTGAGTAAATAATTGCCCCTCACTTTATTCCCAGCACATAATATGACCCTCACTGTCCCTCTTATGGTACATGCCATCCACACTACACTCTCTCTCTTTTCCATACTTCACACTGCCTTCTCATACGGTGTCCCTCATAGAGAGCCCAGTCTCTCTACTGTGCCCCTTCATTACACTCCTCCTACTTGGCATACTGTCTCCTCCTGGCTGTTACCCTCACACTACTCAGTATCTATTATGTGTCCACTCACACTTTCATCCCCCCATACTGTCTGCACACATTTCTAATAGCCTCCTCCTGTACATCCCCCCTGCTAACATACCCCTTTGCTCTCTCCATATTTCCTCCTCACACATTCCCCCCTCACACATTCCCCCGACTCCCCATACTGTCCTCACACATCCCATCACCGTTGCTCCCAGTACTGTCAGCACACATTTTTCCCCTCGCTACTGTGTCCACCCCCATCTCCCCACTCACCCCCACAGAATATATCCACTGCCCTTCCGATAGAATAAATCCATCCCCTTCCACAGAATAAATGCACCCTGCCCCACACATGCTAAATAAATTCCAGCCCCCCCCCCACGTACACACTGAATAAATCCCCCCCATACACTGAATAAATCCCCCCACTCACTGAATAAATTCCCCCACACACTGAATAAATCCCCCCCACACGCTGAATAAATCCCCCCCCACACACTGAATAAATCCCCCCCACACACTGAATAAATCCCCCCCACACACTGAATAAATCCCCCCACATACTCCCCATAAACCCACCCCACGCTGAATAAATCCCCCCACACTTAATAAATCCCCCCACACACTTAATAAATCCCCCACATACTCTCCATAAACCCACCCCACGCTGAATAAATCCCCCCACACTTAATAAATCCCCCCACACACTTAATAAATCCCCCACATACTCTCCATAAACCCACCCCACGCTGAATAAATCCCCCCACACTTAATAAATCCCCCCACACACTTAATAAATCCCCCCACATACTCCCCATAAACCCACCCCACGCTGAATAAATCCCCCCACACTTAATAAATCCCCCCACACACTTAATAAATCCCCCCACATACTCCCCATAAACCCACCCCACGCTGAATCTTCGGTGTCTTCAGCTCCACAGCACAGGAACACTTACCACCAAGTGTCTTCTGTCCCCTGCGCGCCGGATAGTGACGCCAGCAGCGTGATCACATGACTTGATCACGCTGCTGGCGTCGCTCTGACCCAGCGGTCAGAGCCTCAATTGTACTCGCAGCTGGTAGATGTCTGCGAGTACAATTGATCTCCGGGAGCCGGCGCGCTGCAGCTTCTCTGTGCCGGCTGTCAGCTTGACAGTCGGCACAGAGAACAGCTGACTCCCGTTCCCCCGCGGCACACCCGACCATGTGTCGCGGCACACTAGTGTGCCGCGGCACACTGGTTGAAAAACACTGCATTACATTACTGATCCTGTACAGATTCTGAGTTACATCCTGTATTATACTCCAGAGCTGCACTTCAGCAGACCTCTGGTTGCCATTGTAATCGATCGTTGCCCTGTGATTATGTGACAGTGGGCTGATAGGGGCCAGTATGCATATACAACAGCTCCATTTAGAGATTGACCACAGCATATAAATAGTTAACAGCAGCAATAGGAGCTCAGCTCAAGTCACTGCTGTTACAAGACAGATGTTGGTTCTACGACTTAGCTGACATCAACCGCATGTGGAGCGAACCTTACTGATGGGTGATAAATGCTTTTGGCTGAATTACCAGTTGAATTTCATCAATACATTTGCTAATTATTAGTGTTTGCGTGACTTTTTGGAGCCAATGTCCCTTTGCACATTATTAACACTCGTTGTAATCAATCGGTATTGGACACAGGGCCAACTTACCCTCCCCTGACATAATATTGATGATAAGATTATGTCTGGCCGTCTCAAACGTTCGTCTGTTGTAGGCGGTTATCTTCAGAAGAAAAAAAATTAGAAGAGAAAGTAAAAATTAATGTACCGACAAATAATAACAATATATCACTCGGCTCAGTATGAAGTAGTTGTGCTCATAACCATTCTGTCCCTAAGAGCGCAGTCAGAAAGTCATATAAATCGGATTGAGATCGGAAAGCAGTGACCGGACTGGCCGTCGGGTCTCCCCACCTGAGTATGACAGCTTCATGTATTTCTATGCAGCTATCGGGCTCCGGTAGGGAGAGCTGCCGGCCAGTCCGTGCACTGCGTTCTGATCTTGCTCTGATTTATATAGCCGGTCTGACTGTGTCCTCACATCTGTCTCCATGAATGAAGCCGTGGGGTGCCCCGATGGAAAGGGGTGATGGTCGCACATGCGCTCAGGCACCACCACTTCATTCGATCTCTATGGGACTGCCGGAGATAGACGAGTGAAGCATATGTGCACCATCTAGGCATTTTAGAGCCTCGGTGGTTGGACTCGCCATTAATCAGCAAGTTATCAATCCACAAGATGTCATGCAACCCCTTTATCTTCCTCCATAAGTAATTATTTAAGATGAACAATTCGATTCTCGCCGCCATGGTCTGGCGTCCAGTATGGTCCTCCGTGACAGTCAGTCTTCACCTCTGCACCCAGCATCCGACCCGGCATATTCTGGTGCTTTCTTGACCCAGCGACATCATGACACTAGGCTTCATATGACATGAAGTCGTTGGGCAAAGTGGGTGCCAAGAAGGTGCCACGGAAGACCAGACTGGAAGCCGGACCAGGGCAACACTAATAGAATTGCTCATTTTTAGTAATTTCAGCAATTCCACAGTAGAACCCCCCCCCCCGGCAACTCTCAATCAGTGATACATCGATCTCAATGGGCATCAGGTCATGCTAGATTTCCAATATGGTGGCACCAAAGGGGAATTGAACCCTTGCAGCCTGGTGCCATCACAGTTTACAGCTCACTACTGTAGGGTGCACAGTAGGGGGACACCCAATGGTCAACGAATTGTTAGAGGACACAGATTGTAGAACCTGGAGAAGCCCTTTAAATGGTTAACATAATCAGGGCGGTATGAGAGAAACATTACATATTTGGCCGTAGATTCTATTTTTCCGGCATGAAAAGACCAGAATGATTTATCTGTTCCTCTGATTGCGCTTTTATCTTTTATTTTTTTTGCCAATGGCACGATGAAATAAAAACATCATTAATTATCAATCTACAATAATAATATTCTCCTGGTCCAAGGGAGAGAAGAAAAATAATGAGCATCTCCCGGCAACTAAAGTAGGTCAAGATTATAATTAGCATATTTTGGCATTCGTCACAAAACGTGTATGATACAGAGCAAAAATGTAACCAAACAGATGGAAATAGGCAGAAATGTCCACAAAACAGAACAGGCACAAAGAGATCTACATATTAATACCTATACCTGGCACTGCCACGTGGGTACCAATATGGGCACTACTACAGATGGCAGAACCCAGAGCACTTGGCAATGGTTGGTACTAATGTACAATTCCTAACAAATGGATGGCACTATTATATGAGTTATTATATGAGTAGTGTTAATATTCCCTCCCCCAGATATAGATACTACTAGGTAGCTGGCACTGCTGTGTCCTTTATTATAGGTACTATTGTATAACTATCGCTAGGAGCCTAATATTAATCTAAGGAGAGGTCATAACTTCTGTATGGGCACTGTAATGGGTGACAGTGCTGTATTGTGTTGTGGCATAATTCACCCTCTATAATAAGTATTGACATGCCTGGTACTATTGTATGGCCACTATGAGGCTGATTCTATTGTGTGACCACTACTATGAGGCTGATACTATTGTATGGCCACTACTATAAGGCTGATACTATTGTATGGCCACTACTATGAGGCTGATACTATTATATGGCCACTACTATGAGGCTGATACTATTGTATGGCCACTATGAGGCTGATGCTATTATATGGCCACTACTATGAGACTGATACTATTGTATGGCCACTACTATGAGGCTGATACTATTGTATGGCCACTACTATGAGGCTGATACTATTGTGTGGCCACTACTATGAGTCTGATACTATTGTATGGCCACTACTATGAGGCTGATACTATTGTATGGTCACTACTATGAGACTGATACTATTGTATGGCCACTACTATGAGGCTGATACTATTGTATGGCCACTACAATGAGGCTGATACTATTGTATGGCCACTACTATGAGGCTGATACTATTGTATGGCCACTACTATGTGGCTGATACTATTGTGTGGCCACTACTATGAGGCTGATACTATTGTATGGCCACTACTATGAGGCTGATACTATTGTGTGGCCACTACTATGAGACTGATACTATTGTATGGCCACTACTATGAGGCTGATACTATTGTATGGCCACTACTATGAGGCTGATACTATTGTATGGCCACTACTATGAGGCTGATACTATTGTATGGCCACTACTATGAGGCTAATACTATTGTGTGACCACTACTATGAGGCTGATACTATTGTATGGCTACTACTATGAGGCTGATACTATTGTATGGCCACTACAATGAGGCTGATACTATTGTGTGGCCACTACTATGAGGCTAATACTATTGTGTGACCACTACTATGAGGCTAATACTATTGTGTGACCACTACTATGAGGTTGATACTATTGTGTGGCCACTACTATGAGGCTGATACTATTGTGTGACCACTACTATGAGGCTGATACTATTGTGTGACCACTACTATGAGGTTGATACTATTATGTGGCCACTACTATGAGGCTGATACTATTGTGTGACCACTACTATGAGGCTAATACTATTGTGTGGCCACTACTATGAGGCTGATACTATTGTGTGACCACTACTATGAGGTTGATACTATTGTGTGGCCACTACTATGAGGCTGATACTATTGTGTGACCACTACTATGAGGCTAATACTATTGTGTGACCACTACTATGAGGTTGATACTATTGTATGGCCACTACTATGAGGCTGATACTATTGTATGGCCACTACTATGAGGCTGATACTATTGTATGGCCACTACTATGAGGCTGATACTATTGTAAGGCCACTACTATGAGGCTGATACTATTGTGTGGCCACTACTATGAGGCTAATACTATTGTATGGCCACTACTATGAGGCTAATACTATTGTATGGCCACTACTATGAGGCTAATACTATTGTATGGCCACTACTATGAGGCTGATACTATTGTAAGGCCACTACTATGAGGCTGATACTATTGTGTGGCCACTACTATGAGGCTGATACTATTGTGTGGCCACTACTATGAGGCTAATACTATTGTGTGACCACTACTATGAGGCTGATACTATTGTATGGCCACTACTATGAGGCTGATACTATTGTGTGGCCACTACTATGAGGCTGATACTATTGTATGGCCACTACAATGAGGCTGATACTATTGTGTGGCCACTACTATGAGGCTAATACTATTGTGTGACCACTACTATGAGGCTGATACTATTGTATGGCCACTACAATGAGGCTGATACTATTGTGTGGTCACCACTATGAGGCTGATACTATTGTATGGCCACTACAATGAGGCTGATACTATTGTGTGGCCACTACTATGAGGCTAATACTATTGTGTGACCACTACTATGAGGCTGATACTATTGTATGGCCACTACAATGAGGCTGATACTATTGTGTGGTCACCACTATGAGGCTGATACTATTGTATGGCCACTACAATGAGGCTGATACTATTGTGTGGCCACTACTATGAGGCTAATACTATTGTGTGACCACTACTATGAGGCTGATACTATTGTATGGCCACTACAATGAGGCTGATACTATTGTGTGGCCACTACTATGAGGCTAATACTATTGTGTGACCACTACTATGAGGCTGATACTATTGTATGGCCACTACTATGAGGCTGATACTATTGTGTGGCCACTACTATGAGGCTGATACTATTGTATGGCCACTACTATGAGGCTGATACTATTGTGTGGCCACTACTATGAGGCTGATACTATTGTATGGCCACTACTATGAGGCTGATACTATTGTATGGCCACTACTATGAGGCTGATACTATTGTATGGCCACTACTATGAGGCTGATACTATTGTATGGCCACTACTATGAGGCTGATACTATTGTATGGCCACTACTATGAGGCTGATACTATTGTATGGCCACTACTATGAGGCTGATACTATTGTATGGCCACAACTATGAGGCTGATACTATTGTATGGCCACTACTATGAGGCTAATACTATTGTGTGACCACTACTATGAGGCTGATACTATTGTATGGCCACTACAATGAGGCTGATACTATTGTGTGGCCACTACTATGAGGCTAATACTATTGTGTGACCACTACTATGAGGCTGATACTATTGTATGGCCACTACTATGAGGCTGATACTATTGTATGGCCACTACTATGAGGCTGATACTATTGTATGGCCACTACAATGAGGCTGATACTATTGTGTGGCAACTACTATGAGGCTGATACTATTGTATGGCCACTACAATGAGGCTGATACTATTGTATGGTCACTACTATGAGGCTGATACTATTGTATGGCCACTACTATGAGGCTGATACTATTGTATGGCCACTACTATGAGGCTGATACTATTGTATGGCCACTACTATGAGGCTGATACTATTGTATGGCCACTACTATGAGGCTGATACTATTGTATGGCCACTACTATGAGGCTGATACTATTGTATGGCCACTACTATGAGGCTGATACTATTGTATGGCCACTACTATGAGGCTGATACTATTGTATGGCCACTACAATGAGGCTGATACTATTGTGTGGCAACTACTATGAGGCTGATACTATTGTATGGTCACTACTATGAGGCTGATACTATTGTATGGCCACTACTATGAGGCTGATACTATTGTATGGCCACTACTATGAGGCTGATACTATTGTATGGCCACTACTATGAGGCTGATACTATTGTATGGCCGCTACAATGAGGCTGATACTATTGTATGGCCACTACAATGAGGCTGATACTATTGTATGGCCACTACTATGAGGCTGATACTATTGTATGGCCACTACTATGAGACTGATATTATTGTATGGCCACTACTATGAAGCTGATACTATTGTATGGCCACTACAATGAGGCTGATACTATTGTATGGCCACTACTATGAGGCTGATACTATTGTATGGCCACTACTATGAGACTGATATTATTGTATGGCCACTACTATGAGGCTGATACTATTGTATGGCCACTACTATGAGGCTGATACTATTGTATGGCCACTACTATGAGACTGATATTATTGTATGGCCACTACTATGAGGCTGATACTATTGTACTATTGTATGGCCACTACTATGAGGCTGATACTATTGTATGGCCACTACTATGAGGCTGATACTATTGTATGGCAACTACTATGAGGCTGATACTATTGTATGGCCACTACTATGAGGCTGATACTATTGTATGGCCACTACTATGAGACTGATATTATTGTATGGCCACTACTATGAGACTGATATTATTGTATGGCCACTACTATGAGGCTGATACTATTGTACTATTGTATGGCCACTACTATGAGGCTGATACTATTGTATGGCCACTACTATGAGGCTGATACTATTGTATGGCAACTACTATGAGGCTGATACTATTGTATGGCCACTACTATGAGGCTGATACTATTGTATGGCCACTACTATGAGGCTGATACTATTGTATGGCCACTCCTATGAGGCTGATACTATTGTATGGTCACTAATATGAGGCTGATACTATTGTATGGCCATTACTATCAGGCTGATACTATTGTATGGCCACTCCTATGAGGTTGATAGTATTGTATGGCCACTACTATGAGGCTGATACTATCGTATGGTCACTAATATGAGGCTGATACTATTGTATGGTCACTAATATGAGGCTGATACTATTGTATGGCCATTACTATGAGGCTGATACTATTGTATGGCCACTACTATGAGGCTGATACTATTGTATGGCCACTACTATGAGGCTGATACTATTGTATGGTCACTAATATGAGGCTGATACTATTGTATGGCCAGTACTATGAGCCTGATACTATTGTTTGGCCACTACTATGAGGCTGATACTATTGTATGGTCACTAATATGAGGCTGATACTATTGTATGGCCAGTACTATGAGCCTGATACTATTGTTTGGCCACTACTAGGAGTCTAATATTACACTATGACTTCCACACACCCCAGTGATGGAGGAGAGAGTGTCAGATGATGCTCCCTCCCCCTCTGCCTTTGACTCAGCAGCATGTGTCAGCAGTGGAGCTGATGAGACGCTCTGCAGAATACAGAGCAGTAGGGGAACGAGAAGGAGAGGTTAGTATTGTGTGTGTGTAATATGTAGGGGGGCTGCATTATATTGTGTGGGGGGACTGCACTAGACTGTGTGTGTGGAGGGGCTGCATTATACTGTGTAAGGGGGGACTGCATTATATTGTGAAGGGGGTTGCATTATATTGTGTGGGGTGGATTATACTGTGTGTGGGGAGCTGCACTATACTGTGAGTGGGGGGCTGCATTATACTGTGTGTGGTGTGACTGCATTATACTGTGAGTGGGGGGCTGCATTATACTGTGAGTAGGGGGCTTCATTATACAGTGAGTGGGGAGCTGCACCATTCTGTGAGTGGCGCGCTGCATTATACTGTGTGTGGGGGAACTGCACTAAACTGTGGGTAGGGGGTTGCATTATACTGTATATGGGGGTCTGCATTATACTGTGGGGGGCTGCATTATACTGTGCGTGGAGGGACTGCATTATACTGTGTGTGTTTTTGGGGGGCTGCAGTATACTGTGTGGGGCTGCATTATTCTCTGAGGGGGCTGCATTATAAAGTGTGTGGTGTTGCATTGTACTCTGAGGGGGCTGCTTTACACTGTGTGTGTGGGGCTGCATTATACTCTGAGGGGGCTGCATTATACAGTGTGGGGGGGGCTGAATTATAGTGTGTGTTTGTGGGGGGGCTGAAGTATACTGTGTGTGAGGGGCTGCATTATATGCTGAGGGGGCTGCATTGTACTCTGAGGGGGCTGCTTTATACTCTGAAGGGGCTGCATTATACTCCGAGGGGGCTACATTATACTCTGAGGGGGCTGCATTGTACTCTGAGGGGGTTGCTTTACACTATGTTGGTGGGGCTGCAATATACTCTGAGGAGGCTGCATTATACAGTATGTGGGGGGGCTGCATTATCCTGTGTGTGTTTGTGGGGGGGCTGAATTATACTGTGTGTGGGGGGCTGCATTATACTGTATGTGGGGCTGCGTTATACGCTGAGGGGGCTGTATTGTACTCTGAGGGGGCTGCTTTATACTCTGAGGGTGCTGCATAATACTTCGAGGGGGCTACATTATACTCTGAGGGGGCTACATTATACTATGAAAGGGTTGCATTATCCTCTGAGGGGGACTGCATTATGCTCTATGAGGGGACTATATAATAATCTATGAGGACACTACATAATAATTATGAGGACACTACATTATATTCTATGAGTGGCGCTGTAGTACACTCTGAGGGGGGGCTGCAGTATACTCTGAGTGGAGGCGCAGTATACTCTGAGGGGGCCTAGACTCAGGGCATGTAAATACAACAGAAATGCTTCTGTGTGATGGTGCAATATGTGAACATTTGGGGCCCCACTTTAAACTTTTGCCCAGGGCCCCACTTCATCTAAAACCGGCCCTGGTGGGTACTACTATAATGCAAGCTTGACGTGACTGATACTACTATGTGGCCACATATGAGGCTAATGCTATTTGTATAAATTCTAACATACAGATGACACTTCTGTATGGGCACTTATTGTACCGTATAGTTGGCACTATTATACGGTATATAGCATGACTGATACTTTAGTATGACCACTGCTATTGTGTAAATTCTAATATGCGACACCTGTTACTATGTTACTGTCTATTGGTGCTGCTGTATATTCACTGATGTACATTTACAGTATCTACTATATAATTGTCTAAGGGTCACTTCCGTCTTTCTGTCTGTCTTTCTGTCTGTCACAGATATTCATTGGTCGCGGCCTCTGTCTTTCATGGAATCCAAGTCGCTGATTGGTCGTGGCAAAATGCCCACGACCATTGCCACGACCAATCAGCGACGGGCGCAGTCCGGTGGCAACATGGCCCCTCCTTCCTCCCCGCAGTCAGTGCCCCCTCCATACTCCCCTCCGGTCACTGCTCACACAGGGTTAATGGCAGCATTAACCGACCGCGCTATGCCGCAGTGTAACGCACTCGGTTAACACTGCTATTAACCCTGTGTGACCAACGTTTTACTATTGATCCTGCCTATGCGGCATCAATAGCAAAAAGATCTAATGTTAAAAATAATAAAAAAAATAAATAAATCGTTATATACTCACCGTCCATCGGCCCTTCAGATCCACAACAGGCCTTTTCCGCTCGCGACGCTCCGATAACCGGTCCATGCTGCGATCTCGCGAAATGATGACATAGCGGTCTCGCGAGACCGCTATGTCATCATCTCGCGAGACCGCAATGCACTCTTGAGACCGGAGCGCACGACGAGCGTCGGTAACCGCTTCGCTTGGATCTGGGGGCTCCGGAAGGTGAGTATATAACTATTTTTTATTTTAATTCTTTTTTTTTTAACAGGGATATGGTGCCCACATTGCTATATACTACATGGGCTGTGAAATATACTACATGGGCTGTGCTATATAATATAGTACGTGACTGGGCAATATACTACGTGGCTGGGCAATATACTATGCCGGCTGAGCAATATACTACGTGGCTGAGCAATATACTACGTGGCTGGGCAATATACTACGTGGCTGGGCAATATACTACGTGGCTGGGCAATATACTACGTGGCTGGGCAATATACTATGTCACTGGGCAATATACTACGTGCCTGGGCAATATACTACGTGGCTGGGCAATATACTATGCTGGCTGGGCAATATACTACGTGGCTGGGCAATATACTACGTGACTGGGCAATATACTACGTGGCTGGGCAATATACTACGTGGCTGGGCAATATACTACGTTGCTGGGCAATATACTATGTTACTGGGCAATATACTACGTGGCTGGGCAATATACTACGTGGCTGGGCAATATACTACATCACTGGACAATATACTACGTGGCTGGGCAATATACGGTACTATGCCGGCTGGGCAATATACTACGTTACTGGGCAATATACTAGGTTACTGGGCAATATACTACGTGGCTGGGCAATATACTACGTTACTGGGCAATATACTACGTGGCTGGGCAATATACTACGTGACTGGGCAATATACTACGTTACTGGGCAATATACTACGTGGCTGGGCAATATACTATGTGGCCGGGCAATATACTACGTGACTGGGCAATATACTATGTGGCCGGGCAATATACTACGTGACTGGGCAATATACTACGTGGCTGGGCAATATACTACGTGGCTGGGCAATCTACTATGTAACTGGGCAATATACTACGTGGCTGGACAATCTACTATGTAACTGGGCAATATACTACATAACTGGGCAATATACTACGTCGCTGGGCAATATACTACGTGGCTGGGCAATATACTACGTGGACATGCATATTCTAGAATACCCGATGCGTTAGAATCGGGCCACCATCTAGTTTATGTATATTCACATAGTGTTTGCTTTATTACAGACAGTATATATCCATTACTATGTGACTTTCACTACTATGTAACGGACTATAATCTAAGGGCACAATGGTGCTATATGTACCCCCTTATTTCTGGTGATCAGGTAGCCACATCACAGTGCCAATGAGCAGTATGGTGAAAGGTCATTAAAGGGGTTTTCCAGGACAATTTTATTTATTTTTTACTAGGGGCTTAAAAACAGAGACAACTACTTATTCAACCTGGTGCCGGTTCAGAGTGGTCACCGACGATTCAGCTGCTCCACCTCAACAGAGCAGCTCTTCTTCTTCCGGACTGATCTGTTGAGAGGGCGTGACTGCTGATGTCATGGTGATTGATAGCTGGCTCCCCAGTGTTAGGCAGCAGGAAGCCGGCAGTCAATCAGCATGACATCAGCACTCATGCTCCATCAAGAGAGCAAAGCAGATGAGAAGCCGCTACGCTGTCGACTTGACATCATCAGAAGCCACATAAACACCAACAGGAGAAGTCCGTGACTACTCTGTGTGGCAGAGATTGGCACCAGACACAATAGGCAGATATTTAGCAAATACCTACCTGTTAGTTCTTGGCTCATAGTGAAAAAATGTAATAGTCCTGGATAGCCCCTTTAATGGCATGGCATGCCGTGTGCCTTGTTGAGGCACGAGGCACAAAGCAACATTCTTTTATGTAAGGCAAACTGAGAGCAAAGTAGAAAATAAGATATTGCGAAGTGGCGGACTCTGGCTGTTATGTAGTCAGGCTGCGCGCAGGCTATACATTTACCCTCATTAATTCAATTCTGTCTGAGCATTTTTACATCAGCCACTCGACATTCACATCTACAGGAGTCATTCAATGAAGCAACATGAGACCCTCATTTCTCGTTACACGGCACAGACCAAGACTAAGTGCTTAGACAATGTTAAAACCAGAACTGGCAGAGCGGAAAGAAGAATAATATGATATTATAAGACATTAATCCTGGAAACAGCTCAGCACTTATAGACATAATGACACGCCAGCCTGCAAAATATCAACCTCATTGCACAATCAGCAGTAGGGACAAAATGTTAAAGGAGTTCTCCATTTGTATAAAAAGTAGTTAAAATCTACATTTACATGAAATATTTTCACCATCTCAATTTCATATGTTCTGTTACAGTTGTAGAAGGGAATTTAATATAAAACAGTGTTTCGTTTTCCCATTCTGGAACTGATTCTATCAGTTTCCTGCCACTCGGGTCACTTGCAGAGGGAACACTAGCAGGCTGGAGCAAACAAGCTACTGTGATTATACAGGCTGCACTCTATTTCATGTGTTCTGTTACAGTTGTAGAAGAAAGGAATTTTATATAAAACAGTGTTTCTTTATCACTTTCTGCAACTGATGCTAACAATTTCCTGACACTCGGGGTCACTTGCAGAGGGAACACTAGCAGGCTGGAGCAACCGAGCTACCATGATTATACAGGCTGCACTCTATTTCATGTGTTCTGTTACAGTTGTAGAAGGGAATTTCATATAAAACAGTGTTTCGTTTTCCCTTTCTGCAACTGATTGTATCGGTTTCCTGACACTCGGGGTCACTTGCAGAGGAAGCATTAGCAGTCTGGAGCAACCGAGCTATCATGATTATACAGGCTGCACTCTATTTCATGTGTTCTGTTACAGTTTTAGAAAGGAATTTTATATAAAACAGTGTTTCTTTATCACTTTCTGCAACTGATGCTAACAATTTCCTGACACTCGGGGTCACTTGCAGAGGGAACACTATCAGGCTGGAGCAACGAGCTATCATGATTATACAGGCTGCACTCTATTTCATGTGTTCTGTTACAGTTGTAGAAGGGAATTTCATATAAAACAGTGTTTCTTTATCCCTTTCTGCAACTGATGCTAACAATTTCCTGACACTCGGGGTCACTTGCAGAGGGAACACTAGCAGGCTGGAGCAACCGACCTATCATGATTATACAGACTGCACTTTATTTCATGTGTTCTGTTACAGATGTAAGGGGAATTTTATTTAAAACAGTATTTATTATTCCCTCTCTGCAACTGATTCTACCAGTTTCCCGCCACTCGGGTCACTTGTAGAGGGAACACTAGCAGGCTGTAGCAAACAAGCCATCGTGATTATACAGGCTGCACTCTATTTCATGTGTTCTGTTACAGTTGTAGAAGGGAATTTAATATAACACAGTGTTTCGTTTTCCCCTTCTGCAACTGATTGTATCGGTTTCCTGACACTCGGGGTCACTTGCAGAGGGAACACTAGCAGGCTGGAGCAACTGACCTATCATGATTTTACAAACTGCACTTTATTTCATGCGTTCTGTTACAGATGTAAAGGGAATTTTATTGAAAACAGTGTTTATTATTCCCTCTCTGCAACTGATTCTATCGGTTTCCTGCCACTTGGGGTCACTCACAGAGGGAACACTATCAGGCTGGAGCAACTGCTACAGGGATTAAAAAGGGCCGCACTTGTCAACAGGGTGCTACCCCAGTGTAAAGAGCAATGCCTAACAATACTTTTAAAGTGTAACCCCTTATGTGCCGTCCCTGGCCATTGATGACCAGCTTGCCTGAAAAGAGAGCAGGGAAAACAGACCACCCCTGCGGGAGAAAGCATGGAAGTATAGGGTCATCGGAGAGAGTAGCATGGAAAGGAGTGTTTGCTGCAAGACTGGAAGAATGTTCGCTTCCAAAGAGGGAGAGAGGAGCGGCTGTTCACCCCTTTTTTTATAAACAAGGTCCAGGGTGATCTAAAAATTATTAAAAAAAACGACACTACCCTACCAATGCCTTGTGGCATCTCTACTGGCACCGCTAAGGCCCACCCCTGATCTCTGGTCTATCTTTTCTGGCAGGAATGTGAACGATTTCTAAAAAAAAGTCTTCCCAATGGTTCCCGAACGCAGTAAAAAAAATAAAATAAATCTAACCATAAACAGTTTTGGTTTGATTAATTTATGCTTTGTCATAGTAAATATTAACATTGTACCTCTATAATGGTTGGTTTTCCCACACTTTCAAATGTCGGAGATCCATACAGCACCCCATCACTGTAAGGCGTCCTCTGAATATACCGCAGCCACCCCGGCCGATCTGGATAACCCATTAAATTTGTATTAAATGTGATTGGATCGTTGCTTAGTTCACCTAGACAGGACGCAAAAAAGGAAAGAGATTTTTTTAAGGGGAATTTGATACCATTTAGAAAATGTGGAAGTGTGCAAACAATTTTGGCCTTATGAACAAAGGGAATTTTTCTTGGGCATTCCAAAAGCCATAACTTTATTTACCTTTCAAAGTCACTGCTGATTCTCAAGATTTCTTACAATAGGTGTCATTCATTACATATTTAGGGGTAAAATCAGTTTTAAAATATAAAAAATAATACAAATAACCAGTACCAAGATGTATAAAACTGAGAATAAACTTCAATAAAAAAAATAAAAATATTCCACAGTTGTACCAGTGGTATAGCTATTTCTCCAAAGTGATCTAGACATGTTGCTCCCATGACTGCAGCGTCTCCAGACTTGTCTCCCGTGAAGTACATGGGGGACGTTATTGGTCGGTGATTACACAGGAGCTGCCAGCAGAGGATCTTGATGATTTGCCCAAGAGCATTAAGAAGCAGATCCTTCCTCAGACGACAACTAATAACCTCAGTGATAACAGGCAAGGCTGTAATTGCCGACATTTCTGCATGTGGTGCTCAGATTCCAAATGTGTTGAAGATTTAGTATTCATTTTTTCATCCTTTGCATATCATGTCTACGCATCCTGCAATTTCCATACATTTTTCTTCTTGGTGTTGAATATGTTTTTTTCAGAGAGGAAGAGGGCTAGAACTCTAGCACCACTTATTGGAAGCAGCGATCTAGAGTTCTTGTCCTCTTCTTTAATTTCCCAGGGGAGCATGCATGGCTTATAAGTCTCCTCACTCTGATATACCAGGCTTGTCTTGACACTCTCCTCAAAGAGAGGTATTACTTCTTGGTGCTGAAATTTAAATGTTGAGGAGTGTATGTACACATAGATACGGAAATGTGCTGTTCTGCTACGCAACTAAGCAAATCCGGCTATTGGCGGGACTGGGGACAGTTGATTGGCAAGGGTGTCACACCACCACTGATGTAATAACGATGGCCTATCCTAAGGATAGCCTGCCACTATAAAAGTCCCAGACAACCCATGTAACAATCAACCCCCAACCGGCTTCAGATCTCTATAAATAAAGGATTGTGTTTAGCTGATCGGGTGTGTGGCCACTACATAAAACCTCCCCCAAGGAGCCAGACACAGTGGGCAGACTACAGAATTTATTTTGGCTTCCTTAAAGGGAAGGTGCCGCATTTTATTTTTTTGTATTAAATATGATTCTTTATATAAACAATTATTTTTAATACAAATTTGCATTTTTTAACTTTAACATTTTTTTCATAATTAATTATTTTTTCAGCCACTGGGCGCCGCCATTTTGCTTTGCAGGAATGTAAGTGCAGCTGCACGACACTTACACTCTGCAAATACGGCAGCCCTGGGCATAGGAGACAGCGGTCGGCATCCGACCCTATACTTTACATTGAGCTGCTCCCTGCTGTGCGCTGGCCACGCCCCCTGAGCTGTCCACATCACAGCAGAGGCAGGAGATCGGCGCCATCTTTCTGGAGCTCACACTGTGTCTGTCAGCTCCAGTTTCCCAGTATAATCGCAGGAGCCCTGCGGTTATAGGAGGAGGAGACCAAGGACGGCACAGGAGGGAGAAAGGAGCAGCGTCGGCAGCAGTGAAGTAATATCGGAGGGTGAGGGTGAGAGGTAATCTAATCCTATCCTTTGTGATGCTGACTCTGAGCAGTGTATCTCCTCTTGTGTGTTACTGTGCTGAGACGTGTATCTAATCCTATCCTGTGTGATACTGACTGAGCTGTGTATCTAATCCTCTCCTGTGTGATGCTGTCTGCTGAGCCATGTATTTAATCCTACCCTGTGTGATACCGTGCTGAGACGTGTATCTGATCCTACCCTGTGTGATACCGTGCTGAGACGTGTATCTAATCCTATCCTGTGTGATACTGTGCTGAGACGTGTATCTAATCCTACCCTGTGTGATACTGTGCTGAGACGTGTATCTAATCATATCCTGTGTGATACTGTGCTGAGACGTGTATCTAATCGTACCCTGTGTGATACTGTGCTGAGACGTGTATCTAATCCTGCCCTGTGTGATACTGACTGAGCTGTGTATCTAATAATGTCCTGTGTGATACTGAGTGCTGAGCTGTGTATCTAATCCTCTCCTATGCACTTCTCTCCCCCCTGTTATGTGTGATCTATATGGCGGTATTATGTGTGATCTATATGGCGGTATTGTGAGAACACTGGCGGTATTATGTGAGATCTATATGGCGGTATTATGTGTGATCTATATGGCAGTATTGTGAGAACACTGGCGGTATTATGTGAGATCTATATGGCATTATTATGTGTGATCTATATGGCGGTATTGTGAGAACACTGGCGGTATTATGTGAGATCTATATGACGTAGTTATGTGAGAAGTATATGGCGGTATTATGTGTGAAGTATATGGCGGTATTATGAGAACACTGGCGGTATTATGTGAGATCAATATGACGTCGTTATGTGAGAAGTATATGGCGGTATTATGTGAGAAGTATATGGCGGTATTATGTGTGAAGTATATGGCGGTATTATGTGAGATCTATATGGCGGTATTATGTGAGAACACTATGGCGTCGTTATTTGCGATCTATATGATGGTATTATGTGAGAACTATAGGACAGTATTATGTGAGATCTATATGGCGGTATTATGTGTGAAGTATATGGCGGTATTATGTGTGATCTATATGGCGGTTTTATGTGAGAACACTATGGCAGTATTATCTTCAGAAAGCGGACCCATTCTATGGTGGTTCTGGCTGAGCACCTGCACACAGGTCTTAGGTAATAGAGGGGGCAGCATCACTTCCAGTTAGGTGCAGTCAGGGGAGGGCTGGTGAGGGAGCTGAAGAGAGGGGTCTCATTTTTATCGTTACTATATGGCTACATTTCCCCGCAGCGTCACCCCGGACTGCGCCTGTCGCCTCGCTTTCACACATCGCCAGGACAGGATGGAGAAGACAGGATCTGAGGAGGGGAATGGGGTCTTTGCATGCAGAGTCTGGATCAGACCAGGCCATCAATCCGCAGAAACGTTTCCTGGATTTCTGTGGAGCAGACGGTCCATCCATGTGTATAAAAGACAGCGCTCTATGTAAATCCCTGGCTGCTCCGCGCACCAAACAGGGGGCCCCTATAGACCAGCACACTGCTCTCCTGAAATACTCTGCGCTGCTGTTACCCTGCTCCCTCCACATATATCTCCCAGAATCCTTGCTGCCTGCCATCCTCTGTGACTGTCTACTTGTCAGTATAACTTTGCAGTCACCAACAAAATGGCTTCTCACTGTGTTCCTGAATATCATCATCTCTTAGTTCACATTGCGTTTAGTACAATCTGTTTAACGGATCCGTTTAACACATGTCCAGAAATGAGACAAATTTGGTGAAAATTTGGCTTCACGTTAACGCTTGCGTTAACGCATGTGACTGCGTTTATGTCATTTTGATGTCCGTTCGTGAAGCATCCGTTTGTCTGCGTTCAGGCACTGTCAATAAAGTTGTTCCCTTTTTTTTTTTGCTCTTTTGTCAGTGTTGGGTGTGGATGGGAAACATTCTCCATTTTGCAAGCATTGAGTGAACTTCTGCTAGCAAGATGTTTGTGTCTGAGCTTGTTAGATTTCGCTTGATGCCGTTGCGAATTCGGCGGAGAAGGCGCATTTCCCAAAGGAGATATTGGATCCATGAAGTGATTTTTTTACGGAATACATATGGTGCCTTTCACACCCTGTATGTTCAGCTTCGGGATCATACCTTTAAATTTAAACGTTACATGACCACATGGACCCTCAAGCACCACCCACCACCCTCATTAACGCAATCCAACGTATGGTTTCATTTGGACATTTTTCTTGATTTGCGTCTGGCTGCGTTAGCAATAGGCTTGAATGGCAGAATTAGCGCTTCCGTTAATCTTGCGTTAGCTTGAGCGGACCCGAAAACGCTGCAGGCCGCGTTCGAAGGTACGTCATAAAAAAAAACGGAATGTTGCTAACGCATGCCAATTTTGACATGCGTTACGATGCGTCATATAAACGAAAGTCTATGGGTGCGTTACAATGTCCGTTATATTGCGTTTTTACTACTTAAAAACGTGTCCGTTAGACGGACTGCCTTAGCGCAATGTGAACTCGGCCTTATCCCTTAGCAAACACCCAGGAGAGGAGACATCACACACACGTCAGCAGACTCCGCCCATAATTACTGCAGTGCAGTAATGTGAGCTAGTTGTACACTAGGTTTTTGTCAAATTTCATTAGCTGCGCCCCCTAGTGTTTAAAAGTGGAAATGCCAAACCTTTTAAAGTTATTTTTCATATTTTACTAAATTATAACCAAATGATAATATTTTTTAAGAAAATGTAAACATTAATTCTTTACATTTTTTTTTTTTTCAATCGCTGGAAAAAATTTTTTTTTGATGGCACCTTCTCTTTAAGGCCGCCGTCACACATGCGAGTTTTACGGACGTAAGAGCGCAGAATCTACGTCCGTAAAACTCGCAAAAAATACGGCACAATTATTCTCTATGCCCCTGCTCCTATTTGCCGTATTTTACTGATCAGTATTATACGGCTTTCTACGGCCGTACAAAATCGCAGCATGCTGCGTTTGTCACCGTACTGCGCAAGAAATACGCCAATGAAAGTCTATGGAAGCGTGAAAAATACGGATTACACACGGACAAGCAGTGTGACTTGCGAGAAATACGCAGCGCTGTTAGAGAGAAAAGCCGGTAATTCAGTGCGGTGTACAGTAAAATCACACTGACAGCTTACAGTAGAATAGGTAGAATAAATGTGTACACATAGAATAGGTATATATATATATATGTCAGTGAGACACATATATGTATATATATTAATATTTATTCCAGCGCTAGACAGCTTGAAAGCCGGTAATTCAGTGCGGTGTACAGTAAAATCACACTGACAGCTTACAGTAGAATAAATGTGTACACATAGAATAGGTATATATATATATATATATATATATATATATATGTCAGTGAGACACATATATGTATATATGTTAATATTTATTCCAGCGCTATACAGCTTGAAAGCCGGTAATTCAATTACCGGCTTTTTCCTTCTCCTTCCTAAAACCCGACATGATTTGAGACATGGTTTACATACAGTAAACCATGTCTTCTCTCCATTTTTTTTGCAGATTCCACACTACTAATGTCAGTAGTGTGTATCTGCAAAATTTGGCCGTTCTAGCTCTTAAAATAAAGGGTTAAATGGCAGAAAAAATTGGCGTGGGCTCCCGCGCAATTTTCTCCGCCAGAGTAGTAAAGCCAGTGACTGAGGGCAGATATTAATAGCCTGGAGAGGGTCCACGGTTATTGCCCCCCCCCCTGGCTAAAAATATCTGCCCCCAGCCACCCCAGAAAAGGCACATCTGGAAGATGCGCCTATTCTGGCACTTGGCCACTCTCTTCCCATTCCCGTGTAGCGGTGGGATATGGGGTAATGAAGGGTTAATGCCACCTTGCAATTGTAAGGTGACATTAAGCCTAATTAATAATGGAGAGGCGTCAATTATGACACCTATCCATTATTAATCCAATTGTAGTAAAGGGTTAAATAAAACACAAACACATTATTTAAAATTATTTTAATGAAATAAAAACAATGGTTGTTGGAGTATTTTATTCTACGCCCAATCCAGTCACTGAAGACCCTCGTTCTGTAAGTAAAAAAACATAATAAACCAACAATATCCTTACCCTCCGCAGATCTGTAACGTCCAACGATGTAAATCCTTCTGAAGGGGTTAAAACATTTTGTTCATAGATCGTGGGAACTTACCTAGAAAGCCTGGGAGCTTTCTAGGAAATTTCCCACGATCTATAAACAGCCAGCAGAGGGCGCCTCACCGCAAATGAAGCTAAATATAGATCATTGATCTATTTTTAGCCTCATTCCCTGGGGTTTTGCAGCGAGGAGCAGCCTGCATTAGCACAGCTCCTTGCTGCAAAATGTTTTAACCCCTTCAGAAGGATTTACATCGTTGGACGTTACAGATCTGCGGAGGGTAAGTATATTGTTGGTTTATTATGTTTTTTTACTCACAGAACGAGGGTCTTCAGTGACTGGATTGGGCGTTGAATAAAATACTGCAACAACCATTGTTTTTATTTCATTAAAATAATTTAAAAAAATGTGTTTGTGTTTTATTTAACCCTTTACTAGTATTGGATTAATAATAGATAGGTGTCATAATTGACGCCTCTCCATTATTAATTTGGCTTAATGTCACCTTACAATAGCAAGGTGGCATTAACCCTTCATTACCCCATATCCCACCGCTACACGGGAATGGGAAGAGAGTGGCCAAGTGCCAGAATAGGCGCATCTTCCAGATGTGCCTTTTCTGGGGTGGCTGGGGGCAGATATTTTTAGCCAGGGGGGGGCCAATAACCATGGACCCTCTCTAGGCTATTAATATCTGCCCTCAGTCACTGGCTTTACTACTCTGGCGGAGAAAATTGCGCGGGAGCCCACGCCAATTTTTTCCGCCATTTAACCCTTTATTTTAAGAGCTAGAACGGCCAAATTTTGCAGATACACACTACTGACATTAGTAGTGTGGAATCTGCAAAAAAAATGGAGAGAAGACATGGTTTACTGTATGTAAACCATGTCTCAAATCATGTCGGGTTTTAGGAAGGAGAAGGAAAAAGCCGGTAATTGAATTACCGGCTTTCAAGCTGTATAGCGCTGGAATAAATATTAATATATATACATATATGTGTCTCACTGACATATATATATATATATACCTATTCTATGTGTACACATTTATTCTACCTATTCTACTGTAAGCTGTCAGTGTGATTTTACTGTACACCGCACTGAATTACCGGCTTTTCTCTCTAATATATGTGCCTACTGACACACATATATATATATATATATATATATATATATAGACAGTATATATATTTTCTTTTCTTTTTGGGACACATGGATCACTTCTATAGCGGTATGTTGGTTTTGCTAGCCTGCGAGAAAACCACGCAGTACGGATGCCATACGGATTACATACGGAGGATGCCATGCGCAAAAAACGCTGACACACCCTGCCTACGGAGGAGCTACGGACCACTTTTTTCGGGACTTTTCAGCGTATTACGGCCGTAATATACGGACCGTATTGTTTTACGCTGTGTGTGACGCCGGCCTTAGGGTGTATTACCAAGTGATGGGTGTTATTTCTGTGACTCCAACTGATCCGTGTAGGGACCGAGCAATGACCTCCTCCAAAGTGCTAGCTGTGCACATAAATAATATAGATTGACTATGCCAGAAAAAGTTATTATTTCCTCAGATGACAATATACTCCAGAATGACATATGACCTGAAGAGATTCTTAGAAACAAATAGTTTTATGCAAAGATGAGTAAAATCTACACTCAATAAGCACATTGAAAATGATAAAAAGGTAAGTGAGCAAACTTGGCCAATGACTGCAGGAAACGTCTAGCGCATAAAAATGGCCAATTTTATGTGTACCTGGTAGCCCCTTTACGGCATCTCTCTTAGGCCGGGGTCACACACAACGTATAAAAAAACGGTCCGTTTTTGACGGACGAGAATCGCACAAATGTTACCAAAACAGTGATCCGTGTGCAGTGCGAGGATGCGATTTTCTCGCATCAAATGATCCGTGTGACATCCGTGTGACATCCGTATGGCATCCGTATGGTGAGATTTTCTCACACACTTGCAAAATGAGCAAATAATGGCTGAGCCTTTCCTGTCACCTGCCCAATGCCTGAGAATTTCTCGCAAGTCACACTGATGGTCCGTGTGCTGTTCTATTTTTTCTCACCCCCATAGACTTTCATTGGCGATTCTCGCCCGAGATACGCTGACAATCGCAGCATGCTGCGATTTCACTCGGATCCTGAATACGGCCGAGAAAATATCGGATGATGGGAGCTGCCCCATAGATTAACATTGGGGCGAGTGCTATGCGATTTTTTATCGCATTGCACTCGTCCGTATTACGGTCTAGTGTGACCCCGGCCTTATACCAGGTCCTACACTTGCCTTACCTCGCTGAGAATAAACGTCTCCATCTGAATGGGTGCACTCTAGGTTCAGCACCTGTTCACACTGAGTCTATGTTTGGATGTGCCGGTCAGGTTTTTGAAATGTATTCTCTAGCCTTCTGATCGTGCACTCCGCCTCCTAGCCACAGGTGTTTTAATTACAGCAGGTCCAATACCCCTCCATAGAGAGAGAGAATTTTAGTCTAGGAAGAGGTTTCACATGTACCCATTCAGATGGAGACGTTTATTCTCAGCGAGGTAAGGCAAGCGTAGGACCTGGTATAAGAGAGATGCCGTAAAGGGGCTACCAGGTACACATAAAATTGGCCATTTTTATGCGCTAAACGCTCTCATTTTTCATATTTCTAGTGCAGTAATGCAGTTCAAATTTCGTTTTTCAAGTTCCTATGTTCTAGCGCTGCAGTGTGCTGCCTTATTTACTTAACTATATACGAGTTGGCGACTCTAGGTTCAGCACCTGTTCACACTGAGTCTATGTTTGGATGTGCCGGTCAGGTTTTTGAAATGCAGGAAACGTCTGACCTCTGTAATTGCGGACAAAGGTTTCTGGACCAAATATTAAGTTGGATCAAACACTTATTTCATGCAATAAAATGCAAATTAATTCTGTGATTTTCTGTTTTTTTTTTTCTTTTTAGATTCTGTCTCTCACAGGTGATGTGTACCTATAATAAAAATTACAGACCTCTCCAGTATTTGTAGGTGGGGAAAACTTGCAAAATCAGCCGTATATCAAATACTTATTTTCCCCCCTGTATATGTGCATAATATGTCTATTGTATACAGTATGTGTCTAATGTGCACATACATGTTTAATATGTATGTGTGTATTATATGTATATGCACATGTAGGTGTGTATTTTATATATGCTTGTGTATGTGTGCGCTATGTATATGTTTATGTAATGAGTATATGTGTGCATAATGTACAGTATATGTATATTTTGTACGTATGTGTATAGCATTGTGAAATATGTAAATCTGCAGTTTAAGCATGTGTAATATTTATAGGCATATGTTATATAGGCTCATGTATTTGTGCTATATGTATGTTTACATAAAGTTTATATGTGTGTATAATGTATATGTGCATTTTCACGATATCAGACTTTTTAAGGTTAAAGGTAGACATACATCCATCAATTCCAACCCATACCCTAACACGCTGACCCATGTCAACAAGTCAAAAACCCTATGAATGAGATAATGTGTGTGTGTGTGTGTGTGTGTATGTGTGTGAAGAATTCTGAATGTGTAAACTGAATATCTGCATAATATGTATATGCTTGTCATGTGTACAATGTATACTGTATGCTTGTGTCATGTGTGTACTATGTGTATGCTTGTGTCATGTGTGTACAATGTACCGTATATACTCGAGTATAAGCCGAGATTTTCAGCTGTCTAATTATACTTACCTACTCCTGGCGCGGTCTTTGTGCGTCCCTGCTTCTTCCAGCGCTGCATATTCTTCCTGTACTGAGCAGTCACATGGTACCTCTCATTACAGTAATGAATATGCGGCTCCACCTCCCACAGAGGTGGAGCCGCATATTCATTACTGTAATGAGCGGTAACGGTGACCACCCAATACAGGAAGAATATGCAGCGCCGGGAGAAGCTGGGGCCGTGCCAGGAGCAGGTAAGTATAAGGGGAGGGGGAGTGCAGCGCGATATTTACCTGCTCCTCGCTCCAGTGCGGCTCCGTCATCAGCGTCCTCTGGCTGTGACGCTCAGGTCAGAGGGCGCGGTGACGTTGTCAGTGTGCGCCCTCTGCTGAACGTCAGTGCTAAGGACGGAGCCGCACCCGAACGAGGAGCAGGTAAAAGTGCCTGAGCGACGGAGAGGTGAGTATGTGATTTTTTTTTTAATCACAGCCACAGCATATGGGGCAAGTGACTGTATGGAGCATCTTATGGGGCCATAACATTTGTGCAGCACTATAAGGGGCAGTGACTGTATTGAGCATCTTATGGGGTTCTTATTACCCTTTATGCAGGATTATATGGGGCATATTTTAATATGGAGCATCTTATGGGGCCCATCAAACTTTATGGAGCATTATATGGGGCTCCTGATTCAATATGGATATTCAAAAACACTTAACCTACTGATGTCTCAATTAATTTTACTTTTATTGGTATCTATTTTTACTTTTGACATTTACCGGTAGCTGCTGCATTTCCCACCCTAGGCTTATATTCGAGTCATTAAGTTTTCCCAGTCTTTTGTGGCAAAATTAGTGGGGTCGGCTTATACTCGAGTATATACGGTATAAGCTTGTGTAATTTGCATATGTGAGCATAATGAATATGTGATATTTATATGTGTGTGTAGAATTGTGAATGTGTATGTGTTTGTATTGTGTATATTTGTGCCTAATGTATACACTCCCTGACAGAAGTTATGTCGCTTATCCATGTTATGTAAAAAAAAGCTTATAACCTGACATTAAATTCATCCATTGGTTGTATAAATTATTCTTTTGAAAGCTGAAACCCTCCGAAATGTGGTTTAGGTTAAGAAAATAAATTGGCATCAATGCAGAAATACTGATCAGTTAATGGACACAGAATGGTCAGATGTAATGTGATATTCAAACAAATAATTAACTTAAAATACAAATATATGTTGCATAACATTGGTGAATGAAGTTGTGGTGCTATTAGAGTCATATTTAATATGTTGTGTGACTTCCATGAGCTTGAAGGACGGCATTCATGCGGTTCAACAATGATTCATACAATTTATTAATGAAGTCATCAGGAATAGCAAAGAATGCCGTCTTACATGCCTCCCAGAGCTCATCTAGATTCTTTGGTTTTGTCTTCCCAGCTTCCTCTTTCATCCTACCCCAAACATGCTCAATGATGTTCATGTCTGGTGACTGGGCTGGCCAGTCCTTGAGCACCTTGATCTTTTTTGCCTGGAGGTACTTTGTTGCAGAGATGGATGTATGAGATGGAGCACCATCCTGCTGCAGAATTTGACCCCTTTTATGATTTGGAATATAAGAGGTAGCTAATACTTCTTGATATTTTAGGCTACTATTATTGCCTTAAACCTTGCAAATGTTTTGCACACCCCCATACTGAATGTAACCCCAGACCATGATCTTTCCACCACCAAATTTAACTGTTTTCTGGGTGTATTTTGCATCCATTCGGGCTCCAGTAGGTCTCCTGCAGTATTTGCGGCGGCTGTGGTGTAATTCTACTGAAGATTCATCACAGAAATCCACCTTCTGAAACTTTTCCAGCGTCCATCTGTTTAGCAGGCTGTGGGACTTTGCAAATGCCACACGGTTTTTTATTTGCCTTTTGTTTAGTGCTGGCTTCTGGGCACTGACTCGACCATGGAGGCCATTTCGAGACAGAATCCTACAAACTGTTCTAGTTGACACAGGGACTTGAGGTGACCAGGCCCAGGGCCGGACTGGCCATTTGGCAAGTCTGGCAAATGCCAGAAGGGCCTGTCTGGTCATGGGCCACCTTGTCTGCAATGTTATTAACAGAATTAGTATTCTCAAGACACCCATACTGTCAAGAGTTGTGAAGGAGCACAAAGTTGCAGACTCCTTCACTTACCCCAGCAGGCCACCGGTATCAATAGAAATATTGGTCTTGTAGAAATTCTTCCTTTCCTCCATCAGGGGTAATATTAGAAATATATCCCATCTGGTGCTTGGAGACGGGGACACCATGGGCCTGTGTGATTTCAAATGCCGGGGCTAAATTTCAGCCCCAGTCCGTACCTGACCAGGCCTGTTGGAGCTCTGCTGCAGTGGAAGAGGGGCTTGCTTTGGATTTTCTAACCAACAAACATTCCTCCTGAGCAGTTGTCTTGCGGGGTCTGCCGGACCTGGGCTTGGCAAACACATCTCCAGTCTCTTCAAATCTTTTTTTAATTCGTTGTACTTGACGCTGAGACACATTAAAGGTGCCAGCCACCTCTGCAGTGGATCTGGTCTTCAGCCTCTTGATAATCCAGGCTTTGGTCACAGGGTGGATTTTTGGCATGTTGTCAGAGCTCAAGTTGCAGTTCAAGTGAATGTCTGGGGTGATGGGTTTCATTTTATACACACACACACACACACACTAATTAACCGATCATTTACTAAGCACAGGTGAGGATGTAAACTAGGATTGGGTGCGTTATATGACCAGGTGACAAAACTTTTGTCTTGCCAAAATCTGACCATTCTGTGTCCATTAATTGATCAATATTTCTACATTGATGCCAATTTATTTTCTTAACCTAAACCACATTTTGGAGGGTTTCAGCTTTCAAAAGAATAATTTATACAACCAATGGATGAATTTAACGTCAGGTTATAAGCTTTTATTTACATAACATGGATAAGCGACATAACTTCTGTCAGGGAATGTATATGCATATTTATGTGTGTATTTCCTATATGTGTTTATATGTGATTAATAGCAGTGTTTAATTGGTGGCTTCAGGTGTATGTGTGTCTCAGAGTGGTCTCAGTCGTGGGGGTCCTATCTACTGTGCCGTCGAGTATGTTTACTCACATAAAAATTAACCCTGTGAGCCCAAACATATACCTAAAATTACCAGGACCTCACACATTCCCTGATTTTTATATACCTTAGGTGCTAGCAGTAATATTTCAGCCCTTGTGACATTTGTTTCCATACCTGGTTTTGGATAAGGAGGGAATTCTCCCTTGTAGTATTCTCTTTCCAGAACATGAACAAACAGGACCCCCGAAGAAGGATAAATGTTCCGATCCGAGTGCACTTTGGACAGGATGGTGACCACTAGAAATCAGAACATACAGTAAAGTCAGTCCTCTATCCTCCCCTTATGTTATTAGAGGGCGATAATTAAAAAAACACAATGGAGGCGTCAAAGTTAAACCTCAATTGTGGCATAACACCCATAATAACACTGAGAAGTACGGCACGATGTTAGTTGTAATCTTTAGGCTAAAAATCAAACAATTGGTCGTCCTCCTTCATTTAATCACCTGTTCTAGAACAGTCGAAGCTGGATTCCTACTGGTTGGGACAGGAAGGGTTGTCATGGGAACAAAGACATTTTCTTTGTTGTTGTCTCTTTTAATCACTCTGGGCCTAAGACAACTTTGCACTGGATGAAGATATTTTTAATAGTCCAGTAGGAGTTTTATATATGCAAGATTTACTATAGGGATGCAAACATTAATGTGTATGAGAGGGATGAACACAGTGAGAGATTAGACCAGGGGTCTCAGACAAAAATGGGGCCACTAAGACAAATCCTGGTAGGGCGTGGGCTGCATTGGTAATTTTAGGCTGGTTCTGCACCGCACTACAGAGGCCACATGGCCAAAGTTCGCTCTCGCTGCTACGTCGTGGTGTCACAATGCAACACCTAGTGTACTGCAGCCCCACAGCCTCCTATGTGTAGTATGATGGTCATAGAGCTCCTCTATACACTGTATAATGACCACACAGCCCCCTACATACAGTAAGAAGACCCTACAGCCTCCCTACATACAGAGTGATGGCCTATAGCTCCTCTATACACTGTATAATGGCCACACAGCCCCCTACATACAGTAAGAAGACCCTACAGCCTCCCTACATACAGAGTGATGGCCTATAGCTCCTCTATACACTGTATAATGGCCACACAGCCCCCTACATACAGTAAGAAGACCCTACAGCCTCCCTACATACAGAGTGATGGCCTATAGCTCCTCTATACACTGTATAATGGCCACACAGCCACCTACATACAGTAAGAAGACCCTGCAGCCTCCCTACATACAGAATGATGGCCTATAGCTCCTCTATACACTGTATAATGGCCACACAGCCACCTACATACAGTAAGAAGACCCTACAGCCTCCCTACATACAGAGTGATGGCCTATAGCTCCTCTATACACTGTATAATGGCCACACAGCCACCTGCATACAGTAAGAAGACCCTGCAGCCTCCCTACATACAGAATGATGGCCTATAGCTCCTCTATACACTGTATAATGGCCACACAGCCACCTACATACAGTAAGAAGACCCTACAGCCTCCCTACATACAGAGTGATGGCCTATAGCTCCTCTATACACTGTATAATTGCCACACAGCCACCTACATACAGTAAGAAGACCCTACAGCCTCCCTACATACAGAGTGATGGCCTATAGCTCCTCTATACACTGTATAATGGCCACACAGCCCCTACATACAGTAAGAAGACCCTGCAGCCTCCCTACATACAGAGTGATGGCCTATAGCTCCTCTATACACTGTATAATGGCCACACAGCCCCTACATACAGTAAGAAGACCCTACAGCCTTCCTACATACAGAATGATGGCCTATAGCTCCTCTATACACTGTATAATGGCCACACAGCCACCTACATACAGTAAGAAGACCCTACAGCCTCCCTACATACAGAATGATGGCCTATAGCTCCTCTATACGCTGTATAATGGCCACACAGCCCCCATATACAGTAATTACAGTAAGAAGACCTTACAGCCTCCCTACATACAGAGTGATGACCTATAGCTCCTCTATACACTGTACAATGGCCACACAGCCCCCTACATACAGTAAGATGACTCTACAGCCTCCCTACATACAGAATGATAGCCTATAGCTCCTCTATACACTGTATAATGGCCCCACAGCCCCCTACATACAGTAAGATGACTCTACAGCCTCCCTACATACAGTGATGGCCTATAGCTCCTCTATACACTGTATAATGGCCCTACAGCCCCCTACATACAGTAAGAAGACCCTACAACCTCCCTACATACAGAATGATGGCCTATAGCTCCTTTATACACTGTATAATGGCCACACAGCCCCCTACATATAGTAAGACCATACAGCCTCCCTACATAAAGAATTATGGCCTATAGCTCCTCTATACACTGTATAATGGCCACACAGCCACCTACATACAGTAAGAAAACCGTACAGCCTCCCAACATACAAAATGGTGGCCTATAGCTCCTCTATACACTGTATAATGGCCACACAGCCCCTTACATGCAGTAAGAAGACCCTGCAGCCTCCCTACATACAGAATGATGGCCTATAGCTCCTCTATAAACTGTATAATGGCCCCACAGCCCCCTGCATACAGTAAGAAGACCCTACAGCCTTACTACATACAGAATTATGGCCTATAGCTCCTCTAGACACTGTATAATGGCCACACAGCCCCCTACATACAGTAAGATGACTTTACAGCCTCCCTACATACAGAATGATGGCCCATATCCCTCTGTCGCTTGGCCTAGCCCACCTCTGTCTGGAAAACATTGCTTGAGGGACTGCAGCCTGCAGCTGTGTGTCTGAGACCCCTAGAATAGATAGATAATAGATGATAAATAGATAGATAATAGATAGATAATAGATAGATAGATAGATACATACATAGATAATAGATAGATAGATGATCGATAATATGTAGATAATAGATGATAGAAAGATAAGATAGATACAGTAGATAGATAATAGATAATAGATGGATAGATAGATAGATAGATAATAAATAGATAATAGATGATTAATAGATGATAGATAGACAAACAGATAATAGATAGATAATAGATAGATGATAGATAATAGATGATAGATAGATGATAGCTAGATGATAGATAATAGATGATAGATAGACGAACAGATAATAGATAGATGTAATACATCGTCTGTCCTTCAGTTTAAGAACAAGTGGTTATTTCTCTGTATTTCCATTATCTCTGATCCCCGGGATCTTCTCGTGGTGCATTGTACATTCTCATATTCTCAGAGCCCGGACTCTGCATATTATTGGAATTTTTTGGCAAATGAAAACCTGATTGTTATCTGTGACAACCAACCTAAATCAGGGTCCATGATGTTAGAAAGTCCCCATCAGTAATGACTAAGGGCGTTTCTTGCTATGTTGTATCACGGCTCGAAGCTTTCTCTTATATTATGGAGTTCCTCAGGGTCCCCAGAAATGCCCTTTATCCCACAGGCGGGAGCACAAGGCCCCTTTGTCTTTTCTATTTACAGTCATTTTCATCCAGATTTGATGGCTCAGTTCTGTTAATGGTTTGTAAATGGCAAAGAACACAAGAGCCGCTTTCATGGGACATTTACTAGAGGCCCCATAGTGAGGACTAGTGTTGAGCATTCCGATACCGCAAGTATCGGGTATCGGCCGATATTTGCGGTATCGGAATTCCGATACTGAATTCCGATACTTCCCGCGTATCGGATACCGGAATCGGAAGTTCCCAGAATTCAAATTGAACGCAGCAGCCAATGAGGAATGAATGAAAGTGTGGGCACATCCTGTTTAGCATGGTGGGCATGTAAGTACTGGCAAGGCTTGGATTGGCTGCTGAAATGATGTCACTCTGCACTATAAAAAAGCGCTGCCGCCATTTTGCGCTCACTCTGCTGTGATTTCAGTTAGGGACAGGACGCTGTGTTCTAACTGAGGGCCAGTTGAGCTAGCTAATTGCTTTATTTTCCTTTCCAAAGGCTAATTTAGCAAAACGCTGTGTGTTCTTCACTGTTCACCTTGCTCTTGCCTTGCAGCGCTGTTTTAACAGCGTTCTGCAAGGTCTCTGTGTGTGTGTGTGTGCAGCTCACTCTGTAGTCTGTGTGCAGCCATATACCCGGTTGTATTCAGCTCAGGGGGGGTTCACACTGCCTCACACAGTTGTTCTTTTTTGCTCTTAGTGCAGCCTGCTGCACATTTTTTCTCAAATTTCCTATTAGTGTTTTTCCACCAGTCTCCAGCTCTATTGTGGAAAAACACTACATAGGATAACCTAGAGGGGGGTTTTTGGGCCTTGCAGCGCCGTTTACGGCTGTCTGCACGGTCTCCGTGTGAGCCCAGCTCGCCCTGTAGTCTGTGTGCAGCCATAGCCGGTTGGATTCAGCTCAGGGTTCGTTACTGGCTCATACCTTGAGAAAAATTTTCCTTTTTTTCAAATAGTGCAGCCTGTTTAAAATTTGAAAAAAAAAATTCCTATTAGTGTCTTTCCACTCGTATCCAGCTAAATAGTGGAAAAACACTATATAGGATAACCTAGAGGAGGGTTTTTTGGCCTTGCAGCGCCGTTTACGGCTGTCTGCACGGTCTCCGTGTGAGCCCAGCTCGCCCTGTAGTCTGTGTGCAGCCATAGCCGGTTGGATTCAGCTCAGGGTTCGTTACTGGCTCATACCTTGAGAAAAATTTTCCTTTTTTTCAAATAGTGCAGCCTGTTTAAAATTTGAAAAAAAAAATTCCTATTAGTGTCTTTCCACTCGTATCCAGCTAAATAGTGGAAAAACACTATATAGGATAACCTAGAGGAGGGTTTTTTGGCCTTGCAGCGCCGTTTACGGCTGTCTGCACGGTCTCCGTGTGAGCCCAGCTCGCCCTGTAGTCTGTGTGCAGCCATAGCCGGTTGGATTCAGCTCAGGGTTCGTTACTGGCTCATACCTTGAGAAAAATTTTCCTTTTTTTCAAATAGTGCAGCCTGTTTAAAATTTGAAAAAAAAAATTCCTATTAGTGTCTTTCCACTCGTATCCAGCTAAATAGTGGAAAAACACTATATAGGATAACCTAGAGGAGGGTTTTTTGGCCTTGCAGCGCCGTTTACGGCTGTCTGCACGGTCTCCGTGTGAGCCCAGCTCGCCCTGTAGTCTGTGTGCAGCCATAGCCGGTTGGATTCAGCTCAGGGTGCGTTACTGCCTCATACCTTGAAAAACAATTTCCTTTTTTTCAAATAGTGCAGCCAGTTTAAAATTTGAAAAAAAAAATTCCTATTAGTGTCTTTCCACTTGTATCCAGCTAAATAGTGGAAAAACACTATATAGGATAACCTAGAGGAGGGTTTCTTGGCCTTGCAGCGCCGTTTACGGCTGTCTGCACGGTCTCCGTGTGATTTAAACTAGCTCTGTAGCCCGATCTGCACCAAAAAAAAGGTTAAGTTCACCAAACACAACTTACACTTGTGTAGGCCACATTTGAAAAATAATAAAGTTTAGTCCACAATTTACAACATTAGTGTTTCTTACACCTGTTAGGAGGAGCATTACAGGAATAAGCACACTAAGGCCTTAGTACTTTTCTGCTTATCTTTATCTGTCAACCAAGATGAAGAGGGCAGGGAGTAAGGCACGTGGGCGTGGGCGCGGAGCAGGGAGAGGAGCAGGGAGAGGACGTGGTGATTCTGTGCCTGCTGCGGGCGCCGGTGACTCGTCGTCACTCAGTTTCAGCAGGGAACAGTCCTTCATGCGCAGCTTTGTCGGAGAGCGCCGTGCACCGCTGCTGCGTGAAGACCAAATTGAAGCCGTTGTCGGGTGGATGGCAGCTAACGCCTCGGCATCGACTTCAGTTAGTGCCACATCCTCTCAGGCACAGAGCACTGGAGAGCAGCCATCTGTCTCTTCACCACCTGCCAAATTGGCCAGGCAGTCAGAGAGCCCAGGACAGGAGCCGTCTCTACTTCTGTTCTCTGAATCTCTTGGCTTGGAAACAGGGGGCCAGCCAAGCAGCATTGGAGAAATGGAAGAAGAGGCAGTGTGCAGTGATGCCCAACACCTTTTTCTCTCTGACTCTGAAGAGGCAGGTGGGCCAGTGCCTCCGGTGACCACAGCGCAGTACGCATCTGATGATGAAACTCAGGTGCCGCTTTCTCGTGCGTACTGTGCTGCTGAGACTACCCAGGAGGAGCAGTTGGTGGCAGAGGGTAGTGGAGATGATGAGGTCCTTGACCCATCGTGGCGTGAGGAACAGGAAGGTGGTGGGAGCAGCTCAGAGGAAGAGCTTCCTCTTACGGGCCAAAGAGGGAGAGGGAGGGGGAAGACTGCGGAGCCTGTAGCCTCCTCTTTGGCACCCGTTAGGAGCCTGTCTCTTTCCAAAGCCAAAAAGGGCGCTCCCAAGACTTGCAGTGCCTGGTCCTTTTTTGACACAGTTGCAGATGACATTTGTTTTGTCAAATGCAAGCTGTGTCATCATAAAGTAAAAAGAGGGAAAAATGTCAGCAACCTCAATACCACAAATATGTGGAAACATGTGCGGACCAGGCACGCGGTGGAGTTACAGAAACACACTGAAGATGTAGGCCAACCAACAGCGGCAGCTACCACCTCTTCAGCTCGTGTTGCCTCTTCCTCCAGCTCACGCACAGCTGGTTTGGCTTCCTCCCAGAGACCTTGTGTAATTCCACCCACAGCACCACCTTCCCAGTCATCCTCACACTCCCAGTCTACTCTACAGCCATCGGTAGTACAGGCATGGGAGAAAAGGCGGGCATTCTCGGCCAACCACCCCCGAGCACAGGCTCTGAATGCAGGCATTGCCAAACTGTTGTCCCTGGAAATGCTCTCGTTCAGGCTGGTGGAGACTGACAGCTTCCGTGACTTGATGGCATTGGCAGTCCCACAGTACAAGGTGCCCAGCCGCTTTTACTTCAGCAGGCAGGCTGTCCCTGCCCTGCACAGGCATGTTGAGGCAAACATAAAACATGCGCTACTGAACGCCGTCAGTAGCAAGGTCCACCTCACCACCGATGCGTGGACCAGTCAGCATGGACAGGGGCGATATGTTTCCCTCACTGCCCATTGGGTTAATGTTGTTGAGCCAGGTACAGATCGTGCGAGTGGCGCAGGACGTGTCCTGCCCACTCCAAGGATTGCAGGAATCCAGTCTGTACGCATCGACTCCTCCTCTTACACCAGTTCCTCTGATTCCTCTCTGCAGGATCCGTCACAGTCCACCCCCACATGGACCCGTGAACGTTTACCTATGACCGACATGAGCACAGCCGTGGCCAAACGTCAGCAGGCCGTCTTGAAACTAGTTTCATTGGGGCATCGAAGCCACACAGCGCAGGAGCTCTGGAATGCCATAAAGCAGGAGAGCGATGTGTGGTTACTGCCAGCGAATCTCCAGCCAGGCATGGTAGTGTGTGACAATGGCCGAAATCTGGTGGCAGCTTTGGCCCTTGGCAACCTCACTCACATCCCATGTCTGGCACATGTGCTCAATTTGGTTGTGCAGAGTTTTCTGAGGGACTATCCGGATCTTGATGCCCTGCTGCACAAGGTCCGCCTAGAGTGTGCTCACTTGCGGCGTTCCAGCTTGGCCAGATCCCGCATTGCTGCTCTGCAGCGCCGATTCCGCCTTCCGGAACACCGCATCATATGTGACCTACCTACCCGGTGGAATTCCACGTTACATATGTTGGAGCGGTTGTGTGAGCAGCAGCAAGCAGTTATGGAGTACCAGCTGCATCAGGCGCAAAGAAGTCGCAGTCAGCGCCGATCAGACTTCACAACCACAGAGTGGGCCACTATGAAGGACGTCTGCCAGGTTTTGCGTCCTTTTGATTATTCCACGCGGATGGCAAGTGCAGATGATGCACTAGTCAGCATGACTGTCCCCCTTATCTGCCTGCTTCAGCAAACTTTGCAAGGGTTAAGGGATGATGTGGTGGAAGAGGTGGAGGATGAGGAGTCACCTTTTCCATCAGCTTCTGGAGAGTCAGCGCCACGTGGTTCCTCACAAAGGGGTACGCAGGGGCCAATTTGTGAGGAGGATGAGGAGGAGTCAATGGAGGAGGAAGAGCTCCGTCCAGAGGAGGGAGCGACACAATTGTCCAGTGGTCAGTGTGTACAGCGAGGGTGGGGTGATGACGAGCGGGCAGAGATCATGTCTCAAGCAGGGGACAGCGTTTCTGGGCCGGTTGGCACTCTGCAGCACATGGTGGATTTCATGCTGCAGTGCCTGAGAAACGACCGCCGCATCGACCACATTCTCAACATGCCTGATTATTGGGTGTTCACCCTCCTCGATCCTCGCTACCGGGACAACGTCCAAAACCTCATCCCTGCGTTGACCCGGGAGCGTAAATTGCGGGAGTACCACGACACACTGGTGAATTCCATCATCTTCTCCTGTCCAACTGAGAGGAGTGCTGCTAGTGCTTTACAAAGCAGCTCAGTGCGTCGAGGCAGTGGGGGAGGCTCTGCCCAAAGAGGGAGCAGAAGCAGTGCCTCTGCCCAAGGCAAGCCCAGTATGGCACAACTCTGGCACACTTTTGTGTGCCCGCCCCAAATGTCTACACCATCACCGGCGGCTCCAGTCAGCAGGAGGCAACGGTTCCGTCAGATGGTGACAGACTACATGGCTTGCCCTCTTACTGTACTCCCAGACGGCTCTTCCCCGTTCAAGTTTTGGGTCTCTAAGCTGGATACATGGCCAGAGCTAAGCCAGTATGCATTGGAGGTGCTGGCTTGCCCTGCGGCTAGTGTCTTATCGGAACGTGTCTTTAGTGCCGCAGGTGGTGTACTAACAGACCGTCGCATGCGACTATCCTCCGATAACGTTGACCGGCTTACTTTCCTGAAAATGAACCAGGCCTGGATCTCGCAGGAATTTGCCACTCCTCTGCCTGATTAAGTAATTGGGTGTCATCCAGGTCTCTGCTGTGTTCATCTTTCTACCACCTGAACTGCTATTCCTGGGCTCCAACACCGCCAGTTGCGGCTCAGAAGTGCAGGCTGCACAGTAAAAACATACGACCCAGTGTTATTGGGTTTCAGTAACGTCAGCTGATCCCCAGCTGTGTAGCCGGCAATGTGTCCTGCGACCGCCACGCTGGCACAACAACCTAAATGTAAGGGAACCTGTCCCCCCCCCCCCCCCCCCGTCGTTTGTTACTGAAAGAGCCATCTTGTGCAGCAGTAATGCTGCACAAGGAAAAGGTAGCTCTTTTTTTTTAGCTCTTTGCACACGCAGAACTTAACACTTATAAAATGTGTTCACTGATACCGTTATACCGTCCCGGAGCTGGGACTTTCCTTCGTAATGTGACGCAGCACAGCCGTCATTCCTACCCCCTTGGTGCCATGCGCTGCCTCCTCAGCGTTGTTTTAAGCTGTCACGGAGCCTGCGCTGTTCTGTTATCCCTTGGGCATGCCCTATTTGCGCTGCCTGTCTTCTGACATAATTTGGTGTCAGGCTGGCTGCGCCTGTGCGGCCGCGGTGCCCGAGATCCCGCCTCGCAGTGTCTTCTGATTGAGTCACACTGCGGGCCTGGGATCCATGGGCATGCGCAGTGCATATCTTCCCCTCGGGCTCTCGCTCATTTCCCTCCGCCTTCTTTAGACTGTGCGCCGTCAGCTGATCCCTAGCATGCCACGGCCGTGACACCGCACAGTCTGAAGAAGAGGGAAGGAGGGGAGTGAGAGTCGAGGTTATGCACTGTGCATGCCCATGGTTCCAAGGCCCGCAGTGGGATTACGTTAGATGAGACTGCGAGGTGGGATCTGGAGCAGCGTGGACGCACAGGCACTGACAGCCTGACACCAAATTATGTCAGAAGACAGGCAGCGCTAATTGGGCATGGCCAAGGGCTAACAGAACAGCGCAGGCTCCGTGGCAGCTTAAAACAACGCTGAGGAGGCAGCGCACGGCATCAAGGGGATAGGAATGACAGCTGTGCTGTGTCCCATTACGAAGGAAATTCGCACCTCCGGAACGGTTTAACGGTATAAAGGGACACATTTTTAGTGTTTACTTCGGTGTTTGCAAGGAGCATAGTTAAAAGAGCAACCTTTTCCTTTTGCATCCTTAGTGCTGCACAACATGGCTCTTTCAGCTACAAACGTCTTGGGGGGGGGGGTTAAAGGTTTCCTTTCAACTTGCTCCAATCAGGCTTCGGCCTACACTCTGTTCCTCTGCTCCTCCTGCTGTCCCTGGGCTCTAACACCGCCAGTTGGTGCCTGGAAGTGCTGTGTGCACAGTCAACAGTCGCTCCTCTGTTATTGGGGTTCAGTAACGTCAGCTGATCCCCAGCTGTGTGTGCGGCAATACCTCCAATCTGCTCCTCCTGCTGTCCCTGGGCTCTAACACCGCCAGTTGGTGCCTGGAAGTGCTGTGTGCACAGTCAACAGTCGCTCCTCTGTTATTGGGGTTCAGTAACGTCAGCTGATCCCCAGCTGTGTATCCGGCAACGTGTCATGCGACCGCCACGCTGGCACAACTAAAATGTAAGGGGACCTGTCCCCCCCCCCCTAGGCGTTTGTTACTGAAAGAGCCACCATGTGCAGCACTAATACTGCACAAGGGAAAGGTCGCTCTTGAAATTATGCTCCTTGCAAACGCTGAACTACACACTCATGTAATGTGTCCCCTCACACCGTCCAACCGTCCCGGAGGTGGGACTTTCCTTTGCAATGTGACACAGCACAGCCGTCATTGCTACCCCCTTGGCACCGTGCGCTGCCTCCTTAGCGTTGTTTGATTCCGTCATGGACCCTGCGCTGTTATGTTATCCCTTGGCCATGCACAGTTTGCGCTGCCCGTCCTCTGACATCATTTGTTGTCGTCCTGGCTGCGCCTGTGCGTCCACGCTGCCCGAAATCACACCTCGCAGTGTCGTCTAATGTGATCCCACAGTGGGCCTGGTATCCATGGCCATGCGCAGTGCATATACTAGCCTCTCACTCCCCTTCTTCACGCTTCTTCAGACTAGGCGGCGTCAGCTGATCCCTAATAGCATGCCACGGCCGTGACGCCGCACAGTCTGAAGAAGCAGGAAGGAGGTGAGTGAGAGGCGATGATATGCACTGCGCATGCCCATGGATCCCTGGCCCGCAGTGGGACTACATTAGATGACACTGCAAGGTTGGATCTCGGGCAGCTTGGACGCACAGGCACTGCCAGCCTGACACCTACATGATGTCAGAAGACGGGCACCGCTAACTGTGCATGGCCAAGGGATAACATTACAGTGCGGGCTCCGTGACAGAACCAAACAACGTTGAGGAGGTGGTGCCCGGCACCAAGGGGGTTGGAATGACGGCTGTGCTGTGTCACATTACAAAGGAAAGTCCCACTTCCGGGATGGTTTGACGGTGTGAGGGGACACATTATATGAGTGTGTACTTCAGCGTTTGCAAGGAGCATAATTTTCGGAGCCACCATTTTCCATGTGCAGTATTACTGCTGTACAAGATGGCTCTTTCAGCAACAAATGCCTGGGGGGGGGGGTTAAAGGTTCCCTTTCAACTTGCTCCACTGCAGGCTTCGGCCTACACTCTGCTCCTCTTTGATTCCCTGGGTTTCAACACTGTCAGTTGCCACCTGGAAGTGTTGTCTACACAGAAAAAAACACTAGGTGATGTGTCAGTGGGGTTCAGCACCGCCAGCTGTTCCCCTGCTGTGTAGTCGGCAACGTGTCCAGCACAAGCCACGCTGGCACAACAGAACAAAAGCTGCCACCAGTGCAGGCTTCGGCCTACACTCTGCTCCTTTCCTCCTCCTGCTGACCCTGGGCTCAAACACCGCTAGTTTTTGCCCGGAAGTGCTAGCTGCACAGAGAAAAACACCAGCCAATGTGTTAGTGGGGTTCAGCAACGCCAGCTGTTCCCCTGCTGTGTAGCCGGCAACGTGACCTGCAAACGCCATGCAGGCACAGGAACTGAAATTAAAAGGGAACCTGGCCCCACCCCCCCAGGTGTTTCTATGTATAACAGCCACCTAGTACAGCAGTACTGCTGCATTTGTACAAGGTGGCTGACTTTTTCTCCTTGCCCACGTGGAACTCAACACGTACAAAATGTGTCTCATTGAGACCATTCCACTGTCCCTGAGGTGTGACTTTCCTTTGTAATGATACGCAGCACCCCCCTTGGTAGCGTTTCCCGTCTTTTGTCATCATGGTTAGCTGGCTGCGCCTGTGCATCCGCCTTGCTAGAAACAACGCCCCTCGTTGTCATATTTATTTTGTCAGCGAGGGTGTGGTTTATGGGCACGAGCAGTGCATATGTTCGCCTGTCTTAACTCATCTCCTTCCGCCTTCTTCAGACTGTGCGGCCTCCTGGCCGTGGTAGGCGATAAGGGATCAGCTGAGGCCGCCCAGTCTGGAGCAGGTGTAAGGACATGTGTAAGCGGCAAACCTATTTACTGCACAAGGCCACGAATCCCAGCCACGCAGTGTGATTTTTTGAAAACACACTGTGGGTCTGGGATTCATGTCCATCGCTAACCGCAACGGCCGACATGAAATGAGGTCAGAAGACAGGAAGCGCTCACAGCGCATGGCCAAGGGATCACAATAGCGCAGACTCCTGTACAGCAAATAACAACGCTCAGGAATCTGCGCCCAGTACCTAGGTGCAAATTTTGACACCTGTGCTGCGTCTCGTTAAAAAGACAAGTCACGCCTCCACAACTGTTTGACAGTATAATGGGCTAAATAGTGTACGTGTTTTAGTCAGCGTGTGCAAGGAGCAAAACAAATAGAGCAACCTTTTACTTGTGCAGCATTAATGCTGCACAAGGTGTGGCTCTTGTACCTTGCAACACCTGAGGGGGGGGTTAAAGGTAACCTTTGAAATTGGTTCAACTAGGCTTCGGCCTACACTCTGCTCCTCTACTCCTCCTGCTGACCCTGGGCTCAAACACCGCTAGTTTTTGCCCGGAAATGCTAGCTGCACAGAGAAAAACACCAGCCAATGTGTTAGTGGGGTTCAGCACCGCCAGCTGTTCCCCTGCTGTGTAGTCGGCAACGTGTCCAGCACAAGCCACGCTGGCACAACAGAACAAAAGCTGCCACCAGTGCAGGCTTCGGCCTACACTTTGCTCCTCTCCTCCTCCTGCTGACCCTGGGCTCAAACAACGCCAGTTTTTGCCCGGACATGCTAGCTGCACAGAGAAAAACACCAGCCAATGTGTTAGTGGGGTTCAGCACCGCCTGCTGTTCCCCCGCTGTGTAGCCGGCATCGTGTCCAGCACAAGCCACGCTGGCACAACCGACCAAAAGCTGCCACCAGTGCAGGCTTCGGCCTACACTTTGCTCCTCTCCTCCTGCTGACCCTGGGCTCTAACACCGCTAGTTTTTGCCCGGACATGCAATCTGCACAGAGAAAAACACCAGTCAATGTGTCAGTGGGGTTCAGCAACGCCAGCTGTTCCCCTGCTGTGTAGCTTGCAACGTGACCTGCAAACGCCACGCAGGCACATGAACTGAAATTGAAGGGAGCCTGCTCCCCACCCACAGGTGTTTCTATGTATATCAGCCACCTTGTACAGCAGTACTGCTGCATTTGTACAAGGTGGCTGACTTTTTCTCCTTGCCCACGTGGAACTCAACACGTACAAAATGTGTCTCATTACAGACCATTACAATGTCCCTGAGGTGTGACTTTCCTTTGTAATGACACGCAGCACCACCCTTGTTAGCGCTGCCCGTCTTTTGACATCATTGGTTAGCTGGCTGCGCCTGTGCATCTCCCCTGCTCGAAACAACGGCCCTCGGTGTCTTATTTTTTTGGACAGCGAGGGTGTGATTGATGGGCATGTGCAGTGCATATGTTTGCCTGTGTTCACTCATCTCCTTCCGCCTTCTTCAGACTGTGCGGCCTCCTGGCCGTGGTAGGCGATAAGGGATCAGCTGAGGCCGCCCAGTCTGGAGCAGGTGTAAGGACATGTGTAAGCGGCAAACCTATTTACTGCACAAGGCCACGAATCCCAGCCACGCAGTGTGATTTTTTGAAAACACACTGTGGGTCTGGGATTCATGTCCATCGCTAACCGCAACGGCCGACATGAAATGAGGTCAGAAGACAGGAAGCGCTCACAGCGCATGGCCAAGGGATCACAATAGCGCAGACTCCTGTACAGCAAATAACAACGCTCAGGAATCTGCGCCCAGTACCTAGGTGCAAATTTTGACACCTGTGCTGCGTCTCGTTAAAAAGACAAGTCACGCCTCCACAACTGTTTGACAGTATAATGGGCTAAATAGTGTACGTGTTTTAGTCAGCGTGTGCAAGGAGCAAAACAAATAGAGCAACCTTTCACTTGTGCAGCATTAATGCTGCACAAGGTGTGGCTCTTGTACCTTGCAACACCTGAGGGGGGGGTTAAAGGTAACCTTTGAAATTGGTTCAACTAGGCTTCGGCCTACACTCTGCTCCTCTACTCCTCCTGCTGACCCTGGGCTCAAACACCGCTAGTTTTTGCCCGGAAATGCTAGCTGCACAGAGAAAAACACCAGCCAATGTGTTAGTGGGGTTCAGCACCGCCAGCTGTTCCCCTGCTGTGTAGTCGGCAACGTGTCCAGCACAAGCCACGCTGGCACAACAGAACAAAAGCTGCCACCAGTGCAGGCTTCGGCCTACACTTTGCTCCTCTCCTCCTCCTGCTGACCCTGGGCTCTAACAACGCCAGTTTCTGCCCGGACATGCTAGCTGCACAGAGAAAAACACCAGCCAATGTGTTAGTGGGGTTCAGCACCGCCTGCTGTTCCCCCGCTGTGTAGCCGGCATCGTGTCCAGCACAAGCCACGCTGGCACAACCGACCAAAAGCTGCCACCAGTGCAGGCTTCGGCCTACACTTTGCTCCTCTCCTCCTCCTCCTGCTGACCCTGGGCTCTAACACCGCTAGTTTTTGCCCGGACATGCAATCTGCACAGAGAAAAACACCAGTCAATGTGTCAGTGGGGTTCAGCAACGCCAGCTGTTCCCCTGCTGTGTAGCTTGCAACGTGACCTGCAAACGCCACGCAGGCACATGAACTGAAATTGAAGGGAGCCTGCCCCCCACCCACAGGTGTTTCTATGTATATCAGCCACCTTGTACAGCAGTACTGCTGCATTTGTACAAGGTGGCTGACTTTTTCTCCTTGCCCACGTGGAACTCAACACGTACAAAATGTGTCTCATTACAGACCATTACAATGTCCCTGAGGTGTGACTTTCCTTTTTAATGACACGCAGCACCCCCATTGTTAGCGCTGCCCGTCTCCTGACATCATTGGTTGGCTGGCTGTGCCTGTGCGTCCCCCCTGCCCGACACAACGCCCCCCGTTGTCTCATATATTTTGACTGCGAGGGTGTGATTGATGGGCACGAGCAGTGCATATGTTCCCCTGTTTTCACTCCCCTCCTTCCGCCTTCTTCTGACTGTGCGGCCTCATGGCCGCGGCATGCGATAAGGGATCAGCTGAGGCCGCCCAGTCTGAAGCAGGTGTAAGGACATGTGTGAGCGGCGAACATATTTACTGCACAAGGCCACGAATCCCAGCACCGCAGTGTGACTTTAGGAAAAGCCACTGTGGGTCTGGGATTTATGGCCATCGTTAACCGCACCGGCCAACATGAAATGAGGTCATGAGACGGCCTGCACTAACAGGGTATTGCCAAGGGATAACACAAGAGCGCAGTTTCCTGTACTGCAAATAACAACGGTAAGGAATCTGCGCACAGCACCTAGGTGTAAATTTGTACACCTGTGCTGCGTCTCCTTAAAAAGACTAGTAGTCACGCCTCCACTACTGTTTGACAGTATAATGGGCTAAATAGTGTACGTGTTTAATTCAGCGTGTGCAAGGAGCAAAATTAAATAGAGCAACCTTTGACTTGTGCATCATTAATGCTGTTCAAGGTGTGGCTCTTGTACCTTGCAACACCTGAGGGGGGGGGTTAAAGGTAACCTTTGAAATTGGTTCAACTAGGCTTCGGCCTACACTCTGCTCCTCTACTCCTCCTGCTGACCCTGGGCTCAAACACCGCTAGTTTTTGCCCGGAACGGCTAGCTGCACAGAGAAAAACACCAGCCAATGTGTTAGTGGGGTTCAGCAACGCCAGCTGTTCCCCTGCTGTGTAGTCGGCAACGTGTCCAGCACAAGCCACGCTGGCACAACTGACCAAAAGCTGCCACCAGTGCAGGCTTCGGCCTACACTTTGCTCCTCTCCTCCTCCTGCTGACCCTGGGCTCAAACAACGCCAGTTTCTGCCCGGACATGCTAGCTGCACAGAGATAAACACCAGCCAATGTGTTAGTGGGGTTCAGCACCGCCAGCTGTTCCCCTGCTGTGTAGCTGGCAACGTGTCCTGCAAACGCCACGCAGGCACATGAACTGAAATTGAAGGGAGCCTGCCCCCCACCCCCCCAGGTGTTTCTATGTATAACAGCCACCTTGTACAGCAGTACTGCTGCATTTGTACAAGGTGGCTGACTTTTTCTCCTTGCACACGTGGAACTCAACAAGTACAAAATGTGTCTCATTACAGACCATTACAATGTCCCTGAGGTGTGACTTTCCTTTTTAATGACACGCAGCACCCCCATTGTTAGCGCTGCCCGTCTCCTGACATCATTGGTTGGCTGGCTGTGCCTGTGCGTCCCCCTGCCCGACACAACGCCCCCCGTTGTCTCATATATTTTGACTGCGAGGGTGTGATTGATGGGCACGAGCAGTGCATATGTTCCCCTGTCTTCACTCCCCTCCTTCCGCCTTCTTCTGACTGTGCGGCCTCATGGCCGCGGCATGCGATAAGGGATCAGCTGAGGCCGCCCAGTCTGAAGCAGGTGTAAGGACATGTGTGAGCGGCGAACATATTTACTGCACAAGGCCACGAATCCCAGCACCGCAGTGTGACTTTATGAAAAGCCACTGTGGGTCTGGGATTTATGGCCATCGTTAACCGCAGCGGCCAACATGAAATGAGGTCATGAGACGGCCTGCACTAACAGGGTATTGCCAAGGGATAACACAAGAGCGCAGTTTCCTGTACTGCAAATAACAACGGTAAGGAATCTGCGCACAGCACCTAGGTGTAAATTTGTACACCTGTGCTGCGTCACCTTAAAAAGACTAGTAGTCACGCCTCCACTACTGTTTGACAGTATAATGGGCTAAATAGTGTACGTGTTTAATTCAGCGTGTGCAAGGAGCAAAATTAAATAGAGCAACCTTTGACTTGTGCATCATTAATGCTGTTCAAGGTGTGGCTCTTGTACCTTGCAACACCTGAGGGGGGGGGTTAAAGGTAACCTTTGAAATTGGTTCAACTAGGCTTCGGCCTACACTCTGCTCCTCTACTCCTCCTGCTGACCCTGGGCTCAAACACCGCTAGTTTTTGCCCGGAAATGCTAGCTGCACAGAGAAAAACACCAGCCAATGTGTTAGTGGGGTTCAGCACCGCCAGCTGTTCCCCCGCTGTGTAGCCGGCATCGTGTCCAGCACAAGCCACGCTGGCACAACCGACCAAAAGCTGCCACCAGTGCAGGCTTCGGCCTACACTTTGCTCCTCTCCTCCTCCTCCTGCTGACCCTGGGCTCTAACACCGCTAGTTTTTGCCCGGACATGCAATCTGCACAGAGAAAAACACCAGTCAATGTGTCAGTGGGGTTCAGCAACGCCAGCTGTTCCCCTGCTGTGTAGCTTGCAACGTGACCTGCAAACGCCACGCAGGCACATGAACTGAAATTGAAGGGAGCCTGCCCCCCACCCACAGGTGTTTCTATGTATAACAGCCACCTTGTACAGCAGTACTGCTGCATTTGTACAAGGTGGCTGACTTTTTCTCCTTGCCCACGTGGAACTCAACACGTAGAAAATGTTTCTCATTAGAGACCATTACAATGTCCCTGAGGTGTGACTTTCCTTTGTAATGACACGCAGCACCACCCTTGTTAGCGCTGCCCGTCTTTTGACATCATTGGTTAGCTGGCTGCGCCTGTGCATCTCCCCTGCTCGAAACAACGCCCCTCGGTGTCTTATTTTTTTGGACAGCGAGGGTGTGATTGATGGGCATGTGCAGTGCATATGTTTGCCTGTGTTCACTCATCTCCTTCCGCCTTCTTCAGACTGGGTGTCCTCATGGCCTCGGCAGGCGATAAGGGATCAGATGAGGCCGTCCAGTCTGAAGCAGGTGTAAGGACATGTGTGAGCGGCAAACATATTTACTGCACCAGGGCACGAATCCCAGCACCGCAGTGTGATTTTTTAAAAACACACTGTGGGTCTGGGATTCATGTCCATCGCTAACCGCAACGGCCAACATGAAATGAGGTCATAAGACAGGAAGCGCTCACAGCGCATGGCCAAAGGATCACAAGAGCGCAGACTCCTGTACAGCAACTAACAACGCTCAGGAAGCTGCGCCCATGCAAAAAGGTGTTGTTTTCGACACCTGTGCTGCTTTTCTTTAAAAAGACAAGTCACGCCTCCACTACTGTTAAACAGTATAATGGGCTAAATAGTCTACGTGTTGCATTCAGCTTGTGCAAGTAGACAAATTAATAGAGCAACCTTTTACTTGTGCAGCATTAATGCTGCAGAAGGAGTGGCTCTTGTTCTTTGTAACACCTGAGGGGGGGTTAAAGGTAACCTTTGAAATTGGTTCAACTAGGCTTCGGCCTACACTCTGCTCCTCTCCTCCTCCTGCTGACCCTGGGCTCTAACAACGCTAGTTTTTGCCCGGAAATGCTAGCTGCACAGAGAAAAACACCAGCCAATGTGTTAGTGGGGTTCAGCAACGCCAGCTGTTCCCCCGCTGTGTAGCCGGCATCGTGTCCAGCACAAGCCACGCTGGCACAACCGACCAAAAGCTGCCACCAGTGCAGGCTTCGGCCTACACTTTGCTCCTCTCCTCCTCCTCCTGCTGACCCTGGGCTCAAACACCGCTAGTTTTTGCCCGGAAATGCTAGCTGCACAGAGAAAAACACCAGCCAATGTGTTAGTGGGGTTCAGCAACGCCAGCTGTTCCCCCGCTGTGTAGCCGGCATCGTGTCCAGCACAAGCCACGCTGGCACAACCGACCAAAAGCTGCCACCAGTGCAGGCTTCGGCCTACACTTTGCTCCTCTCCTCCTCCTCCTGCTGACCCTGGGCTCAAACACCGCTAGTTTTTGCCCGGAAATGCTAGCTGCACAGAGAAAAACACCAGCCAATTTGTTAGTGGGGTTCAGCACCGCCAGCTGTTCCCCTGCTGTGCAGCTTGCAACGTGACCTGCAAACGCCACGCAGGCACATGAACTGAAATTGAAGGGAGCCTGGCCCCCACCCCCAGGTGTTTCTATGTATAACAGCCACCTTGTACAGCAGTACTGCTGCATTTGTACAAGGTGGCTGATGTTTTCTCCTTGCCCACGTGGAACTCAACACGTACAAAATGTGTCTCTTTGAGACCATTCCACTGTCCCTGAGGTGTGACTTTCCTTTCTAATGATACGCAGCACCCCCCTTGGTAGCGCTTCCCGTCTTCTGACATCATTGGTTGGCTACTTGCGCCTGTTCGTCCGCCCTGCCTGAATAAAATGCTCCTCGTTGTCTTAATTATTTTGACTGCGAGGGTGTGATTGATGGGCACGAGCAGTGCATATCTTCGCCTGTCTTAACTCATCTCCTTCAGCCTTCTTCAGACTGTGCAGCCTCATGGCCGCGGCATGCGAGAAGGGATCAGCAGAGGCCGCCCAGTCTGAAGCAGGTGTAAGGACGTGTGTGAGCGGCCAAAATATTTACTGCTCAAGGCCACGAATCCCAGCACCGCAGTGTGGCTTTATGAAAAGACACTGTGGGTCTGGGATTTATGGCCATCGTTAACCGCACCGGCCAACATGAAATGATGTCATAAGATGGGCAGCGCTAACAGGGCATTGCCAAGGGATAACACAAGAGCGCAGACTCCTGTACAGCAAATAACAACGCTCAGGAAGCTGCTCCAAGCACCAAGGCGTTATTTTGGACACCTGTGCTGCGTCTCATCAAAAAACCAAGTCACGCATCCACTACAGTTTGACTGTAGAATGGGGTAAATTGTGTATGTCTTTCATTCAGCGTGTGCAAGTAGACAAATTAATAGAGCAACCTTTCACTTGTGCAGCATTAATACTGCACAAGGTGTGTCTCTTGTACTTTGTAACACCTGAGGGGGGGGTTAAAGGTTTCCTTTGAAATTGGTTCAACTAAGCTTCGGCCTACACTCTGCTCCTCTCCTCCTCCTCCTGCTTCAACATGGGCTCTAACATCGCTAGTTTTTGCCCGCAAGTGCTAGCTGCACAGAGAAAAACACACGCCATTGTGTTAGTGGGGTTCAGCAACGCCAGCTGTTCCCCCAGTGTGTAGCCGGCAAAGTGTCCTGCAAACGCAACGCAGACACAAAGCTGCCTCCAGTGCAGGCTTCGGCCTACACTCATCTCCCCCTGCTTACCCTTTGCTCCAACACCGCTAGTTGGGGCTCTAGGAAGACAATCTTTAATAGGCAAGGCAACGCATCCGTGTTCCAGCACCGCCAGCTGGTTCTCGGCAGTGTTTTTGTCACAGGTACTCCCTCGTGCCAAGCCTGGTTTCAGCACCGTCAGCTGTTTCCGGGTTGTGTCAAGCTCACTGAGACACCTATGCTTGCCTCGTCGTGGTGCGGTCGGGTTAGCCAACTCCAGGGTGCCTCCAGTTTAGGAGCTTCCTATGTGGGCTGCGTGAACTGGTAGTCAAGGCTGGTTCTGTAGTGCCAGTAGGCCCAGCTCCCCCTGTAGGACTGTTGGGGTTCGGTAACTGCGGCTGCCTCGCGGCCTAGCTGTTCTCTCCTCTCCTGTGGGCCTTGGGGTCCACCACCTGGTTCCAGCACCGTCAGCTGGTTCCGGGCCGAGCCTTTGGCTTAGGTGCCTCCTCCTGGGTATCCGAGTTCCGCCAACGCCAGGCGGTCCTTGGTAGTGCTTTTAAGCGCGGGCACCTACAGCTTAGTAACCGGGTTCCAGCACCGTCAGCTGGTCCTCGGTCGTGCCATTGGCTCTTGCACACTGGGGCAACGCATCCGGGTTCCAGCACCGCCAGCTGGTTCTCGGCAGTGTTTTTGTCACAGGTACTCCCTCGTGCCAAGCCTGGTTTCAGCACCGTCAGCTGTTTCCGGGTTGTGTCAAGCTCACTGAGACACCTATGCTTGCCTCGTCGTGGTGCGGTCGGGTTAGCCAACTCCAGGGTGCCTCCAGTTTAGGAGCTTCCTATGTGGGCTGCGTGAACTGGTAGTCAAGGCTGGTTCTGTAGTGCCAGTAGGCCCAGCTCCCCCTGTAGGACTGTTGGGGTTCGGTAACTGCGGCTGCCTCGCGGCCTAGCTGTTCTCTCCTCTCCTGTGGACCTTCGGGTCCACCACCTGGTTCCAGCACCGTCAGCTGGTTCCGGGCCGAGCCTTTGGCTTAGGTGCCTCCTCCTGGGTATCCGAGTTCCGCCAACGCCAGGCGGTCCTTGGTAGTGCTTTTAAGCGCGGGCACCTACAGCTTAGTAACCGGGTTCCAGCACCGTCAGCTGGTCCTCGGTCGTGCCATTGGCTCTTGCACACTGGGGCAACGCATCCGGGTTCCAGCACCGCCAGCTGGTTCTCGGCAGTGTTTTTGTCACAGGTACTCCCTCGTGCCAAGCCTGGTTTCAGCACCGTCAGCTGTTTCCGGGTTGTGTCAAGCTCACTGAGACACCTATGCTTGCCTCGTCGTGGTGCGGTCGGGTTAGCCAACTCCAGGGTGCCTCCAGTTTAGGAGCTTCCTATGTGGGCTGCGTGAACTGGTAGTCAAGGCTGGTTCTGTAGTGCCAGTAGGCCCAGCTCCCCCTGTAGGACTGTTGGGGTTCGGTAACTGCGGCTGCCTCGCGGCCTAGCTGTTCTCTCCTCTCCTGTGGGCCTTGGGGTCCACCACCTGGTTCCAGCACCGTCAGCTGGTTCCGGGCCGAGCCTTTGGCTTAGGTGCCTCCTCCTGGGTATCCGAGTTCCGCCAACGCCAGGCGGTCCTTGGTAGTGCTTTTAAGCGCGGGCACCTACAGCTTAGTAACCGGGTTCCAGCACCGTCAGCTGGTCCTCGGTCGTGCCATTGGCTCTTGCACACTGGGGCAACGCATCCGGGTTCCAGCACCGCCAGCTGGTTCTCGGCAGTGTTTTTGTCACAGGTACTCCCTCGTGCCAAGCCTGGTTTCAGCACCGTCAGCTGTTTCCGGGTTGTGTCAAGCTCACTGAGACACCTATGCTTGCCTCGTCGTGGTGCGGTCGGGTTAGCCAACTCCAGGGTGCCTCCAGTTTAGGAGCTTCCTATGTGGGCTGCGTGAACTGGTAGTCAAGGCTGGTTCTGTAGTGCCAGTAGGCCCAGCTCCCCCTGTAGGACTGTTGGGGTTCGGTAACTGCGGCTGCCTCGCGGCCTAGCTGTTCTCTCCTCTCCTGTGGACCTTCGGGTCCACCACCTGGTTCCAGCACCGTCAGCTGGTTCCGGGCCGAGCCTTTGGCTTAGGTGCCTCCTCCTGGGTATCCGAGTTCCGCCAACGCCAGGCGGTCCTTGGTAGTGCTTTTAAGCGCGGGCACCTACAGCTTAGTAACCGGGTTCCAGCACCGTCAGCTGGTCCTCGGTCGTGCCATTGGCTCTTGCACACTGGGGCAACGCATCCGGGTTCCAGCACCGCCAGCTGGTTCTCGGCAGTGTTTTTGTCACAGGTACTCCCTCGTGCCAAGCCTGGTTTCAGCACCGTCAGCTGTTTCCGGGTTGTGTCAAGCTCACTGAGACACCTATGCTTGCCTCGTCGTGGTGCGGTCGGGTTAGCCAACTCCAGGGTGCCTCCAGTTTAGGAGCTTCCTATGTGGGCTGCGTGAACTGGTAGTCAAGGCTGGTTCTGTAGTGCCAGTAGGCCCAGCTCCCCCTGTAGGACTGTTGGGGTTCGGTAACTGCGGCTGCCTCGCGGCCTAGCTGTTCTCTCCTCTCCTGTGGGCCTTGGGGTCCACCACCTGGTTCCAGCACCGTCAGCTGGTTCCGGGCCGAGCCTTTGGCTTAGGTGCCTCCTCCTGGGTATCCGAGTTCCGCCAACGCCAGGCGGTCCTTGGTAGTGCTTTTAAGCGCGGGCACCTACAGCTTAGTAACCGGGTTCCAGCACCGTCAGCTGGTCCTCGGTCGTGCCATTGGCTCTTGCACACTGGGGCAACGCATCCGGGTTCCAGCACCGCCAGCTGGTTCTCGGCAGTGTTTTTGTCACAGGTACTCCCTCGTGCCAAGCCTGGTTTCAGCACCGTCAGCTGTTTCCGGGTTGTGTCAAGCTCACTGAGACACCTATGCTTGCCTCGTCGTGGTGCGGTCGGGTTAGCCAACTCCAGGGTGCCTCCAGTTTAGGAGCTTCCTATGTGGGCTGCGTGAACTGGTAGTCAAGGCTGGTTCTGTAGTGCCAGTAGGCCCAGCTCCCCCTGTAGGACTGTTGGGGTTCGGTAACTGCGGCTGCCTCGCGGCCTAGCTGTTCTCTCCTCTCCTGTGGACCTTCGGGTCCACCACCTGGTTCCAGCACCGTCAGCTGGTTCCGGGCCGAGCCTTTGGCTTAGGTGCCTCCTCCTGGGTATCCGAGTTCCGCCAACGCCAGGCGGTCCTTGGTAGTGCTTTTAAGCGCGGGCACCTACAGCTTAGTAACCGGGTTCCAGCACCGTCAGCTGGTCCTCGGTCGTGCCATTGGCTCTTGCACACTGGGGCAACGCATCCGGGTTCCAGCACCGCCAGCTGGTTCTCGGCAGTGTTTTTGTCACAGGTACTCCCTCGTGCCAAGCCTGGTTTCAGCACCGTCAGCTGTTTCCGGGTTGTGTCAAGCTCACTGAGACACCTATGCTTGCCTCGTCGTGGTGCGGTCGGGTTAGCCAACTCCAGGGTGCCTCCAGTTTAGGAGCTTCCTATGTGGGCTGCGTGAACTGGTAGTCAAGGCTGGTTCTGTAGTGCCAGTAGGCCCAGCTCCCCCTGTAGGACTGTTGGGGTTCGGTAACTGCGGCTGCCTCGCGGCCTAGCTGTTCTCTCCTCTCCTGTGGACCTTCGGGTCCACCACCTGGTTCCAGCACCGTCAGCTGGTTCCGGGCCGAGCCTTTGGCTTAGGTGCCTCCTCCTGGGTATCCGAGTTCCGCCAACGCCAGGCGGTCCTTGGTAGTGCTTTTAAGCGCGGGCACCTACAGCTTAGTAACCGGGTTCCAGCACCGTCAGCTGGTCCTCGGTCGTGCCATTGGCTCTTGCACACTGGGGCAACGCATCCGGGTTCCAGCACCGCCAGCTGGTTCTCGGCAGTGTTTTTGTCACAGGTACTCCCTCGTGCCAAGCCTGGTTTCAGCACCGTCAGCTGTTTCCGGGTTGTGTCAAGCTCACTGAGACACCTATGCTTGCCTCGTCGTGGTGCGGTCGGGTTAGCCAACTCCAGGGTGCCTCCAGTTTAGGAGCTTCCTATGTGGGCTGCGTGAACTGGTAGTCAAGGCTGGTTCTGTAGTGCCAGTAGGCCCAGCTCCCCCTGTAGGACTGTTGGGGTTCGGTAACTGCGGCTGCCTCGCGGCCTAGCTGTTCTCTCCTCTCCTGTGGACCTTCGGGTCCACCACCTGGTTCCAGCACCGTCAGCTGGTTCCGGGCCGAGCCTTTGGCTTAGGTGCCTCCTCCTGGGTATCCGAGTTCCGCCAACGCCAGGCGGTCCTTGGTAGTGCTTTTAAGCGCGGGCACCTACAGCTTAGTAACCGGGTTCCAGCACCGTCAGCTGGTCCTCGGTCGTGCCATTGGCTCTTGCACACTGGGGCAACGCATCCGGGTTCCAGCACCGCCAGCTGGTTCTCGGCAGTGTTTTTGTCACAGGTACTCCCTCGTGCCAAGCCTGGTTTCAGCACCGTCAGCTGTTTCCGGGTTGTGTCAAGCTCACTGAGACACCTATGCTTGCCTCGTCGTGGTGCGGTCGGGTTAGCCAACTCCAGGGTGCCTCCAGTTTAGGAGCTTCCTATGTGGGCTGCGTGAACTGGTAGTCAAGGCTGGTTCTGTAGTGCCAGTAGGCCCAGCTCCCCCTGTAGGACTGTTGGGGTTCGGTAACTGCGGCTGCCTCGCGGCCTAGCTGTTCTCTCCTCTCCTGTGGGCCTTGGGGTCCACCACCTGGTTCCAGCACCGTCAGCTGGTTCCGGGCCGAGCCTTTGGCTTAGGTGCCTCCTCCTGGGTATCCGAGTTCCGCCAACGCCAGGCGGTCCTTGGTAGTGCTTTTAAGCGCGGGCACCTACAGCTTAGTAACCGGGTTCCAGCACCGTCAGCTGGTCCTCGGTCGTGCCATTGGCTCTTGCACACTGGGGCAACGCATCCGGGTTCCAGCACCGCCAGCTGGTTCTCGGCAGTGTTTTTGTCACAGGTACTCCCTCGTGCCAAGCCTGGTTTCAGCACCGTCAGCTGTTTCCGGGTTGTGTCAAGCTCACTGAGACACCTATGCTTGCCTCGTCGTGGTGCGGTCGGGTTAGCCAACTCCAGGGTGCCTCCAGTTTAGGAGCTTCCTATGTGGGCTGCGTGAACTGGTAGTCAAGGCTGGTTCTGTAGTGCCAGTAGGCCCAGCTCCCCCTGTAGGACTGTTGGGGTTCGGTAACTGCGGCTGCCTCGCGGCCTAGCTGTTCTCTCCTCTCCTGTGGGCCTTGGGGTCCACCACCTGGTTCCAGCACCGTCAGCTGGTTCCGGGCCGAGCCTTTGGCTTAGGTGCCTCCTCCTGGGTATCCGAGTTCCGCCAACGCCAGGCGGTCCTTGGTAGTGCTTTTAAGCGCGGGCACCTACAGCTTAGTAACCGGGTTCCAGCACCGTCAGCTGGTCCTCGGTCGTGCCATTGGCTCTTGCACACTGGGGCAACGCATCCGGGTTCCAGCACCGCCAGCTGGTTCTCGGCAGTGTTCTTGTCACAGGTACTCCCTCGTGCCAAGCCTGGTTTCAGCACCGTCAGCTGTTTCCGGGTTGTGTCAACTTCACTGAGACGCCTATGCTTGCCCCGTCGTGGTGCGGTCGAGTTAGCCAACTCCAGGGTGCCTCCAGTTTAGGAGCTTCCTATGTGGGCTGCGTGAACTGGTAGTCAAGGCTGGTTATGTAGTGCCAGTAGGCCCAGCTCCCCCTGTAGGACTGTTGGGGTTCGGTAACTGCGGCTGCCTCGCGGCCTAGCTGTTCTCTCCTCTCCTGTGGGCCTTCGGGTCCACCACCTGGTTCCAGCACCGTCAGCTGGTTCTCGGCAGTGTCTTTTGCTCTTGTACCTTCTGCTCCCCATCCTGGTTCCAGTACCGTCAGCTGGTTCCGGGCAGAGCCTTTGGCTTAGGTGCCTCCTTCTGGGTATCCAAGTTCCACCAACGTCAGGTGGTCCTTGGTAGTGCTTTCAGGCACGGGTACCTCCTGCTTAGTAACCGGGTTCCAGTAACGTCAGCTGGTCCTCGGTAGTTCCATTGGCTCTTGGACCTTCGGCTACCCATCCGGGTTCCAGTACCGTCAGCTGGTTCTCGGCAGTGTCTTTTGCTCTTGTACCTTCTGCTCCCCATCCTGGTTCCAGTAACGTCAGCTGGTTCCGGGCAGAGCCTTTGGCTTAGGTGCCTCCTTCTGGGTATCCGAGTTCCGTCAACGTCAGGCGGTCCTTGGTAGTGCTTTTTAGCACGGGTACCTCCTGCTTAGTAACCGGGTTCCAGTAACGTCAGCTGGTCCTCGGTAGTTCCATAGGCTCTTGAACCTTCGGGTAGCCATCCGAGTTCCAGTTCCATCAGCTGGTTCTTGGCATTTTCTCAGCCTTCTTGTACCTTCTGCTACATTTCCAAGTTGAAGACCCTAACGTCGACGACCCGGAAGACCACCACGATGACGACGACACGGAAGACCACCCCGATGACGACGACGACGACGGCGGAGACGACGACGGCGGAGATGACGACACTGGAGACGACGACCCTGGAGACGACAACATGGAAGACCGAGAAGCAGAAGAACAAGAGGCTGCAGAACAAAGAGCAGAAGAACATTAAGCATAAGACTTAATATCAGAGCAAAAGATATTATCTAAATTATATGCAGAAGAAGACTAAGCAGTGTATGGGGGTGAGTCCGTTCCTCCTCGTGGTGCCCCTGGATAAAGCCTGATGCTGCAGGCCAAACTGAACGCGGACAAATGTAACTTTTGTGACTGGCAGAACGGAAGGTGTAATCTTCAAACTTTTATAGATAACAACTACGGGAATGCCTGTCACAAATGAGAATATGATGAAGAAGTAGAATAGGAAGAATAATAACAGTGGAATAAAAAGAATATGTAGAATAAGAAGAATAATAATAGTTGAATAAAATGAATATGAAGAATGTAATAAAAAAAAAAAAATAGGTAGAAGATGAAGAAGAAGATGAATAAGGTGAAGAAGTTGATGTCAAAGATGCTGATGATGATGAAGATGAAAGTGTGGGAAAAGAAAAAAAAAAAGAAAAAAAAGAAGGGGAAGGGCGTGGAATAGTGAAACATCAATATCTGACAAAATAAAAAAAAAATTTACATAGTCAATATCTTTGTCACTCCGAACGTCTTAAAAAAAAACAAAAAACATGCTATTCTATTTGATTGGGATAAACCTCTATGACTTTAATGTCTCCGCCACCTCCCCAAATACATCCGGCATTATTCTTAGTTGTTTTCCTTCATGTAGAATGAACCTACAAGGAAAGAAAGGGTTTATTTTAATTCCGATATTTTGGTCCCATTGACTTGCATTGGGATCGGGTATCGGTATCGGCGATATCCGATATTTTTTGAATATCGGCCGATCCAAACCGATACCGATACTTTCCGATATCGGAAGGTATCGCTCAACACTAGTGAGGACACATACAGTCAGTGCATGTGGAGGGCGTCCACTATACATCGGATGGATCCAATTCACTCTGAGGGTCTCACGTTTGTGGACAGCTGGAATGTTGGGGATAGTGGCAATCAGTTTAGATTTCATCCATCTGGAGTTGAGTATAATTCATAATAAACTGGGCAATTGCACAGGATCCCAATTTCCCCATGGACCCCCTAGAAGTAAACCATTAGGAGCAACCAAAAAAAGTGTCAGAAACACATGGCTCCTGTAGTTAATAATTTTTGGATGTTATTTTCACATTATTTTCACACTATATATTGGAAATAGGTGGGTTATTTATGGCATTATATGGCAGTATTATGTGTGCACCTAAAGTGAATACCGTATGTCATACTGCTGAATTTTTGGCCACAATATGGTGGTATTAAGGGACTAATATATATATATAGAGAGAGAGAGAGAGAGAGAGAGAGAGAGAGAGAGAGAAATACAGTATACATATATATATATACAGTATATATATATATATATCTGTCCTTAATGCTGCAGCCAGGATCATATTCCTCACCAACCGTTACTCCGATGCCTCTACCCTGTGCCAGTCATTACACTGGCTACCCATCCACTCCAGAATCCAGTACAAAACTACTACCCTCATCCACAAAGCACTCCATGGCTCAGCACCACCCTACATCTCCTCCCTGGTATCAGTCTACCACCCTACCCGTGCCCTCCGCTCCGCTAATGACCTCAGGTTAGCATCCTCAATAATCAGAACCTCCCACTCCCGTCTCCAAGACTTTACACGTGCTGCGCCGATTCTTTGGAATGCACTACCTAGGTTAATACGATTAATCCCCAATCCCCACAGTTTTAAGCGTGCCCTAAAAACTCACTTGTTCAGACTGGCCTACCGCCTCAATGCATTAACCTAACGATCCCTGTGTGGCCTATTTATAATAAAAAAAAAAAAAAAAAGGTTCCTCGCATCATGTTCTAATTCACTTTATGCAGTATTAGCCCTCTGTGTCTGTACTGCTACATACTGGTTCATTCAGCTTTACATGAACACCCGAGCCTTACACTATGGCCGGTCCGAATAACTAAAGCAATTGTTACCATCCACCTCTTGTGTCTCCCCTTTTCCCCATAGTTTGTAGCTTGCGAGCAGCAGGGCCCTCATTCCTCCTGGTATCTGTTTTGAACTGTATTTCTGTTATGCTGTAATGTCTATTGTCTGTACAAGTCCCCTCTATAATTTGTAAAGCGCTGTGGAATATGTTGGCGCTATATAAATAAAAATTATATATATATATATATATATATATATATATATATATGTATATATATATATTGTCATTGTATGGCAGTATTATGTGGGCAAATGTAGTTAATCACTTCTGGATACTGCTAAATTTTTGGACAGTATATGGTGGTATTAGTTGATCTGTGCATACAGTAGAAATATGTACGGCAGTATTACAATGGCTCCTGTGCACCTTATGGTGGTATTGGAGGGACAATATTTGGTCCTATATGGTAATATTACAGGAGCTCCTGTAGTGAATATTATTGGATACTCCACATTATTTGTGCACTATTTGGTAGTATTATATGGGCTATATACGTGGTCCTATATGGTAGTATGTGGGCTATACAGTATATAGTCCTATATGGTAGTATTATTTGTACTATATATATGGTCCTATATGGTAGTTTTATGTGTACTATATATGGTCATATACGATAGTAATATGTGGAATATATGTATATATATGGTCCTATATGGTAGTTTTATGTGGACTATTTATGGTCCTATATGGTAGTAGTATTTGGGCTTTATATAGCACTATATGGAAGTACTACAGGGGCTTCTGTAGTGAATATTTTTGCATACTGCACATTATTTGGGCACAATATGATGGTGTAAGTTTGGCTATACATGGCACTATATCGAAGCATCATGTGGGTTCCTGTAGTGCATATTATTTGTTCACTATATGATGGTATTAGGTGGGATACATAAGGCACTATATGGTAGTATATGTAGGCTCTTAAAACGAATATTGGATAATGCATAATTTTTAGGCACTAAATAGTGGTATTAAGAAGGGCATATATGGCATTATACAGTAGTATTATATGGGCCATTGCAGTGAATATTATCTTATTACTGCACATTATTTGATTGTATTAAGTGGTCTATGTATGACCCTATATGGCAGCATTGTGTTGAATTATTTTGAATACTGATAATTTTTTAGCGCTATATAGTGGCATTAGATGGGCTGTATATGGCATTCCATTGCAGTATTATATGGGATCCTGTACTGAATATTGTAGGTGTAATGAATATTTTATACCACTATATGGTGATATTAGATGGGCTCTTGCAGTGAATAATTTTTGGACACTGCTAAACTGTTGGGCTCTATATGGTATTATTCGGTGGGTTATAAGTGACACCATATGGCGGCACTAAATGGGCACTTATTTTATATTGTTGGATGGACAATATATGACACTATATGGTAGTACTATAGTGATATAGTTAGCATTGTTTGGATTGCATAATTTTTAGTCACTTTTACTTGGACTGTTTATGGTACTACCTGGCAGTATTATGTGAGTTGAACATAGAGAATGTTGTGGACACTGTAGGGGAGTATTGATTAGGTATATTATGGCAGTATTATTTTTACATGAAAAGACATTATTATTACTGAATTAAAGTATTATTTAGTGTAGCATTCAGGTAGGAAGATTCGGATAAATAGTGCAAAAAGTTGAAAAATGAGGACCAATGTTTACATTTTTTGGAACCATCTGATCATTTGTTTTCCCTGGAGATAAGTGGCGGCAAAGTAAGTTAGCAGCACGTGGCGGAGGTGCGGAAAGGTAAGTCACTAGGTAAAACAACACAGGAGGTAAGGAGGCAACAATTGGTCAATTTAGGGGTAAGATGTGTAAGTCACAGCAAATCTCGTCATTTTCAGGTTACTTATTCCTAGATTAATACAGATTACAGAACACATTGTAGACGTGGGGGAGATATTCATTCTCAGCTGAGGCCTGAACTCACCATTGGTCTTTGCAGCAGGATTTAGTCTGCTGATTACACGAGGGTTCAACCGTTTACTCATCCCGTAAACCGAGTCATGTTTGCCATCAGCACAGCATAGAAATAAAGCTAGACAGAAGAACATGAGATTCAAAGTAATGCACGGGCCGAGGCGACCGCCGGGGGCTTGTGGGGCCACATGTATGTCCGGGTACCCTCCTACAGGCAGTTTTGGGGGTGGTGGGGTCAGCCCTTATTATAGAGTCTTATTAGCTATGATTCATGGGAAAAAGGTATGCAAATTCTCAGAAAGTAAACTCGCTAGCGCCACCTATTAGGAAATAGATGACCCGTAAGTCAATGTCCGACCCTTTCACCAGTCTTATAATGTTACACGCTTGTTAAAGGGTTGGACATTGTCCCATAAGTATTAGGACCCCATAAATCAATGTCCAACACAGACTTGGTAAATGGTTGGACATTGACTTTTACGTAACCAAGTACCAGCAGAAAGTTAAGGGTTTCCATGTTATATTAGGGTTCTCCAACACTTCTCCGCGTGCTCCTGACTGGCAGATATAACTAACACCATACTTAGTCATTTTTGAGAAGCTTCGATAAGGAGAAATCTGCCATATATATAATACAGCTCTGGGAAAAATTAAGAGACCACCACATCCAAACCCTGTCATGGCCAGCCCAGTCTCCAGACCCAAACCCCATTGAAAACCTCTGGAATATAATCAAGAGGATGATGGATAGTCACAAGCCATCAAACAAAGAAGAACTGCTTACATTTTGGTGCCAGGAACAGTGTGAAAGACTGGTGGAAAGCATGGCAAGACGCATGAAAGCTGTGATTAAAAATCATGGTTATTCCACCAAATATTGATTTCTGAACTCTTCCTGAGTTAAAACATTAATATTTTTGTTTCTAAATGATTATGAACTTGTTTTCTCAGCATTATTTGAGGTCTGAAAGCACTGGGTTATTTTTTCTTAATTTTGACCAGAAAAAAAATACAAAATGCATTGCTTGGAAATTCGGAGACATGTTGTAAGAAGTTTATAGAATAAATGAACAATTTACATTTTGCTCAAAAATATACCTATAAAGAGAAAAATCAGAGAAACTGAACATTTTGCAGTGGTCTCTTAATTTTTTTCCAGAGCTGTCTACACAGTGAGTACAGAAAGTATTCAGACCCCTTTAAATTTTTCACTCTTTGTTCCAATTTAGCCATTTAGTAAATTCAAAAAAAGTTCTTTTTTTTTTCTCACTCGGCACCCCATCTTGACTGAAAAAGAAATGGATCAATTTTTGCAAATTTATTAAAGAAAAACTTAAATATCACCTGGTCATAAGTCTTCAGCCCCTTTGCTCAGTATTGAGTAGAAGCACCCTTTTGAGCTAGTACAGCCATGAGTCTTCTTGGGAATGAGGCAATAAGTTTTTCACCACTGGATTTGGGGATCCTCGGCCATTCTCCCCTGCAGATCCTCTCCAGTTCCGTCAGGTTGGATGTGAACGTTGGTGGACGCCATTTTCCGGTCTCTCCAGAGATGCTCAGTTGGGTTTAGGTCAGGGCTCTGGCTGGGCCGGTCAGGAATGGTCACAGAGTTGTTCTGAAGCTGCTCCTTTGTTATTTTAGCTGTGTGCTTAGGGTCATTGTTGTGTTGGAAGGTGAACCTTCAGCCAAGTCTGAGGTCCAGAGCACTCGGGAAGAGGTTTTCATCCAAGATATCACTGTACTTAGCTACATTCACTCATGTTTCCTTCAATGACAACCAGTCGTCCTGTCCCTGCAGCTGAAAAACACCCCCATAGCATGATGCTGCCACCACCATGTTTCACTGTTGGGATTGTATTGGGCAGGTGATGAGCAGTGTCTGGTTTTCTCCACACATACCGCTTAGAATTATCACCAAAAAGGTCTATCTTCGTCTCATCAGACCAGAGAATCTTATTTCTCATAGTCTGGGAGTCCTTCATGTGTTTTTTAGCAAACTCTATGTGAGCTTTCATATGTCTTGCACTGAGGAGAGACTCCCATCGGGCCACTCTGCCATAAAGGCCGGACTGGTGGAGGGCTGCTGTGATAGTTGACTTTGTGGAACTTTCTCCCATTTCCCTACTGCATCTCTGGAGCTCAGCCACAGTGATCTTGGGGTTCTTCTTTACCTCTCTCACCAAGGCTCTTTTACCATGATTGCTCAGTTTGGCTGGACGACCAGGTCTAGGAAGACTTCTGGGGGCCCCAAACTTCTTCCACTTAAGGATTATGGAGGCCACTGTGCTCTTAGGAACCTTGAGAACTGCAGAAATTCTGTTGTAACCTTGGCCAGATCTGTGCCTTGCCACAATTCTGTCTCCTTGGCCAGTTCCTTTGACCTCATGATTCTCATTTGGTCTGACATGCACTGTGAGCTGTGAGGTCTTATATAGACAGGTGTGCGCCGCTCCAAATCAAGTCCTATCAGTTTAATTACACACAGATGGACTCCAATGAAGGAGTAGAACCATCTCAAGGAGGATCACAAGGAAATGGACAGCATGTGACTTAAATATGAGTGTCTGAGCAAAGGGGATGAATACTTATGAACATGTGATATTTCAGTTTTCTTTTTTATTAAATTTGCGAAAAATTGTACATTTGTTTTTTTTTCAGTCAAGACGGGGTGCAGAGTGTACATTAATGTGAAAAAATGAACTTTTTTGAATTTACCAAATGGCTGCAATGAAACAAAGAGTGAAAAATTAAAAGGGGTCTGAATAGTTTACATACCCCCTGTATGTACACAGTGACTGCACCAGCAGAATAGTGAGTACAGCTCTGGAGTGTAATACAGGATGTAACTCAGGATCAGTAATGTAATGTATGTACACAGTGACTGCAGCAGCAGGATAGTGAGTACAGCTCTGGAGTCTAATACAGGATGTAACTCAGGATCAGTAATGTAATGTATGTACACAGTGACTACACCAGCAGAATAATGAGTGCAGCTCTGGGGTATAATACAGGATGTAACTCAGGATCTGTAATGTAATATATGTACACAGTGACTGCACCAGCAGAATAGTGAGTGCAGCTCTGGGGTATAATACAGGATGTAACTCCGGATCAGTAATGTATGTACACAGTGACTGCACCAGCAGAATAATGAGTGCAGCTCTGGGGTATAATACAGGAGGTAACTCAGGATCTGTAATGTAATGTATGTACACAGTGACTGCACCAGCAGAATAGTGAGTGCAGCTCTGGGGTATAATACAGGATGTAACTCAGGATCAGTAATGTAATGTATGTACACAGTGACTGCACCAGCAGAATAGTGAGTGCAGCTCTGGAGTATAATACAGGATGTAACTCAGGATCAGTAATGTAATGTATGTACACAGTGACTACACCAGCAGAATAGTGAGTGCAGCTCTGGGGTATAATACAGGATGTAACTCAGGATCAGTAATGTATGTACACAGTGACTGCACCAGCAGAATAGTGAGTGCAGCTCTGGAGTATAATACAGGATGTAACTCAGGATCAGTAATGTAATGTATGTACACAGTGACTGCACCAGCAGAATAGTGAGTGCATCTCTGGGGTATAATGCAGGATGTAACTCAGGATCAGTAATGTTTGTACACAGTGACTGCACCAGCAGAATAGTGAGTGCAGCTCTGGGGTATAATACAGGATTTAACTCAGGATCAGTAGTGTATGTACACAGTGACTGCACCAGCAGAATAGTGAGTGCAGCTCTGGGGTATAATACAGAATGTAACTCAGGATCAGTAATGTAATGTATGTACACAGTGACTGCACCAGCAGAATATTGAGTGCAGCTCTGGAATATAATACAGGATGTAACTCAGGATCAGTAATGTAATGTATGTACACAGTGACTCCACCAGCAGAATAGTGAGTGCAGCTCTGGAGTATAATACAGGATGTAACTCAGGATCAGTAATGTAATGTATGTACACAGTGACTGCACCAGCAGAATAGTGAGTGCAGCTCTGGAGTATAATACAGGATGTAACTCAGGATCAGTAATGTAATGTATGTACACAGTGACTGCACCAGCAGAATAGTGAGTGCAGCTCTGGGGTATAATACAGGATGTAACTCAGGATCAGTAATGTATGTACACAGTGACTGCACCAGCAGAATAGTGAGTGCAGCTCTGGGGTATAATACAGGATGTAACTCAGGATCACTAATGTATGTACACAGTGACTGCACCAGCAGAATAGTGAGTGCAGCTCTGGGGTATAATACAGGATGTAACTCAGGATCAGTAATGTATGTACACAGTGACTGCACCAGCAGAATAGTGAGTGCAGCTCTGGAGTATAATACAGGATGTAACTCAGGATCAGTAATGTATGTACACAGTGACTGCACCAGCAGAATAGTGAGTGCAGCTCTGGGGTATAATACAGGATGTAACTCAGGATCAGTAATGTATGTACACAGTGACTGCACCAGCAGAATAGTGAGTGCAGCTCTGGAGTATAATACAGGATGTAACTCAGGATCAGTAATGTATGTACACAGTGACTGCACCAGCAGAATAGTGAGTGCAGCTCTGGAGAATAATACAGGATGTAACTCAGGATCAGTAATGTAATGTATGTACACAGTGACTGCACCAGCAGAATAGTGAGTGCAGCTCTGGAGTATAATACAGGATGTAACTCAGGATCAGTAATGTAATGTATGTACACAGTGACTGCACCAGCAGAATAGTGAGTGCAGCTCTGGGGTATAATACAAGATGTAACTCGGGATCAGTAATGTAATGTATGTACACAGTGACTGCACCAGCAGAATAGTGAGTGCAGCTCTGGGGTATAATACAAGATGTAACTCGGGATCAGTAATGTAATGTATGTACACAGTGACTGCACCAGCAGAATAGTGAGTGCAGCTCTGGGGTATAATACAAGATGTAACTCGGGATCAGTAATGTAATGTATGTACACAGTGACTGCACCAGCAGAATAGTGAGTGCAGCTCTGGAGTATAATACAGGATGTAACTCAGGATCAGTAATGTAATGTATGTACACAGTGACTGCACCAGCAGAATAGTGAGTGCAGCTCTGGAATATAATACAGGATGTAACTCAGGATCAGTAATGTAATATACAGTGGGGCAAAAAAGTATTTAGTCAGTCAGCAATAGTGCAAGTTCCACCACTTAAAAAGATGAGAGGCATCTGTAATTTACATCATAGGTAGACCTCAACTATGGGAGACAAACTGAGAAAAAAAAATCCAGAAAATCACATTGTCTGTTTTTTTAACATTTTATTTGCATATTATGGTGGAAAATAAGTATTTGGTCAGAAACAAAATTTCATCTCAATACTTTGTAATATATCCTTTGTTGGCAATGACAGAGGTCAAACGTTTTCTGTAAGTCTTCACAAGGTTGCCACACACTGTTGTTGGTATGTTGGCCCATTCCTCCATGCAGATCTCCTCTAGAGCAGTGATGTTTTTGGCTTTTCGCTTGGCAACACGGACTTTCAACTCCCTCCAAAGGTTTTCTATAGGGTTGAGATCTGGAGACTGGCTAGGCCACTCCAGGACCTTGAAATGCTTCTTACAAAGCCACTCCTTCGTTGCCCTGGCGGTGTGCTTTGGATCATTGTCATGTTGAAAGACCAAGCCACGTTTCATCTTCAATGCCCTTGCTGATGGAAGGAGGTTTGCACTCAAAATCTCACGATACATGGCCCCATTCATTCTTTCATGTACCCGGATCAGTCGTCCTGGCCCCTTTGCAGAGAAACAGCCCCAAAGCATGATGTTTCCACCACCATGCTTTACAGTAGGTATGGTGTTTGATGGATGCAACTCAGTATTCTTTTTCCTCCAAATACGACAAGTTGTGTTTCTACCAAACAGTTCCAGTTTGGTTTCATCAGACCATAGGACATTCTCCCAAAACTCCTCTGGATCATCCAAATGCTCTCTAGCAAACTTCAGACGGGCCCGGACATGTACTGGCTTAAGCAGTGGGACATGTCTGGCACTGCAGGATCTGAGTCCATGGTGGCGTAGTGTGTTACTTATGGTAGGCCTTGTTACATTGGTCCCAGCTCTCTGCAGTTCATTCACTAGGTCCCCCGCGTGGTTCTGGGATTTTTGCTCACCGTTCTTGTGATCATTCTGACCCCACGGGGTGGGATTTTGCGTGGAGCCCCAGATCGAGGGAGATTATCAGTGGTCTTGTATGTCTTCCATTTTCTAATTATTGCTCCCACTGTTGATTTCTTCACTCCAAGCTGGTTGGCTATTGCAGATTCAGTCTTCCCAGCCTGGTGCAGGGCTACAATTTTGTTTCTGGTGTCCTTTGACAGCTCTTTGGTCTTCACCATAGTGGAGTTTGGAGTCAGACTGTTTGAGGGTGTGCACAGGTGTCTTGTTATACTGATAACAAGTTTAAACAGGTGCCATTACTACAGGTAATGAGTGGAGGAAAGAGGAGACTCTTAAAGAAGAAGTTACAGGTCTGTGAGAGCCAGAAATCTTGATTGTTTGTTTCTGACCAAATACTTATTTTCCACCATAATATGAAAAAAAAATGATAAAAAAACAGACAATGTGATTTTTTGGATTTTTTTTTCTCAGTTTGTCTCCCATAGTTGAGGTCTACCTATGATGTAAATTACAGACGCCTCTCATCTTTTTAAGTGGTGGAAGTTGCACTATTGCTGACTGACTAAATACTTTTTTGCCTCACTGTATGTACACAGTGACTGCACCAGCAGAATAGTGAGTGCAGCTCTGGGGTATAATACAGGATGTAACTCAGGATCAGTAATGTAATGTATGTACACAGTGACTGCACCAGCAGAATAGTGAGTGCAGCTCTGGAGTATAATACAGGAGGTAACTCAGGATCAATACAGGATCAGTAATATTATATCTTTATAATCGGACTCTGTTTCTTCTTATAGACTGATTTGAAACCGTAACTGTAATAAACTGTAATAATTTCAAGACAATAAATTACTAAAAATAAACTATCCCTTTATAGATAATACACAGGCATTACAGCTCAGCCAGAGTTGCTTTATTTGGCCCGGCGCTTCATACAGATAAGCTGTGCACACTGCTCTAAATAAAGTGTTTAGGGCGAGAACAACCGATATACTGTATTAACTAACACACAGAAAAAGCAGACATCACAGCTTATGACTAGATTTGGTAATTTTTTGGTATTTGCACGTGTTGTGAAACTTTTATGCCCATTCACACCCACGATGCACCTCTCACATACTTCCCAAGTGTTGTTCTCTTGGAGAACAGTCCTTAGAATTCAGGCAGAAGCTTCGTGTATAGATCAATGTGAAATCATAGACGGACGGCCTCTGTCCATGCAGCATGCATAATCCTATGTGCTGTATTCCTATGTGGCAGTGCGGCCCCACAATGACCGGGGCCCGGGAATGGCTGCTCCTTACTATAGTTACTGTATGACCGTAAACCCCAGATTCTCAGCAGTGACGCGTGTACCACTGCGGGAGTATGCATACCGCGTGGGCGCTAGCAATGTGTTCATGCTGTAGCCTGGGGATGGGTCACTACTAGAGTGTGATGGGCCACAATGCAAAATGTGGACTGGGGCCAACCCCTCCATCCCAGTATATACTGTGTGTCCCTCATCCTGGTATATAGGCCCTTTTTCCTGGCCCAATCCTGATATATATATATCCCCCATCCTGGTTTATGTCCCCCATTCTGCCGCTGTTCTTTAATGTATAGAAAAAAGTTAAACATTAAATTCACCAGGTAGGAAGTATAATGCACTCCCCATAGTCATCCATATAGTAAAAGGCATCCCACAGCCCTCCAAATTCAAATTCAAAGAAGCTTTATTGGCAGGACCAAATAAACATCAGTTTTGCCAAAGCACAAGTACAATAGGGAATAGGGAGTAGGGACTGTGGGGATAATGGGTAGGAACTGTGGGGACGATGGATGGGGACTGAGGGAACGATGGATGTAATATAATATGTTGCACAGCCCATAGTTCTCCAAATAGTGTAATGCACAGCCCAAAGTCATCCATATCATATTCATATAGTGCACCTCCATATTAATATAATACACAGCTGATATGCTTCATATAGCATACTGCAAAGCCCATAGTCCTCCATATTGTATAATCCACCCCATTGTCTGCCATATAGTATAATGCACTCCCCAGAGTCCGTCATATAATATAACGTACCCCATAGTCCTCCATAAAGTATAATACACATCCCATAGTCATCCATGTAATATAATACACCTCATAGTTCTCCATAAAGTATAATGCACAGCCCATAGTCCTCCATAAAGTATAATGCACAGCCCATAGTCCTCCATAAAGTATAGTGCACAGCCCATAGTTCTCCATAAAGTATAGTGCACAGCCCATAGTCCTCCATAAAGTATAATGCACAGCCCATAGTCCTCCATAAAGTATAGTGCACAGCCCATAGTTCTCCATAAAGTATAGTGCACAGCCCATAGTCCTCCATAAAGTATAATGCACAGCCCATAGTCCTCCATAAAGTATAATGCACAGCCCATAGTCCTCCATAAAGTATAGTGCACAGCCCATAGTTCTCCATAAAGTATAATGCACAGCCCATAGTCCTCCATAAAGTATAATGCACAGCCCATAGTCCTCCATAAAGTATAGTGCACAGCCCATTGTTCTCCATAAAGTATAATGCACAGCCCATAGTCCTCCATAAAGTATAATGCACAGCCCATAGTCCTCCATAATGTATAATGCACAGCCCATAGTCCTCCATAAAGTATAGTGCACAGCCCATAGTCCTCCATAAAGTATAATGCACAGCCCATAGTCCTCCATAAAGTATAATGCACAGCCCATAGTCCTCCATAAAGTATAATGCACAGCCCATAGTCCTCCATAAAGTATAATGCACAGCCCATAGTCCTCCATAATGTATAGTGCACAGCCCATAGTCCTCCATAATGTATAATGCACAGCCCATAGTCACCATAAAGTATAGTGCACAGCCCATAGTCCTCCATAAAGTATAGTGCACAGCCCATAGTCCTCCATAAAGTATAATGCACAGCCCATAGTCCTCCATAAAGTATAATGCACAGCCCATAGTCCTCCATAAAGTATAATGCACAGCCCATAGTCCTCCATAAAGTATAATGCACAGCCCATAGTCCTCCATAATGTATAGTGCACAGCCCATAGTCCTCCATAATGTATAATGCACAGCCCATAGTCCTCCATAAAGTATAGTGCACAGCCCATAGTCCTCCATAAAGTATAGTGCACAGCCCACAGTCCTCCATAAAGTATAGTGCACAGCCCATAGTCCTCCATAAAGTATAATGCACAGCCCATAGTCCTCCATAAAGTATAATGCACAGCCCATAGTCCTCCATAAAGTATAGTGCACAGCCCATAGTTCTCCATAAAGTATAATGCACAGCCCATAGTCCTCCATAAAGTATAATGCACAGCCCATAGTCCTCCATAAAGTATAATGCACAGCCCATAGTCCTCCATAATGTATAGTGCACAGCCCATAGTCCTCCATAATGTATAGTGCACAGCCCATAGTCCTCCATAAAGTATAGTGCACAGCCCATAGTCCTCCATAATGTATAATGCACAGTTCATGGTCATCCATGAAGGATAATGCACATACCATATTCATCCACAATGTATAATGCACAGCTTATAGTTAACCATAATGTAAATTGCATAGCCCATAGTCCTCCATAATGTATAATACATAGCCCATAGTTATCCATAAAGTACAATACGCAGCACATAGGCCTCCATAAAGTAAAATGCACAGCCCTAGTAATCCATATAGTATAAAGGATCACAAAGCCCTTCATATAATATACTGAACCAACCTCATAATCATCCATGTAGTATAATGCACAGTCCCTAGTCATCCATAAAGTATAATGCACCCCACAGCTCACGATAAAGTACAATGCACAGCCCATAGCTACACATAAAGTAAAATGCACAGCCCATAGTCCTCCATAACATATAATGCACCTCATAGTCCTCCATAAAGTAAAGTGCACAACCCATAGTCCTCCATATAGTATAATGCATCCCAAAGTCCTTCATATAATATACTGCACCTCAGTCATCCATGTAGTATAATGGACAGCCCCATAGTCCACCATAAAGTATAATGAACAGCCCATAGATCTCCATAAAGTATAATGCACAGCCCATAATCCCCCATAAAGTATAATTCACCTCATAGTCATCCATTTAGTATAATGGAGAGCCCATAATCCTTCCTAAAGTATAATTCACATTTCATAGCTATACATGAAGTATAATGCACAGCCCATAGTCTTCCATAAAGAATAATGAACAGCCCATAATCATCCTGAAAGTAAAGTGCACAGCCCATAGTCCTCCATATAGTATAATGCATCCCAAAGTCCTTCATATAATATACTGCAACTCATAGTCCACCATAAAGTATAATGCACATCCCATAGGCCTTCATAAAATAAATTCATCCCATAGTCCTCCATAAAGTATAATGCACAGCCCAGAGTCCCCCATAAAGTACAATACGCAGCACATAGTCATCCATAAAGTATAATGCACAGCCCAGAGTCCTCCATAAAAAATAATGCAAGACCCGTAGACCACATAAAGTATAGTGCACAGACCATAGTCCTTCATAAAGTATAATGTACCTCAGTCATTCTTGTTGTATAATGCACAGCCCATAGTCCTCCATAAAAAATAATGCACAACCCATAGTCCTCCATAAAGTATAATGCATAGCCCATAGTAATCCATGTTGTATAATGTAAAGCTCATAGTCCTCCATAAATCCATAAAGTTTAAATCACCTCAGAGTCATCCATATAGTATAATGCACAGCCCATAGTCCTCCATAAAGAATAATGTACAGCCCATAGTCCTCCATAAAGAATAATGTACAGCCCATAGTCCTCTATAAAGAATAATGTACAGCCCATCGTCCTCCATAAAGAATAATGCACAGCCCATAGCCCTCCATAAAGAATAATGTACAGCCCATAGTCCTCCATAAAGAATAATGTACAGCCCATAGTCCTCCATAAAGAATAATGTACAGCCCATAGTCCTCTATAAAGAATAATGGACAGCCCATAGTCCTCCATAAAGAATAATGTACAACCCATAGTCCTCCATAAAGAATAATGTACAACCCATAGTCCTCCATACAGAATAATGTACAGCCCATAGTCCTCCATAAAGAATAATGTACAGCCCATAGTCCTCCATGAAGAATAATGGACAGCCCATAGTCCTCTATAAAGAATAATGGACAGCCCATAGTCCTCTATAAAGAATAATGTACAACCCATAGTCCTCCATAAAGAATAATGTACAACCCATAGTCCTCCATAAAGAATAATGTACAGCCCATAGTCCTCCATAAAGAATAATGGACAGCCCATAGTCCTCCATAAAGAATAATGTACAGCCCATAGTCCTCTATAAAGAATAATGGACAGCCCATAGTCCTCTATAAAGAATAATGGACAGCCCATAGTCCTCCATAAAGAATAATGTACAACCCATAGTCCTCCATAAAGAATAATGTACAACCCATAGTCCTCCATAAAGAATAATGTACAGCCCATAGTCCTCCATAAAGAATAATGTACAACCCATAGTCCTCCATAAAGAATAATGTACAACCCATAGTCCTCCATAAAGAATAATGTACAGCCCATAGTCCTCCATAAAGAATAATGTACAACCCATAGTCCTCCATAAAGAATAATGTACAACCCATAGTCCTCCATAAAGAATAATGTACAGCCCATAGTCCTCCGTAAAGTATAATGTACAACCCATAGTAATCCATGTTGTATAACGCACAGCCCATAGTAATCCATGTTGTATAACGCACAGCCCATAGTAATCCATGTTGCATAACGCACAGCCCATAGTAATCCATGTTGTATAATGCACAGCCCATAGTAATCCATGTTGTATAATGCACCGCCCATAGTAATCCATGTTGTATAATGCACCGCCCATAGTAATCCATGTTGTATAACGCACAGCCCATAGTAATCCATGTTGTACAATGCACAGCCCATAGTAATCCATGTTGTATAATGCACAGCCCATAGTAATCCATGTTGTATAATGCACCGCCCATAGTAATCCATGTTGTATAACGCACAGCCCATAGTAATCCATGTTGTATAACGCACAGCCCATAGTAATCCATGTTGTATAACGCACAGCCCATAGTAATCCATGTTGTATAATGCACCGCCCATAGTAATCCATGTTGTATAACGCACAGCCCATAGTAATCCATGTTGTATAACGCACCGCCCATAGTAATCCATGTTGTATAATGCACCGCCCATAGTAATCCATGTTGTATAACGCACAGCCCATAGTAATCCATGTTGTATAACGCACAGCCCATAGTAATCCATGTTGTATAACGCACAGCCCATAGTAATCCATGTTGTATAACGCACAGCCCATAGTAATCCATGTTGTATAATGCACAGCCCATAGTAATCCATGTTGTATAACGCACAGCCCATAGTAATCCATGTTGTATAACGCACAGCCCATAGTAATCCATGTTGTATAACGCACAGCCCATAGTAATCCATGTTGTATAACGCACAGCCCATAGTAATCCATGTTGTATAACGCACAGCCCATAGTAATCCATGTTGTATAATGCACCGCCCATAGTAATCCATGTTGTATAATGCACCGCCCATAGTAATCCATGTTGTATAATGCACAGCCCATAGTAATCCATGTTGTATAACGCACAGCCCATAGTAATCCATGTTGTATAACGCACAGCCCATAGTAATCCATGTTGTATAACGCACAGCCCATAGTAATCCATGTTGTATAATGCACCGCCCATAGTAATCCATGTTGTATAATGCACCGCCCATAGTAATCCATGTTGTATAATGCACCGCCCATAGTAATCCATGTTGTATAATGCACCGCCCATAGTAATCCATGTTGTATAATGCACCGCCCATAGTAATCCATGTTGTATAATGCACCGCCCATAGTAATCCATGTTGTATAATGCACAGCCCATAGTCCTCAATAACATATAATGCACATCGCATAGTCATCTATGAAGCAGTATGGCCACCGTGTATTCACTGATTAAAAGAAATAATAATAAACACTTCCCCCTCTCCCCAATGCACGGTGTCCCTTCTGAAGCTGGCAGCTGACTTCAGCGTGCAAGTGTCAGGTCCACATGACGTCACTGCCATGCACCCCCGGTTACATGCCCGCTGACGTCTGCTGCTGACCTCTTACTGGCCGGCAGAGTCAGCAGCTGAGGTCAATACACTTCACCTGGATGTGCTTCTGAGGGCGCGCATCCAGTTGAAATTTCTGCTATCGTCGGCGTGCCCCTCACCCATACGGGCCTAGTCACTGCCTCCCTGACTGCGGTCGTTATGCCCATTGTTTTCTGATGTCATTTTATTCGGTAGTTTTTGGCTTAGGAACATTAAGAACCATTGCACAATTTGTCGATCTGCCTTTTGGCCTCTTGTTATATAATACCTTCCTAAGCGGAGCCATTATAGATATTGTAACGCTCCATACTTAGGAGCCAAATGACCGCCTGAGCACGGTTATTCAGGATACATGTCCATGTGCAGGAATCTTTTTTTTTTTTTTTCAGATTGTGCTCACTACACTTTATTTGCATTGATAACCAATTATTAGATACTACAGACCTAAAGTTAAAGAGAAGATAACATCATAAAATTACCTATTATTTAAATCACTTTTTATTTTACTTATACTTTTTTCATATCACAGTCTGCAGATTAAAAAAAAATCTTCTAGCTTTCACATCAGCCATTGCACATGCACATTAGCAACAATGAACAGACTCTGACATTACTTTTGAAGCATGTAATAAGCGTGTGCATTCTTTGTGAATGGAGAGGGAGTTGTGACATTGCCTATTATGATTGATGGATCCTGTGTTATCAGCTGTTTATAGAGGTGTTATCATTCATTGTACAGGAGGAGGAGGTGAGCTGTGACATCACCTATTGTGAATGGTGGATCCTGTGTTATCTACTGTATATAGAGGTGTTATCATTCATTGTACAGGAGGAGGAGGTGAGCTGTGACATCACCTATTGTGAATGGTGGATCCTGTGTTATCTACTGTATATAGAGGTGTTATCATTCATTGTACAGGAGGAGGAGGTGAGCTGTGACATCGCCTATTGTGAATGGTGGATCCTGTGTTATCTGCTGTATATAGAGGTGTTTTCAGTCATTGTACAGGAGGAGGTGAGCTGTGACATCACCTATTGTGAATGGTGGATCCTGTGTTATGTACTTTATATAGAGGTGTTATCAGTCATTGTACAGGAGGAGGAGGTGAGATGTGACATCACCTATTGTGAATGGTGGATCCTGTGTTATCTATGGTATATAGATGTGTTATCAGTCATTGTACAGGAGGAGGTGAGCTGTGACATCACCTATTGTGAATGGTGGATCCTGTGTTATCTACTGTATATAGAGGTGTTATCAGTCATTGAACAGGAGGAGGAGGTGAGCTGTGACATCGCCTATTCTGAATGGTGGATCTTGTGTTATCTACTGTATATAGAGGTATTATCAGTCACTAGATTGTGGCCCGATTCTAACGCATCGGGTATTCTAGAATATGCATGTCCCCGTAGTATATGGACAATGATGAGTCCAGAATTCGCGGCAGACTGTGCCCGTCGCTGATTGGTCGAGGCAACCTTTATGACATCATCGTCGCCATGGCAACCATTATGACATCTACGTCGATACTGTGCCCGTCGCTGAATCAGAAACGTGAGATGTCTACGTCCTTTATGACATCATCGTCGCTGTGCTCGTCGCTGATTGGTTGAGGCTGCCGGGCCAGATTGTGGCCCGATTCTAACGCATCGGGTATTCTAGAATATGCATGTCCCCGTAGTATATGGACAATGATGATTCCAGAATTCGCGGCAGACTGTGCCCGTCGCTGATTGGTCGAGGCAACCTTTATGACATCATCGTCGCCATGGCAACCATTATGACATCATCGTCGCTGTGCCCGTTGCTGATTGGTCGAGGCCTGGCGGCCTCGACCAATCAGAGACGCGGGATGTCTACGTCCTTTATGACATCATCGTCGCTGTGCCCGTTGCTGATTGGTCGAGGCCTGGCGGCCTCGACCAATCAGAGACGCGGGATTTCTACGTCGATGCTGTGCCGGTCTCTGATTGGTCGAGGCCTGGCGGCCTCGACCAATCAGAGAGCAGGGATTTCGAGGACAGACAGACAGACAGACAGACAGACAGACAGACGGAAAAACCCTTAGACAATTATATATATAGATTATACAGGAGGAGGAGGTGAGCTGTGACATCACCTATTGTGAATGGTGGATCCTGTGTTATCTACTGTATATATAGAGGTGTTATCAGTCATTGTACAGGAGGAGGAGGTGAGCTGTGACATCACCTATTGTGAATGGTGGATCCTGTGTTATCTACTGTATATAGAGGTGTTATCAGTCATTGTACAGGAGGAGGAAGTGAGCTGTGACATCACCTATTGTGAATGGTGAATCATGTGTTATCTACTGTATATAGAGGTGTTATCAGCCATTGTACAGAAGGAGGAGGTGAGCTGTGACATCACCTATTGTTACTGCTGGATCCTGTGTAATCAGCTGTGTATAGAGGTATTACCTGTCATTGTATTCCTGCCTCTGCCTTTCCTGGTAATGAGCCCACTGAAAACTCTTGCTAAAAGCATAGGAAGGATGAGTGTAAAATAGCCCTGGTAGAAATTGTGAAAATTACAAGATATTTTTTTTTATAACGATTGTAATAAGAAAAAGAAACATTGCAAATAAAAAATAAATGTAACAACAAAAAAAACCCACAGATTTAAACAATAGGTCAATTTTCTGATGACACATTTTCTTTCATCTTTGTGCTGCCATATTTGTCCTTAGCAGCAGCGTTACACAGACAGATGTTCAGTGTCGTCCCATGTAATCCTATAGGCGCCATACAGCTCTAGTATAGGGACGCATTTGCATTGTAATGTTGCCATTTCCCAGAGTGCACTGGTGCAGTACATGGCTGTAGTCATCCCTATGATTGTACAGCATCAGCAAGTATAGAAAAAAATATAAGAATTAGGGAAGGGGGGTGGAAGGGTGTTGGTCACTTTTTGGGAGGACGGGTGTATGTGGCCGCCGTATCGATTGGGTGAGAAAATGAGTTTATCAGATGTAGCAGAGCTGAGTTTGTCATTTATCTGTTAGTTTGTCGGAAAGTAACAGTTTGATACTTAGATGACAAATGCGATGGATAATGGATACACAAGGGAATACGTTGCAGCAGCTGGGCAGATGTGGCAGACTGCACCCACACACCGCACCGCTATGTGCCCATCCTGCCAGTGCTGTATGTGCCAGGGCGGCGGTGTGCGGGGGATACGGGGCCACGCGCTCGCACATATGTACCTGTCAGCAGGAGGGGGCCACATCTCACAGCAATGAGGTTCATCCCCAGCAGTAGCGGCTGCATCTTCCCTCTCCCTGATTCTGTATGTGGAAGGCAAGAGCATCAGCCTCATCCCCTCCTCTTCCTCTCCCTCCCTCCATCCATGTCCTTCCCTCCCTCCTCTTCATGTCCCTCTCTTTTTCTCCTCTCTAACAGCCATTAACAATGTTCCCTCTCAGCCTCGGCAGATTCCTGGGGTTTGAGGAGGAATATCGTAGAAGAAATGCAAGCAATTTTTAATAAAAGCAGCGCAATGCAGATGTGGCGTCCTCTGGGGTCCTATTAGGAGGGGAAGGGGGGAGGGCGCCGACGTAACCAGAGGTTCACGCTCAAATGTATTTTTGGAGTTATTTTTTTTTATATATCATCAATTTGCATCATTCTTTAGCATCTAAAAAAAAACAACCTAAATTAGGAAACGTTATTTAATTAGCGTCAAGAGGGGAAAACACCGAACACCTTTATAATCTCCTCATTATTTCACAGGAGTGGAGCGGCCGAAATCAATACCGAACCCCAGACCAGATCGTCTAAATAAAAACTCACCCCCGGACTAGACTAGACTAAATGAAGACCCCAGACTAAACGTCTAAGAAAAGACCCCCCCAAACTCATACAGACCAGATTCCAAAACTAATGCAGACCCCAGATTAGATCACTAAAAAAAGATCCAGACTCCCTAAACTGATTCAGATCCCAGACCAGATTGTCTAAATTAAAACTATTCCGCAACCAGATGCCCCTAACACAGACCCTCTAAACTAATACAGACCCTAGATCAGGTCCCTTATACAAAATTTGCAAAAACTGAGACCATGACCAGACCCCGTAAACTCACACAGACCCAAGAACAGATTCCCAAACTAATTCGGATCCCAGACTAGATCATTAAGAAAAGACTCAGACCCCATGCAAACCCCAGACAAGATAGTCTAATCTAAAACTGATCCCAGGCCAGAGGCCCCAAAATACAGATCCCCCTAAACTAGATCAGTTCCTCTAAGCAAAAAAATGACCCCAAACTGATCCCCTAAAAAGAGACCCAGACCAGACCCCCTAAACCTATACCGACTCCAGAACAGACCCTGGACCACATCCCTTAAACAAGTGACCTATACCAGACCCCGTAAACTCATACCGACTCCAGAACAGATGTTCTAAACTAAAACTAAACCCCAATCAAATGCCCCTTAACTAGTACAGACCCTAGACCAGGGGCAGACATACCATTGGTGCAACCTGTGCGGCCGCACAGGGGCCCAAGAGGTAAGGGGGCCCATTTCTCGCTCCAAAGCAAGTGCAAATTTGCATTTTTAGGAGTTCTCGGGCTGCAAAGGGCCCATATATTGTTCTTGCACAGGGACCCTTTTCTGACTGTGTCTGCCAGTGCCCTAGACCACATCCCTCAAACAAGTGACCCCAGACTGATCCCCTAAAAAGAAACCCAGACCAGAACCCCTAAACTCAAATTGACTCCAGAACAGATACTCTAAACTAGTATTACAGACGCTTATGGGATAAATAGTGGGATATTTTATTAGTTTTCGACACTTACACACTTTGCGATATTAAATATTTACATTTGTATTTATGTATTTATTTTTTTAGGTTATCTTTATGTTCCAAAAAAAGGTGTGACATGAAAAAATGGAGGCAGCACACCATTCGTAGTGAAAAAGCAGGAGCTACTTTTATTAGCCCATCCCAGCTGCGGATAGCTCCTGCTGTTTCACTACGAATGGTGTGCTGCCTCCATTTTTTGGATTCCTGTAATTGAGGTTTAGTCTATTCCTGGGGGGTTTTGCACCAAATTTTTATTTTCTTCTTCTTTTGTTTTCTTTTGTGCTGCTCTAATTCCTCTTTTTTTCACTTTATATATATTATGATGCAGCGGTAGCACACTTATGCAGTGATGTGGCAGTGACCCAACAAAGTTCAAAGCAAAACGTCTCTTTAATGCGTTTACTTCACAGCATGAATGCCCAACTCATAAACACAGCACACAATATCCTCCAGATCGCATCCGGGCACATATCCTCTGGATTACAGTCACTAAACACGCCAGTCCTCCTCTTGAGACCAGTTGCCATGGGCGACTGCACCACCATGTTAATGTTCTACTCACAGCATTACACAGTACATGATATCCTCTGGATCGCAGCCGGGAACCATATCCTCCAGTTTTCAGTCACTAAACACGCTAGTCCTCCTCCAGGACATACTACCTCCAGTTCGCCGCTTGGCACAAGACAGTCCACCTCCGAGACCAGTTACCGTGGGCGAATGCACCGCTGTGTATGTGAGTCGCCCTCCAGGGCCGTGGGGTACCCGATACCGGGTCCGGGGTTCGCAGGGGGATGTCACGGTGGGTGACCCGGTCTGTGGCCCTGAGTGCCCATGTAAAAGGGAGATTGAATAAAGTTTATGTTCGTGACGCCACCTGTGGTATTCGGTCAGTGGGGACCGACGTGGCTTTAAGGGGTCCTCTGGGGTGATGTTATGGCAGCTAAATGGTATACTTTCCCACAGATGAAGTGTGACCCCAGGGCTCCCGGTGTGTAGATGGAAGATGGTGAATGGCGCAGTAAAGAACGAGGACACAGGTTTCCAGTCTCTTTACCTGGTTTACTGAAGACTTCAGCATCCACAGTCCAGGGCACCAGATCACAGGGCAGGCAGGGTCCGGTCGGCTTGGAATCGAATCCAGAGTTCCCCTTTACCAGGTGGAGATGAAAGCCTTCCTCTAGCGTGGTGGTGCTGTAGTCCCTTACTGCCTATGGCTTCAGATAAGGTCCTCACAGTTCTTCGCTGTCCCCCATATAGGATAGGACAATACCTGCATGACCGGTAATTCGAGCCTTTTTACAGGGACTCTAGCACGCCCCGGGCTCTGTGTTACTGTGTCTCAGGTGTGTGTGGCAGACAGGTAACTTGCAGCTCAGCTGTCCTGCCAGTCTCTGCTGTAAGTCGTAGAGTCCTTTACAACCTCGGTGTCCCGGCTACCGGTTATCTGCGCTTCAGAGGGAGACAGCTTGTTTGCAGCTGGTCTCCCCTGATATCACTCTCCTGTGATTCGCTCTCCTACATGCTCACTGAACGATGTTCTTTCCTTCTGTATCTCTATCCAGGAGCTGCAGCACTTTCTCGTGGCTGCACGGCCCCTCTACTTCCTTTCCCTCTGTCTCTCTAACAGGAACTAACTCACTTTCCCTCCAAACCACAATATATATAGGGGAGTCACCTAGGAATAGGATCAAAAGCTCCTGGATCGCCCCCCCCAGGGCTAGGGGTTACTCGGAGTCGGGCCCTTCGGTTCTCGTCGGGGATGTCACGGTGGGTGACCAGGTCCATTGCCCTAGGGACGTCCGTTAATAAGATGGGGAAAGGCCTTTAAAGGGATAGTGTTCGTGATGCCACCTGTGGGTGATGAGGGGTCCGCTGGGGTGATGTTATGGCAGCTAGATGGTATACCTTCCCACAGGTGAAGTATGTCCCCAGGGCTTCCCAGAGTTATGGATGGGGGATGGTGGATGATGTAAGGCGCTGTGAATAACGAGGACACAAGGTTGCAGTCTCTTTACCTTTACTGAAGGCTTCAGCATCCACAGTCCAGGGTACAGACCACAGAGTAGGCAGAGTCCGGCCAGTCTGAAGGCAAATCCAGAGTCCCCCCTTATCCAGGTAGAAATCAGTAGCCTTCCTCTAGCGCCTGTGTGTTGTAGTACCTCCCTGCTGAGCTTCTCGGTAAGGTCCTCACAACTATTGGAGATGTTAAGTCTCTTTCTCTCTGTCCCCCTGATGGATACGATAGGACAAAACCCATATGACTGATGGCCTGAGGCTTTTTGTAGGGACCCTACGACGCCCCGGCCTCCACAAGTTGCCACTGTGCCTCCTGGGTATATGGTGGGGCAGCCAACGTGGAATTAACTGTCCTGCCAGCATAGAGATCCTTACTCCCTTGGTGTTCTGGCTACCGGGATACTTGCACCTCAGAAGGAGGCAGCCTTTTACAGGGCAGAACTCCTTCTGCTTTTCCTCTCCTTTTGCTATGACTTCGTTTCTCACTCACTGCAACACAATTCCCTTTAATGTCTCTTTCTTTGGATGCTGCCGCACGTGGGGCAGGCACAGCTCCGTGGACCCTCGTCCTCCGCAGACCGCAGTCTGGATCTGGCTGGAACCCACTCCAACCAGCTTCTGCCAAACTCCGTCGGGTTCTGACTAACTTTCTGTCTAGACCACCAGTTTTACCTATATGTGAGGAGTGCCCTAATAGATAGAAGCTTAGCTCCACCTGGCGGACTGGAGTGTGAAGTGTGTTATGTGGTTGTGATACCTGGACAGAAGATCTCCTTCATTGCCTTCAGATGTAACATCACTCCCCCTGGTGGAAGAATAACATTACTGCAACGACAAGGACTCTGGGGCGTTGCACTCCCTCTTGTGGCCTGGAGTGTGAACATGTTGTGTGCATTGTGATCACCTGATGAGAGTTATCCTTCATCAGGGGCGGATTATCAGAGGGTCAATGTGGGCGGTAGCCCAGGGCCCAGTGGTCTGGGGGGGCCCTGGGCTATCGCACAGATTGACCCTCCGCTAATCGTCTGAATGCCCGCCGGCATTTGTGTGCCCCCGGACCCAGTGGGCAGAGAGAGGGGGCCCGCATCTGGCCCCTTCCGGCGCTGCGGCGGTTTCCTATTGATGTGCGGGCGCGCGCACATCAATAGTTAACAACAACAGCCGCCAGCCAATTGGAGGCTGGCAGCTGATGTCGGCCGCAGCACACACGTTGCCGGCGTCTGACGTCATTGTCAGTCGCCGGCGAGTATGCGCTGCTGAAGGGAGCTCGCCGCCTGGAGCGTAGACAGGTGAGGAGACTGTTTGTTTTTTTTGTTTTTTTAATCAGTTAACGGTGGACACACTGGGGGGCAATGCTGGAGACACTGGGGTAGATTGCTAGAGACACTGGGGCAGATTGTTGGAGACAGTGGGGCAATGCTGGAGACAGTGGGGCAATGCTAGAGACAGTGGGGCAGATTGCTGGAGGACACACTGGGGGCAATGCTGGAGACACTGGGGCAGATTGCTGGAGACAGTGGGGCAGATTGTTGGAGACAGTGGGGCAATGCTGGAGACAATGGGGCAATGCTGGAGACAGTGGGGCAATGCTGGAGACAGTGGGGCAGATTGCTGGAGGACACACTGGGGGCAATGCTGGAGACACTGGGGCAGATTGCTGGAGACAGTGGGGCAGATTGTTGGAGACAGTGGGGCAATGCTGGAGACAGTGGGGCAGATTGCTGGAGGACACACTGGGGGCAATGCTGGAGACAGTGGGGCAGATTGCTGGAGGACACACTGGGGGCAATGCTGGAGACAGTGGGGTAGATTGCTGGAGACAGTGGGGCAGATTGCTGGAGACAGTGGGGCAATGCTGGAGACAGTGGGGCAATGCTGGAGACAGTGGGGCAGATTGCTGGAGGACACACTGGGGGCAATGCTGGAGACAGTGGGGCAGATTGCTGGAGACAGTGGGGCAGATTGCTGGAGACAGTGGGGCAGATTGCTGGAGACAGTGGGGCAATGCTGGAGACAGTGGGGCAATGCTGGAGACAGTGGGGCAATGCTGGAGACAGTGGGGCAGATTGCTGGAGGACACACTAGGGGCAATGCTGGAGACAGTGGGGCAGATTGCAGGAGACAGTGGGGCAATGCTGGAGACAGTGGGGCAATGCTGGAGGACACACTGGGGCAATGCTGGAGGACACACTGGGGCAATGCTGGAGGACACACTGGGGCAATGCTGGAGTCACTGGGGCAGATTGCTGGAGACAGTGGGGCAGATTGCTGGAGACAGTGGGGCAGATTGCTGGAGGACACACTGGGGGCAATGCTGGAGACAGTGGGGCAGATTGCTGGAGACAGTGGGGCAGATTGCTGGAGACAGTGGGGCAGATTGCTGGAGACAGTGGGGCAGATTGCTGGAGACAGTGGGGCAGATTGCTGGAGACACTGGGGCAATGCTGGAGACACTGGGGCAGATTGCTGGACACACTGGGGGTAATATGCTGGACACACATGGGGCAGGATTGGATCATGGGGCAGGATGGATACGATGGAGACAGATGGGGCAGGATGGGGAGATCATATGGTGTAGAATGGATACTCATGAGTGCAGGATGGGAGAACATATGGCTGGAGCCAGGAATGAGACACACGGGGCCAGGATGGGGAATATTATTACCATAGGGGCTAATTAAGGGATATTATTACTGCAGTGATGTATTTATTTTATTTTTTGAGTATACTGTTTTAAATGGGGGGGGGGGGGGGGGCGGTCCTGTTACTGTGCAGAGTGACACTATATTGCCTTTTTTTCTTCATGTGGTGCAATTTAGAAGTTGTGAAAAATTAAGTAATGTGTTCTGCAAGCGGAGCTCGAGATAACTGTGTTATTTCCTGCAGAAACGAGTCCTGGCTGGAAGAAATGATGGCGGTCTGAGCTGGATGAAAGATGAAGGACTTCACCTAGAGACGTCACTGGTGAGTCAGTGTTACCTATACACTGACACTATACACTGTATACTATATACAGAGCTCCTGTGTATAATGTCACCAGTGATCACTGTATTACCTATACATTATATACAGAGCTCCTGTGTACAATGTCACCAGTGATCTCTGTATTAGCTCTACACAGACACTGCATACTAAGTACAGATCTCCTGTGAATACTGGCACTTATGGTGATAGTATTGTGTTTTTGTTTTTTTTTTATTACTGATCAGTATTGTAGTATTCAGTCACTATATGGTGGTAATATGTGGTCTGGAAATGGTGCGGTGGTATTTGTCCCTTGTATGTGCTATTTGGTCACCAAGTGGTAATATGTGGTCTTGACATGGTGCGGTGGTATTTGTTCCTTGTATGTGATATTATTCGATCACTGTGGTTGTAATTTGTGGTCTGGTCATGGTGCGGTTGTATTTGTTCCTTGTATGTGATATTATTGGTCAAGATATACCTAAATTGTATTGCAGATTTTAACAAATATTTAATAGGTTACAGTAGACTAGGGCCCGGCCATTTTTCTGGAATAATCTGGTTCGGGTATATCATGACCCCCGTCACATGACCCCCGTCACATGACCCCCATCACATGACCCCCGTCACATGACCCCCATCACATGACCCCCGTCACATGACCGGGGGGGCCCACAGTGTGTGAACAGCCCGGGGCCCTGGCTACCCTTAATCCACCCCTGTCCTTCATCGCTTCCAAGCGTGACATCACTCTTCCCATGAGGAAAGCAATGCTACTGTGATGGCCAGGACCCTGGAGCGTCACACTTGCTGTGGATGCCAGGCTATTCAGCTGCTTTGGCTGTTTGGCTCCTCTGGCCTGTGTTGCCTCACCAGGTGGAGCGCTGCAGAGCCTCCTGCTCTGTACTCTTCCAAACACCAGACTGACCCTGACACACACAAACCCTATACTGCAGGGTTTTTAACTAGCAACCTGTGCCAGGTCAAAACCCGGGCCAGGAATGAAATGGACTGCACCAATGCCATGTCCAGTCTGTTTCAAAACACCCAAAACCCAGAGCAGGTTTTCCCTAAATCTGCCTTGGACAACTAGCATGTCCAAAACTTATACTCACTTTAGTCTGCACTGCAACCACAGCTACACCTGTGACCACAATGCCCTCACTTATGGCCTCAATACTCCTCCGTGTGCATCCTGGGGGAACATACAGCGACCCCTACATGTAACACTAGTCACTGCCTCACAATATATATATGTATACAGTGGGTATGGAAAGTATTCATACCCTCTTAAATTTTTCACTGTTTCATTGCAGCCATTTGGTAGATTCAAAATTCAAAAAAGTTCATTTTTTTTCTCAGTAATGTACACTCTGCACCCCATCTTGACTGAAAAGAAAAACAGACATGTAGACAAGCCCCTTCCAGGTATATATGTCCTCCATCCTGGGCCCCTTCCTGGTATATATGTCCCCTATCCTGGGCCCATTCCAGATATATATGTCCCCCATCCTGGGCCCCTTCAAGTTATATATGTCCTCCATCCTGGGCCCCTTCCTGGTATATATGTCCCCTATCCTGGGCCCCTTCCAGATATATATGTCCCCCATCTTGGGCACCTTTCAGGTATATATGTCCCCCATTATGGGCCCCTTCCAGGTATACAGTATATGTCCCCCATCCTGGGTCCCTTCAAGGTATATATGTCCTCCATCCTGGGCCCCTTCCTGGTATATATGTCCCCTATCCTGGGCCCCTTCCAGATATATATGTCCCCCATCTTGGGCACCTTTCAGGTATATATGTCCCCCATTATGGGCCCCTTCCAGGTATACAGTATATGTCTCCCATCCTGGACCACCTCCTGGTATATACAGTATGTCCCCCTTCTTGGGCCCCTTCCAGGTATATATGCTCCCCATCCTGGGCCCCTTCCAGGTATATATGACCCCCATCCTGGGCCCCTTCCAGATATATATGTCCCCCACCCCATGTTTTTGGTTTTTATCCTGATGAAGAAGTCATGTGGAACCTCGAAACGCGTTGATTTCTAAAACTTGTAACATTAAACCTTTTGGATTTTACCTCTGCCGTGAGTTTGCAGATGTGAGCTTGCACATTTTATTTTTCTAACATTAGTTACCGGCCTCTGATTTGCCATCAGCATGTATTGCGGTGCATGGGCCTATGCAGGTCTCTGCGCCACATTACATTTCAGCTGAATGTGTGTCCTCGGACTCACATCCAGCTGAAATAGGTGCTGGCGTAGGCAGGCACCCCTCCTGCACAGACCCGGTCACGATTGCACCCTCTGCGACCACGAACCTTATGCCCTTGCTTATGTGCATGTTTGTAACCCCAGCAATCTGCAGTAATCCCTGGGAAAAACTGGCAGCAAATGTAAAATATCCATTAGCGCCACTATGCCGAACATAGGAAACCCCTCCCCGTTAATTGTATGTTCAGTAACAGGGCCATATTACTGTATAATGCAAACTCTGTCAAATATACAACATGTTAATACACCTTAGTTTTATGCTAATAACCAATGCACTGGCAGCAAATAATGAAGGTTTCTATTTGACAGCAAGCAGAGATTTTGAAAATTTTAATTGGTACAAAAGGTTTATTAAACTGTACATATAATTTTGAGAAAAAAAGTTTTTTTCTAAAACTGTAGTACCCCGTTAAAAATTAAATACAATTTCTGCAATCAAGTAGACATATTTTTACGAAAATATTAAAATAAGGATTTTTTTTTTATGTAGGGTACAGTACTTACTGTAGGCCACCAGATGTCACTGGTGCTATTGAAGTGAGCAATAGCGCATTGCATAGTAGCAATGATGTCAGGAAAGACCTAAAAACACTGGGGTAATGACAAAATATAAGTGTTAATTAGCTCTACTCTATATTAAAATGATTTTTTTAATTAAGTATATTTATAACCTATTTACATTTCTAGGGTCTTCCTATTAATAAGAGCACCGCCAATCCAAAGAACAGGTGCCCCAAAGACCCTAGTGTGGATGGACAATTGATGCACTAGTGACCCATCCTTTATTCACTTCTATGGGGCTGATGGAGGTGCAATCTCTGAATCCCATAGACTATGAATAGGAGCGTCAGTGCACATGCATGACATCTTTTCTTGTGATAGATGGGACCCTCAGTGATCAGAAACTCAGGGCTGAACATATCATTGATGCAATGTGTGCAGCCGCACAGGGGCCCAAGAGGTAAGGGGGTCCACTCTCACCTTAAAATCAGGAAATAGGTCCTATTAAACCATTTCTCGGCTAATGATGCCTGCAGCAGATCTTCTAGCAACATTTTATACACGACTTTCTAGGAAAACTACGTAAAAACAAAATAAATTACTTTAGGGGCAACTGCTGTCTCTGGAGCATACGATTATTATTAGATGAGTTATATTATAATGGATGACTTGTCCTGCACCGATACACGTGTCACGTGTACGATAAGCAGATGGCGCGCTATTCACGGGGGCTCGTTATTATCAGGGAATGCGCTAATTTACATCTCCAGTCTGTCAGGACAACAGAAATAATAGGGTGCGTATTACTGAACCAGATGTTTGTTTGCTTTTGTTCTGTAGTCAAAAAAGTGTCAAACACAGCAGGGGGGCCATTAGTTGCCCTCCAATATGGATGTAATAAATCTCTATCTTTAGGGCTGCAAAATCTGTAACAGGGCCTCCACCTATGAGACTGGCCTTTACGCCCTTTAAAGGGGGTTTTCCAAGTTTCGTAAACCCATCTCCCTTGAGCAGTTTTCTTTTTAAGACCAAACAGAGCTTCACCCACCTTTCCCGGGTCCAGAGCTGGGTTTCTGCCACTGCTCACAGTATCGTTTATTGTCTGCAGTGCAGACATCACGTCGATAGTGCTGCAGACAATCACTGAGCTCAGCGGTTCTGTCTGAGTTAATGGTGAGCTCACTGATTGGCTGCAGTGCTGTCAACGTGATGTCAGCGCTGCAGATAAAACCATCATCAGGAGCACTGGCGGGGAGACTCGGCGCTGGAAGAGTTAGTAAAGATATATAACTAAAGAAAGTTAGCTAAAGTTTTTAAATCAAATTGCAGCTGAGGAACAGAACTGATGTAGGATATCCCGGGGTTGGGGCCTCCTTCCCTATTCCTGAAGCTAAGGGCGACCTAGCTATCCATGCTCCCGGGATTACTTCTGATGGTGAAGAAGGCAGAGCCATGGGCCTTACAGAGCTCCTAAATCAGCCCTGATCTGTCCCCTCCCCAACCAGGGAAATGGGGACTTGTAGTGTATTTAAATACACAAACCAGACTAACAAGGGAAGATGTGCAGGGATAAATGAAAATACCAATTATACAAATATGCACTCACAAACAACATAGGAGAACCCAGGGAAGTAAAGGAAGCAAAAAGTCTAAAATGAGAGGATGAGGATATGCAAACAGACAAATCACCAAGGAACAGTCTTCTGAGCAATACTCCAAAAGCGTCCTCAACCAACACCTCCAACTCCAGAACCAGGCAGTATAAAACTAACAAGAGGTGAGTATATATAACAGAGGGTGGTGACCAACACCGAACAGCTAAGCCAAAGCCAGGAGAGGGAGAAAAATTCAGAAGTGGTGAATGTGCTTCTTTTAAACTTTTCCTCTGATTGTTCCACTCCTGATTTTGGCTTACAAATACTGAGGTAAAATATTGACCAAATACTGAACGTGTGAACGTGGCCTACATCAGTAACTCAGCTTTTCCAGGCTCCTGAATTACAAATCTTCACAGCTATGTAGTTGTGGAAGACGCACCACAGAATTTTTAGGAGATTTTTTAAACCTTAGCGAGCTATTTCAACAAACACTGTAATGGTGGCCATATTGGTCATTCTAGCTTTCCCAGAAACACAGGACAAATGATTAAAGTTTTTTTGTGTTTTTTTCTTTATAGGGGAGCTGTATATACTTATATAAGTGCAATGTATTGGTATTACAGCCCCAGAGGTATGTAATGCCAATATATAAACCTTGTAGGCCTCATTTATCAAAACAACCTTTGTTGTCTATAGCAACCAATCAAGATGCAGCTTTCGTTTTATAAACTGCTCTGGTAACTTGAAAGCTGCGCTGTGATTGGTTGCTATGGACAATAAAGACAATTTACTCTTTAAAGGGCTTTTTGACAAATCCATTAACTGTGATTTTGGGGATTTTTTTTTGTGACGTGACTGGGACTGGAAAATTAGCATAATGCAAGCAAACATCCCAACAGTGAAATGTCTGTGCCGGGGCACACGCCATCCTCCAGCAGGCCGTAATATGGCGTAGTAGCTGGTTACCATGGCAACCACCATTTTGTTCTGACACAAAGCCAAATAGTGTGAAGAGAGTAACCAGAGTTATGAGCGAGCCTGAGCTCGGGGTGGACAACGCTTGCACAGTTGTGACATTCTTGACAAGGGCTGGACGGCGGCCACACTGACCTCATTGTTGTTTACCTTTTCAAGATGTCTTCCAGACATTCTCCCCCCTCCAGACTGCATACATATAATGTCACTCCTAAAACATACAGGTATTTTTTTATTTTTTAAAGACTGGCTGAAGAAGGGAAGAAATGGACCAAACGGCTTATGTTTGGATGTCACGGAAATGAACAGAGGACTGAGAAGATGTCAAAACTTAAATGAGCATAATGGGTCCTTTTTTCAGTATTAGAAAAAACAAGACTACTTTCTTCTAAAAATGGCGCCACCGGTATCTAAAGGTTGTTTGTGGTATTACACACACTCCCTGTAGACAGGTGAGGCGCTGCTTTTGGAAGGAAGCAGTCATCTTTTCCAAATCCTAAACATCCCCTTTAATCCATTTTGTGTTTTTGCGCTTTTGGTACTCACCGTAACTTTTTTCATTTTCCGTTGGCGTATTCATTTTACCATACAATGTACTGGAAAATTAAATTCAAGTGCTGTGAAATAATGAAAAATAAATCAATTCTGTAAATTTATTTTTTTTTTTGGGGGGGGGTTCATTTTTAAGACGTTCTTTGTGCAGTAAAAATGACCTGGTAATATAATTCCCATGGGCACTGCAGTTACAGGCACTCCAAACTTGGATAGTTTTGGGGTTTTTTTTTCTAGATTTTTTTATAATCTATTCTTTACTGGTGACGGAGCCAAATTTTTGAAATCCGACCAGCGTCACTTTATGTGGTAATAACTCTGCAGCGCTTCAACAAATCCCAGTGATTTTGAGAATGTTTTTTCGTGACACATTATACTTTGTGATAATGGTAAATTTAGGTCAATATGTTTTGTGTTTATTTATAAAAAAATATCAAAAGTTTGAGAAAAATGTTAAAAAATTAGCAATTTTCAAACTTTGAATGATTATCCCTTTAATCCAGATGGCCATACCACAGCAAACCATTATTAAATAACATTTCCCACATGTCTGCTTTACATCAGCACCATTTGTAAAATGTTATTTTATTTTGTTAGCATTTTAGGAGGATTAAAAATGTAGCAGCAATTTTTCATTTTTTTTCAAGGAAATTTACAAAATTTATTTTTTAGGGACTTATCCATGTTTGAAGTGACTTTAGGGGTCTCATATATGGGGAAACCCCCAAACGTGATACCATTTTAAAAACAGCACCCCCTGACATATTGAAAACTGCAGTCAAGTAGTTTATTAACCCTTCAGGTGCTTTACAGGAATTAATGCAAAGAGGCATGATAGGAATGAAAATGTGTATTTTTACCACCTAAATGCCTCTAACTTCTGAACAGATTACTACAGCCTACAGACTCTAAGGCCACTATTTGGTCATGAATTGCCATGGCAAACATCAGGACCACAAAATCAAGATCTGAGGGCACCAATTTGGTTAAATAGGAAGCCCCCACACTCTGTTAACCATTTATAATGATGTAGTCACTATTGACAGCAGCATCTAAGGGGTTAAACAGAGTTGGACGGTGCAAACACTGATCGTGGCTGATGTAGCAAGTTGTCAGCTATAGTGGACAGCCGACAGCTACTGGATTGTCATCTGTATGGGGAGGCTATGCTCTTATATCTCAGGTCAGTTAAAAGACGTATTGGCTGTCATTAAGGGGTTAAAAAAGTTTCAGAACTTCTGGTTCATGCCTCCGTTTTCAAAGCTCCATAGCATTTTACCTTTCTTTCAAGGGCTCTGTATGAGGGCTTTAGCACGGCGAGCTTTGGTTTTTAACCCCTTTACACCATGTCCGTTTTCTTTTTTTTTTTTTTTTTCGTTTTTTCCTCCCCTTCTAAGAGTTTTAACTTTTTTTATTTTTCCATCAATATAACTGTATAAAGGTTTGTGTTTTTGTGGAACAAGTTGTACTTTTGAATGACACCATTTATTTGACCATATTTTACCGAAATTCCAAGTGCGGTGAAATTGCAAGAAAAAAAGTGCAATTCCATAATTGTTTTTTGTTAGTTTTTTCTTTTTTTATCATGTTCACAATATGGTAAAACTGACCAGGCAATATGATTCCCAGGCCAGTACAAGTACACAGATACTAAACATGTACAGTATCATTTATTTTTTATTTAAGTGGAGGAAAAAAATTCTGACATTTGTATGAAAAAAAAGTTTTTTTTGTTCTTGTTCCCATTTTCTGAGACCTGTAGCTTTTTAATTTTTCGAGATCTGGGGTTATTTTTTGTGCCCTGAGCTGACATTTTTATTGATAAAATTTGGGGGTAGATACAATGTTTTGATCGCCTCTTACTGCATTTTATTGCAATGTTATGGCTGCAAAAAAAAAAACGTAATTCGATTTTTTTTTTTCTCATTATGTCGCTTACTGACATGATTATTTTAGTTTATATTTTGATAAGAGTGGACATTTCTGAAGGCAGCTATACCAAATATGTGTGTTTTGTCATTTATTTATTTTCAATGTGACAAAAGGGAGGGTGATTTTAACTTTTGTGTTTTAATTGGGGGGGTTTCATATTTTTTCAAACTTTTTTTTTTTCATTTTGTACTTTATTAAGTAGTCCCCTCAGGAGACTTGAGGCAGCGATCGTCTAATCACTTCAGCACTGCTATGTATAGCAAAAATCACGAGCTGGAGTTCACAGGACTGGAGATCCAAAATGACAAGCATGGGGGCCTTCTGCCGACCACCAGCTGTCACGACAACCCATAGTGACAAGGTCGCCGATGGGTGGGATTTGTCCGAGATTGACAGTGGGATTTAACTGGTTAACAGCTGCAGGTGGAGCTCCAATCCACCCATGGCTGTTAAAGGTGCATGACAGCTGATTAAATCGGCGCCAAACCCTGCATCAAAGTCAGGGACACAACATATGACGTAAATATACGCATATTATGGGGAAGGTATGGCCACTAAAAAAAAACAGCAATTCTGGGGTTTCAATTTTATTTTCTTTATATTGTTTATTATACGAGTAATTTAATATTTTCATAGATCTTTTATGGTCATAATTATATGCGATTTTCAAAATAATTTTTTCTTTATTTTTCCTTTTTTTAGTTGGTCTTTTTTTCCTCTCTCCTAAATTAGTAAAATATTTTCAGCCATTTTACTATTTTTTTTTTCTGTTCCTGTGGTGCCAACAACCAGTATGGCCGCTGCTTACTAATACATTCCTTACATGGCATATTGGCTGCCGGGAGCTGTAGGAAGGCTGCGTGACCAAGTACATTTCCATAAGTAAATGCTCTTACGATTTCGTGTCTGATCCTTTGAACTTTTGTAAGACACGCGTCTCTGAATTCCGGAATCTTGTGATTCGGACTATAAAACCTAAAAGAACAGGATTTGTTCAGAATTATATTATTATTAGTCAGTAATGTCTTGCATCATGTTTTCTTTCCCCCACCCCTGCAGCAGCCTCTCACAAGATCACAAAACACAAATGTCCTCTGTGCTGCTGTGAATGCACCATGACACGACTGGCTAACCTCACCAGCTATGTGAAAATGTATCTGTCTCAGACAGGCCTGCTGCTTCACCAAGCGGCTGCTGTAGGCTTCAGCCCTGGTTGGTTTCACACACTTTACTAATGGGTGCTTTGGGGGGAACACAGATAGCAGAGCCTTCTTTCCTGGGTGGCACAGCTTTAATCCCCCACAAACACTGAAAACTACTTTTGGTGAATGTATCAGCCTACTATGTCCTGGAACTGTCCTGATTCACATGCTTTGTAACTTGTCATCCACTCTTATAAATGAGCATTTCATCTTCGTCGGCATTTTGCCAGCACTATAAGTGCTGGAATTTAGTTTTTCAGAGATATAATCACTTGTAGATATATGCCCAAAGACATGCTGTGGTATTCTTCTCCCTTTTTACCTGCCATGCCCCATCTGTGCCTGATGCCCACCCATCACACATCTAACCAGGCTCGGACTGGCCCACAGGAGAACAGGAGAATCCTCCAGTAGGCGCTGGTGAAGGACTGATAATGAGTAGTGTTATTACACTAGATTCACAAATTGCAGGAAAAGGTATCATCTAATCAATCATGCATTAAACAAGCTAGGCAAATTAATATTCTATAGAAGCAAAAATACATTTGTGCACTAAGGTCAGATTATTTTTGCATGTAGCTGAACAGTGGGCCCCAAGTAGGGCCCTTTAGTGGTCACTGGTGGGCCTTTGCCAACCCATTCCAACATTGCATCTAACCACGGACCCCAAATACCTTTTTAAACCTTCCAGTTTTAGCGGAACAGAGGAGATTTGCCCACTCTTCAAGGAGTCCACAAGATCTACCTTTTTCCACTAATCTTGAATGTGCTAACACAATTTTGAAAAAAAAAGTATTCTTTACCTGACAACCAGGTTTCATGTTATAAAACTTGAAGGGTTATTAACTAACTCATGAGTTAAAGTGTAGCTGAGCTTTCATGCAAAACTAATAGAAAAGCATGACCTCGTTGTCATTACGTGCCATAAAAACTGATTTTGGTGTACTGTACATATTAGTCTATGTCCCTCCTTTTTAGTTAGTGGTTTCTCTTCATTAGCATTCTGCCACTACTATAGGTGTTAGAATTTCCTTCACTTCCCAGAATGCACAGTGCTTTCCATTGGTCATGAACTGACAGCCCTCCTCAATGTTGTACCTGTATACACATTGTCAAATAACATAGTAACATAGTAACATAGTTAGTAAGGCCGAAAAAAGACATTTGTCCATCCAGTTCAGCCTATATTCCATCATAATAAATCCCCAGATCTACGTCCTTCTACAGAACCTAATTGTATGATACAATATTGTTCTGCTCCAGGAAGACATCCAGGCCTCTCTTGAACCCCTCGACTGCAAATAGAAGCTGCAGTGAATCAAACAGCCATTTCCTGCGGAGAAACAAAGCCCTTCCCCCACTTCCTGTAGAGAAACAAAGACCCGCCCTAATTTCCTGTAGAGAAACAAAGACCCACCTCCACTTCCTGTAGAGATAATGATCCACCCTAATTTCCTTTAGAAAGACAAAGAACTGCCCCCACTTTCTGTATTAAGACAAAGACCAGTGCCCACTTTCTGTAGAGAAAAAAAACCGCCCACACTACTTGTATAGGTAAAGACCCTCCCCCACTTCCTGTATAGGTAAAGACCCTCCCCCACTTCCTGTATAGGTAAAGACCCTCCCCCACTTCCTGTATAGGTAAAGACCCTCCCCCACTTCCTGTATAGATAAAGATCCTACCCACTTCCTCTATAGATAAAGATCCTGCCCTCTTCCTGTGTAGATAAAGACCGCCCCCACTTCTTGTGTAGATAAAGACCCGCCCCCACTTCTTGTGTAGATAAAGACCCACCCCCACTTCTTGTGTAGATAAAGACCCGCCCCCACTTCTTGTGTAGATAAAGATCCGCCCCCACTTCTTGTGTAGATAAAGACCCACCCCCACTTCCTGTGTAGATAAAGACCCGCCCCCACTTCCTGTGTAGATAAAGACCCGCCCCCACTTCCTGTGTAGATAAAGACCCGCCCCCACTTCTTGTGTAGATAAAGACCCACCCCCACTTCCTGTGTAGATAAAGACCCGCCCCCACTTCCTGTATAGATAAAGATCCTACCCACTTCCTGTGTAGATAAAGACCCACCCCCACTTCCTGTGTAGATAAAGACCCACCCCCACTTCCTGTGTAGATAAAGACCCACCCCCACTTCCTGTGTAGATAAAGACCCGCCCCCACTTCCTGTGTAGATAAAGACCCGCCCCCACTTCTTGTGTAGATAAAGACCCACCCCCACTTCCTGTGTAGATAAAGACCCATCCCCACTTCCTGTGTAGATAAAGACCCGCCCCCACTTCTTGTGTAGATAAAGACCCACCCCCACTTCCTGTGTAGATAAAGACCCGCCCCCACTTCCTGTGTAGATAAAGACCCGCCCCCACTTCCTGTGTAGATAAAGACCTGCCCCCACTTCCTGTGTAGATAAAGACCCGCCCCCACTTCCTGTGTAGATAAAGACCCTCCCCCACTTCCTGTATAGATAAAGATCCTACCCACTTCCTGTGAAAAGACCCTCATCCACTTCCTGTGTAGTTAAAGACCTGCCCCCACTTTCTGAGGAAAGACAAAGACCTATCACCACTTTGTGCAGAGACAAAAAACCCGCCCCACTTCCTTTAGAGGGACAATGACCTGCCCCGCTTCCTTTAGAGGGACAAAGACCCGCCACCACTTCCTTTAGAGGGACAAAGACCTGCCCCCACTTGCTTTAGAGGGACAAAGACCCTCCACCACTTCCTTTAGAGGGACAAAGACCTGCCCCCACGTCCTTTAGAGGGACAAAGACCTGCCCCCACGTCCTTTAGAGGGACAAAGACCTGCCCCCACTTCCTTTAGAGGGACAAAGACCCTCCCCCTATATAAAGGAAATAGATCCTCCCCTACTTCCTATAGAAAGATAAATACCCTCCCAAATTCCAGTAGAGACAAAAGCCCACAACCACTTACGGTAACATAAATATATATAAAAAAAACACAACTTTTTGAAGCGAGACAAATGCCGGCCACAAATTCTTGCAGAAAAATAAATATCCGTCCCCACTTCATTTAACGTGACAAAGACCTGCCCCATTTCCTGTAAAAACGACAACGTCCCTCCCCCTCATCCTGTAGCGATATAAACCCTCGCCCACGTTCTATATTCTGTCTATGTATCTCTGCTGTTTGAGACGGATTACACCTGACAACAGGCAGTGGACAGTAAACTACACAGAAGAGAGACATCTTGTGGCTGGCACTTTGGAGGGAATTTTTTATGGTAACGACATGATTTATAAATTAAATGATTTGCAGATTGTCTATCAAAGAGGTCAAGTTGTCTGAAAGGGACCATTTACTGTAGACATTTTCTTTCACTTTCCCCGTTCCCCTGCTGTGCCTGTTCTTCGGGGCAGGACTAGACTGTGTGGGCGAAACTGGCAAAATGTGTTTACTGCCCCTGCAGCGCCACCACTGGAGAAATTAAGTATTACATGGTGAACTTTGAAATGAATAGACTGTCGCTGTTATGTGTGGACATGCTGGTTCCTCTGGTCCTCCAGAGTGATGCTGTTCGTAGCCGCTCCAAGAGAACCCAATCTATTTTTTTAATCTAGATAACCCTTTTAAGTCACCATAGCTTGCCTCATTCATTATTATAGACTTCCTAACATTCCTAGCGGAGCGATAAGTGGTCAATAAATTACCCTCCCTGTACGAAAATCACGGTTAACCTCAAGAATTCCCTTTTAACACATTGCAATTCATTATGAAGTAAGGAGGAACGGATACGGTGTGAATAATTTATATTCTGCATCTCATTATATTGGTATCTTCGGCCTCATGGCCACCAATGAAAAAGTGAAATCTGTACATTACACCTATAACTTGTATTTATCTGAGCCGACCGGATGTTTATTCCATAAAATATTGATTTCATAATTACGGAGGAAAAAGCGACAGTGATGGCGACAGATAAGTGCAATTTTGGAGCTGACAGGAGGATTATCTACCATTACTGGGGGATTTCTGAGGATTATCTGCTTTCTAAAACAATATGAGAGGCAGGAATCTTATCTCTGTAAATGGAAGAATATGTCATTACCAGTAATCTCCCATCAGGGGGTTGTGACACTTTGTTTCCACCTGAGAGACATGTCTGGAGCAGTGACTCCAGCTGTTGAAAAACTACAACTCCCAGCATGCCTCAGCAGCTCAGGCGGAACTAAGGAACCTTTTACCCGCCAGGGGAAATTATTGCGAGAGCCCACCATGGGGCCATGGAAAGCAAGTGCGTAGGTTCTTAGTGTATTAACTCCCCCTCAAATAGCAAAAAAATAAAAATAATTAACTTCTGTCATATCCGATGGAGTTGTCCTTTAATGTTTTTTTTTTTTTTTTTAAGAACATATTGTGCTATAGGCGGCCCATTATTTTTGCAAAGCATCGACCCACCGGAAAATTTTAATCTGGGCTCTGTACATCCACACATACAGTATTTGTGATGTCTATGAAGGTATAAAGAAGTGCAAGATGTGTCCACTATACATCTTATTCCTAATTATTATGCAAATTGGAATTACGGTAGGTATTATAAAGATACTTAAGAAGGATTTTCCACATTATTAAGCAGCCACAGGTTTCAAGCAATATGGGAAAAAAGAGGATCTATCTGCTGACACAAAGTGTCAAATGCCTTGGACATGGTATGAAAACATTAGATATTTCACAAAAACTTAAAGGGGTTGTCCACTACTAGGACAACGCCTTCTCATACCTAGTGCTTGGCCCCAATAAAATAAAAAAGCCTATATTCGCCTCCCATGCCGGCGGCATTCCCCTGGTGTCGGCACTCGCTCTCCCGGGGCAGTGTTGTGACATTTGGTGTGCCCAATCAGCGCTGCCGTCACTGTCTCCACTTTCGGACAAATTGAAAATGAAGAGGAAGTCAGGGCTGCAGCTGATCTCTGACTTACTGTCCCCTCCTTCTGTCAAATTGAACATGAAGAGTAACGCCAGCGCCGAATGGGTGCCGGGGTCACGTGTCATCACAACCACACAAGAGTCCTGGGACCGCGACATCGGGGTCAAGCAAGGGGATTGAGACGGGGTTATCCAAGTAGTAGACACCCCCTTTAAGCGTGGTCATCTTACTGTGAAGACATTTGTGGCTGATACAGAGCATTGACAGGTTTGTGCAGATAAAGGCATAATGAGGAAGGTTTCTTGCAGACAAATAAATCAGATTAAGAGACAATACAATTGAAAAGCAGCAAACATGTAGTTGAAGCTGCTGGTGCCTTTGGAGTCCTCCAGAGGCTGTAGTTGTGCATAAACTTACTACTGGCCCACCACTAAAAACTGCTCACAAGCAGAAATGGTTGCAGTGGCCAAGACATACACAAAGACGAATTTTATTCTATACTGATTAGTGCCTTGCAATCTTGGATGGTCCACATAGATGGAGTAGTGGATGGCCACCATGTCCCAACAAGGTTTCAACATTGGCAAGGGGGTGGAGGAGTCATGTTCTGGGGCCGAAATCATGGAGAGAGAGCTGGTAGGGCCCTTTTTGGTCCCTGAATGTGTGAAAGTTATCTTGGGAAAGTAAATAGAGTTTCCGACCCACCACTTTCTTCCATGGTACAAACAGAAGTATTGTGCCATCTGTAGCAAAATCATCTTCATGCTGACAATGCACCATCTCATGTTGCAAAAAAAAACCTGAGTCATTGGCTCCTTTGGGCATAAAAGGAGATAAACTCATGGTGTGGTCACCATCTTCCCCTGACCTCAACCCTATAGAGAACCTATGGAGTATCATCCAGCACAAGATCTATGAGGGTGGGAAGTAGTTCATACCAAATCAGCAGCTCCGGGGGCGATTCTGATATTCTGCAGAGGAATTCAAGGAGAAACTCTCCAAAAACTCACAAGTTTGTGAGAATTGTGAAGGTGACATCAAAGAAGGGTCCGATGATACATGTAACTTGGCCTGTTAAGATGATTTTGATCGGAAAAGCTCTTGATTTCAGTAAATCAATGCTGCAAATTCAACAAATAACCATTTTTAGTTTTTTACATCCTATAAAATGTCTGGAAACTTTCTTGCGCAGAATAATTTGGTGCATTGTGAGTTTTTTTAAAATTTGCAAACTGTCCTGTTATCATTGGGAGGTTTGTCCAATAGAATGTGATTTATGCTCTAAGAGTTGATGATTGGAACATTATACTGACTCATTTGCATCGACCATTTAGGAAAATCGGGGAAAAGTAACCCCATAACAACCACTGTACCTCTATCATATTCAACGTAACCCCAGCTCACCAACTATACTCCTATCATAGACACAGTAACTGTACCTCAACCACTGTACCCCTATCATATCCTATGTAACCCCATATCAACCACTGTACCCCTATCATATCCTCTGTAACCCCATGTCAACCACTGTACCCCTATCATATCCACCGAAACCCCATCTCACCCACTGTACCCCTATCATATCCACCGAAACCCCATCTCACCCACTGTACCCCTATCATATCCACCGAAACCCCATCTCACCCACTGTACCCCTATCATATCCACCGAAACCCCATCTCACCCACTGTACCCCTATCATATCCACCGTAACCCTATCATTCAGGGGTACCGTGGCTGTGATGGGGGTACTGTGGCTGTGATAAGGTAGCAGGTAGCTGTGATAGGGGTACCGTTGATGTGATAGGGGTACTGTGGCTGTGATATGGGTACCATGGCTGTGATATGGGTACCTTGGCTGTGATGGGGTCCTGTGGCTGTGATGGGGGTACTGTGGCTGTGATAGGGGTACTGTAGCTGTGATAAGGTAGCAGGTAGCTGTGATAAGGTAGCAGGTAGCTGTGATAGGGGTACCGTGGCTGTAATAGGAGTACCGTGGCTGTGATAAGGGTACCTTGGCTGTGATAGGGGTACTGTGGCTATGATGGGGGTCCTGTGACTGTGATGGGGGTCCTGTGGCTATGATGGGAGTCCTGTGGCTGTGATGGGAGTCCTGTGGCTGTGATGGGGGTACTGTGGCTGTGATGGGGGTACTGTGGCTGTGATGGGGGTACTGTGGCTGTGATGGGGGTCCTGTGGCTGTGATGGGGGTCCTGTAGCTGTGATGAGGGTCCTGTGGCTGTGATGGGAGTACTGTGGCTGTGATAGGGGTCCTGTGGCTGTGATGGGGGTACTGTGGCTATGATAAGGTAGCAGGTAGCTGTGATAGGGGTACCGTTGATGTGATAGGGGTACTGTGGCTGTGATATGGGTACCATGGCTGTGATAGGGGTACCTTGGCTGTGATGGGGGTCCTGTGGCTGTGATGGGGGTACTGTGGCTGTGATAAGGTAGCAGGTAGCTGTGATAAGGTAGCAGGTAGCTGTGATAGGGGTACCGTGGCTGTAATAGGAGTACCGTGGCTGTGATAAGGGTACCTTGGCTGTGATAGGGGTACTGTGGCTATGATGGGGGTCCTGTGACTGTGATGGGGGTCCTGTGGCTGTGATGGGAGTCCTGTGGCTGTGATGGGGGTACTGTGGCTGTGATGGGGGTACTGTGGCTGTGATAGGGGTGCTGTGGCTGTGATGGGAGTACTGTGGCTGTGATGGGGGTCCTGTGGCTGTGATGGGGGTCCTGTGGCTGTGATGGGGGTCCTGTGGCTGTGATGAGGGTCCTGTGGCTGTGATGGGAGTACTGTGGCTGTGATGAGGGTCCTGTGGCTGTGATGGGAGTACTGTGGCTGTGATGGGAGTACTGTGGCTGTGATAGGGGTCCTGTGGCTGTGATGGGGGTACTGTGGCTGTGATAAGGTAGCAGGTAGCTGTGATAGGGGTACCGTGGCTGTGATAAGGGTACCTTGGCTGTGATAGGGGTACTGTGGCTATGATGGGGGTCCTGTGACTGTGATGGGGGTCCTGTGGCTGTGATGAGGGTCCTGTGGCTGTGATGGGGGTACTGTGGCTGTGATAAGGTAGCAGGTAGCTGTGATAGGGGTACCGTGGCTGTGATAAGGGTACCTTGGCTGTGATAGGGGTACTGTGGCTATGATGGGGGTCCTGTGGCTGTGATGGGGGTCCTGTGGCTTTGATGAGGGTCCTGTGGCTGTGATGGGAGTACTGTGGCTGTGATGGGGGTCCTGTGGCTGTGATGGGAGTACTGTGGCTGTGATGGGGGTCCTGTGGCTGTGATGGGAGTACTGTGGCTGTGATGGGGGTCCTGTGGATGTGATGGGAGTCCTGTGGTTGTGATGGGAGTCCTGTGGCTGTGATGGGAGTACTGTGGCTGTGATAGGGGTACTGTAGCTGTGATAAGGTAGCAGGTAGCTGTGATAGGAGTACCGTGGCTGTGATAAGGGTACCTTGGCTGTGATAGGTGTACTATGGCTATGATGGGGGTCCTGTGGCTGTGATGGGGGTCCTGTGGCTGTGATGAGGGTGCTGTGGCTGTGATGGGAGTACTGTGGCTGTGATGGGGGTTCTGTGGCTGTGATGAGGGTGCTGTGGCTGTGATGAGGGTGCTGTGGCTGTGATGGGAGTACTGTGGCTGTGATGGGGGTCCTGTGGCTGTGATGGGGGTCCTGTGGCTGTGATGAGGGTGCTGTGGCTGTGATGGGAGTACTGTGGCTGTGATGGGGGTTCTGTGGCTGTGATGAGGGTGCTGTGGCTGTGATGAGGGTGCTGTGGCTGTGATGGGAGTACTGTGGCTGTGATGGGGGTCCTGTGGCTGTGATGGGGGTACTGTGGCTGTGATAAGGTAGCAGGTAGCTGTGATAGGGGTACCGTGGCTGTGATAAGGGTACCTTGGCTGTGATAGGGGTACTGTGGCTATGATGGGGGTCCTGTGACTGTGATGGGGGTCCTGTGGCTGTGATGAGGGTCCTGTGGCTGTGATGGGGGTACTGTGGCTGTGATAAGGTAGCAGGTAGCTGTGATAGGGGTACCGTGGCTGTGATAAGGGTACCTTGGCTGTGATAGGGGTACTGTGGCTATGATGGGGGTCCTGTGGCTGTGATGGGGGTCCTGTGGCTTTGATGAGGGTCCTGTGGCTGTGATGGGAGTACTGTGGCTGTGATGGGGGTCCTGTGGCTGTGATGGGAGTACTGTGACTGTGATGGGGGTCCTGTGGCTGTGATGAGGGTCCTGTGGCTGTGATGGGGGTACTGTGGCTGTGATAAGGTAGCAGGTAGCTGTGATAGGGGTACCGTGGCTGTGATAAGGGTACCTTGGCTGTGATAGGGGTACTGTGGCTATGATAGGGGTCCTGTGGCTGTGATGGGGGTCCTGTGGCTTTGATGAGGGTCCTGTGGCTGTGATGGGAGTACTGTGGCTGTGATGGGGGTCCTGTGGCTGTGATGGGAGTACTGTGGCTGTGATGGGGGTCCTGTGGCTGTGATGGGAGTACTGTGGCTGTGATGGGGGTCCTGTGGCTGTGATGGGAGTCCTGTGGTTGTGATGGGAGTCCTGTGGCTGTGATGGGAGTACTGTGGCTGTGATAGGGGTACTGTAGCTGTGATAAGGTAGCAGGTAGCTGTGATAGGAGTACCGTGGCTGTGATAAGGGTACCTTGGCTGTGATAGGTGTACTATGGCTATGATGGGGGTCCTGTGGCTGTGATGGGGGTCCTGTGGCTGTGATGAGGGTGCTGTGGCTGTGATGGGAGTACTGTGGCTGTGATGGGGGTTCTGTGGCTGTGATGAGGGTGCTGTGGCTGTGATGAGGGTGCTGTGGCTGTGATGGGAGTACTGTGGCTGTGATGGGGGTCCTGTGGCTGTGATGGGGGTCCTGTGGCTGTGATGAGGGTGCTGTGGCTGTGATGGGAGTACTGTGGCTGTGATGGGGGTTCTGTGGCTGTGATGAGGGTGCTGTGGCTGTGATGAGGGTGCTGTGGCTGTGATAGGAGTACTGTGGCTGTGATGGGGGTCCTGTGGCTGTGATGGGGGTACTGTGGCTGTGATAAGGTAGCAGGTAGCTGTGATAGGGGTACCGTGGCTGTGATAAGGGTACCTTGGCTGTGATAGGGGTACTGTGGCTATGATGGGGGTCCTGTGACTGTGATAGGGGTCCTGTGGCTGTGATGAGGGTCCTGTGGCTGTGATGGGGGTACTGTGGCTGTGATAAGGTAGCAGGTAGCTGTGATAGGGGTACCGTGGCTGTGATAAGGGTACCTTGGCTGTGATAGGGGTACTGTGGCTATGATGGGGGTCCTGTGGCTGTGATGGGGGTCCTGTGGCTTTGATGAGGGTCCTGTGGCTGTGATGGGAGTACTGTGGCTGTGATGGGGGTCCTGTGGCTGTGATGGGAGTACTGTGGCTGTGATGGGGGTCCTGTGGCTGTGATGGGAGTCCTGTGGTTGTGATGGGGGTCCTGTGGCTGTGATGGGAGTCCTGTGGCTGTGATGGGAGTCCTGTGGTTGTGATGGGGGTCCTGTGGCTGTGATGGGAGTCCTGTGGCTGTGATGGGAGTACTGTGGCTGTGATAGGGGTACTGTAGCTGTGATAAGGTAGCAGGTAGCTGTGATAGGAGTACCGTGGCTGTGATAAGGGTACCTTGGCTGTGATAGGTGTACTATGGCTATGATGGGGGTCCTGTGGCTGTGATGGGGGTCCTGTGGCTGTGATGAGGGTGCTGTGGCTGTGATGGGAGTACTGTGGCTGTGATGGGGGTTCTGTGGCTGTGATGAGGGTGCTGTGGCTGTGATGGGAGTACTGTGGCTGTGATGGGAGTACTGTGGCTGTAATGGGGGGTCCTGTGGCTGTAATGGGGGGGTCCTGTGGCTGTGATGGGGGTCCTGTGGCTGTGATGGGGTCATGTGGCTGTGATGGTGGTCCTATGTCTGTGATGGGGTCCTGTGGCTGTGATAAAGTTACTACAATGTCATACAAATGGTAGAAGTGTTGGCATAGCTGAGGCTGCTGATTGGCTGAGCAGTCACATAAGTGGAAGTGATGTCATCATTGAGGACTGGTGGGGACCACTGAAGTGGCAGAGCCGGACCAGGGGGAGATTAAAGAGCTAATTATTGGTTATTTTATTAGTTTATACCATTTCCTGCAGTATAGAGTAATCCTTGTGTGTCTTACTGTAAGACCTATGTTCACACCTGTGTCCCGGGCACACCCCAATGACTTCATAGCAAGTCTCCATTGATTTCAGACCATTGTCAATCTGCTCCAGCGCGAGTTAATTATTACACGAGATTAAAGGCAGATTTCCCATTGCTGCAGTAAATCTCCATGTATTAACCATTGCTGCTAACGTTTCGCTCCCAGACTGCAAACATCAGGTACATTCAAAGCAGGGCGGAAAGAGGGGACAGAGCAGCGTCCATGCACGAATGTGAAGCCCGGGTGACTGTGCCGAAATATCTCCACTCACTACCAAGACCACCAGAGAGGCGTCCGATCTGAGCCAAGGTGACGGAAGAAGGGCAAGGCTCCTTTAAGACCATGCATTCAATAAATTGGTCTGTTGCGGCTAAGAAGGGCCACCTCTTATGCATTTTCTAGAATTCTGGATTTCTCAATCCCTCCATTGTTCCTCTTGGAATTGTCTGAAAATGAAGTATCTTTCCTTCTGTTTGGCAGCAATGACACCTGATACATTTATACGTAGTCAGGATTCTAGAAAGGTATAAAAGAAATATTTGACACTTGATAAAAATGAGAAAATAAAAATGTTACTTGCTAGTACATAATACATTTCTATTAGTATTGTAATAAAATATATGTAGATTGAAGAAGAGCTGTCCTTTCTACCACATCTATCCTAGTGAACACTTCATAGATCTGTTTGTTGTGCGGTTCCTCTGTTGTTACTCCTGTCATGGGTTAATAAACCGACAACTTAATGTTACCAGTTTTGGAAATATTTCTTCATACATTTACAATTGTTGGTGCCCTGGTCGGACTCACTAAGGACAAACGTTTTTGACAAAGGTAACAACCGATTCTCGATTTATTCCTACATTTTCAGGAGGAATAACAGAGGAACAGCACAAAGCAGAGTTCTAGGAAATGATGCTCCGACATTGCTATTCCATCAGGAACACAAGTATGTATGGATCCTCCTGAACACACAATATAACAGCGCTGACAGTTACCTTTTTTTTAACCCCTTCATGACCCAGCCTATTTTGACCTTAAAGACCTTGCCGTTTTTTGCAATTCTGACCAGTGTCCCTTCATGAGGTAATAACTCAGGAACGCTTCAATGGATCCTAGCGGTTCTGAGATTGTTTTTTCGTGACATATTGGGCTTCATGTTAGTGGTAAATTTAGGTCAATAAATTCTGTGTTTATTTGTGATAAAAACGGAAATTTGGCGAAAATTTTGAAAATTTCGCAATTTTCAGATTTTGAATTTTTATTCTGTTAAACCAGAGAGTTATGTGACACAAAATAGTTAATAAATAACATTTCCCACATGTATACTTTACATCAGCACAATTTTGGAAACAAAATTTTTTTTTGCTAGGAAGTTATAAGGGTTAAAATTTGACCAGCGATTTCTCATTTTTACAACGAAATTTACAAAACCATTTTTTTTAGGGACCACCTCACATTTGAAGTCAGTTTGAGGGGTCTATATGGCTGAAAATACCCAAAAGTGACACCATTCTAAAAATTGCACCCCTCAAGGTGCACAAAACCACATTCAAGAAGTTTATTAACCCTTCAGGTGCTTCACAGCAGCAGAAGCAACATGGAAGGAAAAAATGAACATTTAACTTTTTAGTCACAAAAATGATTTTTCAGCAACAATTTTTTTATTTTCCCAAAGGTAAAAGGAGAAACTGAACCACGAAAGTTGTTGTCCAATTTGTCCTGAGTACGCTGATACCTCATATGTGGGGGTAAACCACTGTTTGGACGCACGGCAGGGCTTGGAAGGGAAGGAGCGCCATTTGACTTTTTAAATGAAAAATTGGCTGCACTCTTTAGCGGACACCATGTCACATTTGGAGAGCCCCCGTGTGCCTAAAATTGGAGCTCCCCCACAAGTGACCCCATTTTGGAAACTAGACGCCCCAAGGAACTTATCTAGATGCATAGTGAGCCCTTTAAACCCCCAGGTGCTTCACAAATTGATCCGTAAAAATGAAAAAGTACTTTTTTTTCACAAAAAAATTCTTTTAGCCTCAATTTTTTCATTTTCACATGGACAACAGGATAAAATGGATCCTAAAATTTGTTTGGCAATTTCTCCTGAGTACACCGATACTTCACATGTGGGGGTAAACCACTGTTTGGGCACATGGTAAGGCTCGGAAGGGAAGGAGCGCCATTTGACTTTTTGAATGAAAAATTATCTCTATCGTTAGCGGACACCATGTCGCGTTTGGAGAGACCCTGTGTGCTTAAACATTGGAGCTCCCCCACAAGTGACCCCATTTTGGAAACTGGACCCCCCAAGGAACTTATCTAGATGCCTAGTGAGCACTTTAAACCCTCAGGTGCTTCACAAATTGATCCGTAAAAATGAAAAAGTACTTTTTTTTCACAAAAAATTTATTTTCGCCTCAATTTTTTCATTTTCACATGGGCAATAGGATAAAATGGATCCTAAAATTTGTTGAGCAATTTCTCCCGAGTACGCCGATACCTCATATGTGGGGGTAAACCACTGTTTGGGCACAGGGCAGGGCTCGGAAGGGAAGGCGCGCCTTTTAACTTTTTGAATGGAAAATTAGCTCCAATTGTTAGCGGACACCATGTCGCGTTTGGAGAGCCCCTGTGTGCCTATGCAATGGAGCTCCCCCACAAGTGACCCCATTTTGGAAACTAGACCCCCCAAGGAACTTATCTAGATGCATACTGAGCACTTTAAACCCCCAGGTGCTTCACAGAAGTTTGTAATGCAGAGCCATGAAAATAAAAAATAATTTTTCTTTTCTCAAAAATGATTTTTTAGCCTGGAATTTCCTATTTTGCCAATGGTAATAGGAGAAATTGGACCACAAATGTTGTTGTCCAGTTTGTCCTGAGTATGCAGATACCCCATATGTGGGGGTAAACCACTGTTTGGGCGCACGGCAGGGCTCAGAAGGGAAGGCACGCCATTTGGCTTTTTAAATGGAAAATTATCTCCAATCATTAGCGGACACCATGTCGCGTTTGGAGAGCCCCTGTGTGCCTAAACATTGGAGATCCCCCACAAATTACCCCATTTTGGAAACTAGACCCCTAAAGGAACTAATCTAGATGTGTAGTGAGCACTTTGAACCCTCAAGTGCTTCACAGAAGTTTATAACGCAGAGCCATGAAAATAAAAAAAAAAAAAATATTTTCTCAAAAATGAATTTTAGCCCGCAATTTTTTATTTTCCCAAGGGTAACAGGAGAAATTTGACCTCAAAAGTTGTTGTCCAGTTTCTCCTGAGTACGCTGATACCCCATATGTGGGGGGTAAACCACTGTTTAGGCACATGCTGGGGCTCGGAAGTGAAGTAGTGACGTTTTGAAATGCAGACTTTGATGGAATGCTCTGTGGGCGTCACGTTGCGTTTGCAGAGCCCCTGATGTGGCTAAACAGTAGAAACCCCCCACAAGTGTCCCCATTTTGGAAACTAGACCCCGAAAGGAACTTATCTAGATGTGAGGTGAGCACTTTGAACCCCCAAGTGCTTCACAGAAGTTCATAACACAGAGCAGTGAAAATAATAAATACGTTTTCTTTCCTCAAAAATAATTTTTTAGCCCAGAATTTTTTATTTTCCCAAGGGTTACAGGAGAAATTGGACCACAAAAGTTGTTGTCCAGTTTCTCCTGAGTACGCTGATACCCCATGTGTGGGGGTAAACCACTGTTTGGGCACACGTGGGGGCTCAGAAGGGAAGTAGTGACTTTTGAAATGCAGACTTTGATGGAATGGTCTGCGGGCGTCACGTTGCGTTTGCAGAGCCCCTGGTGTGCCTAAACAGTAGAAACCCCCCACAAGTGACCCCATTTTGGAAACTAGACCCCCAAAGGAACTTATCTAGATGTGTGGTGAGCACTTTCAACCCCCAAGTGCTTTACAGAAGTTTATAACGCAGAGCCGTGAAAATAATAAATACGTTTTCTTTCCTCAAAAATAATTTTTTAGCCCAGAATTTTTTATTTTCCCAAGGGTTACAGGAGAAATTGGACCACAAAAGTTGTTGTCCAGTTTCTCCTGAGTACGCTGATGCCCCATGTGTGGGGGTAAACCACTGTTTGGGCACACGTGGGGGCTCAGAAGGGAAGTAGTGACTTTTGAAATGCAGACTTTGATGGAATGGTCTGCGGGCGTCACGTTGCGTTTGCAGAGCCCCTGGTGTGCCTAAACAGTAGAAACCCCCCACAAGTGACCCCATTTTGGAAACTAGACCCCCCAAGGAACTTATCTAGATATGTGGTGAGCACTTTGAACCCCCAAGTGCTTCACAGACGTTTACAACGCAGAGCCGTGAAAATAAAAAATCATTTTTCTTTCCTCAAAAATGATGTTTTATCAAGCAATTTTTTATTTTCTCAAGGGTAACAGGAGAAATTGGACCCCAGTAATTGTTGCGCAGTTTGTCCTGAGTATGCTGGTACCCCATATGTGGGGGTAAACCACTGTTTGGGCACACGTCGGGGCTCGGAAGTGAGGGAGCACCATTTGAATTTTTGAATACAAGATTGGCTGGAATCAATGGTGGCGCCATGTTGCGTTTGGAGACCCCCTGAAGTGCCTAAACAGTGGAAACCCCTCAATTCTACCTCCAACACACCCCTAACCCTTATCCCAACTGTAGCCGTAACCCTAATCACCACCTTAACCCCAACACACCCCTAACCACAACCCTAACCCCAAAACACCCCTAACCCTAACCACAACCCTAATTCCAACCCAACCCTAAGGCTATGTGCCAACGTTGCGGATTCGTATGAGATTTTTCAGCACCATTTTTGAAAAATCCGTGGGTAAAAGGCACTGCGTTTTACCTGTGGATTTACCGTGGATTTCCAGTGTTTTTTGTGCGGATTTCACCTGTGGATTCCTATTGAGGAACAGGTGTAAAACGCTGCGGAATCCGCACAAAGAATTGGCATGCTGCGGAAAATACAACGCAGCGTTCCCGCACAGTATTTTCCGCACCATGGGCACAGCGGATTTGGTTTTCCATATGTTTACATGGTACTGTAAACCTGATGGAACACTGCTGCGGATCCTCAGCCAAATCCGCACCGTGTGCACATAGCCTAATTCTAAAGGTATGTGCACACGCTGCAGAAAATGCTGCGGATCCGCAGCAGTTTCCCATGAGTTTACAGTTCAATGTGAACCTATGGGAACCAAAAATCACTGTACACATGCTGCGGAAAAACTGCACGGAAACGCAGCGGTTTACATTCCGCAGCATGTCACTTCTTTGTGCGGATTCCGCAGCGGTTTTACAACTGCTCCAATAGAAAATCGCAGTTGTAAAACCGCAGTGAAATGCGCAGAAAAACCGCGGTAAATCCACGATAAATCGGCAGCGGTTTAGCACTGTGGATTTTTCAAATCCGCTGCGGAAAAATCCGCATAGGACCAGAATATGTGTGCACATTCCTACCCCTAACCCTAACCCTACCCCTAACCCTACCCCTAACCCTACCCCTAACCCTACCCCTAATTCTTACCCCAACCTTAGTGAAAAAAAAAAAAATCTTTATTTTTTTTATTGTCCCTATCTATGGGGGTGACAAAGGGGGGGGGGGGGGGTCATTTACTATTTTTTTTATTTTGATCACTGAGATAGGTTATATCTCAGTGATCGAAATTCACTCTGGAACGAATCTGCCGGCCGGCAGATTCGGTGGGCGCACTGCACATGCGCCCGCCATTTTGGAAGATGGCGGCGCCCAGGAAAGAAGACGGACGGACCTCGGGCGGCTAGGTAAGTATAAGGGGGGGGAGATCAGGTCACGGGGGGGGCGTCGGAGCACGGGGGGGTGGATCGGAGCATGGGGGGTGGATCGGAACACGGGAGGGAGGATTGGAGCACGGGGGAGGATTGGAGCACGGGGTGAGGGATCGCTGTGCGGGGGGGTGGATCGGAGCACGGGGGGGGGGGGTCGCTGTGTGCGGGGGGGTGATCGGAGTGCGGGGGGGTTTGATTGGAGCACGGGGGTGGGATTGGTGCACGGGGGAAGAGGACAGGAGGACGGGGGAGCGGAGCACAGGACGGAGGGGAGCGGACCACAGATCGGGGGGCTGGGGGGGGCGATCGGAGGGGTGGGGTGGGTGCACATAAGTGTTTCCAGCCATGGCCGATGATATTGCAGCATCGGCCATGGCTGGATTGTAATATTTCACCAGTTTTTTAGGTGAAATATTACAAATCGCTCATATTGGCAGTTTCACTTTCAACAGCCAATCAGAGCGATCGTAGCCACGAGGGGGTGAAGCCACCCCCCCTGGGCTAAACTACCACTCCCCCTGTCCCTGCAGATCGGGTGAAATGGGAGTTAACTCTTTCATCCGGCCTGCAGGGACGCGATCTTTCCATGACGCATATGCTGCGTCATGGGTCGGAATGGCACCGACTTTCATGACGCAGCGTATGCGTCAAAGGTCGGGAAGGGGTTAAAGGGATTCTCCTTAAAGGGAGCCAGTCAATAGTTTTTAGCTGCATTAACAAAAGGTAAAATGAAGTAGCAACAGGGTACCTTTATTGCTGTGAATGGAGGTTTAGAAAAAAAATAGATTGAGAAATAGTCAGGAACGGGAAAAAGTGTCCAGTGGGTGTTTCCCCTGTAGCTAGCCTAGGGAGCGACCTGTCAATCAAACCAAACCAGGAAGTGAGAAGCTTCAGGGGAGAAACCCACTGGACACTCCTCCCCATTCCTGACTCTTTCTCAAACTGTGGTTGAGTTTTTAGCTGCATTAACATTAGGAAAATGAAATATCAACAGGGTACCTTATGGCTGTGAATAGAGATTTAGAAAAAATATAGTTTGAGAAAGAGTCAGGAACGGGGAAAAGTGTCCAGTGGGTGTTTCCTGTCCATCGAGCCTAGGGAGCGACCTGTCAATCAAACCAAACCAGGAAGTGAGAAACCCACTGGACACTCCTCCCTATTCCTGATTCTTTCTCACACTGGTTCAGGTGACATGAAACTGGCCTTTAAATACCTAATAATAATAATTTACAGTATATCATTTTATGAAAGATTCTCTCCTCTCCTTTTCTTTCTTGTGAAATTCCAAATTATTTTACCGTCTCTGATAGGAATAAGTGCCAGTTTTTCACGCAAATCAGATTCCAGATTAAAGGAATTCATTATGCAAATATAGCGTCGTATGGCTACAAGCATTACAGAAGAAGTGACCGTGCGCCACTGCGATTAAAGAGTTTTTTGTAACAATTTTATCTTTGTTCAGATGCCCTGTTACATCAGCATAAGACCAACTAAAGTGCCGCCATGCGGGGCACGAAACGTTACAGCCTAACAGAAAAGTTGGGATTTATTTAGAACATAATGTAACTATTGTCATCCCTCCCGAATTAACATAAATATTCACTGATGTATCTGTAGAAAGCTGGAGAAGAGGTGGTGGCGCTCCCTTTCCAGCTTGTGTCTGCAGATGTATCATATTGCTGCGTGGTACAGGGATGACCCGCCGCCCTTGAGAAGCCGCCTGGTGCCCGGGGTGAGGTTCTCCTATCCTGCTTTATAAGCAGCTTCAATGCGTTCTCTGATCTCTCCTGCCTTTGATTCCGCCTTTTACTGCAAGCCTAACCATAACGTCTTCTTTGTGAGCAAAACACCCGATGCCTTCTCTCCCTCCATAAACAGGACGGTCAGATGCAAGAACTCAGCCCAACTTCTTCGTGTACTTATTATATGTTGTACATACAGTATATATTTTTATGTCATTACTAGTCCCTTTAAGGGGTCTTGGAACCGGCCTGCAACAAAATTTTGTATCACAGCGGCAGCCATATAAATAAAGGACCCTTCATTTAATATAGAACGGGCCGACGATCATTACAGAAGGAATCCTAAGGGTGGGACCCCACCTGCATCACACGACATAAGAAAATGGAGACAAACCGTTCAACCCCCCAGGATTGGGCAAAAGCGGGGCATAGTTTAAAAAAACTCAATACTCATCTCTACAATCCCCCGCTAGTCGTGCACTGCAGCTCTGGTTCTCAGCTAGCTTTCTACATTGGGTGCAGGCTGCACATTGTGCATGTGAACGGGGCCATCTCCAGGCTGCCGCGGACAAGAACGGGGCCATCTCCAGGCTTCCGCGGATAGAAACGGGGCCATCTCCAGGCTTTCGCGGATGAAAACGGGGCCATCTCTAGGCTTCTGCGAATGTGAACAGGGCCATCTCCAGGCTTCCGCTAATGGGAACGGGGCCATCTTCAGGCTTCCGCGGATAGAAATGGGGCCATCTCCAGGCTTCCGTGGATGTGAATGGGGCTGTCACGATAATGTGAATATGCCATGTTTGAGTATCTACCTAGAAGTTCCATGGCTTTCCAGATACACGCTGTGGGCCTTTCCGACCCCCCTCTTCCCCTTCTTTTCTCTGTGTGTATTCCTAAACCTCTCATTCCCCCCCCCAAGAAATAAGATGGCTTTACGCTGCGCAGTCAGACTCTGTGAAAATCCCTCATTCCCCCTCCCACCTGGTACTAATTAAAACTGGTATACAAAGCATGAGCTTCTATTGTTCTTTGAAGGTTATGTCTATTGGCACCGATCAGGGCTAGAGATATAAGAATTATATATTCCGGATGTTCATCGAGGGATCTATAATTGCCCTGATGTGGGGCACCTCCTGATCATTGTGGCTTTCATATACGAGATTCATACAGCGAGCTAGGCATAAATATGGGTTCCATACCTCTAAGTAAAGGGGAGGTTTCAGCCTCTAAGGGAGGTCACCATAGGGTGAGGACTTTGGTTTTAGGCTAGGAAATAAGTGAGTGAAGCAGCTGTCTTCACGTGTCTTTGTCTGGGGTCTAGCTGCTATACAGATGTGTGCTATGCATCTAGATGTGTCCCCTCCACAGCACACGGTCGGCCATGAGATGTGATGACATAGCAAAATGTAAGTGATTTTTCAACATTAATCACTTTTTATTTGTAATTGTCTTCTTTACAATATCTTTTTATACCTCTGTAAACACTGCCTACCTTTGTTGGGAGTAAAATATAAAATTACTAGCTTGTCTCTCCTTGCTGTCTAATGTACGGTCATGTCCTCTGAAGTGAATTACGCTACTAATCTGAGTTGGCTCCGTACCCGGTAATAATTAAGAAATCGGAGCTGGTGGCAGCGGATTTGTCCTGTACGGTTGCGAGCCTTTGTAGCGACCAGCGGCATTGATAATTATTATTCCCGCCTGAGTGAGACTAGTTATATCGCCCTCGCTGCAGTGTGCCTAATAGCCAGTACATAGAAGGCAGCCTTTCTGGCGACTAATTATCCTAGGTGCTGTACCTGGTCTGTCCTGAGGGTAAGGGGGCGCCAGAGAGCTGCTAGTTCCAAACAGGAACTGGGAAGTGGGATATAGATAAATCCCCTTCAGAAAGAACCAAGGGCACCCAAACAACCCCGGTTCATGACAAATTGGTGTGAGTGGTGGGGATGATAAAGGTATCATCCCCGTGAACCGTGACAGGGGCCATCTCCAGGCTTCCGTGGATGTGAACGGGGCCTTCTCCAGGCTTCGGTGGATGTGAGAGGGGCCATCTCCAGGCTTCCGTGGATGTGAACGGGGCCATCTCCAGGCTTCCGTGGAGGTGAACAGGGCCATCTCCAGGCTTCCGTGGAGGTGAAAGGGGCCATCTCCAGGCTTCCATGGATGGGAACGGGGCCATCTACAGGCTTCCACGGATGTGAACATGGCCATCTCCAGGCTTCTGTGGATGTGAATGGGTCCATCTCCAGGCTTTCGCGGATGTGAACAGGGCCATCTCCAGGCTTCCATGGACCTTTGGGCAAAAGAGTTCCAGTGGCCCTTTATTAGACCCAGGGTTGTCCATCCTATATGTGTCATCAGATGTTTCTCCAATGACACACTTTTCTAGTCACCCGACCGCTACAGGCAGGGATCGGACTGTCCCACCAGAAAATCCTCTGGTGGGCCCTGACTTCTCCTTCAGGAGATTTCACAGTGCAAACCTTACAGCTGCTATTGGACTCTTGAGTGGGTGAGAAAGGTGGGCCTTCAGAATCAAATCCTCTGGTGGGCCCAATGTTCTTCAGCCTGACACTAGCTGCAGGGTGTCTACCCCTACTTTCGAACATGGTAGACATGGCTTCCAAAGCCATTGGAGATCTCTGCATTGGATCAGATGAGTGCTAGAATATAAGTACGCCTCAATTTATAGGGGTTAAAAAATGGTTTCAAAATAATAAGCTGAGGCATATTTATAGTCTAGCACTCATCTGATCTAGTGTAGATCTCCATTGACTTCAGACTGGACCTTTTCAAACACTTTGACCCGTGTTATCTGCCCTAAAATAATCAATTGTATCTCTTTTTCGAATCAGTGGCTGCCAATCAATATGGCCATCATTACAGCATCTTCTGGGGTTGACTTGTAACCCATTTTGTGGACCAATGAATAGCATTTGTCAGATAGCAATCAGGAAAACATGGTGTATAATTATATTATACATCTGCGGACCAATTGTCACGATTCCCCTGACCGCTGTCACCAATGGGTCAGGATTCACACCGTGACCGTCACCCCTACGTCACGGATCGGGGTGACTTTAGGCCAACAGACAGCTATCACATGTGCAGGGGGCTTATCTTAGTTATCCCTCCACTCCACGATGTGATGAAAAACCACACACAAGGCTATTGACCTCTTAGTTTACAGCAGGGGCTTATTCTAGGTATCCCACTGCTTTTCTATATACCACGAACTGCAGGGATTTATGTATATCCCGCTTACAGTTCCACTTAACACTTGCAGCTCTCTGGCGCCCCCCTTACTCTCAGGTCAGATTAGGTACTGCACCCTGGGTAATTAGTCGCCAGAAAGGCTGCCTGCTATGTACTGGCTATTGGGCACGCTGCAGCGACGCGATAACTACTCCCACTCAGGCAGGAACAATAATTATCAAACCCGCAGTTGCTTCAGCATAATCCAACAGTCAGCACACTTTCGCTGCCACCAGCTTCGATTAAACGGGTCCGAAGCTAACCCAACTCAACAGTAACAGTAGCGTTTTCCCTTCAGAAGACTTAGGGTACGGTTTTTAGAGCATGGAGAAGAACTAACATATAATAGTATATCCCATTAAAAATTAGGCAGTGCGTTATCAAAAATATTTTATAAAGAAGTTACAAATGAGACAATTGCAAATATGTACATGGGTAATTATAACATAAAGGGAATAAATGAGAAAAGCAACACTCACATGTTTAAAGCATGACAGGCATCCAGGCTAGTGGAGTTTTTCCATATGTCCCAGCTCATTTGGACGTGCTGCTGGCTTCAGAAGACAAGCAGTCCAGAAGGAGACATCAGCAGATGTATATGCGGAATATGTTGGCGCTATATATAAATAAAAATTATTATATTAATAATGAGGAACAATATGGATATTGAGCTCTGTGTTCGCTTCCTTGACCGTAAGTAGATTATAAAGTGTCCTCCTACTGGGATCCTCAGCGATCAGCTGCAATCGGTGAGAAAAGAAAGTGTTTAATTTATCTGCAGTGCCTCCTCAGGAACAATGAAGTATTACAGCATGTCTATTCACATGAACGGTAATGCAGGACAAGACTGGTCCTCCAGGGTGAGAGACGCTCTTTGTCATCACCACTCATGGACCCTCTTCGTCTCCAAAAGCCAATAACAAAACAGTGAAGTACTAAGCGCAAGCTCTGGGGATAGTTAGCGTAATCCGTAAACTAGTAGGAATTGTTGAAAACTTTTTTTTTGTTATAGTTGGCCCCCTTGTCTACAGAGCCACAATGTAGCTGCACATATGATCGGTTCTCTGGTCCACCGTTGGGCACAAACATTTCTTTTCTGCAGACAGATACATCTAACACCAGCAATAGCTTTCAGTCGAGGCATTGACTAAAGATGGGCAAGTGTAGACTTGGTTCTTCCAGGCAACTTTTGAGATAATTGCATTTTTTTTTCCAGAGAATCTACTAAGAGCAAGATTAAGATTAAGTCTTCAGCTGTCAGATATATATATCCATGAATCTAGAAGACGTCGTCCCCCCATGAGTCATAATCCAGGTTGTACTTGCAGTGGAAAGCGTGGGATGCCAGCTCCTGTAGCCAGGCGAATATTTTGAACCCCCTAATCTATGAACCGTTAGGACTCTCTGAGTCCCTTCCAGTAGTCCAGGATTACAGTAAACCCCTTGTCCCCAAAGCACATGTATTATAATTTGAGCAAAATATTGATTTAATTAAAGCTTGCCCTTTCACCCTACTAGTTTTTTTTTCCAGATTTATTTTTGTTCAAATCAGACATAAAGTTTCCAAAATAAAAAAAGTTAAATGTTGCAATATTTTTTTGAATATTTTTAGAAATACGTTTTAATGTAACAATTTTATCTCCCTAGCCCTATGTTTAACCCTAACCCTAGCCCTGAGTTTAACCCTAACTCTAACCCTTATTAGGTGTCGAAAAAAGTGTAAAAACATAAAAGCAGCTCTTATTACCGTAAGCCACACCTATTAAAATCAGAAATGCCCTGAAACTTCCAAGAACCATCCTTTTTTTGTTACCATAAAGGCAAGCTATCATTTAAAAATAATCTATTGTGTATATCAAGTTTTTTTGTGATAATTATAGTTTTTTTTAAATTATTTTTTTTTTCATACATATTCCGAAAGAGACAAAAGTATTATAGTAGTAATATCTTTATTGGCTAACCAGAAAAATTATATTTGAGAATAATTTTTTTTTACAAATCTTGCAGTTCTCATATCGACCACTGGGGATTTTTTAGACTCTAACATCCTGATGTTTCAGGAAAAACACATGCACATTAGCAGCAATGAACTAACTCCGCCCTATCTTTTGTATTGAAGCATCTAATGAGCATGAGCAAAGGTCATTGTGAAGAGAGAAGCAGGGGAGCTGTGACATCACTTATTGTGATTGGTGGATTCTGTCTTATCAGCTGTATATAGAGGTGTTATCAGTCATTGTTATTCTGCCTCTGATGATAAGGAGTCTTCTGTAAAGGACAGGAAGTATGAGCCATAAAAAAGCCCCACTGGCCAGTATAAAAACTTCAAGACTACTATTTTTTTAATGAAGATCATGATAAGAAAGAAACACTATTGCCAAATTTAAAAAAATACACATAACTCAAAAGCAAAATTGAAACACTGTACCATAGCTTCCCTCAATTTTAGGATCTGAGTGACTGATAAATTATGATGACTAGACTGGGTGAGAGCATATTCAGAAAGGAAGATCTTGTGGGGTGTTCCTTCTATTTGGAGTGTCTTGTGGGGTGTTCCCTGGATTTGTAGATGTAGTGAAATATGTCCAGTGCCTTGCGAAAGTATTTGGCCCCCTGGAACTTTTCAACCTTTTCCCACATATCCACATATCATGCTTCAAACATAAAGATACCAAATGTAAATTTTTGGTGAAGAATCAACAACAAGTGGAACACAATTGTGAAGTTGAACGAAATTTATTGGTTATTTTAAATTTTTGTGGAAATTCAAAAACTGAAAAGTGGGGCGTGCAATATTATTCGGCCCCTGTAACTTAATACTTTGTTGCGCCGCCTTTTGCTGCGATTACAAGTCGCTTGGGGTCTGTCTCTATCGGTTTTGTACATCGAGAGACTGAAATTCTTGCCCATTCTTCCTTGGCAAACAGCTCGAGCTCAGTGAGGTTTGATGGAGATCGTTTGTGAACAGCAGTTTTCAGCTCTTTCCACAGATTCTCCATTGGATTGAGGTCTGGACTCTGACTTGGCCATTCTAACATCTGGATACGTTTATTTGTGAACCATTCCATTGTAGATTTTTCTTTATGTTTGGGATCATTGTCTTGTTGGAAGACAAGTCTCCGTCCCAGTCTCAGGTCTTTTGCAGGCTCCAACAGGTTTTCTTCAAGATTGATCCTGTATTTGGCTCCATTCATGTTCCCATCAATTTTAACCATCTTCCCTGTCCCTGCTGAAAAAAAGCAGGCCCAAACCATGATGCTGCCACCACCATGTTTGACAGTGGGGATGGTGTGTTCAGGGTGATGAGCTGTGTTGCCTTTGAGAAATGGCTTTCTTCTTGACACTCTTCCATAAAGGCCAGATTTGTGCAGTGTACGACTGATTGTTGTCCTATGGACAGACTGTCCCACCTCAGCTGTAGATCTCTGCAGGTCATCCAGAGTGATCATGGGCCTCTTGGCTGCATCTCTGATCAGTCTTCTCCTTGTTTGAGATGAAAGTTTAGAGGGACGGCCGGGTCTTGGTAGATTTGCAGTGGTATGATGCTCCGTCCATTTCAATATGATCGCTTGCACAGTGCTCCTTGGGATGTTTAATGTTTTGGAAATCATTTTGTATCCAAATCCGGCTTTAAACTTCTCCACAACAGTATCACGGACCTGCCTGTTGTGTTCCTTGGTCTTCATGATGCTCTCTGTGCTTCACACAGAACCCTGAGACTATCACAGAGCAGGTGCATTTATACGGAGACTTGATTACACACAGGTGGATTATATTTATCATCATTAGGCATTTAGGACAACATTGGATCATTCAGAGATCCACAATGAACTTCTGGAGGGAGTTTGTTGCACTGAAAGTAAAGGGGCCGAATAATATTGCATGCCCCACTTTTCAGTTTTTGAATTTGAACAAAAATGTAAAATAATCAATAAATTTCGTTCAACTTCACAATTGTGTTCCACTTGTTGTTGATTCTTAACCAAAAATTTACATTTGCTATCTTTATGTTTGAAGCATGATATGTGGGAAAAGGTTGAAAAGTTCCAGGTGGCCGAATACTTTCGCAAGTCACTGTATATGTACGGATGTATGACCAGCAGTAAATTAACATCTGTCTTGGACTGCAGCTCTCACAATGGGCATGACCTACGTTATCCTGAGCAGGCAGTTTCCTGGTCTCCATTCACCCCAGGGGGCTGGTCTAAAAATCTGACCTCCAAGTTAACTCTATAAATTAGGCCTTTACACATAGATGTTCACAGATTGAGGGGCAGCAAGCTGATGTGAGCCATTCCATATTCACCCCCCCCCTCAGGGAGCAGAATGCTGGACTGCAAAGTTTATATATTTCTGTAAGTTTTCTAACCTTTATTTTTATAATTGTTTTGCATATTTGTATGTCACTTTTTATTTCCATATTTTTATATCTTTTTTATTGTAAGCACAGTACCTTTTCTATGAAAGCTTAAAACTTTAATAAGTTGGAACCTTGTATGCTCTAAGGAATTCATAGCCTTAGAGGGTGTGGCTCTGATGATTGGCAGACAGTAGTAGTAGTATTTCCGGGACTCATCATCCGTGTGTTCGGTGAATGGTGGGAGCGTGTATCAGCGGGGTGCATGGTCTGTGTTGGGGGTGATTTATGCTCCCATTGCAGCATGGGACAGAGGCTGAATGCTAGACTGAGAGAGATGCGATATATTAACCCTTGCAGGTGCAACCCTAGTCACCTGTTGAGAAGCAGGTAAGTGACAGTAGGGTCTTGTGGGGTGTTCCCTCTCTTTGGAGAGTCTTGTGGGGTGTTCCCTCTATTTGGAGGGTCTTGTGAGGTGTTCCCTGGATATGGAGGGTCTTGTGGGGTGTTCCCTCTATATGGAGCGTCTTGTGGGGTGTTCCAGCTGTGGTGTCACCTGTATACAAACGGCTATCCACCCCTCTGTCTACTCTCTACCCCACTACCTCTCCTTACATCACCACTCATTTTCCTTGTACCCTGCTACATTTCTCTTGTTTCCATCATTACTCCCATATCCTGTAATCTGCAACCTCTCAGCACTTCAACACCTGTCTGTCCTGTACCCCATGATCTCACCACCCCTTCTCCCCATGACATCACCTTCCCCACTCTCTAATGACCTCACCACCTCTCCCCATGACATCACCAACCCCACCCCACTGTCCAACATGACATCACCATCCCCTCCACTGTACCCTATTTTTCCCTTGTACTGCATCACTAATCTTTTCTGTGCATCACCTCACTCTCCTCTGTACCCCACCCGCTGTACCCCATTGTCATAGAATCAGAATTTTAGAGTTGGAAGGGACCTCCTGGATCATCTGGTCCAACCCCCTGCTCAATGCAGGATTCACTAAATCATCCCAGACAGATGTCTGTCCAGCCTCTGTTTTAAGACTTCCTTTGAAGAACTCACCACCTCTCGTGGCCGCCTGCACCACTCATTGATCACCCTCACTGTCAAAAAGTTTTTTCTAATATCTAATCTGTGTCTCCTCCTATTCACTTTCATCCCATTGCTTCTAGTCTTTCCTTGTGCAAATGAGAATAATGATGATCCTTCTACAATGTGACAGCCCTTGAGATATTTGTAGACGGCTATTAAGTCTCCTCTCAAGTCTTCTTTTTTGCAAGCTAAACATTCCCAAATCCTGTAACCGTTCCTCATAGGACATGGTCTGCAGACCGATCTCTATTCTGGTCTCTCATCTCTGAACTTGCTCCAGTTTGTTGATGTCTTTTTTTTAAAATGTGGTGCCCATCTCTCCCTTGTACCCATTGCCTTTCTCCTTCCAGTCCCCCATCGTTTCTCTCCCTCACCTCCGCCCTCTCACATGTCCCCATCGCCCCTCTCTCCCCTGTCCCTCATCGCCCTTCTCCCCATCACCTCTTTGCATCCTGTCCCCATCCCCCCTCTCCCCTTTTCTCCCGTCTCCCATCATCCGTCTCTTCCTCATTGCCCCTCTCTCCCTTGTCTCCCATCGTCCCTCTATCCCCTATCTCCCCTGTCCCCATCTCCCTTCTCTCCTGTCCCCCATCTCCCTTCTCTCCTGTCCCCCATCTCCCCTATCACCCCACTCTCCTGTCCCCATCTACCCTCTCTCCTGTACCCATCTCTCCTGTCCCCCATCTCCCCTCTCTCTCCTGTCCCCATCTCCCTTCTCTCCTGTCCCCCATCTTCCTCATCTCCCCTGTCCCCCATCTCCCCTGTCCCCCATCTCCCCTGTCCCCCATCTCTCCTGTCCCCCATCTCCCCTCTCTCTCCTGTCCCCATCTTCCTTCTCTCCTGTCCCCCATCTTCCTCATCTCCCCTGTCCCCCATCTCTCCTGTCCCCCATCTCCCCTGTCCCCCATCTCTCCTGTCCCCCATCTCCCCTGTCCCCCATCTCTCCTGTCCCCCATCTCCCCTCTCTCTCCTGTCCCCATCCCCCCTCTCTCCTGTCCCCCATCTTCCTCATCTCCCCTGTCCCCCATCTCTCCTGTCCCCCATCTCCCCTGTCCCCCATCTCTCCTGTCCCCCATCTCCCCTGTCCCCCATCTCCCCTGTCCCCCATCTCCCCTGTCCCCCATCTCTCCTGTCCCCCATCTCCCCTCTCTCTCCTGTCCCCATCCCCCCTCTCTCCTGTCCCCCATCTTCCTCATCTCCCCTGTCCCCCATCTCTCCTGTCCCCCATCTCCCCTGTCCCCCATCTCTCCTGTCCCCCATCTCCCCTGTCCCCCATCTCCCCTGTCCCCCATCTCTCCTGTCCCCCATCTCCCCTCTCTCTCCTGTCCCCATCTTCCTTCTCTCCTGTCCCCCATCTTCCTCATCTCCCCTGTCCCCCATCTCTCCTGTCCCCCATCTCCCCTGTCCCCCATCTCTCCTGTCCCCCATCTCTCCTGTCCCCCATCTCCCCTGTCCCCCATCTCCCCTGTCCCCCATCTCTCCTGTCCCCCATCTCCCCTCTCTCTCCTGTCCCCATCCCCCCTCTCTCCTGTCCCCCATCTTCCTCATCTCCCCTGTCCCCCATCTCTCCTGTCCCCCATCTCCCCTGTCCCCCATCTCTCCTGTCCCCCATCTCCCCTGTCCCCCATCTCCCCTGTCCCCCATCTCCCCTGTCCCCCATCTCTCCTGTCCCCCATCTCCCCTCTCTCTCCTGTCCCCATCTTCCTTCTCTCCTGTCCCCCATCTTCCTCATCTCCCCTGTCCCCCATCTCTCCTGTCCCCCATCTCCCCTGTCCCCCATCTCCCCTGTCCCCCATCTCTCCTGTCCCCCATCTCTCCTGTCCCCCATCTCCCCTCTCTCTCCTGTCCCCATCCCCCCTCTCTCCTGTCCCCCATGTTCCTCATCTCCCCTGTCCCCCATCTCCCCTGTCCCCCATCTCTCCTGTCCCCCATCTCCCCTCTCTCTCCTGTCCCCATCCCCCCTCTCTCCTGTCCCCCATGTTCCTCATCTCCCCTGTCCCCCATCTCCCCTGTCCCCCATCTCCCCCATCTCCCCTCGCCTCCATCCCGCAGTGCTGCAGTCACCCCCGCCTGTCTACATCACACGAGCTCCATAGTGTTCATTTCTATACAGACACATGTTGTATCTTCCGCTGTACAGTAATGAGAGGCGCTGGAATGGTAGACTCCACACCCCCCGCAGCTGGCGTGAATGGTCTCTCCCGAGCAGAAAGCCGAGCACAAGGGCAATCACTGGCATTACTGACTCTGATGGCACCGTGACTGGTCGCCGCAGCGCCCGGCCGTGCACGCAGGAGGCGGCTGGAGAGATGGGGACGCTGCAGCACTGAGTCATGAGGAGGAGGCACCGGCGGCCACAGCCAGCGCCGAGCACCGCAGCTGCAGCTCCGCCAGGTAACAGCCGGCCAGGAATGGGGGCTCCCGGCGGCCCCAAACCCGACAATGGGCTTTGTTCATATGTCAGTGTGTGCAGTGTGCATGTGTGTGCAGTGTGCATGTGTGTGCAGTGTGCATGTGTGTGCAGTGTGCATGTGTGTGCAGTGTGCATGTGTGTGCAGTGTGCATGTGTGTGCAGTGTGCATGTGTGTGCAGTGTGCATGTGTGTGCAGTGTGCATGTGTGTGCAGTGTGCATGTGTGTGCAGTGTGCATGTGTGTGCAGCACCTAGGACCGGCACCGGAGACTGCACCGGAGACTGCACATGTATGTAGGGAGCAAGCCCCGCTGTGTGCGCATGTGTCTGCTGTGTACTGTGTGCGGCACCGGGCACATCACAGAAATACAGAGCCACACACCTATATATACGATATATATATATATATATATATATATATATATATATATATATATATATATATATATATATATATATATATATATACCCATATACATACCCATACACACACACGTATATACCCTGGGGAGAGCGGCACACACACACGTACATACATAGACATAGACAAGCTCACTCCTAGATCTATATATACAGTAAATACAAACACTGTATATATATATATATAGTGATTCCGATGTGCACACACATACAGCTTTATATATATACACACTCATTCTGATGTGCACACATATACAGCTTTATATATATATACACACATTCTGATATGCACACACATATACAGCTATATATATATACATACACACATCCTGATGTGCACACACATGCACAGCTATATATATATACACACATTCTGATGTGCACACACATGCACAGCTATATATATATACATACACACATCCTGATGTGCACACACATATACAGTGATGCTGTACGCACAGATATCGGTATGTAATGGCTGTATATGCGCTCAGCGCTCCTGTTATGGATGGATGTGTAGGTTTTCCATGCTCTGTACGGTATATTCCTATACGCACTGGTCTTTGCCATTCCCATGTCTCTTACTCTGTATCATGTCTGTGCATTCCGTATTGTTTCCCCTGACATCCCGCACGGCGTCCGTCCTCGCGCACGCACATGCCGCCCCCCCCCTTTATACCATGCAGTACTATTACTTGGAGCGAGCCATTTTCCACCAATAGCAGAGGATGGAGACAGAGTTAACCCTTTCCGTCTCCACCAGCCGTAGTAAGCCATCCATCCATCCATCGTCATCGTGGTTGCTGATTTTTGCTGCAGGTGGAGCAGGATTTGTGCAGCTCGGAGGCGTAACGCCGCGGTGTTCACGGCTGGGACTCGTTCTGCCGCCTGCCTTTATTTCATTACATTTTCTCCGGGGTTTAAGATCCTCGGCGCCATTGGATTTTAATATTTCCTGGTTTATTGATTGCGGGATTGATTTCCATAGTTACCAGACTATAACAGTAGAGGTCATATAAATTACGGGAATGGCGAAATCATTTTTTTTCAAAATCTGGGACTGCCGAGGATGGCACGCTGGACAGCGCCATGGTATATGTGACGTGTTCCAGTGCGTCACGTCATGGGCAGCATCTATACAGGACACTGGGGCTTTATTGTTCGGGCCATATTTTGCCTTTAAGGCACAAGCAGACGCTCAGAGCGACTTCATTAAAACCTTTACTGTTCAAAGAGACAGTAACTCATAGTGAAGCGTGCAGGCCCATTATAGCCGCCGCCGAGGGTCTGCTCCGTAGTGTTTAAAGCGGTATCTCACCCACAAAAATGTGAAATAAACCCCAAATACCGTAGGTACTAGAAGTTGCCATGAACCACATAGCAGAGGCTAAACTGCAATAGCATTGGGATATTTTTCACATTTTTTTTACTGGAAGTATGTGCCTTCAACACCAAGTGGTTGTAAAAAAAAAAAGTGCACAAGGAGGGGGCCAATATCAAGCTGTCTCCAAAAGCAGAAGAACCCCCAAATAATCATCTCCATCCCCAACCTTCTGAGCCAAGTGGATTTGCAAGGGTGAGGGATTGATGGCCTTACTTCGACAAAGCTTAGGGATACCCCATCTTGCTCCAGGTTGCCAATGTAATGTCCACCAGCAGCCAAATACAAGGTTTGGAGGTTATGAAGGGGTAAGGTTTCTGATGGCCTCTAGCCTCAAAGCTAGAAGGTCCCTGGAAGGGTTAGAGATTGATAACCTTGCTTTGGAGAATCTTAGAGGAGGCCTATCTTGCCCCTACTTTCTGCCTTTACTGTCACCCAGCATCTGCCAAGGTGAGATTTGGCTCCCCCGAAAGGCAATGGTGGTGACCATCAAGGTAAGGTGGCCATGCAAGGTCCAGGTATTGATGGCCTCTCTTTGCCTATATTTGAGAGCCTATTTCTCGCCAGCCATCCACCTGGTCTGCCACTCTAGTGCCGACCAAACGCCAACGTTGAGGATTGGTTCCACCAGAAGTCTGATAAGAAACCAAATATCTCCAGGTCTTAAAGCTGGAAGCCCCTGAAAGCCTCAGGGTGTGGATGGCTTCACTTCTTCTCACCCTCCTATCTACATAGTCTCGTGAGTAGCAGATGCCATCTCCTGAGTTCAGGGGCTGGCATCTACTGGCATTGTAGGCAGCTCTATTTTTTCTCGTCAAACTGGCAAATACCATTGGGAAATCCGGCAGACCCCATTATAGGATAGTGGGGGCCCCTGGTGCCCATCATCCAGAGGCTCCATGAAAGCATTGCTAGTACAAAAGGGCACAAAGCAGATGTGAATGTAAACTGTACAAGTGTGAGGACCTCTATGTACCCCATAAGGGGCCTCTGGGGTGGAGATACCCGATACACAGTATGACCATAGAAATCTATGGTGAGCAGTGATGTACGTCACCCGTAACGCTGCCTGTATGGGGGAGACTGATGTACTGTATATACAGCCCCCCACAGTCTTGACATCATGTCTGGAGACTAATACTGAAGCTCTTTACCAGCCCCTTGTATGTGTATATAGCATTATATACGCTCGCCTCCCCTGTTTTCTGCTTCACATCAATAAAACTTGCAAAGAAAGTGGATGGAATCATTAAGCCACACAAGGGTGACCACAGAAACTCAATTGGTCAGTCACTGCAGCAGCGCAAAGGACATGCACGTCTAAAGTGTTCACATGTAGCAGGGCCGAGCTTGTTAGCTGCAACAGAGCTGAGTGTGTGCAATGCAGCAGAGCAGAGTATCATGGATGCAGCAGAGCAGAGTATCATGCATGTAGCACAGCTGAGGTTGGAAGATGCAGCAGAGTATCCTGGATGTAGCAGAGCTGATGTTGGAAGATGCAGTAGAGTATCATAGATATAGCAGAGCTGAGGTTGGATGATGCAGCAGAGCAGAGTATCGTGGATGCAGCAGAGTTGAGGTTGAAGGATGCAGCAGAGCATTGTTTTGAAATCCTGCAGAATTGAATTTTGAACATTCGGCAGAGCGTAGTTTGGGACATGCGTCGGAGCGGAGTGTGGGACATGCGTCGGAGCGGAGTGTGGGACATGCGTCGGAGCGGAGTGTGGGGCATGCGTCGGAGCGGAGTGTGGGGCATGCGTCGGAGCGGAGTGTGGGGCATGCGTCGGAGCGGAGGGTGGGGCATGCGTCGGAGCGGAGGGTGGGGCATGCGTCGGAGCGGAGCGTGGGGCATGCGTCGGAGCGGAGCGTGGGGCATGCGTCGGAGCGGAGCGTGGGGCATGCGTCGGAGCGGAGCGTGGGGCATGCGTCGGAGCGGAGCGTGGGGCATGCGTCGGAGCGGAGCGTGGGGCATGCGTCGGAGCGGAGCGTGGGGCATGCGTCGGAGCGGAGCGTGGGGCATGCGTCGGAGCGGAGCGTGGGGCATGCGTCGGAGCGGAGCGTGGGGCATGCGTCGGAGCGGAGCGTGGGACATGCGTCGGAGCGGAGCGTGGGGCATGCGTCGGAGCGGAGTGTGGGAGTTGCAGAAGAACTGAGGGGCATATAGCAGAGCTTAGTTTCCGAGATGCAGCAGAGCTGAGTCTGAGAGAGGCAGAGAGTTGGATTTTGGAGAGAGAGCTGAACGGAAAACTGTAGTTAGAGGGATGTAGCAGAGCGGAGTCTGAGAGAGGTAGAGTTGGGTTAGATGAATGTAGCAGAGCTGACTTCGGAGGATGCGCTGCAGTTGTGTGCAGGATGTTCTGATTATGTGAGTGATATAAGTCCATAGGTGCTCAGCGCTTGGGTACTTTGACCTCTGTTTTATATTTATGGTTGAGCTATGGTGATCTGTGGTGTCGGGGCAGCCATGCCCTTCAGCCTCCTTTAACAAGGTAATATGTAATTTATCAAGTTTGTTTCTATTTCCATTCACGTAAAAAACACAAATATGCTGTAATTAGCTAAATAGTCAGAAGAAAGCTATATTTACCTCGATAAACATCTCTCATATAATTTCTTGTCTCTGTCACAGCTCGTCTTGGAGATTTACAAGAAACCTACTTGGAGGTGAGGCATGTCATAGCAGCGATATTCCCATACTAACCCTACAAATCTATATGCCAGGAGATCTCCAAGCGTCTTAGTCATCATGCACAGTGTGCTGGTCTGCTGAAATGAACATGATGAAGACAGAAGCCTCGGGAGAGCGCTCGAACCTGAGGAGCGCCTCGCCCCACCGGAATGCATACAGGACGGAGTTTCAGGCTCTCAAAAGCACCTTCGACAAAACAAAGCCCATTGGGGAAGAGAAACAAAAAAGTGAGGATGAGGTACCCCAAACGCAACAGACGAGGGGACGGAGGTATGGGTCAAATGTCAACAGAATCAAAAACCTGTTCATGCAGATGGGCATGGACCCCACTGAAAATAATGGTGTTCCACCAAGGAAGTCCAAAGGAACACCATCCTCTCCTCCAAGGAGATCAAAGCCCAGAGAGTTTGTGGAAAAGAAGGAAGTACCGGACGTAAAACTCAAGACTACGGTTTCAGAAAGGGTCAGCCGCTTTGACACTTTGGATGGTCCTTGTTATTCCAAGTTTACGGAAACCAGAAAGTTGTTTGAACACAGTACGCAAGACTCGGGGATGAGTAGTCGCTACAATTCCCGGAAGGAAAGACGAGGATCTGGTGAACTTCTAGATGAAGGACGCGGAAGTAAGTCAAATAGGGGGAGCAGTGACTCTTTGGACAGCTTGAGTTCGCGGACGGAGGCTTTGTCTCCAACGGTGAGCCAACTTAGCGCCGTGTTTGAGAACAGCGATTCTCCGAGCCCAAATACCCTGGAGAAAAATGAAAATAGCGAAGAGTATTCGGTAACGGGACATTATCCGCTCAACATTGTCCCTTCTTCTGTGGAAGGTTATGGGCAAAATGAAGACACAAATTCTTGGTCTCCACCAGGGGAGACCGACACGGATATATCTATGGAGAACATGCATCAAAGAAACAAGGCGGGATTACAAGAAGGTGGTCACAACTCCACCAAAGAGGTGAAAAGAGAAAAGAGTGTGGGCTGCAGTACCTCCAATGACAACATACCGGCCATGAATAATCTCATGGATGGTGCTGACAATGGAAGGCACATAGTGAAAAAACATGACCATATAATACAACACAATAACCTGTCTGAAGATTCAGTGAATGCTTTTGATAGGACTAAATCTGGAGAATCTCCGACCCCCGTGGAAAACCATGACAACTTTACAGCCAGTCGTAATCACGGAGCACCCACTTCTAATAACGTTGGGACGAGTATGACCGGTGATTTGAATTGTCTATCGACCATTCAGTCCTACGAACACTCCGATTATAATGTTTACAGAGTCCGCTCACGGTTTAACACAGACTGGGAAGAGACTGAACCTGGCGATGACGACGATAGTGATGAAAATAAGTCTTACGAGCCTGACATGGAATATTACGAGGTACCGGGATTGGCAGAAGAAGAGGAAGTTCCGGCCCAGAGGAAAATTAAATTTAGTAAAGCTCCTATCAAAGTAAGACACAGTTGTTTTTTTTTTTATGTTCGTGATCATTTTTGACACTTTTGTTGACTTTGCGTGAAAGGCTATGCTGACGCTTCCATTTATAACAGGTGCCGTAGAGCGCTGCCCAATCTTTTGTACCGATGCCAGACAGACTGCAGTGACTTATTCAAGGGTCCGGCCAGATCCATGTGGTTTCTGTCATAAATAGTGTAGTATACAGTGTTATTCTTTAGACCTAGTTTACGGAGTCTGCCGATAGAGGCTCTGAACGGCAATGTGAACAGACCCCCCAAGTCCTAATGTGTTTGAAGGGGTTGAATGTAATTAGTAAAGTGGTTCCCTTTTCCCAGTAATAGGGGCCTCTGTTTTTGAAGACCTTTTTCCTAATCTTGATTAACCCCTTTAAGTGTAAGGGAATTATGTGAATTTCTTGATAATTGTTGTTATGGATGTTTTTCCCATATAGACTTAGGAAGTGTTACACAAGTTAAAGGGAACCTCTCAGCAGAATTGTGTACAGTAACTACAGACAGTGTCTGGTCGGCACCGTTATACTGATTACAATGATACCTGGTGATGAAATCCATCTTGTGGTTGTTGTGTAATCTTTATTTTCAGTTTTAGGGTTATTACGAACATGAAAAGTTGGCATCTCCATGATGACTTATGGATTGGTGGGGTCTGCCCTCTTGACATCCTTGACATCCCCATGTGTCTCTGACTGGTGACTTGAATTATCTATCGACCGTTCAGTCCTACGAACACTCTGATAATGATAATGTTTACATTAAAAGTTTTCCCCTACCAGATTGTTAAGGGATTACTTATGGTTTGGTGAGGTACAACCGCTGGGACCATTCACAGATCCCAAGAACGGGGCCACCATTGAAATGTGGTCACTTCCTTTCATTCTCTTTAGGACTTCTGTAGTTAGTGCTCCATTCTAATAGGGAACTTTAGAGCCCCGTTCTTGGGATTGTTGGGGGTCTCAGCAGACCACTTCTAGATACCTTTTTGGGAACCTTTGTGATGCATGTCTCCAATCCCATATCATTAGGTTGGAATTCTGGAAAAATCTTGAAGACAAAATCCTGTAGATGCTTAAAATTTCTCTTGTTCTGGCTGCTATTTTTGGAAATAATGGCAAGTAAATCAGATAGAACTAACTAACCTCTAAATCCGCCCAGACATCAGGGGTGCTGCTACAGGAGGTGCGAGTTTTGAAGTTTAACCCTGGCCTTGGTGCTTCCGGGTGCCCAGAAATGGCCCTTGGAAGGTAGTTACGATTCTGCCACACAAGGATCGATTGTTTTTCTTGTGCTAGTTTGGAGATCAGACATCTGACCATTTGTGGGGGGCAATCAGAAGCTCTTGAGATCACCACACAAAAGAGATCATTGATTGAGCTCTTCCTTTTAGAGAGTGTCCAGATGTCTCACCACCAATTCAGTGTCAAGTGAGACATCTGGACATCTATGACCATCTGCCAAGTACAGGGTGATTCACTCACTACTTTACTCGGAGAAATTGCTGTAACTTCAAAAAGAGATGGTGGACCATACTGAAATGTGGACTGTACATACAGGTGCTTATCACAAAATCAGAATATCATCAAAAAGTTAATTTATTTCAATTCTTCAATACAAAAGTGAAACTCCTATATTTATATAGAGTCATTACAAACAGAGCGATCTATTTCAAGTGTTTATTTCTGTTAATGTTGATGATTATGGCTTACAGCCAATGAAAACCCAAATGTCAATAAATATCTCAGTTAATTAAAATACTTTATAACACCAGCTTGAAAAATTATTTTAAAATCATAAATGTTGGCCTACTGAAATGTATGTTCAGTAAATGCACTCAATACTTGGTCGGGGCTCCTTTTGCATCAACGACTGCATTAATGCGGCGTGGCATGGAGGCGATCAGCCTGTGGCACTGCTGAGGGGTTATGGAAGCCCAGGTTGCTTTGATAGCTTCCTTCAGCTTGTCTGCACTGTTGGGTCTGGTGTCTCTCATCTTCCTCTTGAAAATACCCTATAGATTCTCTCACCCATCCTCTGTAGACTGTGAGCCCTCGCGGGCAGGTCCTCTCTCCTGTACTTGTTTGTGCCCTGTTTTACTCATGTTTATTGTACTTGTCTATATTTGCCCCTTTCACATGTAAAGCGCCATGGAATAACTGGCACTATATAAATGTGTAATAATAATAATAATAATAATAATCATCATCATCAAAAAGTTAATTTATTTCAGTTCGCAATGCAAAAAGTGAAACTCATATAGTCATTACAGAGTGATCTATTTCAAGTGTTTATTTCTGTTAATGTCGATGATTATGGCTTAGATTATATTCTAATTCTGTGAGAAGCACCTGTATTTTTGGTTCATGAGAAGTGAGATTGCAATGAATCATAGTGACTGCACCGAGAAACATCCCTGCATTGAGTGGTCTTGTTGACTTGTTGCCCGCCGGTCGTCTGCACTATGAGATAGACTTGCTGCGCGCTTCTCTGCGTGTCGGTAGGTTACGTGCGGTGCTTGTATTTCACTCTTGCCTAATTCCTTCTTCATAATGTACATATACAGTTTGGAGGAGCGCGATTTCATTGTGAAAACTTATTGGAGAACTGAGTCCTTAAAGAGGTTCCAAAGTGAGTTTCTAAAGAAGTTTGGAGGTCAAAATCTGCCTTCCAAACCGTGGAGTGAAGCTTTCTTTGATGACCGAGTAATTTCCAAGGGACTGTGGCCACCAAAATCGTCTTGATATAACGCCTCTGGGGTCATATGAAGGGTCAGGTGTACAGTAACAAGCCACGAACATTACAGGTGCTCAGAGAGAACATACAGCGAGAAATTCAGGCAATGACCCCAGACCTCCTGCAGAATATATTCAACAATATGGAATGGTGCGTACAGGCATGCTTGGATGTGACCGGTGGACATTTTTAACATCTGCTTTAAAACATCAGTTTCTCATGAACTAAGTTATGTACAGTCCAAATTTCAGTACGATAAATCGTTTCTTCTAGAAGTTACAGCAATTTTTTCCTCCGGCTAAAGTAGCAAGTGAATCACACTGTAGAATTTTTTACCAGAACGATATTTTTATTTTCGCGGCAAATGTTCTTTAATTCTTCCGACAAAGTTCTGCAATTCTGAAAAAAAAGATTTCTCCCAAAGTTTTCAAAAAAAGGAAAGTGGAAGATCTTTGGATTAGTGGTGGAAAGTCCTGGTGGTCTCTTGCCACGTTTTGTGGTGTTTGTATGTGTGTTTTACATATAGAAGCTGTGGAAACATTTCTTAGTGGTTGTTTTATAGGTTTTGCTCCATGTCTTCAAGCATCACTTTAAACCCGGAATTTACTATCTCAAATATGAAGACAAAACAGAGTGTAGAGAGTTTACCCGGTGTATCGTGTTTCCTCGTGAGTCATTCTGTAATGTTGCTTCTACAGTTACAGCTTTTATGTTATGTGCCACGCAAGGTGATCCCTGGCAAAGAAGAAAAAACGGATCACTTTTTAGTAGGTTTATATGGAGTTTTGCTCAGAAAAATGGCATTAATTCATTAATTAAATGGTCAAAAGACCCTCTTACCAACTATAGACCTGGTGGATACCAATTTGGCATCCTTACGTCGGACATCATTATACTTTTTTTATACCTTCTGAGCTTTTCTTAGTTGCCTGCTGCAAAAGTTGTTTAGTGCACGGTATGAAATGTGTAGGCATGTTGAAGACGATATGCATGCTATGCATTGTCATACATTGGGTTACGATAAGGTCATTTGTTGTGACATTTTCCCGACATGAGAGACGAAAATAAAATTTGTACCGTTATTTTAAAAAGTTCAACGATGTTAAAAAAAATATAAGAAATAGGGAGGTCCTCAGTCCATGATCCTCATTTCTTGGTCAGGTTGGAGAGCGATTACAAAGAGCATCTCTTGCTCTGGAGGACCTCTCCTGTCCCAGAGGACTTTAATAGACAATGATGTGTAGTAATTAATTTCCCCTGTGGTGGCGCTGCAGGAAATTGTATCAGGTTTCTTCACGGATTACAGCGGATCAATGGGGGTCTCAGCGAGGAGGGGAGACACTTTGTGATTAGCTTGAGGAACTCTACTAATGATACAAAGTGAAGAAGGAAATTTTTCATTACAAACCTCCTCACGATACTGATTGAAAGTCATATAAACCTGAGGTTATTGCATAGAAGGAGATACAAGTCGATGTCATCACATTGTTTTCTTCCCGTAGAATCTTTGACACAAATTCCACCATAAAATAAACTGTTGTCTGTATGTTAAAGTGCAGCGCGGAGATCACGGTCCTCTCCGGCTTCCATACACATAGCCGGGGGTGTCAGTGTATTGTCTCCAACAATTAACGTCGTTGGAAACAGATTCATTTTCCTGTGGGGTCTATAAAGAACACAAAATGATTTGTTGCCCCTTTATGACTTTTGTGCTTTAAAAAAAAAAAAATGTTTATAGGATTTTATACGGTAGTTCGTACTTTGGTTTGCAGCATTAATCGTAGCTTAGTTGCTACCTACCTGCCTGTTGTGACCGATGCCGATCTCCACCAGCGATCTCACAGACCACTCCTGGTGATTCAGCTGACGTCGCATCGACAGAGCAGCGGCTTCTCTTCCACTCCACTCTGTTGACTGGATGTGACTGCCGACGCATGTCATGCTGATTGCAATCCAGCTTCCTACTGCCTAACTGCAGGGAGCCAGCGGTCAATCAGCATGACGTTGGCTGTCGCGCCCCATCGACAAAAGGTAGCCCAGAACAGGAAGAGCTGCTCTATTGATGTGGAGGAGTTGAATAGCTGGCAGGACCTCTATCATTGACATCATTGAGACCAACAATGAATATAGGCACCATCATTTCTATATGCCTTGGTTTGTAGATCAGCAGATTTGGCAAACCAGGAAACTTAGATTCTGATCCTAAGATGCTATCTCTCCCCCGATCCTCTACCAGACCCTTGAACATCTATGGTACCTGAGTATCTCCTGCGGAAACAAAAGTATTTGAAGGGTTTCTGAGGGATGTTATTCTGGATTATCTCAATGAGAATAACTGTTTAACTCCATATCAGCATGGGTTTATGAGAAATCGCTCCTGTCAAACCAATCTAATCAGTTTTTATGAAGAGGTAAGCTATAGGCTGGACCACGGTGAGTCATTGGACGTGGTATATCTCGATTTTTCCAAAGCGTTTGATACCGTGCCGCACAAGAGGTTGGTACACAAAATGAGAATGCTTGGTCTGGGGGAAAATGTGTGTAAATGGGTTAGTAACTGGCTTAGTGATAGAAAGCAGAGGGTGGTTATAAATGGTATAGTCTCTAACTGGGTCGCTGTGACCAGTGGGGTACCGCAGGGGTCAGTATTGGGACCTGTTCTCTTCAACATATTCATTAATGATCTGGTAGAAGGTTTACACAGTAAAATATCGATATTTGCAGATGATACAAAACTATGTAAAGCAGTTAATACAAGAGAAGATAGTATTCTGCTACAGATGGATCTGGATAAGTTGGAAACTTGGGCTGAAAGGTGGCAGATGAGGTTTAACAATGATAAATGTAAGGTTATACACATGGGAAGAAGGAATCAATATCACCATTACACACTGAACGGGAAACCACTGGGTAAATCTGACAGGGAGAAGGACTTGGGGATCCTAGTTAATGATAAACTTACCTGGAGCAGCCAGTGCCAGGCAGCAGCTGCCAAGGCAAACAGGATCATGGGGTGCATTAAAAGAGGTCTGGATACACATGATGAGAGCATTATACTGCCTCTGTACAAATCCCTAGCTAGACCGCACATGGAGTACTGTGTCCAGTTTTGGGCACCGGTGCTCAGGAAGGATATAATGGAACTAGAGAGAGTACAAGGGAGGGCAACAAAATTAATAAAGGGGATGGGAGAACTATAATACCCAGATAGATTAGCGAAATTAGGATTATTTAGTCTAGAAAAAAGACGACTGAGGGGCGATCTAATAACCATGTATAAGTATATAAGGGGACAATACAAATATCTCGCTGAGGATCTGTTTATACCAAGGAAGGTGACGGGCACAAGGGGGCATTCTTTGCGTCTGGAGGAGAGAAGGTTTTTCCACCAACATAGAAGAGGATTCTTTACTGTTAGGGCAGTGAGAATCTGGAATTGCTTGCCTGAGGAGGTGGTGATGGCGAACTCAGTCGAGGGGTTCAAGAGAGGCCTGGATGTCTTCCTGGAGCAGAACAATATTGTATCATACAATTATTAGGTTCTGTAGAAGGACGTAGATCTGGGGATTTATTATGATGGAATATAGGCTGAACTGGATAGACAAATGTCTTTTTTCGGCCTTACTAACTATGTTACTATGTTACTATGAGGAATAAATTTATACTGCCCAATCCTACTCACACCTTACTATAAACTATGTTTGTAGGAATTTTACTCACGCTTGAATTGGGGTTTTCATTCATAACCTCAAAGCGTTGATACCAAGACTGTCCGATGGACCCCATGAAATTTCACCGGGGTTCTAAATTAAGTTTCTGAAGACATTTATCACCAGGAAGAATGCAAAAAAAATCCTTTATTGCTCCATAGATGTAATAAAATACAGCAACATTTCAATCCCAAATGTCTTTTTTTCTTTTTTGAGCTTGAAAAAGACCATTGTGGTTAAACGTTGCATCTTATTACATCTATTGAGCAGTAAAGGATTTTTTCTATATTCTTCTTGGTGAGCGACGTCTTCAGAAACTGAATTTTTGGATCAGTACCTAGTGGATTTCTCGGACAAATTTGGACTGTCGCTCCATAGGCCCTGGATGGGCTGTGGAAAAAAATACTTTTTGTAAATCCCAATGGGGTGTCGTCAGCATGTCCAGCATTTTCAAGAAATGGTATTCAAAGGATATAAATACAACCTGAAAGTGCCAATATACATTAGATAAATGTTGACCAACCTTTTCAATTTTAGCAGCTCTAGCCACCCATCAAATATGTTTTAGGATGCAGAGTTTGGTAGACGTGGTGAATTTCTACATGTCCAATCCTTTTGTTCTTTTAGAAGAAAACTTCCATGGGCATCTGGCAGCAGCTTACTCCCCTCTAATTAAACGCGTGAAAACTTGGGCATCGGGAGGAATGCCGGTGGTCCAAACCTTTTGGTGGACATCTATCTAATTGTTTAACCTCCTTATTTTTACAAAGTGGGCCACGTTCATAGATCTAATGAATACAATACTACATGGTCTTTGTAGACCAATGATTTTTTATACTTTTGGGTAGATCGTAGTTGGCAATGTCCCGGTGTGTTCAAGAGCCATGGTAACATCTAGAGAAGTAGAAGCTATCTCTCTTAACCATTAGGTGTCATCATGAATTACATGTTTGCATCCCATGCAATGTTTTCAAGAACCACAATTGGGAAAAACTGACCTATGCAAGCTTTTCTGCATGTTTCGACTCCCCTGTAAGGCCGATAACGAGACTTCTTAGATGGAGCATCTCACAACCTGCTCATGCACACCTACTTTGCTTGCATAAAATTTTGCCTAAATGTTGACTATAACATAAGATCTGAAGAAGGCGCGACGAGAAGAAATGAAAAGAGACGCAATTAAAAAGTTAAAAGTGTGTTTCATCGAAACCTTCAAAGTACTGAGATGTCATTTCAATGACAAGGCAAAAGCTTGCACTAAGCATTACAATAACGACACAACTCCAAGCCCGGTTGTCAATCATGTCTTGGCCAGGCTTATACTTACTTATCACAGCGGGAAGGACAGCCCCGAGATAATAATACAGTCTGTCCAGGGTGTAACCTTGTCAGTGACTTCAGGCTTGTATAGGACAACCCTACTGAGCTGACGTACGGAGAGGATAAATTATTTTAGGCCAGATATTATAATTGAGTTATTTTCCCACCACTTGTTTCTGCAGGTTATGGCTGCATTGTGCTCCATGGGTCGTCAAGAGCAAATAAAAGACCTTCCCGTAGGCAGCATGTGCTGTATTGATCCTGGTTTGCTGCCAGCATTTGCATTTCTGTTCTGTAGATAACTTCAGACTTGTAAGGGCTTGTAAAGTGAGATTTAGATGCTTGGTGCGCTTATATAATTCCCACAAATGGAAGGTGGAGCATGTATTATTGTATAGTATCACTTAGGATCTGTTCACACTGTCATTAGAGGCTTCATTGGCAGTCTCAGAAAGAATTATCCCGCATACATTTCAGCCTAAAAACTCTTTAAGTACAGGGAAAAGGGGTCCGGCTATGGGGTCCAATAGGATCCCTCTCCAGTTGTAGATGAGGAGTACCGTAATTAGTGAGGGAGTAATGGAATAGTTATTGTATGTTACTGGGGAAAAGGGGAAAAGACTCAAGGGACGTAGCAGAGACCAAAATAGTAATCAATTTTTTTAAGTCCCGAACTCACTGTTAAAAGGGTTATTCCTTCTGACACAAGTTGCCACCTATATGGGGGTAGGGGTCTAGCTATGGGGTCCAACAGGGTCCCTCCCCAATCCTAGATGAACAGTGATTAGTGGGGGAGCAATGGAAACTTTAATATAGATTACTAGAGAAAAGGAAAAAAAACCTCAAGGGATGTAACAGAGACCAAATTAACCATCAACTTTTCAAGTATCGAAGTCACTAATGTTAAAAGGCTAATTCCTTCTGATGCAAGTTACCACCTATCTAGGGGTAGGGGTCTGACTATGGGGTCCAACAGGGTCCCTCTCCAATTATAGAAGAAAAGTGATTAGTGCGGGAGCAATGGAAAGTTTAATGTCCAGTAGATTACTGTAGAAAAGGGAAAAAGACTCAAGGGACGTAGCAGAGACCAAAATAACCATCAACTTTTAAAGTCCCAAACTCACTAATGTTAAAATGGTAATTCCTTCTGACACCAGTTACCACCTGTCTGGTGCTGATAGATGGGGATCTGACCACTGGGACCCCTACTGATTTCAACAACTACGCTCTTAAATGTCCCACTGAAACGGAGAGGTGATTGGACGTGAGTGTCACTGCATTGTCTATTATTTTAGGATCTGCTGGAGATAGCAAAAAGCTGTACTTCGCTACCCCCGGCAGTCCCGTAGACAGTAAATGGAGCAGTGGCACACATTCGTCAATTCAGAGCCCCATTATAAGGATCGGTGGGAGTCCCGTGGTAAGATGAATATTTGCAATCCATGGAAATAATTTGGTCCTCTACAAGGGGAGCCTCTCTTCGTAGCATTTAGATGGGGATCCCGAACAGATGATACACCCCCATTTAGATGGGGATCCCGAACAGATGATACACCCCCATTTAATCCATACACTTATCCACCCCAATTTTGAAATTGATGATACTCTGAAGATTGATGCAGCATTTTCGAGCTGGTGCCCCATCTGTGGGACTTTTGCAACCTCTACAATTATAATCGTTGGACATTTTGTGCTTTTCCCTTTTTTCAATATTTTTTTTGTGGTATAAAAGTGAATGCTAAAATGTCTTGAGCTCATTTTTGAAAGTAATAATTTGCCTGGTGCCAGGTAATTGGTGATTGCCGGCTCATGGGTGCCGGATATACAAGGATATATTGTAGTTTTATTTGTCGTTTTATGTCTCCCCTCGCCATTGACATACTCGTTTGCGTGGAGTTGACCATCTCCTCGGCTTTGCGGTACATATTCATGAATGCTAATGAGAATGTGAAGCGCGGGAGCATGCTAATTTGTGTTTTTAGCAAATTGCACACATATTGTATAGATTCCTGGTTGTCACTGGAGATTTCACGGCCACCAAGACGACCGCCGGCAGCAACGGCAGGCAATTTCTTTTGTACCTAATGTATTGTAGCTGTAAGACCTGCCAATATCTATTCATTCAACACCAATACGGAGGCGTCCAGTCCTAATCTCTTTCGCCTACAAATCTTTCAGGAGGATCCTTCTAACTGGCGATAGGAGTATATCCATAAAATCCCCGTCATGACCTCTTGGCGTAAAAAAAAAAAAAATAGCAATTACGGCTGAAAAAAAATACAAAAACGAGCCCCGCACCCCTCCTGTTTTCACTTAGCAAATTAACTTGCAAAATTCGGCAGCCGTTATTAACCTCCTTTATGGAAAATAAACAGATGGGGCTTTGTTGTCGCTCATTAGATACAGTGTTCTCGGCAGAGATTGTCATATTCTTCATCGGTCACATGAAGCCGCTTAATATTTACCCCTCCGGAAAAAAAATACAAGCATTTTCCTCTCCATTCTCCAGGGTCGGAGAACAGGAGCTGCTGAATTGCTCTCTATTTATTTATTTATTTTTTTGCTGCTTGGAATCAATATCCTGTATAAATTTCCCACGAGGTGCGGAGCTGAGAGCGGAGATGTCAACGGGACCTATTTGCTAGCAGGAGAGCTGCCATGTTGGTTTCTTGTAAGACGTTCGTCAGTAGCGCAAGATCACTTAGAAGGAGCGCAGCTTCCGGGATGTCGGATTTATCATGGAAATTAAGGTTGCAAAGGGAATCGGGAAAAAAATCTTTCCGTTGTGGAGGATGAATCCTAAAAGTAAAAACCAAGTGATCACAAATGTTTTTTTAGTACATAGGGCGGATTTTCCTGCTGCAAAATCTGCATGCGCATCGTGCCAAATCTGCCATGGATTTCACTCCTTTTCTACACCAGATATCTGCGCTGGAAAATGTCGCCCAAATGATTGTAATCCACACAGAAAATCAGCATTTCTGGCACCAGAGGACATAATTTTGCGGCCATATTTTATATTTTGTGTTCTAGCTGCAGATTCATCTCGACCGACTGTTTCATGACCAAAACTGGACATTTTTGACAGTTAGTTGTGTTTTGGAGACCCGCTGTCGGACTGCAAATCGTGACCAGAAAATACGCCTGGGATACCGTGTGAATCTGGCCTAAATCCTCACAATATTTCACCTATCAATCATGATCAACCATTTTGGAAGTGATGGTGGAACTTTTCCAGTCACCTATCTGGTTACAAACATGCACATACAGGTCCCAACTCTCTTTTTTTCCTGTTCGTTCCCCTACTTCGTGCCCACACGACAATCTGCACGCATCCGGAGTATTCGCTCCTTTTTTGTTGTGAGGCCACATTCGCAAGCACAAATTTCTCCGCCACGGATTTGAGATACGGCGGTATAAAAATCTTTAATGGCTGATAACAGGGAACAATGAAATTCTAAGGAAGGTGACCATTATTACTATGCTTCTCGTTACTCTTCTCCTGCCCGACACTCTCATGTTCACACTATTTCAATCTCGGCATCTGTCTAGTACGGGAATAACCTTGGGCTGACCCATCATTCTTCGTTACGGCCCATCTGCTCATATCCCGCCACTGGCATCGCGTATTTCCAGTGCTTTTGAGGGGAATGAACAATCGTTTTCGGTTTGTCACATTCGTAGGCCAACCGTGTTGGTCTTTCATAGAACGTGCCGGCTTCTGTGAGTTGTACAAGGCGGCGATCAGGGATTTTTGAGGATTCTGTGGTTGATGCGCTATCCAGGAGACAGGTCCGGCATTATTGGGTCAGTAACCGCCATATTGGTCGTCACCCAGCTTTTCTAGGAAAAAAAAGGTTTTGGATTTGCATTGTAATTTGATTTCAGCATGACCCAAGTGATAATGCGTTTTTACTATATTTTTGTGGTGGAAGGTTCAATGTTCTTAACCCTTTTACTCCCCCCCCCCATTGTGGTTTGCACGTTAATGACCAGGCCAATTTTTACAATTCTGTACGTTATGAGGTAATAAATCTTTAACACTTTAACGGATCACCGATTCTGAGAGTTTTTTTTCGTGACATATTGTACTTCATGCTAATGGTAAAATGTCTTCGATATAACTTACGTTTTATTTAGGAAAAAAATTGAAATTTGGCAAATTTAGAAAATTTAGCAATTTTCAAAATTTTAATTTTAGTACCCTTAAATCAGAGAGTTATGTCACACAAATTAGTTAATAAATAACATCTCGCACATGTCTACTTTGCATCAGCACAATTGTGGAAACCTAATTTTTTTTTTTTGTTAGGAAGTTATAAGGTTTAAAAGTTTACCAGCGATTTCTTATTTTTCCAACAAAATTTACAAAACCCATTTTTTTTAGCGACCACATCACATTTGAGTTGAGGGGTCTATATGACAAAAAATACCCAAAAGTGACACCATTCAAAAAACTGCACCCCTCAAGGTGCTCAAAATCACATTCGAGAAGTTTATTAACCCTTCAGGTGCTTCATGAGAACTGAAGCAATGTGGAAGGAAAAAATGAACATTTAACTTTTTTCACAAAAAAAATACTTTAGACCCAAAGTTTTTTTTTTTTTTTTCACCAGGGTAATAAGAGAAAATGGACCTCAAAATTTGTTGTGCAATTTCTCCTGAGTACGCCGATACCCCATATGTGGGGGAAAACCACTGTTTAGGCGCACGGCAGAACTCGGAAGGGAATGAGCACAGTTTGACTTTTTGAGCGCAAACTTGGCTAGAATCAGGAGCGGATGCTCAGTTATAGGGTCCATCACAGTGATCATAAGGAACCAATAGGAAAAATTCCCTATTGTTGCCGGGTGCTGGCTGGCAGATCTTGGCAGGCGTGCGCATGCACCCGCCATTTTTTTTTCAAGGAAGATTACGCGGAGAAAGGCCGAGGGACAGATCAGGAGGAACCAAGGATGGTGGATGTATCGGGGGGCCTCTCTGATATGTTAGATCATATCACCCAACAACCAGGAAGCAAGTAGGTGCAGAATTGCGGTGCGCTCCTGAAGAAATGAAGTTGAGAACGCTCCTTCAACCCCTTTTAGGATAGACCTGTTTTTAGCCCTTATGAATGAGTAATTTTTTAACTTTTTTTTTTTTATTGATGGAATCGAAACACCTTTTTTTCCCCCAACCTTTCTGTTGATGCAGCCGTTTGAGAGTTTTTTTTTTTTTTTTTATCATGGGGCAGATTTATATTTCCTAATTTTATCTCTTTGAGGCATGTATAATTTATTGATTAGCTTTTATTAAAAGTTATTTAGTACAAATGCAAAACTAACCCCATGTTTTCTGCCATGTTTTTTTTTTTACTGTTTAGCCTACAGCACCATGTTAACAGGTCGGCGTGAGTGCAGTTCCAAATAACTTTTTCATTTTTTGGTGGAACTAGTCACATCAGGTCTTTTCTGTTGCAGAATGAAGGTATTTTTTTCTGGCTATTATGTTGGGTACATATCATGTAGTGGCATCATACGGCATGGCACAATAGATGCTTATAAAGCAAGCACGGACCCCCGGCTAGCATAGTAACCGAGGATATCGATGGTCTGGCAGACAGAGCCCCCTCCCTGTGCCAAACACTTTCCATGATGGGTGCAGGTCCTCCTTTCTCTAAAAGAGAGTATGACTGCTGGATCAGACTACACAGGGTGTCTGTAGTCTGTTACCATGGAAACATATAGATCTGCCTAGCAACTGACCAACACAGAATTTGCACGTTTGCCTTGTTTCTCAAATTACCGTAGATAAATGGAAGCAAACACAAATGTTTTTGAGGGCGGACAGATATTTTAGGGCATTGATAACCCAGCAAGGTAATAAGTAGTGAAAACTGTCTGCACTGCTCCTTATATACAGTATAGCACTTCTGCCGGTTTCTTCTCCTTAAAATATGTTGAGTTGTATAACGGCCAATAATCCATGAACAATATGAACAATGGCGCCTATAACAAACGGCACATGGAGAACGTTTACTATAATTATATCCACATCTGTGACGAGCTGAAGTCAGACAGAACGGGGGTCATACGGCAAACTACAGTGTCACAGCCTGGCAGACCCCCGAATATCATGTGTAGTGTCTGCAGCTCCACACTGGGGGGATACAGCATAATCTACACTGGGGGATACAGCATAATCTACACTGGGGGGGATACAGCATAATCTACACTGGGGGATACGGCATAATATACACTGGGGGGATACAGCATAATATACACTGGGGAGATACAGCACAATCTACACTGGGGAGATACAGCACAATCTACACTGGGGGATACAGCACAATCTACACTGGGGGATACAGCATAATCTACACTGGGGGGATACAGCACCATCTACACTGGGGGATACAGCATAATCTACACTGGGGGATACGGCATAATCTACACTGGGGGGGATACGGCATAATCTACACTGGAGGATACAGCATAATATACACTGGGGGGATACAGCATAATCTACACTGGGGGATACAGCACAATCTACACTGGGGGGATACAGCACAATCTACACTGGGGGATACAGCACAATCTACACTGGGGGATACAGCACAATCTACACTGGGGGATACAGCATAATCTACACTGGGGGGATACAGCACAATCTACACTGGGGGGATACAGCATAATCTACACTGGGGGGGATACAGCATAATCTACACTGGGGGATACGGCATAATATACACTGGGGGGATACAGCACAATCTACACTGGGGGATACAGCACAATCTACACTGGGGGGATACAGCACAATCTACACTGGGGGATACAGCACAATCTACACTGGGGGATACAGCACAATCTACACTGGGGGGATACAGCACAATCTACACTGGGGGATACAGCACAATCTACACTGGGGGATACAGCACAATCTACACTGGGGGGATACAGCACCATCTACACTGGGGGATACAGCATAATCTACACTGGGGGATACGGCATAATCTACACTGGGGGGGATACGGCATAATCTACACTGGAGGATACAGCATAATATACACTGGGGGATACAGCATAATCTACACTGGGGGGATACAGCATAATCTACACTGGGGGGATACAGCATAATCTACACTGGGGGATACAGCATAATCTACACTGTGGGGATACAGCACAATCTACACTGGGGGGATACAGCATAATCTACACTGGGGAGATACAGCATAATCTACACTGGGGGATACAGCATAATCTACACTGGGGGGATACAGCATAATCTACACTGGGGGGATACAGCACAATCTACACTGGGGAGATACAGCATAATCTACACTGGGGGATACGGCATAATCTACACTGGGGGATACGGCATAATCTACACTGGAGGATACGGCATAATCTACACTGGGGGGATACGGCATAATCTACACTGGGGGGATACAGCACAATCTACACTGGGGAGATACGGCATAATCTACACTGGGGGGATACGGCATAATCTACACTGGGGGGATTGTTGTGAATTCCGCTCTTGGGCTCCCTCCGGTGGTTGTAAGTGGCACTTTTGTGAGTTCTGCTCTTGGGCTCCCTCCGGTGGTATTAAGTGGTATGGCTGCTCCTTGGATTTAGCAGTCTGCAGCTGCTTCCACTGATTGTCTTTCTGCTCGGCTATTTATGCCTGGCTCTTCCTTCAGCCAGTGCAACTTGTCAATGGTTCCTGGTTGGATTCACATCTCTCTTGGATTTCCCTGATATCCTGACCAGTTCAGCAAAGTTAAGTCCTTGCTTGCTCTTTTCTGTCCACATGTTGTGGACTTATTCGTTCTGTGCATTCTATGTTTTGTCCAGCTTGTTAGTATGGATTAATTCTGTTAAGCTGGAAGCTCTGGGAAGCAGATTTACCATCCACACCTTTAGTCAGGTGTGGAGATTTTTGTAAACTCTGTGTGGATTTTTGTAGTTTTTAATACTGACCGCACAGTATTCTATCCTGTCTTATCTATCTAGCTAGACTGGCCTCCTGTGCTACATCCTGGTTTCATTCTGTGTATGTCTTTTTCCTCTACACTGGGGGGATACGGCATAATCTACACTGGGGGATACGGCATAATCTACACTGGGGGGATACGGCATAATCTACACTGGGGGGATACAGCATAATATACACTGGGAGGATACGGCATAATCTACACTGGGGGGATACGGCATAGTCTACACTGGGGGGATACGGCATAATCTACACTGGGGGGATACAGCATAATCTACACTGGGGAGATACAGCATAATCTACACTGGGGGATACAGCACAATCTACACTGGGGGATACAGCATAATCTACACTGGGGATATACAGCATAAGAACATTACTACCAGTGAAGATTATAAATGCTCAGAGGAGTAAAATATATTATCTCTAAAATTCAGTTAAAGCCTCCATAGTACAATATACATCTCAAACCACATCTAGATGAAAAGTTTTAAGTTGTAAATCCATTACATCCTGTACTGATCCTGAGTTACCTCCAGAGCTGCATTCACTATTCTGCTGGTGCAGTCACTGTGTACATACATTACATTACTGATCCTGAGTTACATCCTGTATTATACTCCAGAGCTGCACTCACTATTCTGCTGGTGCAGTCACTGTGTACATACATTACATTACTGATCCTGAGTTACATCCTGTATTATACCCCAGAGCTGCACTCACTATTCTGCTGGTGCAGTCACTGTGTACATACATTACATTACTGATCCTGAGTTACATCCTGTATTATACCCCAGAGCTGCACTCACTATTCTGCTGGTGCAGTCACTGTGTACATACATTACATTACTGATCCTGAGATACATCCTGTATTATACTCCAGAGCTGCACTCACTATTCTGCTGGTGCAGTCACTGTGTACATACATTACATTACTGATCCTGAGTTACATCCTGTATTATACCCCAGAGCTGCACTCACTATTCTGCTGGTGCAGCCACTGTGTACATACATTACATTACTGATCCTGAGTTACATCCTGTATTATACCCCAGAGATGCACTCACTATTCTGCTGGTGCAGTCACTGTGTACATACATTACATTACTGATCCTGAGTTACATCCTGTATTATACTCCAGAGCTGCACTCACTATTCTGCTGGTGCAGTCACTGTGTACATACATTACATTACTGATGCTGAGTTACATCCTGTATTATACCCCAGAGCTGCACTCACTATTCTGCTGGTGCAGTCACTGTGTACATACATTACATTACTGATCCTGAGTTACATCCTGTATTATACTCCAGAGCTGCACTCACTATTCTGCTGGTGCAGTCACTGTGTACATACATTACATTACTGATCCTGAGTTACATCCTGTATTATACCCCAGAGCTGCACTCACTATTCTGCTGGTGCAGTCACTGTGTACATACATTACATTACTGATCCTGAGTTACATCCTGTATTATACCCCAGAGCTGCACTCACTATTCTGCTGGTGCAGTCACTGTGTACATACATTACATTACTGATCCTGAGTTACATCCTGTATTATACCCCAGAGCTGCACTCACTATTCTGCTGATGGAGAAATCTAGTTGTCTGCTCCCTCAGTGGCCCCTGTATTGTGGTATCTGACCCGCTTGCCTCTGGGGCCCCGGCACACGGTGTATGTGTGTCCACTTCCCTGCTCTGGCCGCTTCTCTCTGCTCGGTGTTTTTAGTCTCTGTATCGGGGGATATCTTTAGCTCATCCTCTGTGAAGAGGCCGCAGTCTTTTATGTAATCGCTTGATTCTTTCAAGCAGCTTTCTGCAAAATTGGGCAATTTATTTTTCCATTATCGGCCTGCACAGCGGCAGAGGAGGTGATGGCGATGTTACGCTTATGTCTGGTATAGCTCCAGTATAAGTGACCAGTGCAGAGCCGCAGCCGAGGAGCCCGGGGGGCCACAATCTTATAATTGAAGCCATTCTCATGATCAGGGACTGGATGTAAAGTGTTTGTCCCGGAGCAGACTGGCCTTATACTGGGGTGAGATCTGAGCGAGCATATAAAGCTGTGACACTATCATAGAGAAGTATCTGCTGGGTCAGGTGATGTTATTTGTGTGTTCCTGAAGAATAACACTATTTATGAGCATTATTGTATATGAGATATTCATTCTACAGGATATCTGTATTTTTCAGTTATCTTTGGATTAGTTGGTTGAGGACTAACACAGACATGAAATATTCCTGTTCAAAACGATAAGGGTATGTTCACACGTTCAGGATTTCCATCCTTTTTTTTTCCTGACTGTTTTTTAAAAAACTGCAGCTCTTGGCAGAAAACGCAGGTCCTTTTTTTGGTCCTTTTTTGGTCCGTTTTTGATGCGTTTTTTGATGCGTTTTTTGATGCGTTTTTTTGATGCAGTTTTCTAGCCAGAGTCTGTGTGTTTTCTAGGAATTTTTTTAGGGTTAAAATGGCTGAAAATACCCTAACCCTACCCCTACCCCTAACCCTAACCCTACCCCTAACCCTAACCCTACCCCTAACCCTACCCCTAACCCTAACCCTACCCCTAACCCTACCCCTAACCCTAACCCTACCCCTAACCCTAACCCTACCCCTAACCCTACCCCTAACCCTAACATTGTAAAAGTAACACTGAGCAGGGTAGCTGTGAATCCAGCTCTAAAAAGAGATGAAACACTTCCTGTAGGCTACAGTAGGATCCATCTCTCTCCGCTCTAAGGGTATGTTCACACGTTCAGGATTTCCATCCTTTTATTTTTTCAGGACAGTTTTTTTAAAAAACTGCAGCTCTTGGCAGAAAACGCAGGTCCTTTTTTTGGTCCTTTTTTTGTCCTTTTTTGATGCGTTTTTTGATGCGTTTTTTTAGGGTATGTTCACACGTTCAGGATTTCCATCCTTTTTTTTTCCTGACTGTTTTTTAAAAAACTGCAGCTCTTGGCAGAAAACGCAGGTCCTTTTTTTGGTCCTTTTTTGGTCCGTTTTTGATGCGTTTTTTGATGCGTTTTTTTGATGCAGTTTTCTAGCCAGAGTCTGTGTGTTTTCTAGGAATTTTTTTAGGGTTAAAATGGCTGAAAATACCCTAACCCTACCCCTAACCCTACCCCTACCCCTAACCCTAACCCTAACCCTAACCCTACCCCTAACCCTACCCCTACCCCTATTCTAACCTTAGTGAAAAAAAAAAAAAAAAAATTCTTTATTTTTTTTATTGTCCCTACCTATGGGGGTGACAAAGGGGGGGGGGTGTCATTTACTATTTTTTTATTTTGATCACTGAGATAGGTTATATCTCAGTGATCAAAATGCACTTTGGAACGAATCTGCCGGCCGGCAAATTCGGCGGGCGCACTGCGCATGCGCCCGCCATTTTGCAAGATGGCGGCGCCCAGGGAGAAGACGGCCGGACGGACACCGGGACGCCGGGTGAGTATAAGGGGGGGAGATTAGGGCACGGGGGGGGCATCAGAGCACTGGGGGGGGCATCGGAGCACTGGGGGGGGGCATCGGAGCACGGGGGGGCGGGATCGGAACACGGGGGGGCAGCCACACTCCGCCCACGCACTTCCGCCCGCTCCCCGCACTTCCTGCTGCAGCGGTTCTGCACATCAAACCGCAGTAAAACCCGCAGATATATTTTTGATCTGCGGGTTTTACTGCGGTTTGGACCTCACAATGGAGGTCTATGGGTGCAGAACCGCTGCGGCTCCGGAAAAAGAATTGACATGCTCCTTCTTTTTTCCGGGAGCTATTCAGCGCGTCTTTTTTTTTACAATTTCCGGACCATGTGCACAGTGTGTCCTGTTTTCCATAGGGTACAGTGTACTGTACCCTGCATGGAAAACAGCTGCGGAACCGCAGCGGCAAAACCGCCGCGGTTCCGCGGTAAAAAACGCACTGTGTGAACATGGCCTAAATAGGATTCAAGAGGCAGCTGTAATCTGATTCCTCAGTGAGTTGGTGTCCTCTTTAAATTGTCATCAGGGCAGAGTTAAATTTTAAGGGATTGTCCATATTTTAAGTAAATTATCCCCATGCTAATTTTTACTGCTTTAAGAAAGATTTTTCTTTAGATGGGGAAAGGTCATGGCAAATTTTTTTTGCAACTGCAGACAAAGGTGTAACTAATCATTGCTATTCGCTAAAAAAATGTATCAGGTACCATCAGCTTTTAATAAGCCAATCACATTATTTCTCCCAGCGATCAACTTTGATCTGTGATCGATCCAGACAGTAATTGCTCATTTCTCCCACAGCACCACCACAGGGCAAATGAAGTATTACACCTCTCCTGTGAATATCAGTGGGTTATCTATGCAGTTTGCAGACGTATCGGGTCCTCCAAAGGGAATTTCACTATTTCCAGTCGCTATAGTCATTATAGGTTTTCCAAAAAAGTTTTTTTTATTTTTTTTTCACACCAGACTAACGTAGGATGTGTGGGTTTTGGTCTGGACAACTGGAGGGGATTTCAGCAGAAGTTTCCTTTCTGTTTGCACAATTGTGTCTGTCTCGTCACTCGTTTTCCAAAGTGCGAGGAATCTTCGTTTTGCCATGAAAATGTGTGAAAATAAATAGCAAGAAAAGAGAAATTCTGCCAATCCAAGAGGCTTTAAATGTGATTGTTTGTGAACTTCCTCTTCGCCGTAGACATCTGACCTTCGGTTTATGACCACAGATTGGTAAAAAAAAAAAAAAATCATAGCAACATCAAAACAATCCGACTTTTTAGTTACAATGACAATAACTAGCAGCAAAAAGTTACATTCTGAGGATGAGGGTTCAGTTCATCTGATTGACTGCCAGGAAGAACTAATAGAAGGAAAGGAGGAGGACCAAGTGACAGATACAGCCAGTATGGCTGACACTGACAGCTGTTGAGTAGGGGACACAAACATAATAGTTAGAGTTCTCTTATAGAGGTGTTATCAGTCATTGTACAGGAGGAGGAGGTGAGCTGTGACATCACCTAATGTGAATGGTGGATCCTGTGTTATCTACTGTATATAGAGGTGTTATCAGTCATTGTACAGGAGGAGGTGAGCTGTGATATCCCCTATTGTGAATGGTGGATTCTGTGTTATCTACTGTATATAAAGGTGTTATCAGTCATTGTACAGGAGGAGGAGGTGAGCTGTGACATCACCTATTGTGAATGGTGGATCCTGTGTTATCTACTGTATATAGAGGTGTTATCAGTCATTGTAAAGAAGGAGGAGGTGAGCTGTGACATCACCTATTGTGAATGGTGGGTCCTGTGTTATCTACTGTATATAGAGGTGTTATCAGTAATTGTACAGGAGGAGGAGGTGAGCTGTGACATCACTTATTGTGAATGGTGGATCCTGTGTTATCTACTGTATATAGAGGTGTTATCAGTCATTGTACAGGAGGAGGTGAGCTGTGACATCACCTATTGTGAATGGTGGATCCTGTGTTATCTACTGTATATTGAGGTGTTATCAGTCATTGTACAGGAGGAGGAGGTGAGCTGTGACATCACCTATTGTGAATGGTGGATCCTGTATTATCTACTGTATATAGAGGTGTTATCAGTCATTGTACAGGAGGAGGAGTTGAGCTGTGATATCACCTATTGTGAATGGTGGATCCTGTGTTATTTACTGTATATAGATGTGTTATCAGTCATTGTACAGGAGGTGGCGGTGAGCTGTGACAGCACCTATTGTGAATGGTGGATCCTGTGTTATTTACTGTATATTGAGGTATAGAGGTGTTATCAGTCATTGTACAGGAGGAGGCGGTGAGCTGTGTCATAACCTATTGTGAATGGTGGATCCTGTGTTATCTACAGTATATAGAGGTGTTATCAGTCATTGTACAGGAGGAGGAGGTGAGCTGTGACATTATCTATTGTGAATGGTGGATCCTGTGTTATCTACTGTATATAGAGGTGTTATCAGTCATTGTACAGGAGGAGGTGAGCTGTGACATCACCTATTGTTAATGGTGGATCCTGTGTTATCTACTGTATATAGAGGTGTTATCAGTCATTGTACAGGAGGAGGAGGTGAGCTGTGACATCACCTATTGTGAATGGTGGATCCTGTGTTATTTACTGTATGTAGAGGTGTTATCAGTCATTGTACAGGAGGAGGAGGGGAGCTGTGACATCACCTATTGTGAATGGTGGATCCTGTGTTATCTACTGTATATAGTGGTGTTATCAGTCATTGTACAGGAGGGGGAGGTGAGCTGTGACATCACCTATTGTGAATGGTGGATCCTGTGTTATTTACTGTATGTAGAGGTGTTATCAGTCATTGTACAGGAGGAGGAGGTGAGCTGTGACATCAGGTATTGTAAGTGGAGGATCCTGAGGGCTACCTATGGCTGAGAGCACTTCTTGACTATTACCATACAGCGAGTACAATGTGTCGTCCCTGGAAGAGCAATGAATATCACAGACAAATCTGATTAATTTCCAGGAAGCAATAAATAAGATATTTTAGAAGATGGACTGCGGCGTAATTCTCTAAGAAATACAAAGTGACAGATGACGTTATTTTTTTCTCGTTGCTTAAAGGGAGAGAGAAATTTATATATATATATATATTACATCTTATATCAATGTGGTCCAGTTGTAACAACGGAGACATTTCTGGTAGGAGGACAAATGGAGTAGCCAGTGGAGCAGGGTATATTCAGCGATGAGCAATCGTAAGAGCATAACTGAGTAGCACCTTTAGGTAGAGTAGGTCCCGTGCTGTAGGAGAGTTATATCAGTGATATAGCAGAGCTGGGTTTGTCACAGAGTCCATGGCAATGCTGGCACAATGATGAGGCTTGAGTTCTCAGCGATACATCAGAGCTTGGTTTGTCACTGAATACAAGGCTGAGCTGGCAGCAGTATAGCAGAGGTATCCAGTGCTATAGCAGAGGTGGGTTTGTCACAGAGTCCATGGCAATGCTGGCACAATGATGAGGCTTGAGTTCTCAGCGATACATCAGAGCTTGGTTTGTCACTGAATACAAGGCTGAGCTGGCAGCAGTATAGCAGAGGTATCCAGTGCTATAGCAGAGGTGGGTTTGCCACAGAGTCCAAGGTAGAACTGGCCAGCGGAATGACAGTGTTAAACAGCAGTATAGCAGAGCTGTGTTTGTCATGAGTTTCTAGGGCTGAAGCAGTCCATTCTAGCATTTTGACTGCAGCATCATCTCCCCCCTACCTCTCCTTTCCTCCGTGTCCTAAGTTATTGGACACTACTAAAGGTACAGCTCGTCAATAACTGAGAGCGGACATGTAGAGAGGCTGCAGGCAGGAACGGTGACATACGGGTTACTGGAAGGTCAAGGTGACATCTAGTCTTCTATGTCCTGGGTCCAACTTGCCTGAATAATGGATTGGTGAGTGCCTCCCTCCATTACCGTTGTAGTACTTGGATCAAGGCAAAAAAAAATTTAGAGAAAAATGTACGTTTTTTAGGGAAATAAACGATTAACCAATTTTGTAAGTTTTTTGTTGTTGCTGATTTTGCAGGGTGTGAATCTACGAGCGGATGTGACCGCTGTGATAGGAGCGCCTCAGACATTTTAGAAGTTCCTCTTTTCTGTTCAGTGTGTCGCCAAATATATACAACAGTGCGGGGTCTCTGCGGGAATCTGAAGGGTTAAACCATGTGAGCCCCCATAGTCCTCGCTCCTTGTACTGCGCGTAGGCTGTTGAAATTTTGCAGATCTGCCACAGAGTACCCCGGAGTGAAGAGGAGCACAGTCAACTGTGTCCATGCCTGCACCTATAGGGTTAGAGAAGCCTCTCTGGAATAAACAGTATATAAATATATTTTCCATGTGTTAGTGGTAGAGATGGGAGAATCGATTTGGAGGCGTTCCCGGCTCTGCCTCTGACGTTGTGCGTGCGTCACACCGCAATGATGACGTCGCGCCATCGATGGCCAGAGGTCCTACAAAACCATTCTCCCATCTCTAGTTAGGGGTTATGGGTACCCAATAATCAGCCTGATCCAAGTTCCAGATTCTTCTCGTGTGTGAGTGTCTCTCTCAGTAATATAGGCTGGATGTGAAGTATCAGCGGTGCTGCTGTCTTCACTGCTCATATGTCAGCACAGCTTCTACCCTGCACCTACATCCTCTTCATGTGCTAACATTCTTATCTACAGTCTGATTTCTCTGCCCTCCCAGAGACTATACATGCTTTCTCTTCTCTCCACACTGTAAATCTGTATACAACCCGTATATCTCTAACCATCTTATTCAGACGTTTGTGTTTAAACACATACGTAATAAAAATGGTACCGTTATCAGTGTTTGTCCATTGTGTGGTCCGTGTATCCATCAGTATCATGTTTTTTTGTCCTTTGTTTGGTCCCTGTTTGCCATCGGGGTGGTCATCAGCGTTTTTCATGGGTGGATAAATAAATAAATTTCATTACAAAGCTTCTCTTATACTTTGCCATGATGAATACGTTCATCACACGGGGGGCTCAGGAATGTCATCCATGTCCTGCTGGAAAAAAAAACAAGGACATGTGACAAGCACCATAGATTATAATGGGTACGTGTTTTATCCGTGAAAAAAAGAAAAACTTTGAGAGAAGGGAAGGGGGAGACGAGGGAGAGTTGTAGCACCACTGTCAGATTTGTTACATTTTTGCAGAACATTCCGTTGGCTAAAACCCCCTTACGACACTCTGCAGCAGCAAAATTAAAAAAATTGGGGACTAAAAAATTGCAAAAACAATTAAAAATTAAAGCAAATTCGTCACCCCTCGTAAATTCACCTATTGTTGTTACGCTCCTGCCTGCTGCTCATATGGCACCAACATATTCAGCGGAGGTGCTGGTCCGCAGGAGAGCTCACAACCTAATATCCCTATCCCAGCCTGCAAACGAGGGGCAGCACACGTGCAACGTACGTCCGCTCCTGCCACATGACGGCTCAGGATTACCACTGCACACAGATAAAGCTTCTTAAAGGGACAGTCACATGATTGCATTTAGGGCACATGGTGACCTCTTTGGCCGCATAACATTGTGACTTGTGGCCGGAAATCACGTTTTTACCCATCCTGGACCCAGTAAGTCTGGCCAAGCACAGCTATGTCTTCCGACGACTCCTCCATGCACATACGTGCTGGGTTCTGCCGAGCATCCATGTGTTTTTGAAAGGGAAAACTGAGTCATTTATCTTTCCTGAATACGGAATCCTTCTATTTTTCCAGAAATCTGCTCTAGGTGGAAAGTTGGGAGGGTGATTCCTCGGATCAATGGGGGTCCAACTCCCTTGATCCATTGTTTATAGGTCCCAGATGTAAGGAATGTACAAAGCCAAAAGAGTACAGCGCCCTACACTGTGTAGTGGCCATTCTTGGGTACTGCAGGTCAGATCACGTTCACATCAATGGGAGCGAAGCTGCAGAAGCTGCAGTACCTGAGAACGGCCACTAGACATGTGATGATGACACATGAAGACGCTGTCGGATCTGATGGGTGGAACGTGCGATGTCCGCATGTGATGAATACATTATGTATCGGGATTGTTTCCTACACTCCGTCCGACCTGCAGGGAACGTTCTGTGCTGGCGGGAACTGCCGACATGGATTTGTCATTGCGCTGTCATAAAGTAGCAAATCTAAAAGTGTCACATTCTGAGTATTAATGTCTGGTCAGGTCCATAAACCAAACAGGGAGGCCATGTGGCGGAGATGAGGCCGGAACACAAGACTTATGTGAGTCCAGTATGGCGCAGTTATGTATGTGCTCTATGGGAGTGTAACTGCGGTATTATACGGTGCTGTAATCCGGACACCATCACACTGTTATATGAGTATTATTCAGTGATTTATCAAGGCACCATATGGGACTAGTGTGTGAGCATTGTATGGGCTATCTGTAGGCACGTAATAGTACAGGATGTAATGTATGTACACTGTGACTGCACAAGCAGAATAGTGAGTGCAGCTCTGGAGTATAATACAGGATGTAACTCAGGATCAGTAATGTAATGTATGTACACTGTGACTGCACAAGCAGAATAGTGAGTGCAGCTCTGGAGTATAATACAGGATGTAACTCAGGATCAGTAATGTAATGTATGTACACAGTGACTGCACCAGCAGAATAGTGAGTGCTGCTCTGGAGTATAATACAGGATGTAACTCAGGATCAGTAATGTAATGTATGTACACAGTGACTGCACCAGCAGAATAGTGAGCGCAGCTCTGGAGTATAATACAGGATGTAACTCAGGATCAGTAATGTAATGTATGTACACAGTGACTGCACCAGCAGAATAGTGAGTGCTGCTCTGGGGTATAATACAGGATGTAACTCAGGATCAGTAATGTAATGTATGTACACAGTGACTGCACCAGCAGAATAGTGAGTGCAGCTCTGGAGTATAATACAGGATGTAACTCAGGATAAGTACAGGGTCAGTAATGTATGTACACAGTGACTGCACCAGCAGAATAGTGAGCGCAGCTCTGGAGTATAATACAGGATGTAACTCAGGATCAGTAATGTAATGTATGTACACAGTGACTGCACCAGCAGAATAGTGAGTGCAGCTCTGGGGTATAATACAGAAGGTAACTCAGGATCAGTAATGTAATGTATGTACACAGTGACTGCACCAGCAGAATAGTGAATGCAGCTCTGGGGTATAATACAGGATGTAACTCAGGATCAGTAATGTAATGTATGTACACAGTGACTGCACCAGCAGAATAGTGAGCGCAGCTCTGGAGTATAATACAGGATGTAACTCAGGATCAGTAATGTAATGTATGTACACAGTGACTGCACCAGCAGAATAGTGAGCGCAGCTCTGGAGTATAATACAGGATGTAACTCAGGATCAGTAATGTAATGTATGTACACAGTGACTGCACCAGCAGAATAGTGAGTGCTGCTCTGGGGTATAATACAGGATGTAACTCAGGATCAGTAATGTAATGTATGTACACAGTGACTGCACCAGCAGAATAGTGAGCGCAGCTCTGGAGTATAATACAGGATGTAACTCAGGATCAGTAATGTAATGTATGTACACAGTGACTGCACCAGCAGAATAGTGAATGCAGCTCTGGGGTATAATACAGGATGTAACTCAGGATCAGTAATGTAATGTATGTACACAGTGACTGCACCAGCAGAATAGTGAGTGCTGCTCTGGAGTATAATACAGGATGTAACTCAGGATCAGTAATGTATGTACACAGTGACTGCACCAGCAGAATAGTGACTGCAGCTCTGAGGTATAATACAGGATATAACTCAGGATCAGTAATGTAATGTATGTACACAGTGACTGCACCAGCAGAATAGTGAGTGCAGCTCTGGGGTATAATACAGGATGTAACTCAGGATCAGTAATGTAATGTATGTACACAGTGACTGCACCAGCAGAATAGTGAGCGCTGCTCTGGGGTATAATACAGGATGTAACTCAGGATCAGTAATGTAATGTATGTACACAGTGACTGCACCAGCAGAATAGTGAGTGCAGCTCTAGGGTATAATGCAGGATATAACTCAGGATCAGTAATGTAATGTATGTACACAGTGACTGCACCAGCAGAATAGTGAGCGCAGCTCTGGGGTATAATACAGGATGTAACTCAGGATCAGTAATGTAATGTATGTACACAGTGACTGCACCAGCAGAATAGTGAGCGCAGCTCTGGAGTATAATACAGGATGTAACTCAGGATCAGTTATGTAATGTATGTACACAGTGACTGCACCAGCAGAATAGTGAGTGCAGCTCTGGGGTATAAGACAGGAGGTAACTCAGGATCAGTAATGTATGTACACAGTGACTGCACCAGCAGAATAGTGAGTGCAGCTCTGGGGTATAATACAGGAGGTAACTCAGGATCAGTAATGTAATGTATGTACACAGTGACTGCACCAGCAGAATAGTGAGTGCAGCTCTGGAGTATAATACAGGATGTAACTCAGAATCAGTACAGGATCAGTAATGTAATGTATGTACACAGTGACTGCACCAGCAGAATAGTGAGTGCAGCTCTGGGGTATAATACAGGATGTAACTCAGGATCTGTAATGTATGTACACAGTGACTGCACCAGCAGAATAGTGAGTGTAGCTCTGAGGTATAATACAGGATATAACTCAGGATCAGTAATGTATGTACACAGTGACTGCACCAGCAGAATAGTGAGTGTAGCTCTGAGGTATAATACAGGATATAACTCAGGATCAGTAATGTATGTACACAGTGACTGCACCAGCAGAATAGTGAGCGCAGCTCTGGAGTATAATACAGGAGGTAACTCAGGATCAGTTATGTAATGTATGTACACAGTGACTGCACCAGCAGAATAGTGAGTGCAGCTCTGGGGTATAATACAGGATGTAACTCAGTATCAGTAATGTATGTACACAGTGACTGCACCAGCAGAATAGTGAGCGCAGCTCTGGGGTATAATACAGGATGTAACTCAGGATCAGTAATGTAATGTATGTACACAGTGACTGCACCAGCAGAATAGTGAGTGCAGCTCTGGGGTATAATACAGGATGTAACTCAGGATCAGTAATGTAATGTATGTACACAGTGACTGCACCAGCAGAATAGTCAGAATAGTGAGTGCAGCTCTGGAGTATAATACAGGAGGTAACTCAGGATCAGTAATGTATGTACACAGTGACTGCACCAGCAGAATAGTGAGTGCAGCTCTGGAGTATAATACAGGATGTAACTCAGGATCAGTAATGTAATGTATGTACACAGTGACTACACCAGCAGAATAGGGAGTGCAGCTCTGGAGTATAATACAGGATGTAACTCAGGATCAGTAATGTAATGTATGTACACAGTGACTGCACCAGCAGAATAGTGAGTGCAGCGCTGGGGTATAATACAGGATGTAACTCCGGATCAGTAATGTAATGTATGTATACAGTGACTGCACCAGCAGAATAGTGAGTGCAGCTCTGGAGTATAATACAGGATGTAGCTCAGGATCAGTAATGTAATGTATGTACACAGTGACTGCACCAGCAGAATAGTGAGTGCAGCTCTGGAGTATAATACAGGAGGTAACTCAGGATCAGTAATGTAATGTATGTACACAGTGACTGCACCAGCAGAATAGTGAGTGCAGCTCTGGGGTATAATACAGGATGTAACTCAGGATCAGTAATGTAATGTATGTACACAGTGACTGCACCAGCAGAATAGTCAGAATAGTGAGTGCAGCTCTGGAGTATAATACAGGAGGTAACTCAGGATCAGTAATGTATGTACACAGTGACTGCACCAGCAGAATAGTGTGTGCAGCTCTGGAGTATAATACAGGATGTAACTCAGGATCAGTAATGTAATGTATGTACACAGTGACTGCAGCAGCAGAATAGTGAGTGCAGCTCTGGAGTATAATCCATAAATAAATGATAAAAAGGTAAAGTTAAATAAATGTTATGTACAATGTAGTAAAATCATTTGAGACTATTTTGAAACTTGTAATGTAAAGATGAACATTGATTTCCGCCTCCAGAGGTCTCATGTATCTGGTGGAGAATGAGGATTAGTTCTAATGTGACTATTATGTAGATTCTAAATCTGACGCTTCCTCGGTTATGATGGCGGTTTGCTTTCAGTGTGCAGGTTGTGGGGAGCAGCGTCCTTGTGTCTATAGATATCACATATTATAGAGGGGCTTCTGCAGGTTTCTGTTCACAGACTCAGTGTCTTGTGGGGGAAATGTTTATAAGGAATGATTGGTGGAAGCTGTGGGGGATGATCCCCAAAACAGGGGCCGAGGTTTTTTTTTCTTAGTAATAATGGGTCAGGGCTGGATTATAGGACACATGGAGCACATATGTTGGGTCGCCAGCAACGTGATGAGCGCTGCTCTGCAGGAAGAAGCCCTGATGGAGCGCTGCGGCCTGATTACATATATCGTCCACCGTGATAATATTTCCGAGTCTGATTCTGGCGCAGTGAGCAGATTATCAGAACTGCATTATTAATGTAAATTCCTCCATGTGCTTTCTGTGTATCCACGGCCGGCATAGAATCCCACAAATGCAGCCGGATGTCAGACCCCCCTTTTCTCCCATTCCTTCCAATGTGCAGCATTCAGGATAACGTCCCCCTTCATGTGCTCTAGATCAGTGGAGCCCAACCTGCGGCTCTTCAGCTGCTGCGAGAGTATGACCCCCAGCATGTGCGATACAAAGGGAGTCGTAGTCATGTAAAGACGGGAGACCGCTGCTGTCTATCGTGCTGCTCAGCGACACAACACAATGTAATGCCCCCCTATACAGTATGATGCCCCCTCAGTGCCCCCAAGCAGTCTAATGCCCCCTCTGCCACCAACACACAGTTTAATGCCCCACACCGTATGATGCCCTCTCGGTGACCCCACACCGTATGATGCCCTCTCGGTGACCCCACACAGTATGATGCCCCCTCATTGCCTCAACCCATTTTAATGCCCCTCTACACAGTATAATGTCCCCTCAGCGCCACTAACCTAGTCTAATTCCCTCCGCACAGTATGATGCTCCCCAACATAGTTTAATGCCCCTCTACACAGTATGATGCCCTCTGTGGCCCCAACAGTAATGCCTGTTCACAGTATGATGCCCCTAAAGTGCCCCTAACACAGTTTATTGCCCCTCCACACATTATAATGCCCCCTGTGTGCCCCAACACAGTCTGATGCCCCCTCAGGGACCCCAACACAGTCTGATGCCCCCTCAGTGCCACCAACACAGTCTGATGCCCCCTCAGGGACCCCAACACAGTCTGATACCCCCTCAGTGCCACCAACACAGTATGATGCCCCCTCAGGGACCCCAATACAGTCTGATACCCCGTCAGTGACACCAACACAGTAAGATGCCCCCCCCTCAGGGACCCCAACACATTAAGATGCCCCCTCAGGGACCCCAACATAGTATGATATCCCTTCAGTGCCACCAACACAGTATGATACCCCCTCAGGGACCCCAGCACAGTATGATGCCCCCTCAGGGACCCCAGCACAGTATGATGCCCCCTCAGTGCCACGAACACAGTATGATGCCCCCTCAGGGACCCCAACACAGTATGATACCCCCTCAGTGCCACCAACACAGTATGATGCCCCCTCAGGGACCCCAACACAGTATGATGCCCCCTCAGTGCCACCAACACAGTATGATGCCCCCTCAGTGCCACCAACACAGTAAGATGCCCCCACAGGGACCCCAACACAGTGTGATGCCCCCTCAGTGCCACGAACACAGTTTAATGCCACCCGCACAGTATGTTGCCCCCGCAGTGCTGTTTCTATTCCTGGCACAGCATGCACAATATAGTGATGCCAACGTCCCTCCTGTGCTGAGCCACAGACCGTATCTGCTCCTAAAGGCGCGGGCATCGATAAAAGCGGACATGCTCCTGACCTCCCAAACCCGGGACTGTCCCGCTGGATCCAAGGACCTGGAATGGTTGGGAGGCTTGAGCACAGATGCAGTCTTGCTTCTATGATGCTGCAAGAACGTTTCCATTCCCTGACAGTCATCAGAGATATTGAGAAATTTGGGAATTATAATAAATAAGTAAATTGTATTTTTTTTTTGTAATCATACTATGATAAAGTTCCATATACATGAGAGGTGAAGCTCTCGGGGGAGGTTTGGCAGAATAGATTGGTGGCACCGAGGTAATACCTAATACATCCTGGGACCTGCCCAATAATAAAGTAGGCCGAGCGGGAGCGCTGCCACTGGGTATCGGAGAGTGCTGCTCACTGGAGGGTTTATAGGCCTCCGCAATGAGATTGGACTTTACAGGCTCCATAAATCTGGAATTATTATGTGCGAAGTCCATAAGTCATAAAGCTCAGCCCCACTCGCTATCAGGAGCAGACATAAGACAAAGCAGGGAAACAAAGTACTCCCCGCTATAGCCGGAGACCCGGGCTGACGCTCCATGGAATAACAGTGACACATTGTAACAACACCTCCGCACTCCAGGACCGCACACCTGTCCTGCCACCTGTGGATGAGCCGTCCTGCACAGTGACACATTGTAACAACACCTCCGCACTCCAGGACCGCACACCTGTCCTGCCACCTGTGGATGAGACGTCCTTCACAGTGACACATTGTAACAACACCTCCGCACTCCAGGATCACACACCTGTCCTGCCACCTAATGATGAGCTGTCCTTCACAGTGACACATTGTAACAACACCTCCGCACTCCAGGATCACACACCTGTCCTGCCACCTAATGATGAGCTGTCCTTCACAGTGACACATTGTAACAACACCTCCACACTCCAGGACCACACACCTGTCCTGCCACCTGTGGATGAGCCGTCCTGCACAGTGACACATTGTAACAACACCTCCGCACTCCAGGATCACACACCTGTCCTGCCACCTGTGGATGAGCCGTCCTGCACAGTGACACATTGTAACAACACCTCCGCACTCCAGGATCACACACCTGTCCTGCCACCTGTGGATGAGCCGTCCTTCACAGTGACACATTGTAACAGCACCGCCGCACTGTAGGATCACACACCTGTCCTGCCACCTGTGGATGAGCCGTCCTTCACAGTGACACATTGTAACAACACCTCCGCACTCCAGGACCGCACACCTGTCCTGCCACCTGTGGATGAGACGTCCTTCACAGTGACACATTGTAACAACACCTCCGCACTCCAGGATCACACACCTGTCCTGCCACCTAATGATGAGCTGTCCTTCACAGTGACACATTGTAACAACACCTCCGCACTCCAGGATCACACACCTGTCCTGCCACCTAATGATGAGCTGTCCTTCACAGTGACACATTGTAACAACACCTCCACACTCCAGGACCACACACCTGTCCTGCCACCTGTGGATGAGCCGTCCTGCACAGTGACACATTGTAACAACACCTCCGCACTCCAGGATCACACACCTGTCCTGCCACCTGTGGATGAGCCGTCCTGCACAGTGACACATTGTAACAACACCTCCGCACTCCAGGATCACACACCTGTCCTGCCACCTGTGGATGAGCCGTCCTTCACAGTGACACATTGTAACAACACCGCCGCACTCCAGGATCGCACACCTGTCCTGCCACCTGTGGATGAGCCGTCCTGCACAGTGACACATTGTAACAACACCTCCGCACTCCAGGATCACACACCTGTCCTGCCACCTGTGGATGAGCCGTCCTTCACAGTGACACATTGTAACAACACCGCCGCACTCCAGGACCGCACACCTGTCCTGCCACCTGTGGATGAGCCGTCCTTCACAGTGACACATTGTAACAACACCTCCGCACTCCAGGATCACACACCTGTCCTGCCACCTGTGGATGAGCCGTCCTTCACAGTGACACATTGTAACAACACCTCCGCACTCCAGGATCACACACCTGTCCTGCCACCTAATGATGAGCTGTCCTTCACAGTGACACATTGTAACAACACCTCCACACTCCAGGACCGCACACCTGTCCTGCCACCTGTGGATGAGCCGTCCTGCACAGTGACACATTGTAACAACACCTCCGCACTCCAGGATCACACACCTGTCCTGCCACCTGTGGATGAGCCGTCCTGCACAGTGACACATTGTAACAACACCTCCGCACTCCAGGACCGCACACCTGTCCTGCCACCTGTGGATGAGCCGTCCTTCACAGTGACACATTGTAACAACACCTCCGCACTCCAGGATCACACACCTGTCCTGCCACCTGTGGATGAGCCGTCCTTCACAGTGACACATTGTAACAACACCTCCGCACTCCAGGATCACACACCTGTCCTGCCACCTGTGGATGAGCCGTCCTTCACAGTGACACATTGTAACAACACCGCCGCACTCCAGGATCGCACACCTGTCCTGCCACCTGTGGATGAGCCGTCCTGCACAGTGACACATTGTAACAACACCTCCGCACTCCAGGATCACACACCTGTCCTGCCACCTGTGGATGAGCCGTCCTGCACAGTGACACATTGTAACAACACCTCCACACTCCAGGATCGCACACCTGTCCTGCCACCTGTGGATGAGCCGTCCTTCACAGTGACACATTGTAACAACACCGCCGCACTCCAGGACCGCACACCTGTCCTGCCACCTGTGGATGAGCCGTCCTGCACAGTGACACATTGTAACAACACCTCCGCACTCCAGGATCACACACCTGTCCTGCCACCTGTGGATGAGCCGTCCTGCACAGTGACACATTGTAACAACACCGCCGCACTCCAGGACCGCACACCTGTTCTGCCACCTGTGGATGAGCCGTCCTTCACAGTGACACATTGTAACAACACCTCCGCACTCCAGGACCGCACACCTGTCCTGCCACCTGTGGATGAGCCGTCCTTCACAGTGACACATTGTAACAACACCGCCGCACTCCAGGATCACACACCTGTCCTGCCACCTGTGGATGAGCCGTCCTTCACAGTGACACATTGTAACAACACCGCCGCACTCCAGGATCACACACCTGTCCTGCCACCTGTGGATGAGCCGTCCTTCACAGTGACACATTGTAACAACACCGCCGCACTCCAGGATCACACACCTGTCCTGCCACCTGTGGATGAGCTGTCCTTCACAGTGACACATTGTAACAACACCGCCGCACTCCAGGACCGCACACCTGTCCTGCCACCTGTGGATGAGCCGTCCTTCACAGTGACACATTGTAACAGCACCGCCGCACTGTAGGATCACACACCTGTCCTGCCACCTGTGGATGAGCCGTCCTTCACAGTGACACATTGTAACAACACCGCCGCACTCCAGGATCACACACCTGTCCTGCCACCTGTGGATGAGCTGTCCTTCACAGTGACACATTGTAACAACACCGCCGCACTCCAGGACCGCACACCTGTCCTGCCACCTGTGGATGAGCCGTCCTTCACAGTGACACATTGTAACAACACCTCCGCACTCCAGGATCGCACACCTGTCCTGCCACCTGTGGATGAGCCGTCCTTCACAGTGACACATTGTAACAGCACCGCCGCACTGTAGGATCACACACCTGTCCTGCCACCTGTGGATGAGCCGTCCTTCACAGTGACACATTGTAACAACACCTCCGCACTCCAGGATCACACACCTGTCCTGCCACCTGTGGATGAGCCGTCCTTCACAGTGACACATTGTAACAACACCGCCGCACTCCAGGACCGCACACCTGTCCTGCCACCTTTGGATGAGCCGTCCTTCACAGTGACACATTGTAACAACACCGCCGCACTCCAGAATCACGCACACCTGTCCTGCCACCTGTGGATGAGACGTCCTTCACAGTGACACATTGTAACAACACCTCCGCACTCCAGGATCGCACACCTGTCCTGCCACCTAATGATGAGCTGTCCTTCACAGTGACACATTGTAACAACACCGCCGCACTCCAGGACCGCACACCTGTCCTGCCACCTGTGGATGAGCCGTCCTTCACAGTGACACATTGTAACAACACCTCCGCACTCCAGGATCACACACCTGTCCTGCCACCTGTGGATGAGCCGTCCTTCACAGTGACACATTGTAACAACACCTCCGCACTCCAGGATCACACACCTGTCCTGCCACCTAATGATGAGCTGTCCTTCACAGTGACACATTGTAACAACACCTCCACACTCCAGGACCGCACACCTGTCCTGCCACCTGTGGATGAGCCGTCCTTCACAGTGACACATTGTAACAACACCTCCGCACTCCGGGATCACACACCTGTCCTGCCACCTTTGGATGAGCCGTCCTTCACAGTGACACATTGTAACAACACCGCCGCACTCCAGGACCACACACCTGTCCTGCCACCTTTGGATGAGCCGTCCTTCACAGTGACACATTGTAACAACACCGTCGCACTCCAGGACCGCACACCTGTCCTGCCACCTGTGGATGAGCCGTCCTTCACAGTGACACATTGTAACAACACCTCCGCACTCCAGGACCGCACACCTGTCCTGCCACCTGTGGATGAGCCGTCCTTCACAGTGACACATTGTAACAACACCTCCGCACTCCGGGATCACACACCTGTCCTGCCACCTGTGGATGAGCCGTCCTTCACAGTGACACATTGTAACAACACCTCCGCACTCCAGGATCACACACCTGTCCTGCCACCTGTGGATGAGCCGTCCTTCACAGTGACACATTGTAACAACACCTCCGCACTCCGGGATCACACACCTGTCCTGCCACCTGTGGATGAGCCGTCCTTCACAGTGACACATTGTAACAACACCTCCGCACTCCGGGATCACACACCTGTCCTGCCACCTGTGGATGAGCCGTCCTTCACAGTGACACATTGTAACAACACCTCCGCACTCCGGGATCACACACCTGTCCTGCCACCTTTGGATGAGCCGTCCTTCACAGTGACACATTGTAACAACACCGCCGCACTCCAGGATCGCACACCTGTCCTGCCACCTCTGGATGAGCCGTCCTTAGCTGACTCTCTAGAGTCAGGGGGACAGTCAGCGAGCGCTGTGTTCAGCCGTCAGGTTGGAGAACTCGCCTTCCGCGCTGCTCTTCATGTGGGTTGAGTTGTAGGCAGAAATTATAAGGTGATAACGATGAAAGGATTTACAAGATATTCTCAGAAGTGCGGCCTACACAGGAGACGACGTGTCAGCTTCACTTTCTCTTTTGAAGGAGTAAATGTTTTGTGCACTCACATGTCTGTGAATGTTGCCTCAGTGTGTGAATATGTGTGCTTGGATATATGTGTAAATGTGTGTATGTGTACTATAGTGTGGGTATGTGTAAGCTGTAGTGTTTGTAGAAATGGGTTTAGTCAGGTCCAGAAATATTTGGAACGTTACTGAATCTTCGTGATTTCAGCTCTGCAGGACGCTATTTTGGATTTAAAACGAAAACTGAGATACAAATGAAGTGGAGACTTTCAGGTTAACACATTTAATTGCTTCTTGTCTTCAGTCACATCATCAGTAAACAATAGTGGCTTCCACCATGTTTTACAGAGGGTGTGCTAGGGTTTGTATCATGATCCATCCCAAACCTTTTCCATACTTTCTTCCTCCCATCATTCTACTACTAGTTAATCTTAGTTTTGATTTCCAGAACTAGTTCACATCATCAATTAACAATAGTGGCTTCCACCATGTTTTACAGAGGGTGTGCTGTGGTTTGGATCATGAGCCATCCCAAGCCTTCTCCATACTTTCTTCCTCCCAAAATTCTGCTACTGGTTGATCTTAGTTTTTCTTTTCCAGAACTGGGCGGCTTCTTTAGATGTTAGTTTGGCAAAGTGCAATCTAGCCATTCTATTTTCAGGCTGATTAATAGTTTCCACCTTGTGGTGGACCCTCTGTATTTCCTCTCATGTCGTCCTCTCTTTACGGTAGACTTAGATTCTGAGACACCGACTTCCCGGAGAGTGTTCTTCACTTGGGTGGATGTTGTGTAAGCGTTTTTCTTCACCATGGAAAGTATTCTGCTATCATCCTCCACGTTTATCTTCTGTTGACATCCAGGCCTTTTTGAGTACCCAATCTCACCATTGCTGTTTTTATTTTGGCAAAATGTTCCAAATTATTGATTTGGCCGCTCCATTTTTTTTTTATTTTATATCTTTCGGATGGATTTCTTCTTTTTCCCAGCCTAATGATGATCTGTTTCTCGTCTGCATGTTGTGGGTTCACAGCAACAGCTTCCAAATGCAAATGCCACGCCTGGAATCATCTACTGACCTTTAATTCCTTAATTGATGATGGATTAATGAGGGAATAGCCCATGCAGCCCATTAAAGAGCTTTTGAGATAATTGTCCAGTTACTTTTGACCCCTTTTGAAAAGAGGAAGCCTCATATTAAAGAGCTGTAGTTCCTAAGCCCTTACTCCAATTAGGATGTGAATGCTCTCAAATTAAAGCTGAGAGTCGGCTCTTCATACCTATATGGATTATAGAACTGTATCTTGAATATGTTTTGGTAAACATCTAAAATGCTAACTGTGTGTGTTTCTATCTGCATATCTTGTGTGTATGACTTTATGTACCTGTGGATATTTCATGGCAGACGCACAGGGTTGAAGAGAAGCAGCTGAGTGGAGAAAACTATTTGTTCTGCCTCATGCTAAATGAATCCATTGTGATGTAATCAAACAGATCCTTCTGTCAGAAAATACCAAAGCCGGCCAGAATGTAGGTCATAAGGGAAGATTTTACACAAGAAAAGCAATTGTGTTGCCCAGAGCCGCAGTTACATACAGTATCCGTAAAAATATTCACCCCCCTCCGAAATCCACACTGTTAAAGCACACATTTCCAAAATGGTCTGCATTCATTCCCACGCATAATAGTTTACAGCTATGGCAGCAATTATAGCGCAAGACCTAAAACTAACATTCGAAGTTGTAGCTGTGCCTGTATCTTCATGTTCTGGCCGCGATGTAGATCTCTCGATTCGCAGTTCTATCACAGACTGCAGCAGGTTTTGCGTACAGATTTTCTCCTCTATTTTTCTGCAAGTATTTTACTTTCCTGGGTTTGTTACTCAAATAATGATTCTTTACATCCACGGCTTTCTTGTGACTTGTATCCTTTGTTTTAGTTTTCCCCTCTGTAGGCTCCATTGATAATTGTTAGTTTCCTCTGACCTAGTGGGTGAATCTGCTATAATGTCTTCCCAACACAGCACACCCAGATATGAGAGATTCCTTCGCTCCTGTCTCTATTGACGTTATACAGCAGTACTGAGCAGTGTAGATGTGACTCCATCCCTGGGATGCGACTGAGCAGTGTAGCTGTGACTCCATCTCTGGGATGAGATGAATCCACTCTTACACGCAAGAAAGATATCATGATGGAGAAAGTTAACTCCTAACACTTAATACGGTAAAAACCATTGAATTTGTGTAGTTAGGCATTGAGCTACACTCTTTTGCATCAGGATGTCTTTGTTAATTTAAGAAAAGCTACATTAGTACTGGAAAGCAGCGTCACTGCTCTTTCCTCCATCTCCCCCTCTCTAGACCTGAATAGGCAGCTGTAATATGATCCCTCAGTGAGCTAGCTGTCTGTCTATTCTATTGTTTTTATTAAATGTGCAAAAATTTCTACATTTGTTTTTTTTTTTCAGTCAAGATGGGTGCAGAGTGTACATTAGCGAGGAAAAAAAATGAACTTTTTTGAATTTACCAAATGGCTGCAATGAAACAAAGAGTGAAAAATTTAAAGGGGTCTGAATACTTTCCGTAAGCACTGTAAGTCAAAGACAACTTGGCTGAAACGCTAAATTTTATGTTCATCGGACTGTATACAGATTTTAACTCTAAGCCTTTTCCAATCTTTTACGTGTATTTGGCAATCTATATTTTTGCTCTGGAGGACCTGGCGTGTCAGTGCCATTATAGGAATAGTCCAATGATTTATATTTGAATAGTGCAATACTGCTTAACCCCTGCGGGGGCGCTGCAGGGCAATTGAAAACTTTACTGATTTGCCTGTTCTTGATAATTGAAGGTCCCAGTTGTATAATACATTTAAATAATAGGGGGGGATACTTTATAGAGACCACAGTGAAGTTCATATTCCCAGACAGACCAGTGATTCGGAGAATAGGACCCGGCGGAGACCAGAGTAACTGGTACAGCAAGTTAGAAAAGTAACACACAAGGAATAGGCAGTAAGTACACACCCTCCGAGCCCACACACAGAAATATTTTTTGGGCGCTCACATACAAGTAAATACAAGCTTTGGAGTTCTCAGTCGAGAAGTTGAGAAATTTTCACTTTATGTTTTTCTCAGTTTTATTTGCTTTTCTTTCTTTTTTTTGGAAAGCAGCATACTATTTAACAAGCGAGGAGTTTTTGACATTAAAGGGAATCTGTCAGATGGTTTTTGCTATGTAATCAGACATCAGCTTGATGTAGGGGCAGAGACCCTGATTGCAGACATGTATCACTTAGTTTACTGGGTGCAGCAGTTGTGATACAATCACAGTTTTCTCTGCTGCAGATCTAGCAGAGCTCAAATGCTGAGCTGTGTATAACCCCGCCCTCACTTCTGATTGGCTGCTTCCTGTATACAATGTATCAGTGCTAGGGACGTGGTTGGACCAGGAGGCACAAGACACCTTTTCCTGTAGTGATAATCTCCTGCTGATAAAACACTGATTGTATTAAAACAGAAAAACACAGCCAAATAAGTGACACATCGCTGGAATCAGGGTCTCAGCCCCTACATCACGTTTCTCTCACATTACATAGCAAAAACCTGCTATGGCTGACTTTGGCTAACATTCTTTTTATACTATTATTGTTGATGTACAATTTATTGAATTTTGTATTTTTTATTTTATTTTTCAATTTTTGTATGAATTTTATTTCTTTTATATAACAATAACATCACTGTATCCCACATAAAATTCTATTACCGTTCAGTAGCATCTCTTGCCCAGAGTATATTGTTTTTTTGTTTGTTTGTTTATTTTTGATCCACCAAGTTCCTTTTTTATACCGCAATCGATCATTTCCCGCCTGATATGTAAATGAAGCTGGAAGAACAGGCAGATAATTAGCAACCTGTAAATTCTTAGCCCTATAAGACAGAGTCCTGGATAACCCCTGTAGGTGATGGTGTATGGTCTACAAACACTGAGAAACTTTCTGGGCGTCTTTATTAAGTGCATTTTTTTTTTAGAATCTTTTGGAGAATGTCCGCTCAGAACGTCCCTTGAAAAACTCTTGAAACACTTTCTGTTCATCTCCATGGTAATACTGATTTGTTTTTCATACCTTCCATTTTTTTAAGCATTTTTCTTCCACCTCACAGGTTTTGAAAATGTATATATGATGTGGAAAAAATAATAATTTTACTAGTGGGGGAAAAAACTCCCCAAATTAGGCTCTGTCCAATCTAAAGGCTGCATAAAAAAACTAGGGGAAAAAACTCTCCAACTTTTGAAAAACTTTTCGAAACTTTTCTAAAAAAAAAAAGAAGGCGCAAGTCCTGAAGCAGTTTCCATTAGAATATGGAAAACTAATACGGCCAAGCCAGCCCCGTTCTTTGTACTATCTTTGTACCATATTGTTACCCTATTCTTGCCAAATTTATGTTTGACGATCGATTACGAACATGTTCGTTAATTTCAACTCCCATTGACTCCAATGATGTTCGGCAAGTATTGCAAAAACAATATTCGCCGCCGATCGTAATCGGAACCGAATTTTTAAAAATTCGCTCAACTCTACCAATCACATAAATGTGCTTGTACATGAAAATTTGGGATGTACATGTATGTCCGTGTCAGATGGCATTAAAGGGATATTCTCTGCTTGACCAGTATATTACACTAACATCATACTTGGCAACTTTATGGGTTGACTGCGGCTCCTGACATTTTTTTTTTATGACCATGCCCTATTTTTTACCACGCTCCATACATTTTTTATCCCCCCTCCCCTCTCCAAAAAAAAGGAATCAATGCCTCTTGAAACCTACTTGCTGGGACTTTTCAGACCAGTTCGGTGGCATTTAGATGATTTCCCGACTCTTCCAGGAGTCCCTTATTTTTCTGAGAGCCTTCAGACATGTCAGGAAAGTTGGCAAGTACAGTTTGTTTTGCAGTACGTTATTCAAGGTTTGCTTCAATTGATGATACATATGCATTAAAAATCTTCCGGATCCACCCCTGAGGCCTGGACCTCTGGGGTTGGACTCTCCAAACCTTCATTTAGTAGGTGAGGTGGCCACCACCTACCATAACCAGCCTGAGAATGGCGGGCGGTGGGGACACATATTACATGGACATTTATGGAATATCTGATATGTCATAGATTCCTAAGTTGGGACACCCCTTTAAGAAAATGGAAAAATAATTGTGAAAAGTGTTAAAGGTTCTCCCAGCTGCCGCAGTGCTGTTGCCACAAATGATGGCGCACTGTGAAGGTCACTGGTTCCTCACTGTCCGTTCTTTGAGGATTGCACCCTGGTGACGGTACGACACCCCACGCATCATTGACAAGACTCTTCCCATCTTCTAAAATTAGACGAACGCAAGACCACATATTCTTCTCTGACATTTTATACGTGCAGGAAAAAAATAGGCTTTTGTTCTATGAATGTGTGAAGTCGTGCAGTGTCACGGGTATTTCGCAGGTAATTCATGTGTAAGTAAAATGAATTGGGATCAGCCACCCCAAAAATATTCTATTATGGCCATTTATAGTAAAAAATAGAAAAAAAAATGTGCATTATAAAGGCAAACTTCACTAAAAACAGCCTGTGCTGCCTAGAGCGCAGTCTCCAGCCTCTCGTGGGCAGTAAACCTGCAGTTTTGTTTTTTTCAGCATCCCACAATGGTCTTAAAAGAGGACTTGTCACTTGCCATAAATATGTAATTGTTTCACCCGGTGTAAAAGCCGCTGTTCTCCTGAATCCGGCGCTGTTTTTCTTTTGTTCCTGCGCCTAACCGTTCCTGAGATATGACCCCCTTTTCCCTGTATGTAAATCTAGTTTTTTATGTGGGCGTGTTCCATGACTCTTCTCTGTGGGCGTTTTCTTCAGTACCACGCCCACTTGACTGCCAAGACTAGATTTAAATACAGGAAATAGAAGGCTATATCTCAGGAACTGAGAGGCGTAGGAAAAAAAGAAAAACATCGCCGGATTCAGGAGAACAGCGGCATTTAAAATATGACATATTTATGACCAATGATGAATCCTCTTTAAATCCATATCTTTTAATTAAGTTACCGGAGCTACGGACTGCAGAGGAAAACTGTCTAAAATCAAGATGGTGGACAGAAGAGGTGTCGTAAGGAAATCAGAAGTGTGTTATAATCGGGGCAGAGTTTTGGGGAATGATTTCTTATGTCTGCAGAAATTTATGGAATATTCCCACCTCTTAAATTTATGCTGTATCCATATATTTGGGGTATATGGGGGCACCACGTTTTGGGTTGTGTCTTTTGCTGCTTTATTGAAGGGATTGGTGCTAAAAACCAAGGTCTATCCAAAGCATAGTTGATAAGTTGATGCTCTCTTGAGCATGATCGACCATTGGTTTGTTAAATTTGGGACTCCATAACCCAATTCTTTTTATTGTGGGAGTCCCAAGTGGTCCGTTATGGAGCGATTGGCAACTTCCATCTATCTTTTATCCAGTTATATGGGGGGACGTCTTTAACTTCCATAGTTTTGATTAGAGAACATGGCCACCTTAACAGGGGGATGGCTGTGCTGTATGACCGGCGACCTTTGTGCCCGTCCTGCCGCTCCATTAATACAGGCGAAATCACAGCAGCGACACTTTATAGTGCACGAGCCCCTTCATGTTCAAGCCGTTACTTTGGCGTGAAGACGGAGAGCCCGTTGGATTTTTGAGTGAAGGCGAACGCTGAGCTGTGATTAGGAGCCCACACACTTCAGTCTAGAGAACAACAGCGTAAAAGTGCGCCCCCCTCCCCGTCTCCTCCAGGTGCTTTTAAAATGGACTGTCGCTTCGGGGGTCTCCTTTGACAAGATTAAAGGGGCACCTGCCACTTCAGTACTGAAATCAATGTACTGATTTTTTTTAAAGGGACATTCCACTTTTGAAAAACTTTCAAAGTAAAGTATTCCTAAACAGCTGAGTCACTTTGTAATTACTTCCCTTTAATTCTATTATATTATTCTTAAGCTACGTGTCTTCTCCGTTCACACCCAAAGTGAATGCACTTTTTTTTTTGCACTCTACAGTCCTGTGTAGTGATGAGCGAGTGTACTCGTTACTCGGGTGGTCTCTGAGTATTTGTTAGTGTTCGGAGATTTAGTTTTCATCACCACAACTGAATGAATTGCAGCTACTAGCCAGCCTGAGTAGATGTGGGGGTTGCCTGGTTGCTAGGGAATCCCCACATGTATTCAAGCTGTCTAGTAGCTGTAAATCATCCAGCTGCGGTGATGAAAACTAAATCTCCGAGCAGTCACAAATACTCGGAGACCACCCCGAGCGTGCTCTGGAAAACCCGAGCAACGAGTACACTCGCTCATCACTAGTCCTGTGACCTGGCAGCGGAGCAGCATGCTACAGAACTGGGGACGTCTCTGCAGACAGGAAAGGATCTGCGTATGTCCTATAGATGGAACTGTAAGAAGTAGAGTTAATTTGTAGCAGTCTCTCAGTACAGGCTCTGCGCCCACAATCAGGAAGCAGCGGCGTTTTGGACACAGTGTATTTTCGCTGCATTAATCACGCAGTTAAATCCGCACTTGTTCAGTGAACCATACGGGTTTACCGCATCTAGTGGGGGGGGGGGGGGGTTGAAACTATGCAGCGGAATGTGGCGGAATTACAACAATTCTGCAAAGATGAGTCGCCAAAATTCCTCCAAAGCTTTGTAAGCCTCATTGCCGGTTACTGCAGACACTTGATTGCAGTTGTTGCTCCTAAAAGCGGTCCAACCTCAGTTGTTAGATTTAGGGGGCAATCACTTTTTCACACAGAGCTGTGTAGGTTTGGATTTCTTTTTCCCTTAATAATAGACACCTTCATTTATAAGGCTACGTTCACATTAGCGTTCCGCTAATGTGCGTCGCTGTTGCGTCGGCGACGCAGCGGCGACGCAGCGGCGACGCGCCCCTATGTTTAACATAGGGGACGCGTGCGTTTTTTGGGTGGCGTTTTTCGACACGTGCGTCGTTTCCGACGCTAGCGTCGGACGCAAGAAAATGCAACAAGTTGCATTTTTCGTGCGTCCGATTTTCGTCAAAAAATGACGCACGCGTCGCAAAACGCAGCGTTTTTGCGCGCGTTTTGCGCGCGTTTTTGTGCGTTGCGTCGCCGACGCACCGGCGCGCAACGCTAATGTGAACGTAGCCTAAACTGCATTTTGTGATTACTTGTGTTATCTGAGGAAGCTGACAACTAGATTTCTCCACCAGCAGAATAGTGAGTGCAGCTCTGGAGTATAATACAGGATGTAACCCAGGATCAGTAATGTAATGTATGTACACAGTGACTGCACCAGCAGAATAGTGAGTGCAGCTCTGGAGTATAATACAGGAGGTAACTCAGGATCAGTAATGTAATGTATGTACACAGTGACTGCACCAGCAGAATAGTGAGTGCAGCTCTGGGGTATAATACAGGATGTAACTCAGGATCAGTAATGTAATGTATGTACACAGTGACTGCACCAGCAGAATAGTGAGTGCAGCTCTGGAGTATAATACAGGATGTAACTCAGGATCAGTAATGTAATGTATGTACACAGTGACTGCACCAGCAGAATAGTGAGTGCAGCTCTGGAGTATAATACAGGATGTAACTCAGGATCAGTAATGTATGTACACAGTGACTGCACCAGCAGAAAAGTGAGTGCAGCTCTGGAGTATAATACAGGATGTAACTCAGGATCAGTAATGTGTGTACACAGTGACTGCACCAGCAGAATAGTGAGTGCAGCTCTGGGGTATAATACAGGATGTAACTCAGGATCAGTAATGTGTGTACACAGTGACTGCACCAGCAGAATAGTGAGTGCAGCTCTGGGGTATAATACAGGATGTAACTCAGGATCAGTAATGTATGTACACAGTGACTACACCAGCAGAATAGTGAGTGCAGCTCTGGAGTATAGTACAGGATGTAACTCAGGATCAGTAATGTAATGTATGTACACAGTGACTGCACCAGCAGAATAGTGAGTGCAGCTCTGGAGTATAATACAGGATGTAACTCAGGATCAGTAATGTAATGTATGTACGCAGTGACTGCACCAGCAGAATAGTGAGTGCAGCTCTGGAGTATAATACAGGTTGTAACTCAGGATCAGTAATGTATGTACACAGTGACTGCACCAGCAGAATAGCGAGTGCAGGTCTGGGGTATAATATAGGATGTAACTCAGGATCAGTAATGTAATGTATGTGCACAGTGACTCCACCAGCAGAATAGTGAGTGCAGCTCTGGAGTATAATACAGGATGTAACTCAGGATCAGTAATGTAATGTATGTACACAGTGACTGCACCAGCAGAAAAGTTATAGAAATTATCTGTGACAGGCAGAATACATTCTCATTTTCGGGTGGAGATTCAGGACTATGAAGTTTACCTTGTGATACGTTGTTCTTGCCAAACATGTTAATGTTATAGTTTATATTATGTGCGGCCCCCGGCAGGGACTTGCTCTCACACCCACTGCGGGTTTCTTATGGACAATGGTTGTTTCTTTTTCTGTCCAGTTAGAAAATAGAATCAGAATATGAATATAAGAACGTTCCTCACTGTTGTTACCACCGGTCTCTTAATTATTTATGGGATGAGTAACAGCAAAACAAAGATCGATGTTTCTATAAATACTCCGTCCTAATATAGGAGAGCGCGGACAAGAGTCCTGTGTATACTGATATTCTGATATACTGTAATCTGCACTATATACATCAGGGGTGTCAAACTGCATTCCTCGAGGGCTGCAAACAGGTCATGTTTTCAGGATTTCCTTGTACTGCACAGGTGATAATTTAATCACCTACACAAATAATGATTGCAGCACCTTGTGCAATGCTAAGGAAATCTTGAAAACACGCATGGTCTGAGGCCCTCGAGGAATGCAGTTTGACACCCCTGATATACAGTACAGACCAAAAGTTTGGACACACCTTCTCATTTAAAGGGAACCTGTCACCCCGTTTTTTGAGATTGAGCTATAAATACTGTTAAATAGGGCCTGCGCTGTGTGTTCCTATAGTGTATGTAGTGTACCCCGATTCCCCATGTATGCTGAGAAATAACTTACCAAAGTCGCCGTTTTCGCCTGTCAATCAGGCTGGTCAGGTCGGGAGGGCGTGGTGACATCGGTGGTTCTTCCTCAGCTTTACGTTGGTGGCGTAGTGGCGTAGTGGTGAAGACACAGCGCGCGATCTGCGCTGTAATCCCTTGCATCGGTGGGGGCGGCCATCTTCCTGGGGCCGCGCGTGCGCAGATCGAGTGCTCTGCTGCACGGGGCTTCAGGAAAATGGCCACGGGATGCCGCGCGTGCGCATTAGAGATCGCGGCGGCCATTTTCCCAAAGCCGAGATGCAAACTCGGCTTTGGGAAAATGGCCGCCGCGATCTCTAATGCGCACGCGCGGCATCCCGTGGCCATTTTCCTGAAGCCCCGTGCAGCAGAGCACTCGATCTGCGCACGCGCGGCCCCAGGAAGATGGCCGCCCCCACCGATGCAAGGGATTACAGCGCAGATCGCGCGCTGTGTCTTCACCACTACGCCACTACGCCACCAACGTAAAGCTGAGGAAGAACCACCGATGTCACCACGCCCTCCCGACCTGACCAGCCTGATTGACAGGCGAAAACGGCGACTTTGGTAAGTTATTTCTCAGCATACATGGGGAATCGGGGTACACTACATACACTATAGGAACACACAGCGCAGGCCCTATTTAACAGTATTTATAGCTCAATCTCAAAAAACGGGGTGACAGGTTCCCTTTAAAGATTTTTCTGTATTTTCATGACCATGAAAATTGTACATTCACACTGAAGGCATCAAAACTATGAATTAACACATGTGGAATTATATACTTAACAAAAAAGTGTGAAACAACTGAAATTATGTCTTATATTCTAGGTTCTTCAAAGTAGCCACCTGTTGCTTTGATGACTGCCTTGCACACTCTTGGCATTCTCTTGATGAGCTTAGAGAGGTAGCCACCAGGAATGGTCTTCCAACATTCTTGAAGGAGTTCCCAGAGATGCTTAGCACTTGTTGGCCCTTTTGCCTTCACTCTGCGGTCCAGCTAACCCCAAACCATGTCGATTGGGTTCAGGTCTGGTGACTGTGGAGGCCAGGTCAGCTGGCGTAGCACCCCATCACTCTCCTTCTTGGTCAAATAGCCCTTACACAGCCTGGAGGTGTGTTTGGGGTCATTGTCCTGTTGAAAAATAAATGATGGTCCAACTAAACGCAAACCGGATGGAATAGCATGCCGCTGCAAGATGCTGTGGTAGCCATGCTGGTTCAGTATGCCTTCAATTTTGAATAAATCCCCAACAGTGTCAGCAGCAAAGCACCCCCACACCATCACACCTCCTCCTCCATGCTTCACGGTGGGAACCAGGCATGTAGAGTCTGTCCGTTCACCTTTTCTGCGTCGCAAAAAGACACGGTGGTTGGAACCAAAGATCTCAAATTTGGACTCATCAGACCAAAGCACAGATTTCCACTGGTCTAATGTCCATTCCTTGTGTTCTTTAGCCCAAACAAGTCTCTTCTGCTTGTTGCCTGTCCTTAGCAGTGGTTTCCTAGCAGCTATTTTTCCATGAAGGCCTGCTGCACAAAGTCTCCTCTTAACAGTTGTTGTAGAGATGTGTCTGCTGCTAGAACTCTGTGTGGCGTTGACCTGGTCTCTAATCTGAGCTGCTGTTAACCTGTGATTTCTGAGGCTGGTGACTCGGATAAACTTATCCTCAGAAGCAGAGGTGACTCTTGGTCTTCCTTTCCTGGGGTGGTCCTCATGTCAGCCAGTTTCTTTGTAGCGCTTGATGGTTTTTGCCACTGCACTTGAGGACAGTCCTTTCAAAGTTTTCCCAATTTTTCGGACGGACTGACCTTCATTTCTTAAAGTAATGATGGCCACTCGTTTTTCTTTACTTAGCTGCTTTTTTCTTGCCATAATACAAATTCTAACAGTCTATTCAGTAGGACTATCAGCTGTGTATCCACCAGACTTCTGCTCAACACAACTGATGGTCCCAACCCCATTTATAAGGCAAGAAATCCCACCTATTAAACCTGACAGGGCACACCTGTGAAGTGAAAACCATTCCCGGTGACTACCTCTTGAAGCTCATCAAGAGAATGCCAAGAGTGTGCAAAGCAGTCATCAAAGCAAAAGGTGGCTACTTTGAAGAACCTAGAATATAAGACATATTTTCAGTTGTTTCACACTTTTTTGTTAAGTATATAATTCCACATGTGTTAATTCATAGTTTTGTTGCCTTCAGTGTGAATGTACAATTTTCATAGTCATGAAAATACAGAAAAATCTTTAAATAAGAAGGTGTGTCCAAACTTTTGGTCTGTACTGTACGTGCAGTATATACAGAGTACGGGATCACACACAGACAGGAGACCCAAACTATTATTACCCCAGGGAGTTTAAGTCTCTTAGCAGCCAATCATGGGTTTGCTTTGAGGTTCAGCATTTCTATCATCTGATCCCCCCTTGTCTAAATGTATGTGGGGTTTGGGGGACCACCGGGCGTTCTATGATAATTTACACTATGGAGAAAAGTTTCTACATAATTGAATTTAGTTTTTATATTTAGTCCCATTGTCCATGGTATATAACCTCCAGCCCCTCATCCCTCCATTATATAGCATTCAGCCCCTCACCCCCGGTTTATAACCTCCAGCCCCTCACCCACCCCCCATAAGTGCAGAGTCCAGATGCACTCTGTTCCCCCGCCGGGAGCTTTATAGCTGAGCAGCTGCGTGCAGCCGTACATCACCAAGCACAATGGCGACCGTCGGATGGAGTGGTGTAAAGCCGCCACCACTGGACTCTGGAGGAGACGTGTTCTGTGCAGTGAAGGTGAACACTTCTCTATCTGATGGAGGAGTCTGGGTTTGGTGATTCCAGGAGGACGTTACCCCCTGACTGCATTGTGCCCCCTGTACAGATGGTGGAGAGGGATAATGCTCTGGGGCTGTTATCAGGGGGCGGCCTCGGACCTTTAGTTCCTATGATGGGAAATCTTAATTCTTCAGCACAAGACATTGTGGACAATTGTAGCTTCAGCTTTGTGGGAACAGTTTGAGGAAGACCCTTATCTGCCCCCCATGACTGTGCTCAGTGCACAAGCTCCATACAGACATGGGGGGAGAACATGAGCCCGAGCCCCAACCCCTTCCAACAACCAGCACAAAGAATCTCATTGTGACCCTATTATCACACCGTGTTCATGGTGGAGATCGCCCTATACAACGGCACATACAACATAGACCTGCAATGATGGCCACACACATGAGGTAGTTGTCCCCCGACTCCCCCGTACAGGTGAGAGCTCAGCCGAGGGTTCTTCTGTTCTCAATGAGGAAAGCGGACAACCATCTGCTAGCGGACAGCTCCACGTGTGCCGGATATACAGTATGTCACGTAGCTCTGCAGTGATGAGCTTAGGTGGCCCATGATCTCGGTGTCTGTGAGTAGTCTAAGAAGCATGTGTCACCTTATAAAAATAAGTATTTGTAAATTTCTTTGAATCATCCTCTTATGTCAGGTTATACAAAATTAAATGCTGTCTTATTTTTTGGTGATGTTTGGTGACAACCAATATGTCCACCCTTGCTGGAATTATACCAGGACTCACTGGTTAGAAAAAGCATGCGAGTCCTGCTTCTCACACCCATTTATAGAAAAAGCACGTGAGTCCTGCTTCTCACACCCATTTATAGAAAAAGCACGTGAGTCCTGCTTCTCACACCCATTTATAGAGAAAACATGTGAGTCCTATTTTCCCCACCCACTTCTAGAGAAAGCATGCGAGTCCTACTTTCCCCACCCACTTCTAGAGAAAGCCTGTGAGTCCTGCTTCCCACACCCACTTATAGAGAAAGCATGTGAGTCCTATTTTCCCCACCCACTTATAGAGAAAGCATGCGAGTCCTACTTTCCCCACCCACTTATAGAGAAAGCATGCGAGTCCTACTTTCCCCACCCACTTATAGAGAAAGCATGTGAGTCCTATTTTCCCCACCCACTTATAGAGAAAGCATGTGTGTCCTACTTTCCTCACCCACTAAGGCTGCTTTCACATTTCCGTCGGTACATCGGGCCAATAGTGCACAACGTGGGCAGCGGATGCAGTTTTCAGATGCATTCGTTGCCCATTTTGAATTCCGGGGAGGAGGGGGCGGAGTTTCGGCCGCACATGCGTGGTCGAAAATGGCGGACGCGTCGCACAAAAAAAGTTACATTGAACTTTTTTTGTGACGACGGTCCGCCAATTACTGACACATCCAGTGCACGACGTATGGAACGTGTGTCCATATGTCGCGATGCGTCCGTAATGCAAGTCTATGGTGCAAAAAACGCATCCTGCGGGCAACTTTGCAGGATGCGTTTTTTGCACAGAACGACGCATTGCAACATCTTTATAAAGACAAAAGTGTGAAAGTAGCCTTATAGAGAAAGCCTGTGAGTCCTGCTACCCACACCGACTTATAAAGTTTGTGAGTCCTGCTTCCCACACCCACTTATAGCGAAAGCCTGTGAGTCCTGCTTCTCACTCCGACTTATCGAAAAATTCTGTGAGACCTACTTCTCACACCCACTTATAGAAAAAATCTGTGAGTTTTACTTCCCACATACACAGTAATTGTCAACCTTACTTGTTTCATGTTGTATAAAGGATATACTGTTGATCACCTTGTGGGAAGGGGAAGCAGGACTCACATGCTTTTGTTTTGTATGGGTGGAGCAAGCATGATCACAGACTTTCTCTATGAGTGGGTGAGGGAGGCAGGACTCACAGGCTTTCCCGAGTGGAAGAGGAAAAAAGGACTCACAGGCTTTCTCTATAATTGGGTGGGGGAAGCAGGACCCACAGGCTTTCTCTATAGTGGGGTGGGAGACGCAGGACTCACAGGCTTTCTCTATAATTAGGTGGGGGAAGCAGGACTCACAGGCTCTCTATAAGTGGGTGGGGGAAGCAGGACTCAGAGACTTCTCTTTCAATAGGTTTTATAAGCAGGACTCACAGTTTTTCAATATGAGTTCTGGCCACATTTCAGTTGCTTTTTACCCTAAAAAAAATCATCCATTACCCTCAGATAGGAGGCCAGATCCATATTATTATGAAAGCTGCCATAGCTGCATTATAATTTAGGAAATTCTACCATGTAGACACTTTGTTTTGGCTGATACATGGAGGGTCTTGAGTGGAGGACCCCTCTCTTTGACATCCATAGGACAATTAAGGTAAAACTAGTTGGCCCGTGTGAAATTTTTGCACATTGGTTTTCGGGGGCGCAGGCAATTTCAGGAAAATCAAGCTGGTCAAATGTTAATGTATTTAATGCGATGATGAACACAATGAGGTATTTATATATGTAGACTGGTAATACAATGAATTGGTTTGATAAGTAGAGGCTAAAAAAAAATGTCTTGAGGTTGTGGTGCCACCTGCAGGTTATTGTTTTTTTTCTGCAGGTTTCTGAAAATGAATGTTTAAACTGTATTTATTGATCAAATCGTGAATTTGTGGTTTGTTTGTGTCTTTTCTTGCTAAAGGGGGCAAGTTTACCTTTCAAATGGTGTATTATTTGTGTGTGTGGGGCAAAGTAATCACCGAAAAAGCAGCGCATGTTTACAATTGTGTTTGCATATGTGAGTCACAATTTGTGTGTGTGGGGCGAAGTAATCACCAAAGAAGCAGTGCATGTTTACAAATGTGTTTGCATATGTGACTCACCTTCTGCAGTGAAGTGTGCTATCCTCAAATTTGCCTGAAATAGGCTTAGCAAGCACTTCAGCAAGCTGGAAAGACCCCAAGGCAAATGCTACCTGCAGGTAATTTGACCTTTGAAATGGTGTATCATTTGTGTGTGTCGGTGGAGTATAAACAGAGCAAGTGTGTACTTGAATAGGCAGTGCATGTTTACAAATGTGTTGTCATATGTGACTCACCTGCAGTGAAGTGTGCAATCCTCCAATGTGCCTGAAATCGGCTGGGCAAGGAGTTCAGCAAGCTGGAAAGGCAAATGTTAGGATTTGTTTGTGATGTCTGTAAGCAGCTTTGTGGTAGTGTGCTTTGGGGTAGTGTGGTGCCACCAGCAGGTCATTTTTCCTTAGTGCAGGTTTATGAAAATAATGTTTAAACTGTATTTTGTGATCACAGGCAGCAAGTTTACCCTTCAAATTGTGTATCATTTGTGTGTGTGGGTGTAGTATGAACGGAGATACAAAGTAATCAATGAAAAAGAGTGTTTAGAAATAATATATAAGGATGTTCATGCATGGCCTATTCAGTGACATTAGGTGTTGAACACTTGCATGCACTGTATACAGTATAATATACAGGTGTTTCTCACAAAATTAGAATATCGTCAAAAAGTAATTTTATTTCAGTTCTTCAATACAAAAAGTGAAACTCATATGTTATAAAGAGTCATTACAAACAGAGTGATCTAGTTCACATGTTTATTTATGGTAATGTTGATGATTATGGCTTACAGTCAATGAAAACCCAAAAGTCATTATCTCAGTAAATTAGAATAATTAACAAGAAGCACCTGCATAGGCTTCCTAAGCATTAAAAAGGTCCCTTAGTCTGTTTCAGTAGCTCCACAATCATGGGGAAGACTGCTGATCTGACAGATGTCCAGAAGGCAGTCATTGACACACTCCACAAGGAGGGTAAGCCAGGAAAGGTCATTGCTAAAGAAGCCAGCTGTTCGCACATGCAATTGTGATAACCGCAGCCTTGAAATGATTAAGAAAAGGCCATTCAAAAATTTGGGGGACATTCACAAGGAGTGGACTGCTACTGGAATCATTGCTTCAAGAGCCACCACACACAGACGTATCCAGGACATGGACTACAAGTGTCACATTCCTTGTGTAAGGCCACTCATGACCGATAGACAACGCCAGAAGCGTCTTACCTGGGCCAAGGAGAAAAAGAACTGGACTGTTGTCAGTGGTCCAAGGTGGTGTTTTCAGATTAGTAAATTTTGCATTTTGTTTGGAAATCAAGGTCCCAGAGTCTGGAGGAAGAGTGGAGAGGCCACAATCCAAGCTGCAGGAGGTCTAGTGTGAAGTCTCCACAATCAGTGATGGTTTGGGGAGCCATGTCATCTGCTGGTGTAGGTCCACTGTGTTTTATCAAGACCAAAGTCAGCGCGGCCGTCTACCAGGAAATTTTAGAGCACTTCATGCTTCCCTCTCTCTTTCTGGAGATGGAAATGTCATTCTCCAGCAGGACTTGGCACCTGTCCACACGACCAAAAGTACTAATACCTGGTTTACAGACAACAGTATCACTGGGCTTGATTGACAGCAAACTCGCCTTACCTTAACCTCATAGAGAATCTATAGGATATTGTCAAGAGGAAGATGAGAGACACCAGACCCAGCAATGCAGACGAGCTGAAGGCTGCTATCAAAGCAACCTGGGCTTCCATAACCCCTCAGCAGCGCCACAGGCTGATCGCCTCCATGCCACGCCGCATTGATGCAGTAATTGATGCAAAAGGAGCCCCGACCAAGTATTGAGTGCATTTACTAAACATACATTCAGTAGGCCAACATTTAGGATTTTAAATTCATTTTTCAAGCTGGTGTTATAAAGTATTCTAATTTACTGAGATAATGACTTTGGGGTTTTCATTGGCTGTAAGCCATAATCATCAACATTAACAGAAATAAACACGTGAAATAGATCACTCTGTGTGTAGTGACTCTATATAATATGAGTTTCAGTTTTTGTATTGAAGAACTGTAATAAAATAACTTTTTGATGATATTCTAATTTTGTGAGAAGCTCCTGTATACTACGGTATATACTTGTCAGCTTTGTTCTAGTCCTCACTAATGGAGACTTTCCCAGTATGTAGACCTTTACTACCTAGTATGAATCCATACATAACCGTAGATGTGGAATAGGGCGATGCAGGTGGGTCGATCGGAAACAGCTGTTTAATGAAATTCCCGACGTCATTCCCTGGTGCTGGTCATTGACTTGTCTTTACTTGTTAAACTCTTATTTAGAGCAACAAATCAGCACAATTCCTACGGGGCATTATACTGGGAAAAATGGTAGAATAGTGCAGAAGTAAGACCACCCATGGGACCCTGCGTCAACTAATGGTGTTTGCGGAAGCTAATCTTTGATACATTATTGTGGTCTCTTTAAGTGACTTACAATCCTTTGCTTAGATATCGTTGAACCCATGTGTCATTGAGATGCTTGTGGTGTATAAACCAAGGATCTGCCATCATTTCAAGGATGCTACAATCTGACATTGACGCAGTGAGATTCCATAGTAAGTGGCGCTGTTGCATTGCTCCTTATGGAAGATTTGCTACTGACTTCAGTGGTGGGAGGCGGTATTGCAAACAAAATTAAATTGCATGAACAATTTACGGTAATCTGGGTTCCTTACATGGCCATATAGAGATGACCGGGCCAGAAGTACAGTACAGACCAAAAGATTGGACACACCTTCTCATTTAAAGATTTTTCTGTATTTTCATGACTATGAAAATTGTACATTCACACTGAAGGCATCAAAACTATGAATTAACACATGTGGAATAATATACTTAACAAAAAAGTGTGAAACAACTGAAAATATGACTTATATTCTAGGTTCTTCAAAGTAGCCACCTTTTGCTTTGATGACTGCTTTGCACACTCTTGGCATTCTCTTGATGAGCTTCAAGAGGTAGTCACCGGGAATGGTTTTCACTTCACAGCTGTGCCCTGTCAGGTTTAATAAGTGGGATTTCTTGCCTTATAAATGGGGTTGGGACCATCAATTGTGTTGAGCAGAAGTCTGGTGGATACACAGCTGATAGTCCTACTGAATAGACTGTTAGAATTTGTATTATGGCAAGAAAAAGCAGCTAAGTAAAGAAAAACGAATGGCCATCATTACTTTACTTTAAAAAATGAAAGTCAGTCCGAAAAATTGGGAAAACTTTGAAAGTGTCCCCAAGTGCAGTGGCAAAAACCATCAAGCACTACAAAGAAACTGGCTGACATGAGAACCATTCCAGGAAAGGAAGACCAAGAGTCACCTCTGCTTCTGAGGATAAGTTTATCCGAGTCACCAGCCTCAGAAATCGCAGGTTAACAGCAGCTCAGATTAGAGACCAGGTCAATGCCACACAAAGTTCTAGCAGCAGACACATCTCTACAACAACTGTTAAGAGGAGACTTTGTGCAGCAGGCCTTCATGGTAAAATAGCTGCTAGGAAACCACTGCTAAGGACAGGCAACAAGCAGCAGAGACTTGTTTGGGCTAAAGAACACAAGGAATGGACATTAGACCAGTGGAAATCTGTGCTTTGGTCTGATGAGTCCAAATTTGAGATCTTTGGTTCCAACCACCTTGTCTTTGTGCGACGCAGAAAAGGTGAACGGATGGACTGTACATGCCTGGTTCCCACCGTGAAGCATGGAGGAGGAGGTGTGATGGTGTGGGGGTGCTTTGCTGGGGACACTGTTGGGGATTTATTCAAAATTGAAGGCATACTGAACCAGCATGGCTACCACAGCATCTTGCAGCGGCATGCTATTCCATCCGGTTTGCGTTTAGTTGGACCATCATTGGTTTTTTCAACAGGACAATGACCCCAAACACACCTCCAGGCTGAGTAAAGGCTATTTGACCAAGAAGGAGAGTGATCGGGTGCTACGCCAGATGACCTGGCCTCCACAGTCACCAGACCTGAACCCAATCAAGATGGTTTGGGGTGAGCTGGAAGCAGTGAAGGCAAAAGGGCCAACAAGTGCTAAGCATCTCTGGGAACTCCTTCAAGATTGTTGGAAGACCATTCTCGGTGACTACCTCTTGAAGCTCATCAAGAGAATGCCAAGAGTTTGCAAAGCAGTCATCAAAGCAAAAGGTGGCTACTTTGAAGAACCTAGAATATAAGACATATTTTCAGTTGTTTCACACTTTTTTGTTAAGTATATAATTCCACATGTGTTAATTCATAGTTTTGATGCCTTCAGTGTGAATGTACAATTTTCATAGTCATGAAAATACAGAAAAATCTTTAAATGAGAAGGTGTGTCCAAACTTTTGGTCTGTACTATATGTAGAGCACATCAGCATGTCTTTGTGGATCTCATTTTGAAGTATTACTGTTGCATTTACCTTGCTATAAATACTATAATCCTGTCTCTATGTACAGGAATACAACTACTTTAATACTACTCCTGTGTACAAGAATATAACTACTATAATACTGCCCCGTATGTGCAAGAATATAACTACTATAATACTGCCCCAATGTACAAGAATATGACTACTATAATACTGCCCCTATATACAAGAATATAACTACTGTAATACTGATCCCTATGTACAAGAATATAACTACTATAATACTGCTCATATGTACAAGAATATGACTGCTATAATACTGCCCCTATGTACAGGAATATAACTAGTATAATATTGCCCGGTATAGATAAGAATATAATTAATATAATACTGCCCCCTATATACAAGAATATAACTACTATAATACTGCCCCTATGTACAAGAATATAACTACTGTAATACTGCTCCCTATGTACAAGAATATAACTACTATAATACTGCTCCTATGTACAAGAATATAACTACTATAATACTGCCCCTATGTACAAAAATATAACTACTATAATACTGCCCCCTATGTACAAGAATATAACTACTATAATACTGCCCCTATGTACAAGAATATAACTACTATAATACTGCCCCTATGTACAAGAATATAACTACTATAATACTGCCCCTATGTACAGGAATATAACTACTATAATACTGCCCCTATGTACAGGAATATAACTACTATAATACTGCCCCTATGTACAAGAATATAACTACTATAATACTGCCCCTATATACCAGAATGTAACTATTATAATACTGCCCTTATGTACAAGAATATAACTACTATAATACTGCTCCCTATGTACAAGAATATAACTATTATGATACTGCCCTTATGTACAAGAATATAACTACTATAATACTGCCCTTATGTACAAAAATATAACTACTATAATACTGCCCCTATGTACAAGAATATAACTACTATAATACTGCTCCTCTATGTACAAGAATATACTATAATACTGCCCCTATGTACAAGAATATAACTACTATAATACTGCCCCTATGTACAAGAATATAACTACTATAATACTGCCCCTATGTACAAGAATATAACTACTATAATACTGCTCCCATGTACAAGAATATAACTACTATAATACTGCTCCTATGTACAAGAATATAACTACTATAATACTGCCCTTATGTACAAGAATATAACTACTATAATACTGCCCCTATGTACAAGAATATAACTACTATAATACTGCTCCTCTATGTACAAGAATATAACTACTATAATACTGCCCCTATGTACAAGAATATAACTACTATAATACTGCCCCTATGTACAAGAATATAACTACTATAATACTGCTCCTATGTACAAGAATATAACTACTATAATACTGCTCCTATGTACAAGAATATAACTACTATAATACTGCCCTTATGTACAAGAATATAACTACTATAATACTGCCCCTATGTACAAGAATATAACTACTATAATACTGCTCCTCTATGTACAAGAATATAACTACTATAATACTGCCCCTATGTACAAGAATATAACTACTATAATACTGCCCCTATGTACAAGAATATAACTACTATAATACTGCCCCTATGTACAAGAATATAACTACTATAATACTGCCCCTATGTACAAGAATATAACTATTATAATACTGCCCTTATGTACAAGAATATAACTACTATAATACTGCCCTTATGTACAAGAATATAACTACTATAATACTGCCCCTATGTACAAGAATATAACTACTATAATACTGCTCCTATGTACAAGAATATAACTACTATAATACTGCCCCTATGTACAAGAATATAAGTACTTTTATACTGCCCCTATGTACTAGAATATAACTAGTATAAAATTGCCCCGTATAGATAAGAATATAATTAATACGGTCACATGACCGTGACGTGATGGCAGGTCCTTATGCCACCGGAACCTTCAACGGAATATGGCGGCCGGCGAGAGCGGACAACGGAGGGTGAGTATAGCAGATTTTTTTTTTTTTAATTATTATTATTATTTTTAACATGACATTTTTTTACTATTGATGCTGCATAGGCAGCGTCAATAGTAAAAAGTTGGGGACACACAGGGTTAATAGCGACGGTAACGGATTGCGTTACCCGCGGCATAGCGCGGTCCGTTACCGCCGGCATTAACCCTGTGTTAGCGGTGACCAGAGGGGAGTATGCTGGCGACAGGCACTGACTGCGGGGAGTAAGGAGCCGCCATTTTCTTCTGGACTGTGCCCGTCGCTGATTGGTCGCGGCAGCCATGACAGGCAGCTGGCGAGACCAATCAGCGAATGAATAACCGTGACACAAGGACAGACGGAAGTGACCCTTAGACAATTATATGGTAGATAATTCTGCCCCACATGGATAAGAGTATAAGAACTATAATTGCAGAATTTTCCTCTCATTAGTCTTCATCCGTCAGACAGATGTGACACTGTGCTGTGTGCTGATGTTTTATGGCCTCAGGATAGCGGCGGCTCAGTAAGGATCACTGTGATTTCTTTTAGGAGACTCTGAGAAATTGCAAGATGATTACAAATAATAGCGCTTCTTCTGATGACGTCTCCTCGCTGTGGACTTCCGTGAGTCCTGGGAGAGCTCAGCCTTAAACGCTTCATCGCTTCTGTAGTTAATTTTCACCAAATGTTTGTCGTTTTACGGACGGGACATTGTATCTCAGATGTTCTCTTGATTATTAATCCTACACTGATTGGAAGACTTGTGCTGATTGTGAATGTTCTTGACTGTTTCTTGGGGTAAAGTTCTTTCAGCAATCACCCTGCACAGGTAACATCGCAGTGTCCTACATACCGCGTCATTCCTCTCTTCACAGACGGATATTTTCAGGTAGACCTTCTTAAAAGAAACACTTTTGTAATTCATTGTTTGTTCATATATTTAGCCATTCTTGAGATATTACCTTTTTTTGTTTTGTTTACAGCTTGTTGCCTTAGTGACAGACCACCACTGCTGTCTTGGCTGCGGCAGCCAAGCACACAGAGTGCTTACCAGCTCTTTTCTATTCAGCTTTTAAGCCCTGCTTTACAATTGGCTGGTATCACCGGAGATCGCTGTCATCTTCTAATCCCGGCCAACTTCATACAGTGCTTACAAGCGTGACAGCAGCGGTGGTCGGTTCCCAAGGCAACCAGCTGTAAACAAAAGAAAATTGTTAATATTTAAAAAAATGGCTAAAATTTTTAATAAAGAGTAACTTGAAAAAGTGTTGGTTTTTTTTTTCAAGCTCTATCAGAAATCACTCAGTCTTGAAGATGGAAGTAACATCTTAACATGCAGGACACCTGCCACATATAGCATAATTTCAGAGCTCAAACAGGAGCACGAGAACTCGGACAGGAGCACGAGAACTCGGACAGGAGCGCGGTAACTCGGACAGGAGCGCGGTAACTCCGACAGGAGCGCGGTAACTCAGACAGGAGCGCGGTAACTCAGACAGGAGCGCGGTAACTCAGACAGGAGCGCGGTAACTCGGACAGGAGCGTGGGAACTCGGACAGGAGCGCGGGAACTCGGACAGGAGCACGAGAACTCGGACAGGAGCACGAGAACTCGGACAGGAGCACGAGAGCTCAGACAGGAGCGCGGGAACTCAGACAGGAGCGCGGGAACTCAGACAGGAGCGCGGGAACTCAGACAGGAGCGTGGGAACTCAGACAGGAGCGCGGGAACTCAGGCAAGAGCACGAGAGCTCAGACAGGAGCACGAGAACTCAGACAGGAGCAGTAGAACTCAGACAGGAGCAGTAGAACTCAGACAGGAGCAGTAGAACTCAGACAGGAGCGCGGGAACTCAGACAAGAGCACGAGAGCTCAGACAGGAGCAGTAGAACTCAGACAGGAGCAGTAGAACTCAGACAGGAGCAGTAGAACTCAGACAGGAGCGCGGTAACTCAGACAGGAGCGCGGTAACTCAGACAGGAGCGCGGTAACTCAGACAGGAGCGTGGGAACTCAGACAGGAGCGTGGGAACTCAGACAGGAGCGCGGTAACTCAGACAGGAGCGCGGTAACTCGGACAGGAGCGCGGGAACTCGGACAGGAGCGCGGGAACTCGGACAGGAGCACGAGAACTCGGACAGGAGCACGAGAACTCGGACAGGAGCACGAGAGCTCAGACAGGAGCAGGAAAACTCAGACAGGAGCGCGGGAACTCAGACAGGAGCGCGGGAACTCAGACAGGAGCGTGGGAACTCAGACAGGAGCGCGGGAACTCAGGCAAGAGCACGAGAGCTCAGACAGGAGCAGTAGAACTCAGACAGGAGCAGTAGAACTCAGACAGGAGCAGTAGAACTCAGACAGGAGCAGTAGAACTCAGACAGGAGCGCGGTAACTCAGACAGGAGCGCGGTAACTCAGACAGGAGCGCGGTAACTCAGACAGGAGCGTGGGAACTCAGACAGGAGCGTGGGAACTTAGACAGGAGCGTGGGAACTCAGACAGGAGCGTGGGAACTCAGACAGGAGCGTGGGAACTCAGACAGGAGCGCGGTAACTCAGACAGGAGCGCGGTAACTCAGACAGGAGCGCGGTAACTCAGACAGGAGCGCGGTAACTCAGACAGGAGCGCGGGAACTCAGACATGAGCGCGGGAACTCAGACAGGAGCGCGGGAACTCAGGAGCACGAGAACATCAGAATATTTCCTTTGCTCAGGTTTTTTTCTACATTAATTTGCTTTTTTGCCCTTTGATTTGGATAGTGGTTAGTTTGGAGAGTTCTTCTTAACGACATACTCTTTTTTTTCCCCTATAAGATGTTTTTTAAAACATCTTTAGCAAATAAAAGTCCTCATATGAACAGGAAAGTGGATATTCCATACAAATTGATAGGAAAATGTTTCTAATAGTTTTTAAGAAGGATCTGAGAAACCATATGCACTTGGGAAAAACCTCTGTGTGAATAATCGCCTGAAACTCTCTGAAAATGTTTCTTATTTATTTCTATGGGAATTCTTTCTGTCCATGTAATGAATTTTTTGGTATTTTCAGGCTTTTAAAAAACATTAGTTTTCCATTAGAAACTACTTTAGGAAATTTCTTTTTTGCGGGAGATTTTGGAGCAGTTTTTACTTTTCTAGAAGCCATTTTATAAAGCGTTTTAGGCAGTGCCTAGCTTTGAGAGGTTTTGATAAGCATCACGTCAAAGAAGTGACAAGCATTTTTGTTTTTTTTTCCCCGTGGATTTCTCCAATGCTCTTCAGGAAAAAAAAGCTCAAAAAACTCATTCGAATGAACAGCAAAGAGGATTTTCCAAGAGTTTTTGAAGAGGATTTTATAGAGTTTCTGCAGGAAGGTCGTTTTTTTTCAGTGATTTTTTTCAGGCAGATTCCAGCCAAAATCCATCTGAAAAAGACATTGTGTGCACATAGCCTGAGAGTGTTTTTTTGAAAAACGCCTGGTGGAAAAAGAAAATGCATGTCACATCATCGTTGTAGAGGATCCTGAATGAAAGTGGTTTAATAAAAAAACAAAACAAAACACTAAAGTAAAAAAAGTATCAAAAACTCTTTGAAAATCGTTATGAGGAAATGAAAAATATGTCCAAAAACGAATTTCTTTAAGTGGTTTATGTTTCAAAAAAGCTCAGTGTGAACAGCGCCTTAAGCTGCACCTGTACCTTCTCCTCTGCGCCCATCACTCCCTCCTTGCAGCTGTATACGCTCCCTGCTACAATCGTTGTGGACGGCTGTAAATCGCTGTTTGTGTTCTTGCACTTTCTTGTGCATTGACCTTTATAATGTGATTTAATCGAGTCCCGGTCTCAGGATGACAACCCCCACCGTCCTCCCGTGTCATGTACGCTCCGCGCTGCTCTGTTTGGTGGGACGCCCGGGTTGTGTATACAGAATGCTCTAATGTGGGTAAGTGATTTGCTGTCACACAGCTGCCAGATGAAGTGATACAGACTAGAGCTGGGGGGACGCGCGTCGGGGGAGGGGAATATTGTGTGGGGGCCACATAGCGCCATATGGAGGGCATGACAGGGGCGACTTTATTGTGCGTCTTTATTATACCAATAGTTAAATATGCATTAATGTAATCAACCGGCTGCCGGGGACAATGGCCGGGAGTCTGTAAAACGCGTGATGTGATTTTCTGGTGAAGATGGAGAACAATCAGTGCGGCCCCCCGGACCGGGCCCCTTTGGTGCATGATGTATGGTTTCAAGACTCGGCCATGTGGATGGGGGGGGGGGCAGAAGGGACGATCTGCAATGCAGATCACAGGGAACAATCGGACTATAGACGCGGTAATGTCCTAAGTGGCCATGTGTCTGCCCTCATTACAGACTGAGGCCTTCTGTGAGCCGGGCCCCTGAGGGACACATAACGCCACTTCACCCGGCAGAGCCATAAGTCATCTCCCAGGAAGAATGATGGAGTCGCCGGCTGGAGCTGCTCCGGACACTTCTGTGGGATTGTTCTGGATACAAAGCGGTGATAAAAGAAATGTATCCGAGAGGAGCGACGTACAGAAGACGGAGCGTCACACGGAGAGCAGCCCGGGCATAGTGGTGATGGGCAGACGTCACCGCACACGTAATGTGACCTGCGCCACTGAGTAAGGCCTCACTCACACATTCAGGATGGGGTCAGTATTATATATCAGTATTTGTAGCCAAAACCAGGAGAGGAACAATCATAGAAACACGTCCGCACTTCTGTATTATCACCACTCCTGGTTTACAAATACAATACCGACCAAATACTGAATATGTGAACGTGGCCCAATACTGCGCCTCCTCCGCAGAGAGAAACTGCTGCCAAGTTATTGAGACGGCGCATTATTCATCAGGTGACATCCGCATCTGCAGATAACCAGAGCTATATATGTACTGTCTATTTATCTATTATCTATCTATCTATTATCTATCTATTATCTATCTATTATCTATCTATCTATCTATTATCTGTCATCTATCTATCTATTATCTATCATCTATTATCTATCATCTATCCATCTATTATCTATCTATCTATTATCTAACATCTATCTATCATCTATCTATCATCTATCTATCTATTATCTTTCATCTATTATCTATCATCTATCCATCTATCATCTATCTATCTATCTATTATCTATCATCTATCCATCTATCATCTATCTATCTATCTATCTATTATCTATCTATCTATTATCTAACATCTATCTATCTATCTATCTATCTATCCATCTATTATCTATCATCTATCTATCATCTATCTATCATCTATCTATCTATCTATTATCTATCTATTATCTATCATCTATCTATCTATCATCTATCTATTATCTTTCATCTATTATCTATCATCTATCTATCTATCTATTATCTATCTATCTATTATCTATCATCTATCTATCTATCTATTATCTATCTATCATCTATTATCTATCATCTATCTATCTATCTATCTATCTATCTATTATCTAACATCTATCTATTATCTATCTATCTATCTATTATCTATCTATTATCTATCTATCCATCTATTATCTATCATCTATTATCTATCTGTTATCTATTATCTATCTATCATTTATTATCGATCTATTATCTATCTGTCTATTATCTATCTATTATCTATCTATTATCTATCTATTATCTATCTATCTATAATCTATTATCTATCTATTATCTATCTATCATTTATTATCTGTATATCTATCTTATCTGTCAATTATCTATCTATTATTTATAATCTATTATCTATCTATCTATCTATTATCTATCTATCTATTGTCTATCTGTCTATCTATCTATTATCTATCTATCTATTATCTAACATCTATCTATCATCTATCTATCTATTATCTATCATCTATCCATCTATCATCTATCTTATCTGTCAATTATCTATCTATTATTTATAATCTATTATCTATCTATCTATAATCTATTATCTATCTATTATCTATCTATCTATCATTTATTATCTGTATATCTATCTTATCTGTCAATTATCTATCTATTATTTATAATCTATTATCTATCATCTATCTATCATCTATCTATTATCTATCTATTATCTATTATCTATCTATTATCTATCTATCTATTATCTATCTGTCTATTATCTATCTATTATCTATCTTATGTATTATCTATCATCTATCTATTATCTATTTTCTATTATCTATCTATTATCTATCTATCTATAATCTATTATCTATCTATTATCTATCTATCTATCATTTATTATCTGTATATCTATCTTATCTGTCAATTATCTATCTATTATTTATAATCTATCATCTATCTATCTATTATCTATCTATTATCTATCTATTATCTATCTATTATCTATCTGTCTATTATCTATCTATTATCTATCTTATGTATTATCTATCATCTATCTATTATCTATCTATTATCTATCTATTATCTATTATCTATCTATCTATTATCTATCTATCTATCATCTATCTATTATCTATTTTCTATTATCTATTATCTATTTTCTATTATCTATCTATTATCTATTTTCTATTATCTATCTATTATCTATTTTCTATTATCTATCTATTATCTATTTTCTATTATCTATCTATTATCTATTTTCTATTATCTATCTATTATCTATCTGTCTATTATCTATCTATTATCTATCTACAAACTTTGGATGAAAAGCCTCCAAGGTCATCACATCACCAAAACCTCTTGAACTCAGACCCCCCCCAAAAAATACTGGCAGCGTTCCAAAGTCAGATGGTGAAATAACTGTTCTAAGATTTGTCATTTTTGCGCTGAAGCTTCTCCTGGCCCTCCTGACTAATCCGTTTCCTCGCCATCCATCTCCGGCGTGCTGCCTCCATTTTTATAATTCTCTGTTTATCTCCATCTTCTCCATTCAGGCTTTTTCTTTCTTTCTATGTATTTCTATGATATAATGAGAACTGTAGATAAACTGCAGAGAATCCTGAAGTCTGCAGCCGGCGGACGTCATCTTATTTCTGGATGAGGTATTATTTAACACCGCAGCTGCCGTTCATGAAATATGCAGAGACATATGGCTGTTTGTATAGAAACCTTCCGTCCGTCCGTATGGTTTACTGAATGTTTAAAGAAGAAGGTGAAGACACCCTGCTGCTGCTGGTATGATACAGTATGGATTCCCGTCCCCCTCACCTCCCGGACTACTGATGTTCCTATTACTTTACGGCAACTATTTATAGGTGTAAACAATGGTTTTCCCACTTTAGAGCCAACTCCAGAGCTGAATTCACAATTCTGCTCCCTGACTTACAATACAGGATCTCCTCTATCACCGGCGCCCCCTGCTGGTTCGGTGTCTGTACAGGCAGTAGCACAATCTGAAGTGTGACCTCTATGCATTATGATGTTTCCAGTGAACTTTCAGAAAAGTGCTGGTGGTTTCCAAATCAGAGCAGAATTTTGAATGCAGCTCTTGATGTGAATGAAGAAGACATTCTAAGTATTGAAACAATTATTTAAAGAAAAATGTCAAGATCTGCCAACATCTGCATTATAATTAGAACATATGGACGTCACTGAGAGGGGGGGATCCTCTACTCAGGACACCTATTAGCTAAAGCTCAGGACCCCAGCAAAAAGCAGCTGTGAAATGGTAATCAGATGTTCGGCTCCGTTTCCACCGTGTCAGGCATATGGTTACATTTTGGTTATAAATTATTCCTCCTCCTTTTTTTTAATGACTTCATCGTCACAATAAAACCGGATCCTCATCTGGATGTTTCTTCTTCAACTCATTCACCTCCGCATTTACCTTCAGGCACCATTAATCTTTCATTTTCTTGTGCTGCCCTGATGTCTGCCGCCTCGGTATTATTTATCCTGCTTCCCTGATATCTGTATGTGGATTTCTCATCACTGACGAGAGCATAATCCTCACTGACTGAGAGTCAAGTTATATTCTCACGTATAGGGGCAGTATTATAGTAGTTATGTTCTTGTACATAGGGGCAGTATTATAGTAGTTATATTATTATACATAGGGGCAGTATTATAGTAGCTATATTCTTGTACATAGGAGGCAGTATTATAGTAGTTATATTATTATACATAGGGGCAGTATTATAGTAGTTATATTCTTGTACATAGGGGCAGTATTATAGGAGTTATATTCTTGTACATAGAAGCAGTATTATAGTAGTTATATTCTTGTACATAGGAGGCAGTATTATAGTAGTTATATTATTATACATAGGGGCAGTATTATAGTAGTTATATTCTTGTACATAGGAGCAGTATTATAGTAGTTATATTCTTGTACATAGGAGCAGTATTATAGTAGTTATATTCTTGTACATAGGGGCAGTATTATAGGAGTTATATTCTTGTACATAGAAGCAGTATTATAGTAGTTATATTCTTGTACATAGGAGGCAGTATTATAGTAGTTATATTATTATACATAGGGGCAGTATTATAGTAGTTATATTCTTGTACATAGGAGCAGTATTATAGTAGTTATATTCTTGTACATAGGGGCAGTATTATAGTAGTTATATTCTTGTACATAGGGGCAGTATTATAGGAGTTATATTCTTGTACATAGAAGCAGTATTATAGTAGTTATATTCTTGTACATAGGAGGCAGTATTATAGTAGTTATATTCTTGTACATAGGAGCAGTATTATAGTAGTTATATTCATGTACATAGAAGCAGTATTATAGTAGTTATATTATTATACATAGGGGCAGTATTATAGTAGTTATATTCTTGTACATAGGAGCAGTATTATAGTAGTTATATTCTTGTACATAGGAGCAGTATTATAGTAGTTATATTATTATACATAGGGGCAGTATTATAGTAGTTATTTTCTTGTACATAGGAGCAGTATTATAGTAGTTATATTCTTGTACATAGGGGCAGTATTATAGTAGTTATATTCTTGTACATAGGACAGTATTATAGTAGATATATTCTTGTACATAAGGGCAGTATTATAGTAGTTATATTCTTGTACATAGGGGGCAGTATTATAGTAGTTATATTCTTGTACATAGGAGCAGTATTATAGTAGTTATATTCTTGTACATAGGGGCAGTATTATAGTAGTTATATTCTTGTACATAGGACAGTATTATAGTAGATATATTCTTGTACATAAGGGCAGTATTATAGTAGTTATATTCTTGTACATAGGGGCAGTATTATAGTACTTATATTCTTGTACATAGGGGCAGTATTATAGTACTTATATTCTTGTACATAGGAGCAGTATTATGGTAGCTATATTATTTTGCATGGAGGCAGTATCATAGTTATACTTGTAGTTAGTAATGAAATAATTGTGCACCTATTTGTGTTTCCATTTGAAAATAACATACTTTTTAAATAATGTAATTGTCCAACAACCCATTTAAAAAGACTCTGTCAGGAGGTTTTTGATTTGTGATCTGAGAGCATCATGATGTAGGGGCAGAGAGCCTGATTTAGGGATGTGTCACTTCCTGGGCTGCTTGTTGTTGTTTTAATAAAATAAGTGTTTTATCAGCAGGAGATTATTACTAGAGGACTTTACTTTTTAAAGCTACACAAAATGATATCGAGAAACTCTCGGGGTTGTAGTGTGCTGCAGCGCTCGTACCTGGTGCTCTGCGCTCGGTCATCATGTTCTCACTGTATCGGCTGTGGTTTGTCTCCAGGTTCGCTCTGTTCTGGGTGGACTGGTGCCGGAATTATGGTCACATGATTGAATATCTATGGAGCAGGTGAGATTTGTGATGAATTTTCTCAGGATATTTGTTTTCATTTTCTTTTTGCCTGTAAAATGAAATCATCTTATTATCAGCACAGCACGGAGAACAAACCGCGCCGCAGAGAACACGGAGCTCAGCGCTTCTCCCTGTCACGGCCTCGGGCTTTAGACATGACCCTTCTTCTATTTTTATCAGCAATGCTGTTCTCCTTAGCTGGAAAGTCAAACCCACGATATGTTCATGTAGAGGCAGCAACCTGCCATAATGACTGGATGATCGCAGCGGAGAGGGGGCTCACAACAGAGAGGGGGCTTACAGCGGAGAAGGGGCTCACAGCAGAGAGGGGGCTCACAGCTGAGAGAGGGATCACAGAGGAGAGGGGGCTCACAGAGGAGAGGGGGCTTACAGCGGAGAGGTGGCTCACAGAGGATAGGGGCTCACAGAGGAGAGGGGGCTCACAGCAGAGAGAGGGATCACAGCAGAGAGGGGGCTCACAGCAGAGAGAGGGATCACAGCGGAGAGGGGGCTCACAGAGGAGAGGGGGCTTACAGCGGAGAGGTGGCTCACAGAGGAGAGGGGCTCACAGAGGAGAGGGGGCTTACAGCGGAGAGGGGGCTCACAGAGGAGAGGGGCTCACAGAGGAGAGGGGGCTCACAGAGGAGAGGGGGCTTACAGCGGAGAGGGGGCTCACAGAGGAGAGGGGGCTCACAGCAGAGAGAGGGATCACAGAGGAGAGGGGGCTCACAGCAGAGAGAGGGATCACAGCGGAGAGGGGGCTCACAGAGGAGAGAGGGATCACAGCGGAGAGAGGGATCATAGCGGAGAGGGGGCTCACGGCAGAGAGAGGGCCCACAGCGGGGAGAGGGATCACAGCGGAGAGGGGGCTCACAGCGGAGAGAAAGATCACAGAGGAGAGGGAGCTCACAGCGGAGAGGGGGCTCACAGCAGAGAGCGGAGAGAAAGATCACAGGAGAGGGAGCTCACAGTGGAGAGAGAGATCACAGCGGAGAGGGGGCTCACAGCAGAGAGGGGGCTCACAGTGGAGAGGGGGCTCACAACGGAGAGGGGGCTCACAGAGGAGAGGGGGCTTACAGCGGAGAGGGGGCTCACAGAGGAGAGGGGGCTCACAGCAGAGAGAGGGATCACAGCGGAGAGGGGGCTCACAGAGGAGAGAGGGATCACAGCGGAGAGAGGGATCATAGCGGAGAGGGGGCTCACGGCAGAGAGAGGGCCCACAGAGGAGAGAGGGATCACAGAGGAGAGAGGGATCACAGCGGATAGAGGGATCATAGCAGAGAGGGGGCTCACGGCAGAGAGGGGGATCACAGCGGAGAGGGGGCTCACAGCGGAGAGAGAGATCACAGCGGAGAGGGGGCTCACAGCAGAGAGGGGGCTCACAGCGGAGAGGGAGATCACAGCGGAGAGGGGGCTCACAGCAGAGAGAGGGATCACAGTGGAGAGGGGGCTTACAGCGGAGAGGGGGCTCACGGCAGAGAGGGATCACAGCGGAGAGGGGGCTCACAGCGGAGAGAAAGATCACAGGAGAGGGAGCTCACAGTGGAGAGAGAGATCACAGCGGAGAGGGGGCTCACAGCAGAGAGGGGGCTCACAGTGGAGAGGGGGCTCACAACGGAGAGGGGGCTCACAGCGGAGAGGGGGCTCACAGCGGAGAGGGGGCTCACAGCAGAGAGAGGGGTCACAGTGGAGAGGGGGCTCACAGAGGAGAGAGGGATCACAGCGGAGAGAGGGATCACAGCGGAGAGGGGGCTCATGGCAGAGAGGGGGCTCACGGCGGAGAGAGGGATCACAGCGGAGAGGGGGCTCACAGAGAGAGGGGTCACAGCAGAGAGGGGGATCACAGCGGAGAGGGGGCTCACAGCAGAGAGAGGGATCACAGCGGAGAGGAGGCTTACAGTGGAGAGGAGGCTTACAGTGGAGAGGAGGCATCGCAGCGGTTAGGGTGCTCGCAACAGAGAGCTGGCTAACAGCGGAGAGGGGGCTCACAGCAGAGAAGAGACTTACAGCGGAGAGGAGGCTTAGGGTATGTGCACATGTAGAATGGTCCTCTGTGGATTTTTCCGCAGTGGATTTGATAAATCTGCAGGGCAAAAACGCCGCGTTTTTGCTGCAGATTTATCGCGGATTTACTGCGGTTTTTGTGCGGATTACACTGCGGTTTTACAACTGCGGTTTTCTATTGGAGCAGGTGTAAAACTGCTGCGGAATCCGAAGAAAGAAGTGACATGCTGCGCAATGTAAACCGCTGCGTTTCCGCACGTTTTTTTCCGCAGCATCGGCACAGCGTTTTTTTGTTTCCCATAGGTTTACATTGTAATGTAAACTCATGGGAAACTGCTGCGGAAATGCTGCGGATCCGCAGCAAAATCCGCAGCGTGTGCACATAGCCTTACAGAGGAGAGGAGGCATCGCAGCGGAGAGAGAGATCACAGCGGAGAGGGGGTGACAGTGGAGAAGGGGTGCAGGTGATAGAAACTTACAATGTCATCTGTAGAGATGTAGTAGTTATAAATATATGTATATACAGTGGAATGTAAAAGTATGGGCACCCCAGGTCAAAATTACTGTTATTGTGAAGATATATTCATGTAAAGTCTCTAAAAGGACTAAAGTTAACTACTTGGATAACTTCTTCTAATACCCCTCGCTTGGCCCCATAAAATATTAAAGCCTCCTGTGCCGCTCCCATGGTGTCGGCAGTCACTCTTCCTGGGGCTCACGACACATGACCCCGGCACCCAATCAGCGCTGGCGTCACTGTCCCCTCCTTTGGACAAATCGATCATGAACATGAAGTTTGGGCTGCAGCCAAGCACCGGCGTCACGTGTCACAACCCCATATGCGATCCCTGGGTGAGCAACTTCCAACACTGCGGGAACGACACAAGCACGGGAGGTGAGTTTTGGCTTTATTATTTTTGGGGGCCAAATATTTTGATCAAGAAGGGGTTGTCCTAGTATTGGACAACCCTTTTAAAGATGACACATTTCCTTTGTATGTTAGGCAAAAAATAAATTACAAAAAGGAAAATGGCCCTATGCAAAAGTTTGGACACCTTGCATGGTTAGTACCTCGTAGCACCATTTTTTTTAAAGCATCACAGCTTGTAAACAATTTTTGCAGCCAGACAAGAGTCGTTCAGAACTGGAGGAATTCTCCGAGGAAGAATGAAGGAAAATCCCTCAAGCAAGAATTGAAAGACTTGTCTGGCAACAAAAAGTGTTTACAAGCTGTGATTATTTCAAAAGGGGGTCTACTAGGTACTAACCATGCAGGGTGCCCAAACTTTTGCCTCTCCTCATTTTCCTTTTGGTAATTTTTAAAATGTAAAAGATGAAAATACATATTTTTTTGCCTAAAGTAGAAAAGAAATTTGTCATTTTAAACTTTAGGCCTTTTAGAGATGACAACGCAGGAGAGGCTTTTTTCTGATGACTCTTCCATGAAGGTCATATTTGTGCAGGTGGTGCTTAAGTGTTTAAAATAACAATAATTTTGACCAGGGGTGCCCAAACTTTTACATGCTGCTGTAAATGACATCTATCTGATAGCAGAATAATACTTTCTATTGATAGTTTTGGTTTCCCCACAACTCCTCGCTGTGCAACGTTGCTCATCCCAAGCTTCCTCCATGAATATAATCCAGGCCTGCAAGGACTTATAGGAAAGTTTCGTGGTCCAAGACTTAAAAAAATAAATGAATGCATGGACTGTCCAACACTTCCCATAGTGAGCTATGTCATTGGGTTTGATGAGGATGGATATTTTATTGAGTAATTTTTGCTTATATAGCGCCATTAGTTCTGCAGCACTTTACAGACATCATCATCTCTGTCCCCATTGGGGCTCACAATCTACATTCCCTAGCACTATGTCTTTGGCGGAAACCCACACAAACACTTGGAGAACATGCAGATGTCATTAATAGTGGGATTTAAATATATATATATCTTTATTTATTTTTTTTTACCATCATCTATGGAGGCAGATTCAGCCGGAGTTGCACATACACTAGTGGGGTGCCCCCTCGTCACCCGTGGGGTGCGGTCCATCTGTTACGTGGAGGCCTCTCATAATATGCGGTGCTTAGTACCGGGCTTATTGTATTAGCCAACTCCTTAATCTGTGGCTTCGCTCTCGCCTCAGCTCCTCACATCACATCAAAAGTGTCTCTCTGTCACGCAATGTCCTCACCACGAGGGCAGAAGAAAAAGAGAAAAAAAAAAGAACATCGAGAGAAAATCTTCTCGGCACGGTGGAACCCGCAACGATGCAGCAGATCTGAGAATTTGTATCCCCATTTCAAAATCAAGGTGCAGGAGGATGCATGTCTGACTTTCACTCTGTTCATTTTCTATGGAACTAGTCTATAAAAGTTCCCTGTTTTGCCAGTCAGTCCCAACCATTCCATCCTGACCAGTCAATAAGTGACCACTTAATACTAAACAATTCCTTTACTTATATTGTTTTTTTCAATATTCATCTATCATTTATTATCTAGCAGCATCTTGCTGTGGGGAGGCTTTTCTTCAGCAGAGGCAGGGAAGCTGATCAGACTTGATCGGAGATGGAGGAATCTAAATACTAAATACTAGCAAAGCCATTAAGGACTGAGTTACGGTAAATCCCATCACTTAATTTGGTGCTCCTGGCTAGCTTCAGCTAAGCAGCAGGGCATGGGTTCACCTGGGAGCTCTCAGTCTGCTGGGGATGTTGAGCAGAGTGTAGTGTGTTGAAGCTGGTGAGTAACCAGCCAAAATGTGAGCTATAGCTGGGAGAAAGACATTGAGAATCTCTCTCTGAATGGAGACTGCATGGGTCAGCTGGGAAAGCTGAGAAGTCTGTGTGCTGGAGCTCAGGATGAAGGTGATGATACTGAGACCTGTATGGTCGTACTTCTTCTGTATATAAAGTTGAAACGGGAGAGAGAGAGGACTAATCTGTCCGTGTGAGCCCATACTGAGTGCCTGCTAAATGAACTGTTTATACTGTTATACTTTGTGCCCAGAAGAGGTTGTTTTGTTTGAATCTTTTGTATTTTTTATAAAGGCAATAAAACTGTACATGTTTGGACCAAGCCACATTGTCGGAGAGCGTGAATCCCTACACTATCTATCATCTATATATCTATAATCCATCTATCCTATAAAGTGCTTTGAAAAAGGATCTACACCCTACCTGTGAATTTTTCCACATTTATTCGCGTTATACCAACTTTCTTAAATGTATTTTATTTCCAATTTATTTGATCTACCAACAAAAAGTAGCAAATATTTGTGACGTGTAAAGGAAATGATACATGGTTTTCAGAATACTTAACACTTATAAATCTGAAAATTATGACGTGCATTTGTATTCAGCGACTCCTAAATAAAATCCTGAGTGACCAAAATTGCCTCCAGAAGTCACATAATTAGTACATGGAGTCCACATGTGTGTGATTCCTTCTCAGTATAACTACAGCTGTTCTATGAAAGGCCTTAGAGATTTGTTTGAGAACGTTAGGGATCAAACAGCCTCATGAAAACCAAGGAACCCATCAGACAGGTCAGGGATAAAGTTGTGGAGAAGAGTAAAGCAGGGTTAGGTACTGCAGTGCGCAGGCGCTGGGCCTCTCTGACATTTCCCGGTGCCTGCGCACTGCAGTACTTTGCTCTGCCCTCAACAGGGCAGAGAATTATGCCTGCGCAGGAGCCGCGACAGAACATCATCGCATGAAGATGGGAGGCGCCGGACCTGTGATGCCCATCAGACCCAGACCGCCCCTGGGTGAGTATAATCTAACTTGTTTTTCTTATCTTTCAGGTTACATGGGGGGGGGGCTTATCTACAGCATTACAGAATGCTGTAGATAAGCCCCTACTGGCAGTGGCCACAGCTTATATGCGAAAAATGAGGTGACCGATTCCCTTTAAGACATGGCCGTCCACCTAAACTGATATCCCAAACAAAAAGAGCACTAATTAGAGAAGCAGCCAAGAGGCCCATGGTCACTCTGGAGGAGCTGCAGAGATCCACAGCTTGGGTGGGGAAATCTGCCCACAGGACAACCGTTTCCTCCTCAAATTTGGTCTGGAAGAGTGACAAGAAGAAAGACATGTTTTGAAAGCAAGCCATTAGAGTCCTGTTTTCAGTTTGCAATAAACCATGTAGGAGACACAGCGAGCATGTGGACGAAGGGGCTATGGCCAGATGAGACCAAAGGAGAACTTTTTGGGCAAAATGCAAAATTCTACTTGTGGTGAAAAACTAACACTGCACATCACCTTGAAAACACCATACCCACCGTCACACAAGGTGGTAGCAGCATCTTGCTGTGGGGAGGCTTTTCTTCAGCAGAGGCAGGGAAGCTGATCAGAGTTGATGGGAGATGGAGGAATCTAAATACACGGCAATAATCGAGGAAAACCTGTTAGAGAATGCAAAAGACTTGAAACTGGGGTGTAGGTTCACCAAACATCCAGAACTACAATGGAGGGTTTAGAATAAACTATATTCATGTGTGTGAATGACACAGCAGTCCAAGCCAAAATCCCAGTGAGAATCTGTGGAAGACATGAAACTCTCACTGAGCGAGAGAGAGTGTGCAAAGAAGAAAGAGCAAAAATGTCACCTCTAGATGGTAGAGACAGACCCCCGAACGACGGCGAGTTCTGACTCAGGGGGACTAAATACAAATGCACCTCACAAGTTCAGATTTATATTTTTAAAATACTTAAAAAACCCTCTCACGGGTGACTCACGGGTCACTCGGTCACCCTGCATGTACGAGATTTTGCTGTGACGGTACTCTGCCAGAGATCTGTTCAGTGGTGGAGTGTATACAAGTATAAAAATAAATAAATAATTTACTCTTTACACTCTTCTGAAACTGCCCTCACTAAAGTCTCTAATGACCTACTAACCGCTAAATCTAATGGTCACTACTCCATGCTAATTGTCTTGGATCTCTCCGCAGCATTCGACACTGTGGATCATCAGCTCCTCCTCACTATGCTCCGCTCCATCGGCCTCAAGGACACCGTTCTCTCCTGGTTCTCCTATCTCTCTGACCGATCCTTCACTGTATGTTTTGCTGGTTCCTCCTCCTCTCACCTTCCCCTTATTGTTGGGGTTCCTCAAGGATCAGTCCTAGGCCCCCTCCTCTTCTCTTTGTATATTGCCCCTATTGGACAAACAATCAGTAGATTTGGTTTCCAGTACCATCTCTATGCTGACAACACCCAATTATACACTTCTCCTGTTATCACGCCGACCTTTTTAGAAAACACCAGTGATTGTCTTACCGCTGTCTCTAACATCATGTCCTCCCTCTATCTGAAATTAAACCTGTCAAAAACTGAACTCCTCGTGTTCTCTCCCTCTACTAACCTACCTTTGCCTGACATTGCCATCTCCGTGTGCTGTTCCACCATTACTCCAAAGCAACATGCCCGCTGCCTTGGGGTCATCCTTGATTCCGAGCTTTCCTTCACCCCCCACATCCGATCAATGGCTCGCTCTTCTTATCTGCATCTCAAAAACATTTCTAGAATTCGCCCTTTTCTTACTTTCGACTGACTCTGCAAAAACTCTTACTGTTTCACTCATTCATTTTCTTCTGGACTATTGTAACTCTCTACTAATCGGCCTCCCTCTTACCAAACTCTCCCCGCTCCAACCTGTCCTTAATGCTGCAGCCAGGATCATATTCCTCACCAACCGTTACACCGATGCCTCTACCCTGTGCCAGTCATTACACTGGCTACCCATCCACTCAAGAATCCAGTACAAAATTACTACCCTCATCCACAAAGCACTCCATGTCTCAGCACCACCCTATATCTCCTCTCTGGTATCAGTCTACCACCCTACCCGTGCCCTCCGCTCCGCTAATGACCTGAGGTTAGCATCCTCAATAATCAGAACCTCCCACTCCCATCTCCAAGACTTTACACGTGCTGCGCCAATTCTTTGGAATGCACTACCTAGGTTAATACGATTAATCCCCACAGTTTTAAGCGTACCCTAAAAACGCATTTGTTCAGACTGGCCTACCGCCTCAACACATTAACCTAACTTAAAAAAACTTAAACCATAATCATGTTCCTCGCATCATGTTCTCATACACTTTATGCAGTTATTAGCCCTCTGTGTCTGTACTGCTAAATACTTAGGCAGTTAACTGGTTCATGCAGCTTTACACTATGGCCGGTCCGAACATCGAAAGCAATTGTTACCATCCACCTCTCGTGTCTCCCCTTTTCCTCATAGTTTGTAGCTTGCGAGCAGCAGGGCCCTCATTCCTCCTGGTATCTGTTTTGATCTGTGATTTCTGTTTTGCTGTAATGTCTATTATCTGTACAAGTCCCCTCTATAATTTGTAAAGCGCTGCGGAATATGTTGGCGCTATATAAATAAAATTATTACTATTATTAATCCTATAGATTTAAGAAAAAAAAGATATTAAATGAATAATAATAAATAACAAAAATAAATTAATAATAATAAATGAATAATAATAGTAATAATAAATGAATAATAATAACCAGCGCGGCATCACCCTGCCGGTAATTACTGTCATCACTTCGTATAAGGTCGGAGCCTTAATGTAGCAAATGTAGAAGAGATTACGGTCCGCTCAGATTAATCTATTTATGCCGATTTCTAGGATGACGACTGTGCGCAGGCGGAGGGCTGAGCTCATGAGGGTCTGTGGGGACGCCATGTGTATGTAACCAGCAGTAATGTGAACATAACCACGCTCGTCGTTTTACATTATCGGCCCTTGTGTTATATTATATGCCTGAGAGGCTGCAGGCGTCCTGCGGGGGGGATCATTAATAGGGGCCGCAGTTTTGAGCGCTGATTGTTGCTCTTTTGTCTGTGGCACGTGGGAGCGACCTGCTGATCAGTCACTATTATTTTACAAGTGCTGCTCGAGGAGCGGTAATCTATACGTGTCGGCTTCGTTACGTTGTACGTGTTGTTTTTCTCGTTCTTTGCGTCAGTTTGGGGCTCTGATCATTACTATGGTTCTCAACTAACACGGAGATGTATAGATATAATAGCCCGTGTTTATATTGCCTCCCAATTTTTAGGGGCTGTGATAACACCAATTTTTTTTTTTTTTTTCATCTTATACATAACAGTACGAGGGATTTTTTGATAAATATAATTATATCTTAGAAATGTTTTATGTTTTGTGCATAAATGGGAACAAAAAGTAAATTAATATTTCTTTGCCTTTTATTACTTTTTTATGCCATTCACTATGAGGTTTCTAGAACATGGTACTTGCCAATTTTTTTATTTCTTTTTTTCTTTTTTAGTATAACTTTTGTTTTTATATGTTTTATATGTTTTTTGTCTTTTTATATGTTTGATTTGGAATCCCTACAATCCATGATCTCTGATTGAAAGGGTGGTGACGGATGGCCGGCATTTGTATACTGGGAGGATAAGATCTAATGGTATTTAGGTCATGACAAAGCCGAGTGAAAAGTTCACTGCGGTGATAGTAACGTCAGATTAATTATGTCACCATCCTCTCGACTTCCCCGAGACCTGGCAAGTCGCCCAATCTTGTCACAGCGTGTCTATAAACGTGTCTAGTATGGACGGGCGTCTGACTTGTTTACAGTCATGTGTCACAATTGTGCAAACCGGTGCACCGCGTGGTACCGAGGGCACGTCCCGGGGTGTCGTCACTTGGTGTCACAGACTATTAGAAGAAACTTCACCGTTGATTTTCTTTGGAAGACAAATCGCCATTGTGTTAGCCTCGTCCCATCCAGTATACAGTATTTAGCGCACAGTATGGAGACGTCACGTCCATGTGTTGCTTGTGGACCTTGTTATCCCGTGGCCATTAATATGGAATTTGACCCACAAGGTTTGAGGTCTCCAACCTGAGGGTCTACAAACACTACAATGCCTAACTTGTCCTAACAGCTATAGGTTGGGTTGAATGTTCATGAGTTAGCCGATGGTTTTCCATTCTACCTAATGACTTGGTTCCATCATGACTTGGTTCCATCAAGTTCTGTGATGCCAAACCATTTCCTTATGGACTATTATCATGCCTGTTCCCGATATATTCTCCTGCCATTGTGGTTTGCCTCATTAAGTTGGGAAGTTGATTAAAAAAAAAATCTGGTTCGCCAATAGTATTCCGATTCTCCCCAAATATGTTCTTTGTAGTTGAGGTCATGGCTTGGGGTCCCCTTCTAGTTCCATGATACCAAACCATTTTTGAAGACCATTGTCATGAACTTTCTGAGGTGTTGCCCCAAAGTTGAAATATTCTTCTCCTGTTATCCACCGAACTCATCATGTTCTCACTCCAGAGATCCTCATTCCTGTTATGTTTTTTAAGTCGCACTCGGAATGGAGGCTGCTACGTTGGAGTCTAATGGGCCCCACAGACATCAGACTAACGTTGGCTTGACCCACCGACAGAATAATATCCATGGGGGACCTCCTAACATTTCCCCAACATATGATGTAGGGGGAGAGAATAATTTGTCATGTCCGATTTTGGATCCTTCTCCGAGAGAGAGAAGCCACCGCTCAAGGATCCTGGCAGTGGCTCTCTCATTTGGGAACACGGGAGCGCTCCTGTTGACGGCGAATTCGAGAGTGATAGCACGGAGCTGTTGGACAAATGATGCTAGCTACTGTATATGGGTGCTTAACCTAGCTGTCCATTATGTCACCCATAATCAGTGGCTTTTTGGGTTTGATTTCCAGGCTGAAGTTTACCTCGCCAGAGGTACTCAGGTACAAGGGTTTTAACCAAGATTTTAGTTTTTTCTCCTTACGCTGTACTTGGTTATTCCTGGCAGACCCATAGACATTGAACGGAGCGGTGGTGCACATGCTCAACCTTCGATGGCACTCTGCGGAGCCCCGTTATCCCCTACCCTGTAGATAACTTATAATCTTTTACAACCCCTTTAAATAACAAGAAAAGCCAGAGGAGACCGAACTGCAATCGGAGGAAATGTCTCCGAAACCAGACGACAAGATGAGAGGATGAAGCAAAAGCCTAATCAGTGAGCAAGGTTAGGACAGGATCAGAGAATGAAGAATCAAAATAGCCTCAGAAACAAGCCAAGCGAAGGATCTCCCTTAAAAGCAATCTGTCAGCAGGTTTTTACTATGTAATCTGAGAGCAACATGATTTAGGGGCAGAGACCCTGATTCCAGTGACGTGTCAACTACTGGGCTGGGTTTCCCTGTTCCAATAAATCAGAGTTTTATCAGCAGGAGATTATCACTACAGGATTATGTGTCTTGTGCCTCCTAGTCCAACCACGATCCCACCACTGATTAGCTGCTTTGTGTCAATATTCAATGTGCACAGCAAGATGTTAATCAGTGATGTGGGGACGGGGTTATACAGGGCTCAGCATTAAGAGCACTGCAGCAGAGCAAATGGATTGTGTCACAACTGCCTCATCCAGTAACTTAAGTGACACATAACTGGAATCAGGGTCTCTGTCCCTACATCAGATTACATAGCAAAAAACTGCGAACAGATTCCCTTTAGGTGAAGAAATTGTAGCAATGTTTTTGCTATTTAAAGGGAATGTCTAATCATAAAATGACCTTTTCTTTAAATCATTTTTTTTTTGTGTTAAATGTATTTTTAAAATAATGTTGGCCTTTATTGTTTTCCTTATCACCATTGTTATGAAAAATAAAAATGAGATTCTTTTTTTTCACAATTTTCACAGTGACCACTGGGGGGGATTTGTTAGACTCTAACTTCCTGTAGTTTCAGGAAACAACGCATGTGCATAAACCACAATGAACAGACTCAGACCCTGTCTTTTGTATTGGAAGCATCTAATGCAACGTCCAAAGACCATTATGAATGGAGGAGGAGCAGGGTAAGCTGTCACATCACTTCCAGTGACGTCGCCTGTATATAGAGGCGTCATCAGTCATTGTAATCCTGCCTCTGATGATAACGAGAATGCTGAAAACTCTTCCTGAAAAGACAGGGAATATGAGTTTAAAAAAAAAAACTGAAAATTGCAAGATTTTGAAATGTTTTTTTTTTCTAAATAAAGATGGTGATATGAAAAAAATAATGTTTTAAAAAAATCCATTGAACACAAAAGCCTGATCAGTGTCCGTGTCACAAGGAGTAGATGCAATAACTTATTTATGCCAATTGATTTTTTTTTAGGTGCACTTTAAGGCAAATTATGCAGAAATTCAACAATTTTCTTGCACCGTTTTTGTCTGTTTTTTTCACCTGTATGCAGTCAGACGATCAGATATAGCTGGGGTTTTTTGACCTCCGAAAGGAGCAGACATAACAACCCCGTGACCGTAGCACCGTGCTGAGGTTACGAGCCGCTATCCGGGGGTCTCGGGGTTGGATCTTTGCCTGTTTTGTTCCTGTATTCCCGTTTTTTTTTTATCGGTCGTCGCCTTTGGAGAACTTTATTGCTCGCGGTTTTGTTGTTGATAATCTTCTAAGTGCCTGAGCTTCAATTCATGATACATTTTGGAAGTTGCGGCGTCCAGGAACAATGCGAGGCCGCTGACAGCACGTGCCGCCATTTATATGGTACAGTTACCTACAGAATGATTCAGCTTTTATCTGCCGCTCAGCCTCTAGGATAGGTGCACACAAAACTTTTTTTAGGAGTCTTTAGGAGCCGGTCCGCACACAAAAAAAGTAATACAAAAAATACTGTTCCTATTTAAAAAAACAATCTGCTGCTTTTATGTTCATTCTTTTGATCGTTTTTTTTTTTTTAAACTTCTGATGGTGAAAAGAAGTGGATGTTACTTCTATGAAGGGACTCCTGGTGGAATCGCCTCCAAACTAGACACTGTCCAATCAGAAGGCAGCAAAAAAGTTTACGAACTTTTCCAAACCACTTCAGGAAATTAAAAAATCTTTCAAACACTCCCCCTAAGGCCACGTTCACACATTCAGTATTTGGTCAGTATTTTACATCAGTATTTGTAGTCAAAACCAGGAGTGGGTGATAAATACAGAAGTGGTGCAGATGTTTCTATTATACTTTTCCTCTGATTGTTCCACTCCTGGATTTGGCTACAAATACTGATGTAAAATACTGACCAAATACTGAAGATGTGAACGTGGCCAAAGAAAGAGGATTTCCTGAAGCGGTTTCCTTTAGTCTTTTTTGATGGCTTCCTTGTGCGCATGGTCGTAGACGACCACAACTCCCAACTGGTACACGTGCCCTTCCTAACCTTTTCTTGGTCATGATATGATTTGCAGCAGATTGTGGATGATTGTCTGCAGCGGTCCTCCAGACTTCGGTAACATTACAGATACTTGTGTGCTGCCAGGAGGCGGTATATTACCAGGGCTCCAGTGGTCGCGGGTCGACTATTGTCTTGTCAGGCAATGACTTTGTCGCCATCGGCTTTGTATCATTGTTAGAGACAATAGTATCTTAAAGTCTCTTCTTTCCCTTTAATGAGACGTCTACACCTCCCCCGGCCGCAGCGCTGCTATAAATGAATATTAATATTTGGCAAGAAGTGCCAAGCTTTTTATAAGAAGCCATCTGACACGATGGACAAATCCCAGAAAAGAAACTTGGCAAGAATTCACCTAAACCTAAAGGCTCCATATAGGACGATCAGCGCAAGGACAGAAGGGACAAAGCTCCGCAGCCGCAATACATCCATTATCATACTGAGGACTGGAAGAACCAGTCCTGATATTCCTCAGGGAGAACCTTACTGATCACTCTGCCACATAGGTAATAGATAGATAGATACAGTTAGGTCCATATATATTTGGACAGAGACAACATTTTTCTAATTTTGGTTATAGACATTACCACATTGAATTTTAAACAAAACAATTCAGATGCAGTTGAAGTTGAGACTTTCAGCTTTCATTTGAGGGTATCCACATTAAAATTGGATGAAGGGTTTAGGAGTTTCAGCTCCTTAACATGTGCAACCCTGTTGGTAAAGGGACCAAAAGTAATTGGACAGATTAAATAATTTTAAATAAAATGTTCATTTCTAGTACTTGGTTGAAAACCCTTTGTTGGCAATGACTGCCTGAAGTCTTGAACTCATGGACATCACCAGACGCTGTGTTTCCTCCTTTTTGATGCTCTGCCAGGCCTTCACTGCGGTGGTTTTCAGTTGCTGTTTGTTTCTGGGCCTTCCTGTCTGAAGTTTAGTCTTTAACAAATGAAATGCTGCTCAGTTGGGTTGAGATCAGGTGACTGACTTGGCCATTCAAGAATAGTGTTGAGCATTCCGATACCGCAAGTATCGGGTATCGGCCGATACTTGCGGTATCGGAATTCCGATACCGAGATCCGATATTTTTGTGATATCGGGTATCGGTATCGGAAGTGTAAAATAAAGAATTAAAATAAAAAATATTGTTATATTCACCTCTCCGGCGGCCCCTGGACATCAGCGGGAGGATCCGGCGTCCGGCACGGCTTCTTTCTTCAAAATGCGCGCCTTCAGGACCTGTGGAATGACGTCCCGGCTTCTGATTGGTCGCGTGCCGCCCATGTGACCGCCACGCGACCAATCAGAAGCCGCGACGTCATTCCTCAGCTAAAGTCCTAGAATGAGCGCCTTCTAGGACCTGAGGAATGACGTCGCGGCTTCTGATTGGTCGCGTGGCGGTCACATGGGCGGCACGCGACCAATCAGAAGCCGGGACGTCATTCCACAGGTCCTGAAGGCGCGCATTTTGAAGAAAGAAGCCGTGCCGGACGCCGGATCCTCCCGCTGATGTCCAGGGGCCGCCGGAGAGGTGAATATAACAATATTTTTTATTTTAATTCTTTATTTTACACTTTAATATGGATCCCAGGGCCTGAAGGAGAGTTTCCTCTCCTTCAGACCCTGGGATCCATGAGGATACCTTCCGATACTTGATGTCCCATTGACTTGTATTGGTATCGGATATCGGTATCGGCGATATCCGATATTTTTCGGGTATCGGCCGATACTATCCGATACCGATACTTTCAAGTATCGGACGGTATCGCTCAACACTATTCAAGAATATTCCACTTCTTTGCTTTAATAAACTCCTGGGTTACTTTGGCTTTATGTTTTGGGTCATTGTCCATCTGTAGTATGAAACGACGACCAATCAGTTTTGCTGCTTTTGGCTGGATCTGAGCACACAGTATGGCGGCTCTGAAGACCTCAGAATTCATTCGGCTGCTTCTGTTCTGTGTCACATCATCAATAAACACTAGTGACCCAGTGCCACTGGCAGCCATGGATGCCCGCGCCATCACACTGCCTCCGCCGTGTGTTACAGTTGATGTGGTGTGCTTTGGATCACGAGCTGTACCACACCTTCACCATACTTTTCTCTTTCCATCATTCTGGTAGAGGTTGATCTTGGTTTCATCTGTCCATAGAATGTTCTTCCAGAACTGTGCGGCTTTTTTAGATGTTTTTTAGCCTTTTTCTTCTTGATGCTTATGAGCGGCTGCACCGTGCAGTGACCCCTCTGTAGTTACTTTCATGCAGTCTTCTCTTTATGGTGGATTTGGATATTGATACGCCGACCTCCTGGAGAGTGTTGGTCACTTGGTTGGCTGTTGTGAAGCGGTTTCTCTTCACCATGGAGATTATTCTGCGATCATCCACCACTGTTGTTTTCCGTGGGCGCCCAGGTCTTTTTGCATTGATGAGTTCACCAGTGCTTTCTTTCTTTCTCAGGATGTACCAAACTGTAGATTCTGCCACTCCTAATATTGTAGCAATTTCTCAGATGGTTTTTTCAGTTTTCGCAGCTTAAGGATGGCTTGTTTCACCTGCATGGAGAGCTCCTTTGACCGCATGTTTACTTCACCGCAAAAACTTCCAAATGCAGCACCACACCTCAAATCAACTCCAGGCCTTTTATCTGCTTAATTGAGAATGACATAACGAAGGGATTGCCCACACCTGTCCGTGAAATAGCCTTGGAGTCAATTGTCCAATTACTTTTGGTCTATTTAAAAACAGGGTGGCTCATGTTAAGGAGCTGAAACTCCTAAACCCTTCATGCAATTTTAATGTGGATACCCTCAAATGAAAGCTGAAAGTCTGAACCTCAACTGCATCTGAATTGTTTTGTTTAAAATTCAATGTGGTAATGTCTATAACTAAAATGAGAAAAATGTTGTCTCTGTCCAAATATATATGGACCTAACTGTAGATAGATAGATAGATAGATAGATAGATAGATAATACATAGATAATAGATAGATAAATAATAGATAGATAGATAATATATAATAGATGGGCAATAGATAGATATATAGATAGATAGGTAATAGATAGATAGAAGGAATGAGATAGATAGATAATAGATGATAGATAATAGATAGATAGATAATAGATAGATGATAGATAGATAGATAATAGATATTAGATAGATGATAGATAGATAATAGATAGATAATAGATAATAGATAGATGATAGATAGATAGATAATTGATAGATAATAGATAGAAGGAATGAGATAGATAAATAGATAATAGATATAGATAATAGATGATAGATAGATAATAGATAGATAATAGATGATAGATAATATATAGATAATAGATTATAGATAATTTAGATAGATAATTGATAGATAATACATGATAGATAATAGATATTAGGTAAATAATGGATAGATGATAGATAATAGATATAGATAATAGATAGATAGATGATAGATAGATAGATATTAGATAGATGATAGATAGATAATAGATAGATATTAGATAGATACAATGATGCAGGTGGACGGTATGACACATTCTGTTATTCTTGTGTGACGGATACTTCTGTTTGTCGCTTTCTCGCTCGCTTGTTGTCGGATCATTCGTCGCTGTTATTGTCTGATCTGTGCTGTCATTAATGACTTTTCTGGACTGACGGACTCTCCCACTGTTGTGTGACATCCCCCCCCCCCCCCCATCCCATCCTCAGTATGCCTTTGGCCCTCAGTGCATGCTGGGAGTTGTAGTTTCCGAGCATCCGTAATATCTAACATCTGATCTTATTTTTTTTTCAGGTGTTCAACACCTATTCCAATGAAGACTACGACCGGCGGAACGATGAGGTCGACCCAGTAGCGGCTTCTGCAGAATACGAGCTGGAGAAGCGAGTGGAGAAGCTGGATTTATTCCCGGTGGATCTAGAGAAAGGTGAGTTTTCATCGCGCTAATTGAATTTTAATAGGCGGTTTCCTTGGAGAAATGGCAGCAGCTTGTTCTAATGAGAGAGGCGTCGCGCCAGGTATCGGAGCGCAGCTCGTGTAACAGGTATTCTCATTCACCGCACTCGTGAGAAACGTCTGGAGCCCAAAAATCTACACAGGAGGAATTACCCTAGGACTGGCCATAGTGCGACCCTTGCCTAATGCACAGAACCTTTGTGGCTGGGCGGAGCGCAGAGATACAGAAGCCACTCAGATCCAGTCATCCTGCCAGCTTTCGAGCAGCGCTTACAAGCTCTCAAGCAAACCGCTTGTGTTCCTTTAATACTAGACTGGCCACCTCTGATGGACTGCAGCAGTGGCTGGTAACCTAGGCAACATTTTTGGAACATAAAGAGGAATTTTAATAAAAGGTACATTGCAATGTTGCTTGTTTTTGCGAGAACTGAAAATTTTCCCATTTTAGAAAAGTAAACCACCTCTTTAAGAATAATTTTCATTGACTTAAAAACCTGTTTAAACCAATATAACTGCTGAATTAGAAGTAGGGAAGATCGGGCATATTGAACTTTAAACAAATGTCGGGAGAGAGAAGCATCAGGCATGTAGAACTTCATACAGATGTTGGGGTAGAGAAGGATCGGGCATGTAGAACTTCATACAGGTGCCGGGGGAGAGAAGGATCGGGCATGTAGAATTTCATACAGGTGCCGGGGGAGAGAAGGATCGGGCATGTAGAACATCAGACAGATGTCGAGGAGAAAAGCATCAGGCATGTAGCACTTCATACAGATGTTGGGGGAGAGAAGGATCGGGCATGTAGAACATCAGACAGATGTCGAGGAGAAAAGCATCAGGCATGTAGCACTTCATACAGATGTTGGGGGAGAGAAGGATCGGGCATGTAGAACATCAGACAGATGTCGAGGAGAAAAGGATCGGGCATGTAGAATTTCATACAGGTGCCGGGGGAGAGAAGGATCGGGCATATAGAACTTCAGACAGATGTCAGGAGAGAAGGATCGGGCATGTAGCACTTCAGACAGATGTCGGGGAGAGAAGGAACGAGTATGTAGAACTTCAGAGAGATGTTGGAGAGAGAAGGATCGGGCATGTAGAACTTCAGTCAGATGTCGTGGGAGAGAAGGATCAGGCATGTAGAACTTCATACAGATGTTGGGGGAGAGAAGGATCGGGCATGTAGAATTTCATACAGGTGCCGGGGAGAGAAGGATCGGGCATGTAGAACGTCAGACAGATGTCGGGGAGAGAAGGATCGGGCATGTAGAAAGTCACAGATGTCGGGGAGAAAAGGATCGGGCATGTAGAACGTCACAGATGTCGGGGAGAGAAGGATCGGGCATGTAGAACTTCAGACAGATGTCGGGGAGAGAAGGATCGGGCATGTAGAATGTCAGACAGATGTCTGGAGACAAGGAACGGGCATGTAAAACTTCAGACAGATGTCTGGAGAGAAGGATCGAGCATGTAGAATGTCAGACAGATGTCTGGAGAGAAGGATTGGACATGTTGAACTTCAGACAAATGTCGTGGAGAGAAGGATCGGGCTTGTAGAACGTCAGACAGATGTCTGGAGAGAAGGATCGGGGATGTAGAACATCAGACAGATGTCTGGAGAGAAGGATCGGGCATGTAGAACGTCAGACAGATATCTGGAGAGAAGGATCGGGCATGTTGAACTTCCGACAGATGTCTGGAGAGAAGGATCGGGCATGATGAACTTCAGACAGATGTCTGGAGAGAAGGATTGGACATGTTGAACTTCAGACAGATGTCGGGGAGAGAAGGATCGGGTATGTAGAACGTCAGAGAGATGTCTGGAGAGTAGGATCAGGCATGATGAACTTCAGACAGATGTCTGGAGAGAAGGATCGGGTATGTAGAACGTCAGAGAGATGTCTGGAGAGAAGGATCAGGCATGATGAACTTCAGACAGATGTCTGGAGAGAAGGATTGGACATGTTGAACTTCAGACAAATGTCGGGGAGAGAAGGATCGGGTATGTAGAATGTCAGAGAGATGTCTGGAGAGTAGGATCAGGCATGATGAACTTCAGACAGATGTCTGGAGAGAAGGATTGGACATGTTGAACTTCAGACAGATGTCGGGGAGAGAAGGATCGGGTATGTAGAACGTCAGAGAGATGTCTGGAGAGTAGGATCAGGCATGATGAACTTCAGACAGATGTCTGGAGAGAAGGATCGGGTATGTAGAACGTCAGAGAGATGTCTGGAGAGAAGGATCAGGCATGATGAACTTCAGACAGATGTCTGGAGAGAAGGATTGGACATGTTGAACTTCAGACAAATGTCGGGGAGAGAAGGATCGGGTATGTAGAATGTCAGAGAGATGTCTGGAGAGTAGGATCAGGCATGATGAACTTCAGACAGATGTCGGGGAGAGAAGGATCGGGTATGTAGAACGTCAGAGAGATGTCTGGAGAGAAGGATCGGGCATGATGAACTTCATCGCTGATCATTTCACTCGCAGAGGTGGCATCTGGTACTAGATCTCTCTGGTGGTGACGTTCTTCCCTCTTCCCATGCAGGACACATGGATGCTCTGCCGTGCTCGTAATGTAGTCAATTTTTAGGAAAGGCAGCAAGACACAATTCTCCGTGAGATAAGATCTCAGGATGTTTTTGCGTTAGAGTCAGAGGGAGATTCTTCATTACGCAGCACATTTTAGGGCTTCCTTGGACCCTTTGTAAGGTCATGATTTCCAGCTCTGGCCCTAAACACGTCAACTGGTGCAGAAGTTTGTGAATCCTGAAGCCCCAAGTTCTCCACCGACTTGCGTTGTACCAGCAGCCGCAGTCTTTGCTCTTGGAGGTTGATGAGACGCTTCATTACACAGGTTCTAGACGAGAACGTCTTACAGCAGGTGATAGCGTCACCTCACAGGAGAAGAGCGCATCCTGCAGTCAGTTCTCTACGTGACCTTCATCTGCCCAGCCTCAGGTGTGAATATATTGATTGCACGCTTCATCAATTCGAGGATTTACCAGACTAGTGTTCTTCCCTTCAGCTCTCCTACGTCACCACGACCATGCCAGCCGGAAAGGTTGCCGCCTGTAGATTACCTGTGGTTAAAGAAGGCATCACAGCGCCCTCTGCTGGACTCTATGGCATCTGCATGGCTTGGTCTTTTCTATGACCTTGACTATCATCTAACGGGCATTGCTTAGCTATTACAAAATCACAAAAAGTGCACAAGCCCTAAAAAATGCCATAACCCCATGCCAAAGACACATTTTATATGCCAGTCATATACCCTGATACACTGGCTCCGAGGCACCTGTCCCTCAATGGATTTCTCCTTTTAATTTCGATTAATTGCTGCAAAAGTGTATGTGTGCCCCCTAAATTCACCTGAAAAGTGTCATCTAGAGTAATTTTTTATAATATTTTAAAATGATTCTTTAAATTATTAATAATGACCCAAAGCTTCCCCAGAGTTCCTCTAACAGTAATAGTGCTCCCGTGTTATACCCCAGTGGTAATAATGCTGCTCCAAAATGCCCCCAACGGCAATAGTGTTCTCGCATTATATCCCAATGGTAATAATGCTCCTCCAGAGTGCCCCCAACAGTAATAGTGCTCCTGTGTTATACCCCAGTGGTAATAATGCTCCTCCAAAATGCCCCCAATAGTAACAGTGCTCCCGTGTTATACCCCAGTGGTAATAATGCTGCTCCAAAATGCCCCCAACAGTAATAGTGCTCCTGTGTTATACCCCAGTGGTAATAATGCTGCTGCAAAATGCCTCCAACAGTAATAGTGCTCCTGTGTTATACCCCAGTGGTAATAATGCTGCTCCAAAATGCCTCCAACAGTAATAGTGCTCCTGTGTTATACCCCAGTGGTAATAATGCTGCTCCAAAATGCCTCCAACAGTAATAGTGCTTCCGTGTTATACCCCAGTGGTAATAATGCTCCTCCAAAATGCCCCCAACGGCAATAGTGTTCTCACATTATATCCCAATGGTAATAATGCTCCTCCAGAGTGCCCCCAACAGTAATAGTACTCCAGCATTATACCCCAATGGAAATAATGCTCCTCCAAAATGCCCCCAACAGTAATAGTGCTCCCGTGTTATACCCCAATGGTAATGTTCCTTCAAAGTAATAATGCTCCCATCATAGAGAAATTAGCTGTATTATTCCCCCTTTAGTGCCTCTCAGTAATAGAGCCCCTCAAAGTGCCCCCAATAGTGATAATATTCCTCATGGACTGATTGGACGGAGGAGGCAATGTAATCTGTGAGGTTCTTCTGGGGAATATAGAGTGAAATGAACATGGAACGATCGGCCATAACATGGAAACCACCTGCTGATATAATATATTACGTGTAGGGTGCCCGGTCTGTCCAGTGTTGGGTCGCTGGTGCGTGTCTGATCCGTGTGACGCCAGGAGCCGAGGTTTCCCGGCAGAACTATGTAACTATTGCGTTATGTAAGTCGTCACCTCGTGGCCATGGCCTGGAAGACAATGTGATACGTCTATATGTTGACTACATTTAGAATTCGGACTAATGGTGTAGCTGAGCTCTGTAGTTCCACTCTCTCCTTAACCGTCTGATCTTCTCTTACAGATGAAGAAGGTCTCGGCGTCAGCATCATTGGAATGGGGGTTGGAGCGGACACGGGACTGGAGAAACTTGGAATATTTGTCAAAACCGTTACAGAAGGAGGAGCTGCCCAAAGAGACGGCAGGTACGAGCAAGAAGTCGCCCATGTTATACCGCTGGGATGTATGGATTCTAGACACTACGCATGGATGGGAGAGGCTATAGGTGCAAAAAAAATGCAGTAACGCAGCCCAGGCTGTGATTGTAGCTTCCACAGAACCCCCAGATTCCAAATTCTTTGTTGTAACATCCCCGGAAATTTATAGCCCTGGACTAGAAAGAAAAGTCCAAAACTTGCAAACATGAAACGTGAAAATTGAATTGGATTACTGCACTAGAAATATGAAAAATTGAGAAAGTTTAGCGCATAAATTGGCCAATTCATGTGTACCTGGTAGCCACGATAAGGCGTTTCTCTTTTACCAGGACCTAGCAGTGCCTTTCCTCACCTAGAATAAAGTCTTCATCTGTATAGGAACATAAATCCTCTGTTAGACTAAAATCTATATCTCTGTGGAGGGGTAGTGGTCCTGCTGGGATTAAAAACACCTGTGGTTAAAAGGAGGAGTGCTCAGTCAGAAGGCTAATGAATACAAACGTCAAAAAACTGACCGTCACATCCAAACATAGACTAAGTGTGAACAGGTGCTGAATCTATGCGCTAAACTTTCTCAATTTTTCATATTTCTAGTGCAGTAATGCAACTCAATTTTGACATTTCATGTTTGCAAGTTTTGACGCTACAGTGTGCTGCCTTGTTGTTTGAGAGTATATGAGTTGGTGACTCTAGGTTCAGCACCTGTTCACACTTAAGGTACCTTCACACATAACGATATTGTTAACGATATCGTTGCTTTTTGTGACGTAGCAACGATATCGTTAATAAAATCGTTATGTGTGACAGCGACCAACGATCAGGCCCCTGCTGGGAGATCGTTGGTCGCTGAATAAAGTCCAGAACTTTATTTCGTCGCTGGACTCCTGCTGACATCGCTGGATCGGCGTGTGTGACACCGATCCAGCGATGTCTTCACTGGTAACCAGGGTAAACATCGGGTAACTAAGCGCAGGGCCGCGCTTAGTTTTTTCTCTGCATGCGTTGTGTTGCAGAAATGCAACATGTAGTAATTTTTGCGGCGTTTTTTTTGCCGCAAAAAACCGCATGCGTTTTTTCGCGGCAAAAAAGCCTATTGATGGCTATGTAAACGCATGCGTTTTTAAGCACATGTGTTTGTTTGCGTTAAAAACGCATGCGTTTTTATGAAAAAAAACAGAAAACACACTGATATGCCACCCCCCACCATAAAGGTGATAAAGGGATCCTAACCCCAACCCTAAAGGGATCCTAACCCTAAGCCTAACCCTAACCCTAAAGGGATCCTAACCCTACCCCTAACCCTACCCCTAACCCTAAAGGGATCCTAACCCTAAAGGGATCCTAACCCTACCCCTAACCCTACCCCTAACTCTAAAGGGATCCTAACCCTAAAGGGATCCTAACCCTACCCCTAAATGGATCCTAACCCTAACCCTAATCCCTTTATGATCCCTACCCCTAACCCTAACTATTTCTGTTTATAGTGGGTTTTTTACTTTATTTTGATGATTGGCAGCTGTCACACATTTCTCATCATGCTTTTAAAAAACGCAAACGCATGAAAAAACGCATGTAAACGCGTCAAAACGCCGCGTTTTTTTCACCACATGCAAAAACGCATTTTGAAACGCAAGTGTGAAACCAGCCTAATAGATAGATAGATGATAGATAGATAATTGATAGATAATAGATACATAATAGATAAAAGATAGATAGATAACAGATATATAAAATAATAGATAGATAATAGTTGATAGACAGATAATAGATAGATAATAGATAGATGGATGATAGATAATATATATATAATAGATAGATAGATGATAATAATAATAATCTTTATTTTTATATAGCGCTAACATATTCCGCAGCGCTTTACAGGTTGCACACGTTATCATCGCTGTCCCCGTTGGGGCTCACAATCTAAATTCCCTATCAGTATGTCTTTGGTGATGATAGATAGATACTACATAAATATATAGATAATAGATAGAGAGATGATAGATAGATTTATTTCTAGGCTCTATTCACACATCCATTTGTTACGATCCGTGTTTCTAGATTTTTTTTGCAGTTGTCGTCCTAAAAACGAATGAAACTTGGATGGAGTTCTGCAGTATAAATAAATAAATAAATAATCTTTATTTTTATATAGCGCTAACATATTCCGTAGCGCGTTACAGTTTGCACACATCATCACTGTCCCCATTGGGGCTCACAATCTACATTCCCTATCAGTATGTGTTTGGAATGTGGGAGGAAACCGGAGAACCCGGAGGAAACCCACGCAAACACGGGGAGAACATACAAACTCTTTGCAGATGTTGTCCTTGGTGGGATTTGAACCCAGGACTCAGTCTTCCCCGTTGCATCCATTAAATACCGGTCCCCACAGTTTTTAATGTCCGAGTCTGGTCCACAAAGCAGATGACAATAGGCCGGGCTCTGAGTCTCGCGGACCAGAGACTGATGTGTGTATGGATCCAAGAAACTCTATGTGCTGTCCGTGGAAAAATACAGGCAGCACTAGCACGCGTTCCGCAGATGTGTGACTGCAGCCGTCTGCCCAGGAGAGGAGTATTTGATTAGTTTTAGTGACCCATTAAACATGGGTCGCCTCGTCGTGGCTCGTGGGCTCTCATGAATTGGCCAATTTGTGTGCTAAGTACTTTCATGTTTTAAGTGTATCGTATAGAGCGGATCCTCCACCTGCCACCAGACCGCAGGCCACGGGGGCGGTAAATGGAGGCACCGGTTTCCCATGTGCTCTGGGTCGATAATAATTTGACAAATTAGTTGGGATCGTTTTTGTAGATAAGTATACATTGTTATTAATAGGTATAAAAGGACAGTAACAACGATGTCCAAAATAATGCTGCACGAACCGTCCCCCAAAAAACTCCAAAATTATTTGGTCATTGTGACAAAAGATCGTAGCAAGAATATACGTAGAACTAAGGGGATACGGGTAACATTCTCCAGCCTGCGCCATTTTTTTATGTGTTCAAAATAAGATTAAATAATAAAACAAGAGTCTCTATAATTTTTAGGATCTGATGTTTTTATAATGGAGACATCAATCCTGAATTTACAGGAGAAAATATTCACAATGTGATGTTCTGCATCGCGATAACCTTTAAAGGTCAAAATCAACGTCGCCCCATAGATCGAATCTGACAATCTTCGGGAGACGTCTTAGTTTCTTCCTATTATTGCAGTTGGAAAGTGTTTATAGGGATTTTGTAAATTAATGGGGGCTTCATACTTATGCGTAGATATAGGACAGGCACCTGCGCGTCTCCGCGTGCCAGCACACTTAGTACCGCTGAATCCAGTGATAACACTCGGGCTACCTGCAGTCACCAGCAGAGGGAGCTCACAGCGCACATATGTATACACATGGCTTCCAGTGATTGCTCCCCCTTGTGGCCGATGCTGGTAGGGTTTTAAAGGGGACTTGCTCGCTCTATATGATGTCCTGATTATTCTAATGTCAGGTGACCCCCTAACTTACAGTTAGAGATGAGCAGTGACCTGGTTCAGTGGCCCTGTGAGTAGTTCGTAGCCACAAAACAGACGTCCTGTGACCCGCCACGTTCCTGCTTACCGATGCATTTATAGTAAATAGTCACGCCCCCAATGCCCTTAAAGGTTAATTTGCATGTGGATAATAAGCTTGCTTTCTCAGCGTCGGCACGTCGGATTACTACAAGACAAGTATTATTTTTATTGCTTTCTACGACCTATAATGTCATACCACAAATACCAGGAGAAAATATCATCCTGACATGTTCCCTTTAAAAATTCCCATCCATCCCTTTAAGCTGAGCTCCTTATCGATTATTACTGTATGCTGTTGCAGGATGGTTTTTGCCGTGATGGAAAAATTAGCCGAAAAAGATTCTTATCGTAGTAATTAGAGACCCTATGAGGGAGTGAACAGGGCGGCCTTTATTTCTGCGAGCGCCATAATTAGCGCACATGCAGCTGTTTCCCCGGATAATTGGGGGTCTGCGGGTAGTTATTTCACATCGCCGGGCTGATGGGAGCAGCATTAGTCACGGATCTGCCTGATGAGCCTTTGTGATACGAGTGACAGAGCCGGAACATTGGAACTTAGAGGACGAGAAGTCCGCGGAGCCCAAAAGCTGCAATATAAAGAGGAGCCAGCGCTTCTCCAGTGTAGTCAATGACAGTGTACTCGCTCTGGAATAAGTTGGTGAAATAAGAGTTTGATATTGTTCTTACTTTTTACATAGTTGCCAATTTTCCCCCTTAATTTGTTACTTCCTTTAGCAGCTCCAGCTTGACATTGAGCGCTGCTCCTGAGTGTACTGGTTACCAGTAAGCTGAAGTCTTGCTCTCTTATTTTGCCCACCCCTGGTCTTGCTCTTACTCTTACTGTTGATTAGTTGCCAAGAGTTCCAGATTACTCTGTCCCTGCTGGTATGGTCCCTGCTAATATGGTCCCTGCTGTTATGGTCCCTGCTGGTATGGTCCCTGCTAATATGGTCCCTGCTGTTATGGTCCCTGCTGATATGGTCCCTGCTGATATGGTCCCTGCTGGTATGGTCACTGCTGGTATGGTCCCTGGTGGTATGGCCCCCGGTGGTATGGTCCCTGCTGGTATGGTCCCTGCTGGTATGGTCCCTGCTGGTATGGTCACTGCTGGTATGGTCCCTGCTGGTATGGCCCCCGGTGGTATGGTCCCTGCTGGTATGGTCCCTGCTGGTATGGTCACTGCTGGTATGGTCCCTGCTGGTATGGCCCCCGGTGGTATGGTCCCTGCTGGTATGATCCCTGGTGGTATGGTCACTGCTGGTATGGTCTCTGCTGATATGATCCCTGGTGGTATGGTCCCTGTTGGTATAGTCCCTGCTGATATAGTCCCTGCTGGTATGGTCCCTGCTGGTATGGTCCTTGCTGATATGGTCCCTGCTCGTATGGTCCCCGCTGATATGGTCCCTGCTGATATGGTCCCTGTTGGTATGGTCCCTGCTCGTATGGTCCCTGCTCGTATGGTCCCTGCTCGTATGGTCCCTGCTGTAATGGTGCCTACTGTTATGTTCGTTGCTGGTATAGTCCCTGCTGATATTTTCCCACTCATATGGTCCCTAGTGTTATGGTCCCTGCTGGTGTGGTCCCTTCTTATATGGTCTCTGGTGGTATGGTTCCCGCTGATATGGTCACTGGTGGTATGGTTCCCACTGGTATGGTCCCTGGTGTTATGGTCCCTGCTGGTGTGGTCCCTTCTTATATGGTCTCTGGTGGTATGGTTCCCGCCGATACGGTCACTGGTGGTATGGTCCTTGCTGATATGGTCCCTTCTGGTATGGTTCCTGGTGGTGCGTTCTCCACTACGTGAGCCAGTGCTTTAGGTACCACCTGGGCTCCAATTGGTGAATTAGTAGTTTGAGTCCTTCCATGATGATCCAGTGGTGACCCATGGATGTAACTGGTTATCAGTCATCATCGATTGTGGAGCGTCTGCTTCTCTCGTGGTACAGAGTCCATGTGTAGTGACCCTTTGGTCTCTGGACATGCTGCTTTGCACTGATTATCCATCCCTGATAGCGGTGATTTGCTCTTCATTTCCTATTGATCAGGTAACAATCACAGCTGATTTTGATGTTGGAGTGATGCACCGTCCATCTCTGAGCATTTTGTTGGGATCTTAGGGCAAATTGTCAACTTTTTGTGACTTATTCTGCATCCCCAGTGATCTACCCCAGTGCATTGTCCACCACTACTGTCCTTGTGGTAGACTGCCAGTCCTTGGTGTCCTACTAGTGCATTGTCCATCCCTGGTGTCCTTGTGGTAGATTGCCAGTCCTTGGTGTCCTACTAGTGCATTATCCACCACTACTGTCCTTGTGGTAGATTGCCAATCCTTGGTGTCCTACTAGTGCATTGTCCTTCTCTGATGTCCTTGTGGTAGATTGCCAATCCTTGGTGTCCTACTAGTGCATTGTCCATCCCTGGTGTCCTTGTGGTAGATTGCCAGTCCTTGGTGTCCTACTAGAGCATTGTCCATCCCTGGTGTCCTTGTGGTAGACGAGACCCTGACATGAAGCTCCTCTTGGACAGGAGTTACTAAATCCAGAACGACTAACCTTCTCGCTGGGGGTCTCTTCAGTAATGTTGGGGGTCTGAGTTTGTAATTGTCCACCTGAGTATGTACAGTGGGGCAAAAAAGTATTTAGTCAGTCAGCAATAGTGCAAGTTCCACCACTTAAAAAGATGAGAGGCGTCTGTAATTTACATCATAGGTAGACCTCAACTATGGGAGACAAACTGAGAAAAAAATCCAGAAAATCACATTGTCTGTTTTTTTAACATTTTATTTGCATATTATGGTGGAAAATAAGTATTTGGTCAGAAACAAACAATCAAGATTTCTGGCTCTCACAGACCTGTAACTTCTTCTTGAAGAGTCTCCTCTTTCCTCCACTCATTACCTGTAGTAATGGCACCTGTTTAAACTTGTTATCAGTATAAAAAGACACCTGTGCACACCCTCAAACAGTCTGACTCCAAACTCCACTATGGTGAAGACCAAAGAGCTGTCAAAGGACACCAGAAACAAAATTGTAGCCCTGCACCAGGCTGGGAAGACTGAATCTGCAATAGCCAACCAGCTTGGAGTGAAGAAATCAACAGTGGGAGCAATAATTAGAAAATGGAAGACATACAAGACCACTGATAATCTCCCTCGATCTGGGGCTCCACGCAAAATCCCACCCCGTGGGGTCGGAATGATCACAAGAACGGTGAGCAAAAATCCCAGAACCACGCGGGGGGACCTAGTGAATGAACTGCAGAGAGCTGGGACCAATGTAACAAGTCCTACCATAAGTAACACACTACGCCACCATGGACTCAGATCCTGCAGTGCCAGACGTATCCCACTGCTTAAGCCAGTACATGTCCGGGCCCGTCTGACGTTTGCTAGAGAGCATTTGGATGATCCAGAGGAGTTTTGGGAGAATGTCCTATGGTCTGATGAAACCAAACTGGAACTGTTTGGTAGAAACACAACTTGTCGTGTTTGGAGGAAAAAGAATACTGAGTTGCATCCATCAAACACCATACCTACTGTAAAGCATGGTGGTAGAAACATCATGCTTTGGGGCTGTTTCTCTGCAAAGGGGCCAGGACGACTGATCCGGGTACATGAAAGAATGAATGGGGCCATGTATCATGAGATTTTGAGTGCAAACCTCCTTCCATCAGCAAGGGCATTGAAGATGAAACGTGGCTGGGTCTTTCAACATGACAATGATCCAAAGCACACCGCCAGGGCAACGAAGGAGTGGTTTCGTAAGAAGCATTTCAAGGTCCTGGAGTGGCCTAGCCAGTCTCCAGATCTCAACCCTATAGAAAACCTTTGGAGGGAGTTGAAAGTCCGTGTTGCCAAGCGAAAAGCCAAAAACATCACTGCTCTAGAGGAGATCTGCATGGAGGAATGGGCCAACATACCAACAACAGTGTGTGGCAACCTTGTGAAGACTTACAGAAAACGTTTGACCTCTGTCATTGCCAACAAAGGATATATTACAAAGTATTGAGATGAAATTTTGTTTCTGACCAAATACTTATTTTCCACCATAATATGCAAATAAAATGTTAAAAAAACAGACAATGTGATTTTCTGGATTTTTTTTTCTCAGTTTGTCTCCCATAGTTGAGGTCTACCTATGATGTAAATTACAGACGCCTCTCATCTTTTTAAGTGGTGGAACTTGCACTATTGCTGACTGACTAAATACTTTTTTGCCCCACTGTAATTGTCCACCTTTCAGCATCATGATGTTTCTTTAACTCCAACCTCCTGTGCTGGTTAATCTATTTATATAATCACCTTAAATTGTCTGTCATCCACTTCCGTCTGGACGTACTTAAATCCCACAATCCACCACATAGGAAGTACGCCGACCGCTGTATTGGAATACCCAAGTGATGGGTATTCCAATATGGCACCCGCTGGTGGTACCAGGCACTTGCGCAGTACCACCAGCGGGTCATCGCCGGACCCCCCGCTGCTGGGACTCCCCCGCTGCAACAACCCCACGCGGCAAGGAGCTCTCCCCACCACTGGGATCCTGGCCGCCACTGGGATCCCGACTGCCTCTGGGATCCAGACCACCAGGGCACCCTCTCCGCCGGGAAGCCATACGAAAATGATTCACTGCGCGGCTGTGTCTTTGGAGTCAGAAATGCTTCCAGGGGCGATCCCCATGGTGTTCTTGCGTCTCAATATCTAAACTGCTGCTGGAACCAACCTATTGAACGGTACCACCAGCGGAACACCGTCGCACCACACACACTGTATATGCCGTACGCACCACACACTCACACACACACACACTCGCACACACATTCACACACACACACACGCTCACACACACTCACTCACACTCACATGCTCTCACACTCATATTCACACGCATGCTCACATTCACGCTCACATTCACACACTCATGCAGCCTCTTGCGCGGTACCACCTGCGGAACACCCTTGCGAACACGCCGCCGCCGGGATCAGCCAAATTATTCACTGACTGCCGCCATCTTTGTACAGGAGGAGCGCATGCGCAGTTTTAATGTGACCGCCACTATCTGTCTGCACAAAGATGGCGGCTGTCTGATTTACTGCGCTTGTGCGTATTATGCGAATGATTAGGCTGATCCCGGCGGCAGATACGCGACGTGTCTACGGGCAGAGGGAGCCAGTCACATTAAAGGGGTTTTCCAACGAACGAAAGTTAATTTTAAAAATTGACTGTGTCTGACCGTGTACAGAGCGTTCCACAATACTGACATTACAGCAGGGGATCACGGTGGATTCATTTTGTGAGGTAAAATATTTCACTGACTGTTTTTTAAAAATATTTTACCTCATAAAATGTATTCTCTGCGTTCTCCTGCTGTAATGTCAGTATTGTCTTTTGCTTCCTCCCCTGCCCAGAAGCTGTGGTATGTTCTGTACATGGTCAGACACAGGGGTGAGTGTGTCTGACAATGCATGGAGCATACCACATCTCCTGGGCAGGGGAGGAAGCAAAAGACAATACTGACATTACAGCAGGGGACCACAGTGGATTCATTTTGTGAGGTAAAATATTTCACTTACTGTTTTTTAAAAAATATTTTACCTCACAAAATGAATCCACTGTGATCCCCTGCTGTAATGTCTGGATTGTCTTTTGCTTCCTCCCCTGCCCAGGAGCTGTGGTATATTCGGTACACGGTCAGACACAGACAATTTTTAAAATGAACGTTTGTTTGTGGGAAAACCCCTTTAAAAAGCAAATATCAACGCCAATATGGTTCCTCCTAAAAAATACGCCAATGAAAGGAAAGCAGCAAAGGCACAACGTCGAAGACAACAAAAGGCAACAGCATCGCTGGGACAAAAACAAAGCGTAGACATCAAGCACAGGAGTCCCCTGATGCAAAAGTCATTAGATTATCACAGGATGCCATTAGGTAACAATAGCGCCACATGCCTGCCCCCATCGTGATATTACCGCTCTCCCGATGCGATAGCATTGGGCCTCCATATAGTTTCTTAATATATCGTTAAGGGGGTTGTCCAGGTTTGTCCAAAATGTAGGCAAAGGCAGGTAATTCTTTAAAATGGAAGCTCCCGCCTGCTTCTCCTCGCCATGCTTTGTGAAGTGCAGCAGTGACATCCCCGGTATAACATGTGACCGCTGTAGCCAATCACAGGCCTCAGACAAAATGAGAACGCCAAAGGGTGTGATTGCCTGCAGTGGTCCCTGCTGGGGAGTTGCAGAGATGTGGCCCCGCACTAGCAGGTGATTCAGTAAGTAATGCTTATTTTAATATTTAAACAGTTAATTGTCTTTGCCCCATCTTTGGATGATCATGAGCAACCACTTTAAAAAGGACCAATATATGTAAAAAAAAGGAAAAAAAAAAAAGTTTTTACCTGGTGTGAGTGCCGCTGTTCTCCTGAATCCGGCGATGTTTTTCTTTTGTTTCTACGCCTCTCCCTTCCTGAGATTTGGCCTTCTCTTCTCTGTACATAAATCTAGTCTTGTAAGCCAAGTGGGTGTGGTCCCCAGTTTTTCTCGGTGGCGCCCATGCCCAGTTGCCTAAATAGACTGTAGTTGCATACAGAGAAGAAGGGTCTATATCTCAGGGATGGAGAGGCGTGGAAACAGAAGAAAGACAGCGCCGGATTCAGGAGAAGAGCAGGATTTACCCCAGGTAACAGACAAAATCATAATTATGGCAGGTTTTCTTTGCAGAGGGTTTGGAGCTCTGTATCAGCTCCAACCACCATATAGTCATAAAGATGTTAATTTTTTGTCCACCTGCAGTCGCCACTAGGGGGAGCCTGTGAGCTTACTGGTTTAATATTGAATTTAGTGTATAAAAGTTGGCAGTGGTCTCCCCCCCGTGACACTTGTGGGCATGGAAAATGTTATCAGGGTGTTCAATAATGAACATTTCCTTTTTTTTAGTTTTTACCATGTTTATTTATGTCTATTTTTCTACATTTCCAGGATTCTTGTCAACGATCAAATCTTAGAAGTAGATGGAATTAGTCTGGTCGGCGTCACCCAAAATTTTGCAGCCACCGTTCTCCGAAACACCAAAGGAAAAGTCAGGTAATGATGTTTTGTTGTTATAGGGCGGCTCCGCTGTCTGCACCGATAATCTGGCTGGGGTCTTAATAACTTAGATGTCGGCTGGATGGGAGATGACTTAATAGGACTGTCCGAATGAAGGCGAGCACAAGGGCCCCATTGATTGTCCCAGTAAGAACCCAGCAACAATTGTTTGATTTCATGAGATTTCATGATCTGGTGTGGATCCTACCCAGAAGCTGAGGGCTCAGCACCGTCACTAAATGTGAGGAGTAATGAAGGTGGAACCATGTGAGATCCTTACTATGGAGGCTTCATTTTCACAAAACAAAGCAATTGCGCTCGTTTCGGCCAAAAGGCTTTCCAGCTTTTTTGCAGACTTTGCACAAATCATGTTTTGCACAGGCAGAATATTGCTGAGTCCAGGGCAAAATCTGCAGTCAAAAAGCTGGAACATCGTGTCGTCAAGTCCTAAAACAAGAGACAGGAAATGAGAGAAAGAAATTAGTTGCATATCCAGCGCACACTCAACACATCACCCAAACTGCTCGCTATTTATTAGTGAAAGCCGGCGGAGGTCCCGAGACACCAACTCTAGAGACCACTGAGGCAATGTGTCCAGTAGTGGAGGATACACCTCAGGTGATCATTCACAACCTGTGAAAAGCATCAATCTGGCGGTGGATATACTTCTGTCCCACCCATGGTGGTAACTGTTCCTCTACAGGGCGAGGTGACACCTTCGGTAACTGTCCCTTCTATGGTGACACCTCCGGTAACTGTCCCTCCCAGGGTCCTAATAACTTCATAAACTGCTCTCTCCTGACAGTGACGCCGCTTGTAGCTGTCCCTTATGTGGTGCTGATACCTCCTGTAATTGTCCTTCTTGTGGTGCTGATGCCTCCTGTAGCTGTTCTCTCGCAATTGTAATACAAGTATTTATCAGCCGAGACCAGGAGTGGAGATAAATACAGAAGTGATGACGTGTTTCTATTATACTTTTCATTTGATTGTTCCTCTCCTGGTTTTGGCTACAAATATTGAGGTAAAATACTGGCCAAAAACTGACTGTATGTCCACCTCATGGTTGTGATACCTCCTGTAGGTGTCCCTCTTGTGGTGGTGATGCATCCTGTACCTTTCCCTCACATGGTGGTCAATGTCTCCTGTAGTAGTAGCTGTCCCTCTTGTAGTGGTGATCCCTTTAGTAGCTGTCCCTATTGTGGTGGTGATACCTCCTGTAGGTGTCCCTCATGTGGTAGTCATATCTACTGTAGCTATCCTTCTTGTGGTGGTGATACCTCCTGTAGGTGTCCCTCATGTGGCGGTCATATCTGCTGTAGCTATCCCTCTTGTGGTGGTGATACCTCCTGTAGGTGTCCCTCATGTGGTGGTCATATCTACTGTAGCTATCCTTCTTGTGGTGGTGATACCTCCTGTAGGTGTCCCTCATGTGGCGGTCATATCTGCTGTAGCTATCCCTCTTGTGGTGGTGATAGCTCCTGTAGGTGTCCCTCATGTGGTGGTCATATCTACTGTATATGTCCTTCTTGTGTTGGTGATACCTCCTGTAGCTGTCCCTAACATGTTAGGGCATGTTAGGTTAGGCTATGGGTTGAACTAGATGGACTTAGTCTTCCTTCAACCTTAATAACTATGTAACTCTTGTGTTGGAGATGCTTACTGTAGATGTCCATCTTGTGGTGGTAATACATCCATTAGCTATCCCTCTTGTTTTGGTGATACAACCAGTAGCTGTGCCTCTCATGGTGGTGATATCTCCTGTAGCTGTCCCTCTCATGTTGGTGATACCTCCTGTAGCTGACCCGCTGGAGTTAGTGAAACCTCCTGTAGCTGAGTCTCTGGTGTTAGTGATACCTCCAGTAGCTGTGTCTCTCGTGATGGCACCTCCAGTAGTTGTCCCTCCCATGTTGGTGATATCACCACCATGAGAGGCACAGCTACAGGAGATATCACCACCATGAGAGGCACAGCTACAGGAGATATCTCTTGTAGCTGTCCCTATCATGTTGGTGATACCTCCTGTAGCTGACCCGCTGGAGTTAGTGAAACCTCCTGTAGCTGACTCTCTGGTGTTAGTGATACCTCCAGTAGCTGTGTCTCTCATGATGGCACCTCCAGTAGTTGTCCCTCCCATGTTGGTGATATCACCACCATGAGAGGCACAGCTACAGGAGATATCACCACCATGAGAGGCACAGCTACAGGAGATATCACCACCACGAGAGGCACAGCTACAGGAGATATCTCCTGTAGCTGTCCCTATCATGTTGGTGATACCTCCAGTAGCTGACCCTCTGGCGTTAGTGATACCTCCAGTAGCTGTGTCTCTCGTGATGGCACCTCCAGTAGTTGTCCCTCCCATGTTGGTGATACCTCCTGTAGCTGTCCCTCCCATGTTGGTGATACCTTCTGTAGCTGTGTTTCTCATTGTGATGATATCTCCTGTAGTTGTCACTCCCATGTTGGTGATACCTCCTGTAGCTGTCCCTTTGTAGTGGTGATACCTCCTGTAGCTGACCCTCTGGTGTTAGTGATACTTCCTGTAGCTGACCCTCTGGTGTTAGTGATACCTCCTGTAGCTGACCCTCTGGTTTTAGTGATACCTCCTGTAGCTGTCCCTCTCATGTTGGTGATACCTCCTGTAGCTGTCCCTTTGTAGTGGTGACACCTCCTGTAGCTGACCCTCTGATGTTAGAGATACCTCCTGTAGCTGTGTCTCTCATGGTGTTGGCACCTCATGTAGCTGTCCCTCCTATGTTGGTGATACCTCTTGTAGCTGTCCCTCCTATGTTGGCAATACCCCCTGCAGCTATTCCTCTTGTGTTGGCGATACCCCCTGCAGCTATTTCTCTTGTGTTGGTGATACCTCCTGTAGCTGACCGTCTGGTGTTAGTGATACCTCTGTAGCTGTTTCTCTCATGGTGCTGGCACCTCCCGTAGCTGTCCCTCCTATGTTGGTGATACCTCCTGTAGCTGACCGTCTGGTGTTAGTGATACCTCTGTAGCTGTGTCTCTCATGGTGCTGGCACCTCCCGTAGCTGTCCCTCCTATGTTGGTGATACCTCCTGTAGCTGACCCTCTGGTGTTAGTGATACCTCTGTAGCTGTGTCTCTCATGGTGCTGGCACCTCCCGTAGCTGTCCCTCCTATGTTGGTGATACCTCTTGTAGCTGTCCCTCCTATGTTGGTGATACCTCCTGTAGCTGACCCTCTGGTGTTAGTGATACCTCTGTAGCTGTGTCTCTCATGGTGCTGGCACCTCCCGTAGCTGTCCCTCCTATGTTGGTGATACCTCCTGTAGCTGACCCTCTGGTGTTAGTGATACCTCTGTAGCTGTGTCTCTCATGGTGCTGGCACCTCCCGTAGCTGTCCCTCCTATGTTGGTGATACTTCTTGTAGCTGTCCCTCCTATGTTGGTGATACCCCTGCAGCTATTCCTCTTGTGTTGGTGATACCTCCTGTAGCTGTCCTTCTTGTAATGGTGATGCCTCATGTAACTGTTCTCTCACAATGGTGACACCCTGGTATCTGTCTCATAGTGGCGGTATTCTGTTATATCCTTCTCCGTTACAGATAATCCACCCCTGGTTCCTTTCCCACTGTGGGTATATTGATGATAATTGTTCGCCAGCACATCTCAGATGGAAATCCATATATATGGAGGGAATATTTAAGGGGGTTCATACAAGATACTCAGCGGTTTCCTGATGTTCCTGAGATCATAGTTTAATGGGGGACGTAGAACAATCATTGGAAATGGAGTTATGTTTGCACTTTATATAACCTAACTGTAGGGGTGGGGGAAGGGCAATGACAACCGCTCTGAGCACATATTTAGCTTTGTGAAAAGGGGTTGTCAGCTTTCAGGATATCAATAAAGTGAGTAATCATCAGAATACTGACCTGATCTATTTGAGTAACCGCATTTTCTTACTTGCGATTCTACTAGAATCGGTTTTCTTACATAATTAGGATCTTCTCCCTCCGAAATGATAAAAGTAACTTACAAATCAGTGACTGTCACACAGCAGAAATATTAGGGCAGATCCTTCCTACCACTCAACCTACTTCCAGCTAAGGAAGATATGAGAATTGTGTCCTGGCGCGCTGCGCACACACTGAGCGCGGTTCGGGCCGCGGAGTCAGAGACTTCTCCTGGAAATGAGTTGGCCGAGTGACAACCTGGAGCTCAATACTCTGCTATAATGAAATGCATCCATTCATATCCTAATGGAGAGGCCGGCGCTGCTACACCTGTCACAGACCCTGCTGGAAATCGATTTTATATATATATATTTTTTTTTTTTTTTTTAAGTAAGGTGATTTTTTCCAATTAAGGAGTATTCCAGCTGAATGCCAATTGCCTTAATTAGCAGCGCGGCCGCTGAGAGCTTTATGACCCATGGGTGTAATGTGATTTACTGGCACATTCTCATGTCTAAGTGCTTTTCATTTATTATATGTGTAATGCAAATGAAAGACTTACTGTCCACAGACGAGCTACATCTATGTCCGTCCTTCAAGTGCCCGATTGCATTTTGCAATATTAGACTTGAAATTTTCCATTATTTACCTGTGAGATACATAGCGTGCTGCTTCACCCTGCCTGGGAAGCTGTACAGCAGCTATATTATTGGCCATAGGGGGCAGTATTATATTCTTGTACTTAGGACAGTATTATAGTAGTTATATTCTTGTACATAGGGGCAGTATTATAGTAGTTATATTCTTGTACATAGGAGCAGTATTATAGTAGTTATATTCTTGTACATAGGAGCAGTATTATTATTATTGTAGTATTATAGTATTGTAGTAGTATTATTATTGACCTTAAGGTACCGTCACATTAAGCGACGCTGCAGCGATATAGACAACGATGCCGATCGCTGCAGAGTCACTGTTTAGGTCGTTGTGTGGTCGCTGGAGAGCTGTCACACAGACAGCTCTCTAGCGACCAACGATGCCGAAGTCCCCGGGTAACCAGGGTAAACATCGGGTTACTAAGCGCAGGGCCGCGCTTAGTAACCCGATGTTTACCCTAGTTACCATTGTAAAAGTTAAAAAAAACAAACAGTACATACTTACATTCCGGTGTCTGTCCCCCGGCGTCAGCTTCCCTGCACTGTGTCAGCTCCGGCCAGCCGTAAAGCAGAGCGGTGACGTCACCGCTGTGCTCTGCTTTACGGCCGGCCGGCGCTGACACAGTGCAGGGAAGCTGACGCCGGGGGACAGACACCGGAATGTAAGTATGTACTGTTTGTTTTTTTTAACTTTTACAATGCTAACCAGGGTAAATATCGGGTTACTAAGTGCGGCCCTGCGCTTAGTAACCCGATGTTTACCCCGGTTAACAGTGAAGACATCGCTGAATCAGCGTCACACACGCCGATTCAGCGATGTCAGCGGGTGATCCAGCGACAAAATAAAGTTCTGGCCTTCTAGCTCCGACCAGCGATCTCACAGCAGGATCCTGATCGCTGCTGCGTGTCAAACACAACGATATCGCTATCCAGGACGCTGCAACGTCACGGATCGCTATCGTTATCGTTCTAAAGTCGCTCAGTGTGAAGGTACCTTAAGACTAACATCCCCCGTAATCCGAACCTCGCACCTCCGTCTCCAAGACTTCTCTTGTGCTGCGCCAGCTCTCTGGAATGCACTTGCCTAGACGATCAGACTGATACCTAGCCCTGACTTATTCAAGCGCGCTTTCAAAACCCATCTCTTCAAACAAGCCTACCACATCTACTACTCAGTAAACTAACTTTGTCCTGTTCCCTCCTTCCAAATATTATTCTGAATCTGCACCCTACTAGTCATCTGTCTCCACACCCTCCATGCACACGATAACTGCACTTGATACTTGACTATTGCACTTAAACACACGGGCTGATGACCGGATCATGCAGCTTTGTATGAAAATCCCTATTTATTATAATTGCCAGACCTGAAATAACAAACAATTTCACCTATTGTGCCCCCCCATCTCCTTGTAGACTGTAAGCTTGCGAGCAGGGACCTCACCCCTAATGTCACTGTTTAAATCGTCTTAACTTGTACTGAATTTATTGTCTGTACATGTCCCCGCTTAATTGTAAAGTGCTGCAGAATATGTTGGCGCTATATAAATAAAAATTATTATTATTATTATTATTACAGTAGTTAATTCTTGTACATAGGAGCAGTATTATAATAGTTATATTCTTGTACATAGGGGCAGTATTATAGTAGTTATATTCTTGTGCATAGGAGCAGTATTATAGTAGTTATATTCTTGTATATAGGAGCAGTATTATAGTAGTTATATTCTTGTACATAGGAGCAGTATTATAGTAGTTATATTCTTGTACATAGGAGCAGTATTATAGTAGTTATATTCTTGTACATAGGGGCAGTATTATAGCAGTTATATTCTTGTACATAGGGGGCAGTATTATAGTAGTTATATTCTTGTACATAGGAGCAGTATTATAGTAGTTATATTCTTGTACATAGGAGCAGTATTATAGTAGTTATATTCTTGTACATAGGGGCAGTATTATAGTAGTTATATTCTTGTACATAGGGGGCAGAATTATAGTAGTTATATTCTTGTACATAGGGGCAGTATTATAGTAGTTATATTCTTGTACATAGGGGCAGTCTTATAGTAGTTATATTCTTGTACATAGGGGGCAGAATTATAGTAGTTATATTCTTGTACATAGGGGCAATATTATAGTAGTTATATTCTTGTACATGGGAGCAATATTATAGTAGTTATATTCTTGTGCATAGGAGCAGTATTATAGTAGTTATATTCTTGTACATAGGGGCAATATTATAGTAGTTATATTCTTGTACATGGGAGCAATATTATAGTAGTTATATTCTTGTGCATAGGAGCAGTATTATAGCAGTTATATTCTTGTACATAGGGGCAGTATTATAGTAGTTATATTTTTGTATATAGGAGCAGTATTATAGTAGTTATATTCTTGTACATAGGGGCAATATTATAGTAGTTATATTCTTGTACATGGGAGCAATATTATAGTAGTTATATTCTTGTGCATAGGAGCAGTATTATAGTAGTTATATTCTTGTACATAGGAGCAGTATTATAATAGTTATATTCTTGTATATAGGAGCAGTATTATAGTAGTTATATTCTTGTACATAGGGAGCAGTATTATAGTAGTTATATTCTTGTACACAGGAGCAGTATTATAGTAGTTATATTCCTGTATATAGGAGCAGTATTATAGTAGTTATATTCTTGTACATAGGAGCAGTATTATAGTAGTTATATTCTTGTACACAGGAGCAGTATTATAGTAGTTATATTCTTGTATATAGGAGCAGTATTATAGTAGTTATATTCTTGTACATAGGAGCAGTATTATAATAGTTATATTCTTGTACATAGGAGCAGTATTATAATAGTTATATTCTTGTACATAGGAGCAGTATTATAGTAGTTATATTCTTGTATATAGGAGCAGTATTATAGTAGTTATATTCTTGTACATAGGAGCAGTATTATAATAGTTATATTCTTGTACATAGGAGCAGTATTATAATAGTTATATTCTTGTACATAGAGGCAGTATTATAGTAGTTATATTCTTGTACATAGAGGCAGTATTATAGTAGTTATATTCTTGTACACAGGAGCAGTATTATAGTAGTTATATTCTTGTACATAGAGGCAGTATTATAGTAGTTATATTCTTGTACACAGGAGCAGTATTATAGTAGTTATATTCTTGTATATTGGAGCAGTATTATAGTAGTTATATTCTTGTACATAGGATCAGTATTATAGTAGTTATATTCTTGTACACAGGAGCAGTATTATAGTAGTTATATTCTTGTACATAGAGGCAGTATTATAGTAGTTATATTCTTGTACATAGGAGCAGTATTATAGTAGTTATATTCTTGTACACAGGAGCAGTATTATAGTAGTTATATTCTTGTATATTGGAGCAGTATTATAGTAGTTATATTCTTGTACATAGGATCAGTATTATAGTAGTTAATTCTTGTACATAGAAGCAGTATTATAGTAGTTATATTCTTGTACACAGGAGCAGTATTATGGTAGTTATATTCTTGTACATAGGAGCAGTATTATAGTAGTTATATTCTTGTACATAGGGGCAGTATTATAGTAGTTATATTCTTGTACATAGGAGCAGTATTACAGTAGTTATATTCTTGTACATAGAGGCAGTATTATAGTAGTTATATTCTTGTACATAGGAGCAGTATTATAGTAGTTATATTCTTGTACATAGGGGCAGTGTTATAGTAGTTATATTCTTGTATATAGGGGCAGTATTATAGTAGTTATATTCTTGTACATAGGGAACAGTATTATAGTAGTTATATTCTTGTACATAGGATCAGTATTATAGTAGTTAATTCTTGTACATAGAAGCAGTATTATAGTAGTTATATTCTTGTACATAGGGGCAGAATTATAATAGTTATATTGTTGTACAAAAGAGCAGTAGTATAGTAGTTATACTTATTTACATAGGGGGTCTGGATTATTTTGTAAATATTAATCTTTCTGTTTTTAATTGTACAGATTTATTATTGGACGTGAAAAACCCGGACAGGTCAGTGAGGTTGCCCAGTTGATCAGCCAAACTCTGGAGCAGGAGCGTCGTCAGAGGGAGATGCTTGAACAGCACTATGCACAATATGACGCTGATGATGATGAGGTAATAATAGTAGTAACTTTGGTTTTTGTGATATATTTCATTTAAAATTTAAGGGGTTTTCAGAGATGATGTAAATACCAGTAATATAATCCAGCACGGGAAGTGTAATAAATTATCAAATAGTGTAAAATAAGCCGCCTTACATCACAAGATGTTAATAATACATTCCGTCACCTCTGGTCGCGTACGACTATTTATTTTCGTAACCGTTGCTTTTACGTGTGATCCATGCCGTGTCTTCTTATATGTGATAATGCAGGATTCACGGTGTTCTCCATATTATTACCCACTTATTGGTTTCCTCACTTTTTCAATTCTTATTACGGTATCTTACATGTATAAAAATGTTTTTTTCCATATAATGTCTCGAGGCGGCAGAGCAGCTCCATTCTCTTCGACGTGTAGCATCAGAAGGCTGTTTTCTGATCCGTGTTTTCGGTGGTCCCGTGGTGAATATCACAAACATGGACATGTGATCAGACAGATCACTTACCACGCATTGCACATAATATAGCTGGTAATGTCGTAAGGTTTTTTAGTTATTTTTTTTGCACCTGTGCACGTGGAATAGCCACACATATAGAAGCCATTGGTGTGTAACCAGATGAAAGTGTTAGGCTATCTGCTCACCTTTTTTTCAGGGGTCAAAACCAAAGATTGTTCTAGCGGAAACGTCCTCATGAAATGCTCCTTCTTTGTGGAGTTTTTTTTTTTTAAATTTTAAAAAGTTCCAAAAGCTGTTTTGAAGAGTTGTTTTTTTTTTTTTTTTTTTTTTTACCATTTTTGCAGTTTTTTTTCTCCCTGAAGCATTTTTTTGTAGCCTTTTGCCTGCACAGTACCCAGTTGGTGTGGATTCCGCCAGGAGCTGCTTTATACAAGTGACACATACTTTTTTTTTTTCTCCAACCCGGTGTTTTTTTTAAAGAAAATCTGAAGTAGAAGAAAAATGCTGACACATCTGAATATATGACCAATAGGAGACAGTTAGGAAGAGATTTTTCAGGCTTTTTTTTAGCAGACCTGCTTCATAAAAACTTCCAAAAACTCAGTGTGCAAATACTATTAGTAACCGTAACGCTAACAAAAAGACTAGAGGGAGAGCAAACTACCCACCATGGGGGCTGGTTTTCCTGTACACTTAATGAGAGTAGTGACGATTTTTTAAAACTTTTTATCCTGTTGGAGCAGAGGAAAGTACCGTTTGTATTAAATGTGCTACGAATTTCAAATAACTGTGGACTTTATATAGACGTAAAAGTTACTTTGTCCTGAACATACCGATACAGTTTCCTTTACATTCCCATACAGTTTCCTCTACATTCCCATAGTTTCCTGAACATTCCGATACATTTTCCTGAACATTCCCATATATCTCCTGTATATTCTGATCTACTTCCTGTACATTCCGATACATTTCCTGTACATTCCGATACATCTCCTGAACATTCTAATTTATTTTCCTGAACATTCCGGTATATTTCCTGTACATTCCAATACATTTCCTGACATTTCCTATACATTTTCCTGAACATTCCAATATGTTTCATGAGATTTGTGATACATCTCCTGTTTTTCCGCTACATTTCCTGTATATTCCTTTACATTTCTTGTATATTCCAATAGATCTCCTGTATATTCCTATACATCTGTATATTCTGATGCATCTTTTGTACATTTCGGATACATTTCCTATATATTCTTATACATTTTCTTATTATTATTTCCCCCCCAGACATCGGACCTCTGTATTTAAAGTACATTTGTCACGCCGATAACAGCGATAAGGGGCAGGACGACGTACGGGGACCCGCTCTTGTCCCTGCCAATATAAGGGGGCCTGGCTTTCCCTTATCTCAGGGGTACCTATGAAGGTTAGGAGGCCTAAGCCGCCAGCGTATCCCTGTCTCCTGTGCAGGCCCTATTAGTGGCCGCCTCTCTCCCCCAGGGAGGAGGACTGCACCAGTGTATAAATACAACAATAAACAAGGTATACAGATAAGGTAACTAAAAGTCTCAAACTCACCAAATGCTCACACAACCACAGAGGAAACATAGAGAAGGGAAGAGAAGGAAAAAACTAGGAAGGAAAACAGGTTTAACATGCAACCAAAACAGCAGACACCAATCTCTGTAAATAAACCTCCAAGATCCAAAACACCACACTCCTTCAACCTCCAAGCCAGGCAGCAGAACTGATCACTGACAACAGTTGAAGACAAAGCTGAGTCTATATAGGAGCAGTGATTACCAAAACCTAATCAGCTGAGAGACCTAGCTCTCAGCACCTTCAGTAACAAGGTTTAACTCCTGCCCTGCTGGCACAAGACAGCCAGGTCAGAACTCAGGAGAAGGGCTTCTGTTCATCGTGTGTGAACGAGGCTCAGAGCGCTGCGGTTCTCTGGAACCTCTCTGTCGCGGTAGCCCCGTGACAACATTATTATCTGCTCTCTTAGCATCCAATGTGGATTATTTCTCTTCTGTAACTTTTCTATGTCCATTTTTATTCTTGAAGTCATATCTGTTTTTCTGTCATATTTCTTTTTATTCTGATTTACCCACAGAACATTTTTTTATGGCATGGTACATTTTTAATATGGGGTAATTAATAAATCTCCTTTTAGTGTGGTGTCTAATAAAATTAATCTATGTTTCTTATAAGTGTGCTGTAAAATTAAGATTCATGTTTTTATTGTTAATCAAAGAGACACATTCCATAGTCTTTTCTGTAGAATCCATGTCAGGAGCAGGTCGTCAATATATCGACGATGTCTCTAAAATGGAGGGCCGACTCTTTGATATTCATATGTGTTATTAGACCTGTCCAGGGCTTATTATTACAGCCCATGTAGGCAGGACATAGTACTAACTTGAGACACATAGAAGAATGCAAGATCAATTCACTGCAACTTGTTGATGGTTTCCAGGAACCTTTTTAGGAAACAGACTGAAAAAAAGAGTCGAATTCAAGAATAAAATAATAACCATATATTAAAAGCTGCAGGATTTTACATGTAAGAGCCATTGTTGATAGTGGAACATTATCTGTATGGAGGTGGAACATACTTCATCATGCAACAGGGTTGGCGTACATTTCGAGCTTTGTTATATTTTATGTATTTTATTTATTACGTCTTGTCATTTTTCTACGATTCTGGACTAGTTCCAGATTTGCAGCAGCCTGAACTGCACATGAACCGCACCAGCTGGGACGCAGCCTGGATTATTAATGTCATCTGCTCATTTCTGTCATGTCTTTTCTGCTAACAACGGGGGTTTTTTTCGGTTTTTTTTTTTTGACCCGTTATCCCAATTTATTGTGTGTTTCATGATCTATTTTTTATACTGTAAAATTGGTCTGGAATCTCCCTATTTTGATAGGATTTATCGACAGCTACATGTTTCTGGGTAGCTCTCAAACAAGGGTGGGACAAGTTTGATTTTTGGGGTTGTCTATTTTTATAAATATTGGCATCCCTGAGTTGTGTCCTGGGACTGCAGGTCTTCTACTAATTCTCCAAAAATTTACCTGATAGATAGCTCCTCAGAGTCCCTCCTCCCTGCTTGTGCTAATTGTCCTGAAAGTTACCTGATTGACTGCGCCCCAATGTGTCTCCTTCCTGCTTCTACGGATTCTCCCCAAACTTACCTGACTGAAAGCTCCTCAGTGTTCCTTCTCCCTGCTGCTACTGAAATCTAACACTGCTCAGAACAGTCTGCAGGCTGAGTGGGTGCAGGTGAAATAGCTGCCTGGCTGGATGGACAGAGATTGAACAGCTGTCAGTCAATCTGTGTAGGTAGAAATTGAATAGCCTTCAGGCTGGGTGGGCTTAGATTGAATAGCTGTCAGGCTGGGTGGGCTTAGATTGAATAGCTGTCAGTCAGACTGGATGGGCGGATATTTAATAGCTGTCAGTCTGGGTGGGTGGAGATTGAATAGCCATCAATCAGGCTGGGTAAGTGGAGATTAAATAACAGTCAGGCAGCGTGGAAGGGAATTGAATAGTTGTCAGTCAGGCAGCATGGGCAAGGACCGGAATAGCTGTCAGTCAGGCTGCGTGGGCGTGGATTGAATAGCTGTCAGTCAGGTGGCGTGTGCGTGTATTGAATCGCTTACAGGTGGCGTGGGCGGGGATTGAATAGCTGTCAGTCAGGTGGCGTGGGCAGGGATTGAATATCTGTCAGGATGGATGGGTGGGCTGAAAACAGACTCTGTGGGTGGAAATTGAATAGCTGTCAGGCTGGGTGGGCTTAGATTGAATAGCTGTCAGTCAGTCTGGGTAGGTGGAGATTAAATAGTAGTCAGGCAGCGTGGGCAGGGATTGAATAGTTGTCAGTCAGGCAGCATAGACAGGGCTTGAATAGTCAGGCAGCGTTGGAGTGGATTGAATAGCAGTCAGGTGGCATGGGCGATGACTGAATAGCTGTCGGTGTGCGCAGGGATGAAATAGCTGTCAGGTGGGGTGGGCGAGGATTGAATAGTTGTCAGTCAGGTGGCGTGGGCAGGGATTGAATAGCTGTCAGTCAGGTGGCATGCGCGATGAATGAATAGCTGTCGGCGTGGGCAAGGATGGAATAGCTGTCACTCAGGTGGCATGGGCAAGTATTGAATTGCTGTCAGTCAGGTGGCATGGGCGAGGATTGAATAGCTGTCGGCGTGGGTAGGGATGGAATAGCTGTCAGTCAGGTGGCATGGGCAAGGATTGAATAGCTGTCAGTCAGGTGGCATGGGCGAGGATTGAATAGCTGTCGGCGTGGGCAAGGATGGAATAGCTGTCAGTCAGGTGGCGTGGGCAAGGATCGAATAGCTGTTAGTCAGGTCGCGTGGGCAGGGATGGAATAAATGGCAGGCTGGGTGGGTGGGCTGAACACTTAAACTCAGGAGCTCTTTCCCTCTTTATCTGGACACCATTGCTTGCTGAGATGAAGGAGGAGAAGCTCGGTCTCCTCTCGGGTAATATTGGCTTTGATTTTGCTCCTCTGAGATGTGAGTGGTGTTTCAACTGTACTCTATGGATCAACCCGTGCGCTCTGCAAAGCCAATCAGAACCGAAGCTGAGCTCCTCTTCCCCTACATTTCTGTGAATGTGAGCATCGTCATACTTTAATTACCCTTTAACTCCCGGTTTATAGATGGTATATAGGGGCCCAAGAGATAAGGGGGCCACAGCCACCTCCAAAGTATCTGGAATTATGTATGATGATGAGCTACTGGACTGCAAAGTATCAGATATAGTTCTGGCACAGAACTGTTTATTGATCATGTGAGTTTAGTCTTTTCGAATATTGTTTCTATATATATATATATATATATATATATATATTGTTACTTTAGGGCGGTCACCATTTGTGTATGGCGGACCTTCCTTCGCCAGGTTCCTTTTCTAGGTATACGCTGCACCCCAGGCTGCCTTATTCGTCTGCAGATTTCTTAAACGATTGTTTTTCTGCACACACATTGACCTGGATGTAGCATCTCCGAGTATTGCCCCAGGGAACAGTCCCGAAGCTGCTCTGAAGCCTCCACTCTAATTTCACTCGACTTCCATTAAAACAGACAATTAAATGTCTGGAGTGCGTCACTTACATAAATAGTGGTATTAAATATTTCCTGCAGCAGATAATCAAATTACACAGCAGCGGTGCATGGAATGTAAATGAGGCAGGTGCTCGGCTCTGATGAAATCCTGCCTATCGAGCAATCTGTTATTTCACAGACGTTTGGTTCTTCAGTGTCTCCAAAGCTGCGCTTTTCAATTCATCATCTAAATCTTTCAATTAAAAAGTAAAGCGGCTCCGTGATTCCTTTTTCATCCTTCGGCTGATCAGAAGAGACGGCGAATCGTGCCATGACTTGTTGCTTTTTTTGTCTTTTATTATTACAGTATTTTTTTTTCCATACCGTAGAGAAATGATCGTGGCATAGTAATACGTTCTGCACTTATTGCGATGGCAGGCAAGTCACCAAATTTTGGAGGCTCCTGTTATATATTGGTCAATGATACAAGGGTGGATTCATAGAAACGTCCACTTAATGTAAAGATTGATGGCACCAACCAGTAGTAGTGACACAGAAACCTCATGGGGTCCATATTGGAATGCAGAGTGTGAACTAAGCTACTGTACTCAGCCATGACTACCACTTGGAGGTTTGGACATTAGCGCCTCGGATTCACAGGTAACAATCCTTGGAATCGTTGGGTGAGGTTTGAACATTAGCGCCTCAGATTCCCATGGGACGATTCTTGGAACGGTTGGGTGAGGTTTGAACATTAGCACCTCAGATTCCCAGGTGACAATCTTTGGAACGGTTGAATGAGTTTTGGACATTAGCGCCTCGGACTCACCGGTGACAATCCTTGGAATGGTTGGTTGAGGTTTGGACATTAGCACCTCGGATTCCCAGGTGACGAACCTTGGCATAGTTGGGTGAGGTTTGGACATTAGCACCTCAGATTCACAGGTGACGAACCTTGGAATGGTTGGGTTAGTTTTGTACATTAGCTCATCAGAATCCCAGGTCACAATCCTTGGAATGGTTGGTTGAGGTTTGGACATTAGGGCCTTGGATTCCCAGGTGACAATCCTTGGAATCATTGGGTTGACCACTCTTGGAGTTGGCTAGAAGATTCTATCCTGGAGAGTAAACACGGCATTATGTCATAAAGCTGAAGAGTCCCAAAAACAATCACCAGATCTACATAATCCCCTAAACTCTTCTCTGATTTACTACAGCAATGTCAATTTATTTTTCGCAATTTCATAGGGTTTTCACAACTACTTCAGTGATGTCAGTAGATTTTTCTAATCTATAAGGCTGCTTTCTGAGATAGGACAGTGATGTCAGATTATCAGTAGATCTCAGTATTCTCGTAGATTCTCCTCTGAGTTGTTTAAGTGATGTTATTAGATCTCAATGTTCTCATAGTTGGCTCTCTTTTGAATTGCTTCAGTAATTTCAGTAGATCTCATCTCGTAGACTCTCTTCTGAGTTACTACAGTGATGTCACTAGATCTCAGTAATTTCATAGGCTCTCCTTTGAGTCACTTCAGTGATGTCACTAGATCTATGTAATCTGATAGGCTCTCCGTGAGTCACTATAGTGATGTCACATTATTACAAAACATTGGCGATATATAGTTCCCAGACTTGACATTTTTCAGGTACACTTTTTTTTCTTGACATGTGCTTATCTATAAAACATTAAATAAGGCAGGAAAACCGCCTGCACAAAAATACATGAAATAAAAAGCACCACCAAAAATGTGTGCCACATTAAAAAAAATGCTTACTATTTTTTGCACATCAACTAGATACAAGATCTAGTAACATTACTGTATTGACGTTGAGAAAAACCTATGAGAGTAAAAAGATCCAGTGGCATCACTAAAGTAACTTTGAGGAGAACTTATAGGATTATGAAGATTTTGTGACATCACTATTGTACATCTGAGAAGATCATATGAGATAATTAAAATATATTTACATCACTGTAGTAACATTTAGGCGAGCCTATAAGATTGTGAAGATCTGGTGACCTCACAGGTAACTTTGAGGAGAACCTGTGAGATTACATAGATTCAGTGACATCACTATAGTAACTTTCAGGAGAGCCTCTGAGATTGTGAAGACCTAGTGATCTCACTAGTAACTTTTAGGAGAGCCTCTGAGATTGTAAAGATCTAGTGATCTCACTAGTAACTTTTAGGAGAGCCTCTGAGATTGTGAAGACCTAGTGATTTCACTAGTAACTTTTAGGAGAGCCTCTGAGATTGTAAAGATCTAGTGATCTCACTAGTAATTTTTAGGAGAGCCTCTGAGATTGTGAAGACCTAGTGATTTCACTAGTAACTTTTAGGAGAGCCTCTGAGATTGTAAAGATCTAGTGATCTCACTAGTAACTTTTAGGAGAGCCTCTGAGATTGTGAAGACCTAGTGATTTCACTAGTAACTTTTAGGAGAGCCTCTGAGATTGTGAAGACCTAGTGATCTCACTAGTAACTTTTAGGAGAGCCTCTGAGATTGTAAAGATCTAGTGACCTCACTAGTAACTTTTAGGAGAGCCTCTGAGATTGTAAAGATCTAGTGACCTCACTAATAGCTTTTAGGAGAGCCTCTGAGATTGTAAAGATCTAGTGATCTCCCTAGTAACTTTTAGGCGAGCCTCTGAGATTGTGAAGACCTAGTGATCTCACTAGTAACTTTTAGGAGAGCCTCTGAGATTGTAAAGATCTAGTGATCTCACTAGTAACTTTTAGGAGAGCCTCTGAGATTGTAAAGATCTAGTGATCTCACTAGTAACTTTTAGGAGAGCCTCTGAGATTGTAAATACCTAGTGATTTCACTGTAGTAACATTTAGGAGAGCCTCTGAGATTTTGAAGACCTAGTGATCTCACTAGTAACTTTTAGGAGAGCCTCTGAGATTGTGAAGACCTAGTGATCTGACTAGTAACTTTTAGGAGAGCCTCTGAGATTGCGAAGACCTAGTGATCTCACTAGTAACTTTTAGGAGAGCCTCTGAGATTGTAAAGATCTAGTGATTTCACTGTAGTAACTTTTAGGAGAGCCTCTGAGATTGTGAAGACCTAGTGATCTCACTAGTAACGTTTAGGAGAGCCTCTGAGATTGTATCTTTTAGGAGAGCCTATAAGATTACAAAGATTCAGTGACAACACTATAGTAACTTTTAGAAGAACCTATGAGATTCTAAAGACCCAGTGATCTCACTAGTAACTTTGAGGAGAGCCTATGAGTGTAGAAAGATCTAGTGACATCACTACAGTAACTTTGAGGAGAGCTTATAGGATTATGAAGATTTTGTGACATCACTATTGTAACTCTGAGAAGATCATATGAGATACCGTAATTAAAATATAGTTACATCACTTTATTAACATTTAGGCAAGCCTATAAGATTGTGAAGATCTGGTAACTTCACAGGTAACTTTGAGGAGAACCTGTGAGATTACATAGATTCAGTGACATCACTATAGTAACTTTTAGGAGAGCCTCTGAGATTGTGAAGACCTAGTGACATCACTGTAGTAACATTTAGTAGAGCCTATGAGATTGTAAAGATCTAGTGACAACACTAGTAACTTTAAGGAGAGCCTATAAAATTACAAAGATTCAGTGACAACACTATAGTAACTTTTAGAAGAGCCTACGAGATTCTAAAGACCTAGTGATCTCACTAGTAACTTTTAGGCGAGCCTTTGAGATTAAAAAGATCCAGTGATCACTGTAGGACTTTTAAGGAGAGCCTATGACATCATGAAGATTTAGTGACATCACTGTAGTAACATTTAGGAATGTTTATGAGATGGTAAAGATCTAGTGACCTCAATGTAGTAAATTTTAGGAGAGTCTCTGAGATCATAAAGATGTAGTGACATCACTGTAGTAACTTTTTAGGAGAACCTATGATATCATGAAGACTTAGGCTAGCGGTTTTTTAAATCCGTCACAATGCGTCGTTTTGCAGAAAAAACACATCCTGCAAAAGTGCTTGCAGGATGCGTTTTTTCCCCATAGACTTCTATTGACGACACATTTGCGACGGATTGCCACACTTCGGATGCGTCGTGCTTTGGTGGACCGTCGGAAGAAAAAAACACTACATGTAACGTTTTTTTTTCTCCTGACGGACCGCTTTTTACGACCGCGCATGCACGGCCGGAACTCCGCCCCCACCTCCCCGCACCTTACAATGGGGCAGCGGATGCGCCGGAAAAATGCATCCGCTGCACCCATTGTGCAATGCAGCAAACGCTAGATTCGGAATCTCTCCCCGACGCATTGCGACGGGGAGATTCTGACGCTAGTGTGAAAGAAGCCTTAGTGACATCACTGTAGTAACATTTAGGAGAGCTTATGAGATTCTAAAGATCTAGTGTCCTCACTATAGTAACTTTTAGGAGAGCAGTGAGATCATGAAGATCTAGTGACATCACTGTAGTAACATTTAGGAGAGCCTATGAGATTCTAAAGATCGAGTGACATCACAGCAGTAACTTTGAAGCGAGCCCATAAGATCCTGAAGATCTAGTGACCTCACTGCCGTAGCGCAGGATAAAGTGTATCACATTACTAATACCTCTAACATTCCGAACGCAAAACAGCAGAAAACAAATCTGTGATATTATCCTCCTCCTCCACCGCAGTTTGCTGTTTTGTCAGAGTTGTCACATTCCCCTTGAAGCTGTATTATAGCTGTCAGCATCTCGCCGGGCTTATAAAATGTTCCTTTCATCCTTGGAAACAATTAGGACATAAATTGTGCTTAGAATGTGTTTTCTCTCAGCGGCGTCGTGTTCTGATCACCCACGTTTTCGCCATTATTGGGTTGACGTGCTTGGGAGTGTGGGTTACAGAGCTTTTTAATTCTGAGATAAAAGGACGCGGGGTGCGCCTATTAGTGCAATGCACATGTTGTGTTGAAATATTAACGAGTTTAGGTTACAAAGGTGTGACATTACGAGGAAACTTTATAGTAAGTGTATAGACTTCTGCACTTAGCCACAGGCTTCTGGCACAGTCTCCTGTTTCGATGGAAACATATTTATTGTGAAAATAAAGTTTCTATTAAACTTCGGGGCAGCTAAATATATCGTCAGTGCGTGGAAACATGGAAACAAATCAGTTTTGCCCATAGAATACTTACATGATGACATTTTGTCTGCCGGCAGCCACCACTAGAGGGAGCTCATGAGTTCAATGCAGACACTGAACTCAATGATAGTACAGTATAAAGGAGGCTCCCTCTGGTGGTGGCTAGAGGTATTATTTAAAGTGATATTCCCTTCCTGGACATTTGTTTTTACATTTTCATAGAAGTCCTGAAGGCAGAATTTGGAGTTCTTATATCAGTGATTGGAGACAGGCACACATGCACTGATTGCTATAAAGAAATGCTAAGTAATGAATGGCATAATGGCATGTTTCATCTCATAGACAGGAGAATACGCCACTGATGAGGAGGATGAAGATGTGGGCCCGGTCATCCCAGGAAGAGAAATGGCCATTGAAGTTTTCGATCTTCCAGAAGGCGATGAAATGTTTTCTTCGGACCTGGATGCAACAAAACTGGCTCATAAATTTAAAGAGGTAACTCAAAAAGTTGTCTGAGTTCACTGCCACGGAGATACGAGAACCCAGTAACGTTATGGATTTTGATATTTTTTTGTCTGATCATACGGTTATCCAGGATAGCTCCGCAATAACTAGCAATTTATTTTTATTTTTTTTATTTTTACATTATTTTCTACATTTAAAAAGCCAAAACTCTTCTTTTTTTTTTTTTTACTGACATGATTCTGTGAGTCCTCGTTTTATATCTGAGAAATTATATATTTTTTTCCCCCTAATTTTGGAAACATATAAATTACTGAGTAATTTATATAATTTATATAATTATATAATATAATAATTTATATAATTTTTTTTCTGATGCAAAAACGGCAATTTTGAAAATTCTTTTTTATTTGTAATTTTTCTATGTTCAGGTTTCGCACCCAATCACCCGTTGAATTAATTATTTAGGTTATTGAAGGGAATGTCCACTACTCGGACAGCCCCTTCTCAATCACTGAAAAACAGCCTGTACCCACCTCCAGTGCTGGCCTATAGGTCACATGAGCCCTGCAGCGAATCAGTGACTGCTAGTGGACGTACTCACTCTCACCTCCTAATATCTGGAGAACTGCTGCTGCTTTCTGATTCGCTGCAGGGCTCATGTGACACAATATCACGTGACACCCGGCACCGACGTTGCTGGAATGGCACTGACCCCGGGGAGACTACAGAACATCTTTATTTCGCACTGCACAATACAGCAATTCAGGAATGATTGTCCGAATAATAGACAACCCCTTTAAGGTGACATGTTGACACCTAATTTGTGCACTTTTTTGTTATATGTATGTACAAATATGTATTTTATATGATAAAAATATTTTTGGGGGGGAGGAGGCGTTTATACTTGCTGAAAAATTTTCATATTATATACCGTATATATTTTTACCTATTTTGTTCACCAAGCGATCAGAAAATATATATTTGTTCTTTGCATTTTTTCACCCACTGTAACTGGAGCATCTATAGGAGTCTCGGTTAAAAAGGACAACAGCCCAGTAAAGTGACATCAGTGACTGGCAGACTTGATTTGGGTCTGTCATTGCCACATCCAACAGAATCATTGCTTTGCTTGGTTATTGTCCTGTATTATACTCCAGAGCTGCACTCACTATTCTGCTGGTGCAGTCACTGTGTACATACATTACATTACTGATCCTGAGTTACATCCTGTATTATACTCCAGAGCTGCACTCACTATTCTGCTGGTGCAGTCACTGTGTACATACATTACATTACTGATCCTGAGTTACATCCTGTATTATACCCCAGAGCTGCACTCACTATTCTGCTGGTTCAGTCACTGTGTACATACATTACATTACTGATCCTGAGTTACATCCTGTATTATACCCCAGAGCTGCACTCACTATTCTGCTGGTGCAATCACTGTGTACATACATTACATTACTGATCCTGAGTTACATCCTGTATTATACTCCAGAGCTGCACTCACTATTCTGCTGGTGCAGTCACTGTGTACATACATTACATTACTGATCCTGAGTTACATCCTGTATTATACCCCAGAGCTGCAGTCACTATTCTGCTGGTGCAGTCACTGTGTACATACATTACATTACTGATCCTGAGTTACATCCTGTATTATACCCCAGAGCTGCACTCACTTTTCTGCTGGTGCAGTCACTGTGTACATACATTACATTACTGATCCTGAGTTACATCCTGTATTATACTCCGGAGCTGCACTCACTATTCTGCTGGTGCAGTCACTGTGTACATACATTACATTACTGATCCTGAGTTACATCCTGTATTATACCCCAGAGCTGCACTCACTATTCTGCTGGTGCAGTCACTATGTACATACATTACATTACTGATCCTGTACTGATCCTGAGTCACATCCTGTATTATACTCCAGAGCTGCACTCACTATTCTGCTGGTGCAGTCACTGTGCACATACATTACAGTACTGATCCTGAGTTACATCCTGTATTGTACTCCAGAGCTGCACTCACTATTCTGCTGGTGCAGTCACTGTGTACATAAATTACATTACTGATCCTGAGTTACATACTGTATTATACCCCAGAGCTGCACTCACTATTCTGCTGGTGCAGTCACTGTGTACATACATTACAGTACTGATCCTGAGTTACACCCTGTATTATACCCCAGAGCTGCACTCACTATTCTGCTGGTGCAGTCACTGTGTACATACATTACATTACTGATCCTGAGTAGAGATGGGTGGACTCCTGGATGTTCGAGACTCGACCGAACAGTTAAAAAAAAAAAGTTTGGTTTCAGGTACCAGAACACTACCCGAACCTGAACCCGAAACCAGACCCCCTTCACTTGAATGGGGGGGCCCAAACATTCAGTGTTTGCCACGCTGTCATGTGCATGACAGTGCAGCAAACACTGCTTTTGATCTGCAGTAAAATCATCACTGTCGGTCAAAGAGCCGTGGTTCCCATGCTGTCAAATGACAGAGTGAGCCCGCAGCTGTGATCAGAGATATAAATTTAACCTCCGGGCACTGGCGTCGGCTGATGGGACTACTGCTCTCATCAGCCTACTCCGGCGCCCCTAATAACAGTGAGAACAGGAGCAGCTGATGGGAGTATTCATCAGCCAGCGCCTGCACACTAAATAAATAATTTAAAAAAAACAGCGTGGTTTCCCCTGTATTTTTGATAACCAGCCAGGCAAAACTTGACAGCTTGGGGCTGCAACCCTCATCTGTCATCGTTAACAGGGCTATTTATCAAGAATAGAGGGGTCTCCATGTTGCTTTTTTAATTATTTAAATAAATAATTGTTAAAAAAGTGGCGTTCTCCCCATTTTTGACAACTAGCCAAGCTAAAGCTAACAGCTGGTAGCTGGTATTCTCAGGCTGGTAAGGGGCCATTGATATAGGCCCCCCAGCCTAAAAACAGCAGCCCCCCAGCCGCTCAGAGAAGGCACATGTATTAGACGCACCATTTCTGGTGCCTTGCCCAGCTCTTTCCACTTGCCCTGTAGCAGTGGCAAGTGGGGTAATATTTGTGGAGTTGTCACCTTTGTATTGTCTGGTGACATCAAGGCCACGGCTTAATAATGGAGAGGCGTCGAAAAGACATCCATCCATTACTAATCCTATAGTTGTATTGTAAATAAAGACACAGCCAGAATAAAGTCTTTCATTAGAAATAAAACAAAATACCGTATATACTCGAGTATAAGCCGAGACTTTCAGAGCACTATATGGCACAGCTATGGGGCAATAATGAACGGTGCAGAGCACTATATGGCACAGCTTTGGGGCAATAATGAACGGTGCAGAGCACTATATGGCACAGCTATGGGGCAATAATGAACGGTGCAGAGCACTATATGGCACAGCTTTGGGGCAATAATGAACGGTGCAGAGCACTATATGGCACAGCTATGGGGCCATAATGAACGGTGCAGAGCACTATATGGGGCACAGCTATGGGGCCATAATGAACGGTGCGGGGCAGTATATGGCACAGCTATGGGGCAATAATGAACAGTGCAGAGCACTATATGGCACAGCTATGGGGCAATAATGAACGGTGCAGAGCACTATATGCCACAGCTATGGGGCAATAATGAACGGTGCAGAGCACTATATGGCACAGCTATGGGGCAAAAATGAACGGTGCAGGGCACTATATGGCACAGCTATGGGGCAAAAATGAACGGTGCAGAGCACTATATGGCACAGCTATGGGGCAATAATGAACGGTGCAGAGCACTATATGGCACAGCTATGGGGCAATAATGAACGGTGCAGAGCACTATATGGCACAGCTATGGGGCAATAATGAACGGTGCAGAGCACTATATGGCACAGCTATGGGGCAATAATGAACGGTGCAGAGCACTATATGACAGCTATGGGGCAATAATGAACGGTGCAGAGCACTATATGGCACAGCTATGGGGCCATAATGAACGGTGCAGAGCACTATATGGCACAGCTATGGGGCAATAATGAACGGTGCAGAGCACTATATGGCACAGCTATGGGGCAATAATGAACGGTGCAGAGCACTATATGGCACAGCTATGGGGCAATAATGAACGGTGCAGAGCACTATATGGCACAGCTATGGGGCAATAATGAACGGTGCAGAGCACTATATGGCACAGCTATGGGGCAATAATGAACGGTGCAGAGCACTATATGGCACAGCTATGGGGCAATAATGAACGGTGCAGGGCACTATATGGCACAGCTATGGGACAATAATGAACGGTGCAGAGCACTATATGGCACAGCTATGGGACAATAATGAACGGTGCAGAGCACTATAAGGCAGAGCTATGGGGCAATAATGAACGGTGCAGAGCACTAAATGGCACAGCTATGGGACAATAATGAACGGTGCAGAGCACTATATGGCACAGCTATGGGGCAGTATGAACGGTGCAGAACACTATATGGCAGAGCTATGGGACAATAATGAACGGTGCAGAGCACTATATGGCACAGCTATGGGGCAATAATGAACGGTGCAGAGCACTATATGGCACAGCTATGGGGCAATAATGAACGGTGCAGAGCACTATATGGCACAGCTATGGGGCAATAATGAACGGTGCAGAGCACTATATGGCACAGCTATGGGGCAATAATGAACGGTGCAGGGCACTATATGGCACAGCTATGGGACAATAATGAACGGTGCAGAGCACTATATGGCACAGCTATGGGACAATAATGAACGGTGCAGAGCACTAAATGGCACAGCTATGGGGTAATAATGAACGGTGCAGAGCACTATATGGCACAGCTATGGGACAATAATGAACGGTGCAGAGCACTATATGGCAGAGCTATGGGGCAATAATGAACGGTGCAGAGCACTAAATGGCACAGCTATGGGGTAATAATGAACGGTGCAGAGCACTATATGGCACAGCTATGGGACAATAATGAACGGTGCAGAGCACTATATGGCAGAGCTATGGGGCAATAATGAACGGTGCAGAGCACTATATGGCAGAGCTATGGGGCAATAATGAACGGTGCAGAGCACTATATGGCAGAGCTATGGGGCAATAATGAACGGTGCAGAGCACTAAATGGCACAGCTATGGGGTAATAATGAACGGTGCAGAGCACTATATGGCACAGCTATGGGACAATAATGAACGGTGCAGAGCACTATATGGCAGAGCTATGGGGCAATAATGAACGGTGCAGAGCACTATATGGCGCAGCTATGGGGCAATAATGAACGGTGCAGAGCATTGTATATGGGGCACAGCTTTATATGGAGCATCTATGGGGCAATAATGAACTGTATGGAGCATTATATGGGCCTCCTGATTCAATATGAATATTCAAAAACACTTAACCTACTGATGTCTCAATTAATTTTACTTTAATTGGTATCTATTTTTATTTTTGACATTAACCGGTAGCTGCTGCATTTTCCACCCTAGGCTTATACTCGAGTCAATAAGTTTTCCCAGTTTTTTGTGGCAAAATTAGGGGGGTCGGCTTATACTCGGGTCGGCTTATACTCGAGTATATACGGTACACTTATTTTTTCATTTAAAAATATCAAACACAGTTATACTTACCTAACTCCTAATTCCACCAAAGCCCTCGTCTCCTGTAATAAAACTGAAATAAAAAACAACCATATCCCTCACCTGTCGGTTGTTCTCTCCCACGCCGTAACCCATGTCTGGGGGATAAACAGTTTTCAAAATCACATATAATCTCTATTGCTCAGCGCGTTTCGTCGCTCTCTATTTAGCGACTCATTGGGAGACACTATGAAATACTCCCATTAACGCCGGAGTCACACACAACGTATATAAATACGGTCCATTTTTGATGGCCGAGATACGCAGAAAATTTCCTGAACAGTGATCCATTTTCAATGCGAGGATGCAATTTTTTTCTCCAAAAATTATCCATGTGTCATCTGTATGGCTTCCGTACGGCGAGATTTTCTCGCCAGGTTGCAAAATGGACATAGAATTGTCTATATATATATTGTCATATATATATGTGTCATTGAGACACATATATATACATATATTTATATTTCATATAGCGCTAGATAGCAGAAAAGCCGGTAATTCATTTGCCAGCTTTTGCAAACTCCTTCCCAAACCCGACATGATATGAGACATGGTTTACATACAGTAATCCATTTCATATCCCTTATTTTTTTACATATTCCTCACTACTAATGTTCCAAGTGTCTGTGTGCAAAATTTGGGGGCTGTAGCTATTAAAATAAAGGGTTAAATCATGGAAAAATTGGCATGGGCTCCCGCGCAATTTTCTCCGCCAGAGTGGGAAAGCCAGTGACTGAGGGCAGATATTAATAACCTAGAGAGCTATCTCTTGCCCGCTCGTGCCGCTTACACCTAAAGAACATCTCTAGAATCCGCCCTTTTCTCACCATGGAAACAACAAAAACCCTCACTGTCGCCCTGATCCACTCCCGCCTGGACTACTGTAACGCTCTGTTAATTGGCCTCCCCCTCACTCGACTTTCCCCTCTCCAGTCCATCCTTAATGCAGCAGCCAGGGTCGTCCATCGTCCGTCCGCTTTTTCCCCAGTCGTTAAACTGGCTGCCTATTCATTATAGAATCCAATTCAAAGTACTTGTTCTCACCCACAAAGCTCTCCACAGTGCGGCACCCCCTTACATCTCCCTTATTTCTGTCTATCTGCCTAACCGACCGCTGCGCTCTGCAAATGACTTTCGACTAACCTCTGCACTAATCCGTACCTCCCACTCCCGACTCCAAGACTTCTCCCGTGCTGCGCCAATCCTCTGGAATGCTCTACCCCAAGATATTAGGACCATCCACAATTTGCATAGTTTTAGGCGCTCGCCCAAAACACATTTGTTCAGAGCGGCCTATCATGTTCCCTAATCAGTTATGTTTGTGTGTGTGTAGCCCATTCACTATCTCCATCTATCCCCCACCCCCTGAAGATGGCTGGACCATCATTGTAAATACATCATGGTAAATACTCACCTGTACTTTGTATCTCCCCCACCTCATTGTAGATTGTAAGCTCTCACGAGCAGGGGCGGCTTATTTTGCTTTAATTATTGTATTGTTAACGTTGTTACTTATGACTGCTGTTTTTGAAACTGTTAGGGTATGTGTCCACGTTCAGGATTGCATCAGGATTTGGTCAGGATTTTTCATCAGTATTTGTAGCCAAAACCAGGAGTGGAACAATTAGAGGAAAAGTATAATAGACACATCTGCACCACTTCTGTATTTATCACCCACTCCTGGTTTTGGCTACAAATACTGACATAAAATCCTGACCAAATCCTGATGCAATCCTGAACGTGGACACATACCCTTAAACTGTAAAGCACTGCGGAATATGTTGGCGCTATATAAATAAAGATTATTATTATTATTAGAGAGGGACCATGGTTATTGGACCCCCTGGCTAAAAACATCTGCCCCCAGCCACCCCAAAAAAGGCACATCTGGAAGATGCGCCTACTCTGGCACTTGGCCACTCTCTTCCCACTCCCGTGTAGCGGTGGGATATGGGGTAATAAAGGGTTAATGTCACCTTGCTATTGTAAGGTGACATTAAGCCAGGTTAGTAATGGAGAGGCGTCAAGTATGACACCTATCCATTATTAATCCACTAGTGTGAAATGGTTAAAACACACACGCATTATTACAAAGTGTTTTAATGAAATAAATACACAGGTTTTTGTAATATTTTATTATACTGGTAATCCACCTGAAGGCCCTCGTTCTGTAAAAAAGGTAAAATAAAAAAACAACAATATCTCATACCTTCCGATGATCAGTCTGAAATTATTTAACCCCTTCAGATGGATTTACAGCGTGGGACAAGAATGAACGAAGGAAGGTATGGAATATTGTTGATTTTTTATTTTAACTTTGTTTCAGGTGACAAGGGTCTATAATTGGATTGAGAGTATAATAAACTATTACAACACCCTGTGTCTTTATTTCAATAAAATACTTTTTTCCTAATGTGTGTGTGTTTTATTGACCATTTACTACTATTGGATTAATAATGAATAGGTGTCTTATTGACGCCTCTCATTACTAACCTAGCTTACTGTCACCTTACAATAGCAAGGTGGCATTAACCCTTCATTACCCCATATCCCACCGCTACACGGGAGTGGCCAAGTGCCAGAATAGGCGCATCTTCCAGATGTGCCTTTTCTGGGGTGGCTGGGGGCAGATGTTTTTAGCCAGGGGGGGTACCTAAAACCATGGACCCTCTCTAGGCTATTAATATCTGCCCTCAGTCACTGGCTTTCCCACTCTGGCGGAGAAAATTGCGCGGGAGCCCACGCCAATTTTTTTCCGTGATTTAACCCTTTATTTTAATAGCTAGAGCCCCCAAATTTTGCACACAAACACTTGGAACGTTATTAGTGAGGAATATGTTAAAAAATAAGGGATATGAAATGGTTTAGGGTATGTTTCCACGTTCAGGAAACGCTGCGTTTTTGACGCAGCGTTGAGCCGCAGCGTCAAAAACGCAGCGTCCAGATGTTACAGCATAGTGGAGGGGATTTAATGAAATCCTGTCTCCACTATGCAGTAAAAGATGCATGCGGCAGACCCGCGAAAACGCACATGCGGCGCGTCTTTTAAGAACGCAGCATGTCCTTACATTGCAGAAAAAACTCAAGGACAACGCAGGTGATCTGCCAGTAACCTCAGGTGCAGATTTGTTCAGGATTTTACCTGCGTCAAATCCTGATGCAATCCTGAACATGGACAAATACCCTTACTGTAGGTAACCATGTGTCATATCCTGTTGGGTTTGTGAAGGAGATAGCAAAAGCCGGCAATTAAATTACCGGCTTTTCTGCTATCTAGCGCTGTATGAAATATAAATACACACACAGATATATATCTATATATATTATGTGTAGACATTTATCTTAGCTATTCTATTCTAACCTGTCAGTGTGATTTTACTGTACACCGCGCTGAATTGCCGACTTTTCTCACCGCTGCGTATTTCTCGCAAGTCACACTGTTGGTCCGTGTGTAATCCGTATTTTTCTTGCCCCCATTGACTTTCATTGGCGGATTTTTTGCGCAATACGCTGACAACTGCGATTTTCTACGCCTGTAAAATACGACAGAGAAATATACGGCAGATAGAAGCTGCCCCATAGAGAATCATTGGTCCATGTGCAATGCGTAGTTTTTGTGCCTCTCATACGTCCGTAAAACTCGCTAGTGTGAACCCGGCCTAAAGAAAGCCTGTGAGTCCTGCTTCCCCGCCCTGTGCATCGGTATATATTAGTAAAGGGGTGTATGTTGTTAAAATCTTTCTGGGGGTTGTTGGGTGGTCCTGTGACTGCTGCAGTAGGGTGGGCTGCTCTGACTACGTTATTCCCATATACTCAGAGACCTATACACCTATAGATCTGTATATCCCGCCATACAGATGACATGTATGTGGCACAGGACACCATTTCTCCGCCTGGTTATTTTTAATACTGGGTCGGAGCTGTGACACTATGGTAGCCCCCACTGTATCATCGCTCCGCTCTATTCCTGGCACTGTCACTAATTGCCTGTTATGTGGCAGCGGCATGGATGGAGCGCATCAGCGAGCCCGATGTTATGTAACCGCGGCGTGACTCACTCCTGCTGCACACTGTTGCATCGGAGATGTTTATGTTGACGGCTTTAGCAGCTTGCACGCTGCTCGGTATTATAATGGTTGACGTTAGAGATCAGTACGACAAGACGTCTGTCTAACCTAATCTGAACGCTGACACAGTATAGGAGTTTTTTTTTTTTTTGCAGTGAGACATTTTAATTTACAACCTGCTGCACTGCAGTGTTTTCCACGGACCCTCTACCATCCAGCCGCACGCGGCGCACCGCCACCCTCCGACAAGCCCGCTCTCAATAGTCCTTTCCCTTTATTTCGTTACAGCTGCAGATTAAGCATGCCGTCACCGAAGCCGAAATCCAGAAGCTGAAAACAAAGGTAAGGCTGCAATGATCCATTCTTCTTCTAGTCGGCGGGCAAAACGTAGGCAGGGGCTTGTGCGCGAGAAGAGAGAGACTCAGCTGCTCAAAGGGGAAGGCGTCACAACATTTTAATGGTGGGGCGCAGCAGGGGAAGACGATTATCTCCGAAGATGATGATGGCGACTGGTTATATCGGTCTTTACTTCATTAAATCCGTGTGTGTGCAGACTGCAATGAGACTTGTAATATATGTGCATGTGTGCACCACCCGCAACATCGAAATTCCAACACCAAGAAATAAAGACATGGAGTTCTGGGAAAGGATGGAAATGTGACTGATCTGCAAATGGTAGAAAAAGGGAAACAACATTTTCAAAACATTGATTTAGTCAGTCCGGAAGTATGCGCCACGTGTGGAAGTCTCGGCACTCGGCTGCTATCAGTGAAGGTTCTGCTGCTGAATGCACTTGGGCAAATCATCAAGATCCTCCGCTGGCAGCTCCTGTGTAATCACCGACCAATGACGTACCAGATGTGCTCAATGGGAGACTTCTCCAAAGTGTCCCCGAAGTCACAGGGAGCATGTTTCTTCTGTGAGCAGTCTGGACGTGCTCCCTTGGCTGCCGAGTCTCCAGACTTGTCTCCCATCGAACACATCTGGGACGTCATTGGCCGGTGATTACACAGGAGCTGCCAGCAGTGGATCTTGATGATTTGCCCAAATTAATTCAGCGGCAGAACCTTCCTCAGATGACCATTAATAATGTCAGTGATAGCAGCTGAGGCCGGAAGTGGCGGGATTTCTGCATGTGGCGCTCATACTCCAGACGGAATAGATCGAGAGGTTTTGAACATTTTCTTTCCAATATTATATAATTTGCTTATTAATAAAATGTCTATCCATCCTGGGATTGCCTTAATTCCATGATTTCTCCTTCTTTTTGCAAAGTCAATGTTAAGGGATGTAGATACTGACACACATATGTCAGTAGGGGATCAGCATTAATTAAGGTTTATGGAAACTGTCTGCTGCCGACCACCGCCTTTAAAGGGGTTGTCCAGACCTGGGAATCTTCACAGCACACAGTGCACGCGCTGTCAGGATTTTCCGGCACTGGATGTAAGCAGGCGCATGAACATGAGTAGTAGTCGGAATGTGGCCAGAAGTGTGCAGACCGCCCCGAAGAATCCCAACAGCGTGCACTATACACACTGTGAGGATTCTCAATTCTCCAGTCACATAATCTTAAGCCCCAATCCTGGACAACCCCTTTAAATGTCCTCTGCTCAGCTATATACAAGCAGATTTGCCACTGTTTGATGGTTTTTTTTTTAGAGGCTGCTTCAACTTTTATGCGAACAGAGTGATCATCAATACGATTGCTGTGTGTGTATGGAATATCACCGTTACCAGCAGCGCTTCACCGTTTTACACCGGACAGTACGCTGCCGATAACGCGTTTTGCTGGGTGGATTGGCGACCTGTTTGTACCAGCGAATATTCGGCGTACTACACACGTTGTTTTTTTCAGCTGCACTTTTTTCTGCAGGTTTACGCACCAAAACATGCAATAGCAATCTGCTCAGATTAATGGTGTTTTTTTCTAGTGTTTTTTTTTTTTTGCTACAAAGTTTTTTAATGTAGAATTTTTTCACTTCAAAATTATTTTGCATTTTTACATGTTTTAGGCTTCTCGAAGAAGCCTTTGGGGAAAAAATGCACCAAAAAAAAACCGCACCGTTTAACGGCGTCTTTAAATGCAGAGTGGGCAGGAGTGGTTATGAGATTTGATCTACTTGATCTGTTAATGGGTGGGGATGAGCGGATCCGTGGAAGTTCAGGTTCTGGCACCCGACCAAACTTTATGTCCAATGTTTGGTTCGAGTACCAGAACTTTATCCGAACTTGAACATGAACACCAACCCAAATGAACCCGAGCTTCGCAGATGTAAAATTCTCTCTCTTCCTGAACTTCCCCCGGAGCTTCGAGCATTAAATCGGAGTTCCGTGAGAAGTCAGTGTTCGGAGTTCAGCACCGGTACGAACCCCGATCTTTAAAGTTCGGGTCCGTTCATCTCTATTAATTGCTTATTCTTATTATTGGTCTTCAGGAGCCTCTTGGCTGCCTAATTGCCAATGTGGGGGATCCATGTGCTCCTGATGATTGACAGTTCTGGCCGGTGGCACGGTTGAGCCACCGGTCCAAACTGTGCTGTCTCCGTCGCTGCTAGCACTGGCGGTTTTGCCTCTATGAGATTCTTTATTTTATGTAACATTTTCTCATTTTTTTTTTTAGCTAAAAGCGGCAGAGAATGAGAAAGTGAGGTGGGAACTGGAGAAGACTCAGCTGCAGCAAAACATCGAGGAGAACAAAGATAGGATGATGAAGCTGGAAAGTTACTGGATCGAGGCTCAGACTTTGTGCCATACCGTCAACGAGCACCTGAAAGAGACTCAGAGCCAATACCAGGCCCTGGAGAAGAAATACAACAAGGCCAAGAAGCTAATAAAGGATTTCCAACAAAAGTAAGTCCACGATTTTTGTAGCGTTGATGCAGTTACGTAAATTTGTCAGTAGTGGTCAGTATTAGCAAGGAGGTGGAACAGGTAGATAGAGGGGAGGGTCAGACTACACAAGATGGGTTTGTAGTCTGTTACCAGGGAGACACGTAGCTCAGCAGAGGAGCTGCAGACACCGAGTGACGAGGTGTCAAAGGCTATTTGCAAACTTGTTGATTTTTATTTTAAGATATATTACGGCAATTAAATAAAAAATAAAAAGTTTCGTCTAACATCCACATCTGCATTCAGAATTCTGTCTCCCTTCAGTTATGACAGCGTGTGATGTAGTAAGCACCAGCGCAGCCGATGCAGTTTGTGGCGGGTGTAGTGTGGCGTACCAAAGTAAACCGCCTAGATCCTTCACTTTTTATTGGAGTTGATCTGCAACGCGTTTTGAGTACAGATGTTCATGGTGCCGATCGGTTTAGCGTTGTTACACATTGGTTGCGCCGATCAGCTGTTACCAGATCCTGCGGCTTCCAGACGTTCGCATCATACTGTATGGAGCCAGAATACTCCAGCGCCACACACTGCACCGTGGCCGTTCTAGGGTACTGCAGCTCAGCTACCTGGTTCCTGTTAACAGCTGATCGTTGGTTCTGTCTAATGTCGGACCCATCACCGATCTGATATTAATCCTAAACATGTCCTTAAATATTTTTGTATCGTTTTTTTTTTTTTAATGAACTATAAGTTTTGCCTTTTCTTTTTTTTCTTTTTTTTCAGGGAGGTTGATTTTATGAAACGTCAAGAAGCGGAGAAGAAAAAAATCGAAGACATGGAAAAAGTTCATCTTGCCGAAGTTCAAAACTTGCAGTCACGTGTGAGTAACATGAACAAGTCGCTGGCAGGTTTGTTAGCAAGAGGGGGGTTAAAAGTTCTTGTACAGCATTGTTCCAGCGCGTTTCGCTCACTTCTATCACCTCCTATTATTCCAGATCAGGGACCTGGAAGCGGAGGTGTTTCGGCTTCTCAAGCAAAACGGCAGCCAAGTGAACAATAACAACAACATTTTTGAAAGTAGGACATGTCTCGGCGACGACTCGAGCGGGGTCTCGGCGGAAGATTTGGGTGAAAAGAAAGAGCCCACCTTAGATGGCTTGAAGGAAGGTTTGTTGAAACATTGAAAATCTTGAGTTAAGGAAGGAAAAAAAAGGAAACAAAAAAAAAAAAGTAAAAACCTAAATGACCCTCCTGGCAATATGCATAATGCATGTGACGAGCGCTGTGCTCCAGGCGACATTTCTCCGAATTCAGAATGCAGTGTTACAATGTATCAGTGTCATTACTGGATGCTTCTTCGTATGGTCACACACCGGCGCCATCTCTGTATACGTTTTCTCTTGTCGGGGGTCGAGTTGTGTAAAAGTTTATTACAAAAAAAAAAACGACATAAACAACGGAACAAAAAAGTGGGATGGGTAATATATACCTACATATATATATATATATACAGTCATGTTTTGTGTTTTGACTTCAATTGTACACCCAATAAACCCGAAAATATCAAGGAGCGATTCAGGGCTGCACCACCTAAGTGTGATTCATTTTGACATTTCCAAAAATCTAAAGCCTGAAGGCAAAATTTGATTGAAGCAATACTGAAAAAAAAAACAAATGGGGTAGGTAATACTTAAAGGGAGTTTCATCGGCCCTTTTCTGCTCGTTGAACCAATGTTAGTGGCGGGTGGGACGGTTAAGCGTAGGCACACCATGGCGGCCTCGGAGTGAGATGTCGTACTTTGTAACCGATGTTTATGGGGTCGTAAGGGCCTGATGGACGTTCCTGAGCCTGGCAAGCTCTCCTAGATAGATCCTGCCCTTTGCTGCCGCCTTAGTTTTGGTTGACTTCTTCAACATTCCCTAGTAGAAGACTTCTGCTGTCCACCTGGGGTCCGCCAATAAAACACCAGACTTTCCTTCCCCCTATGGCACATGTATTCGTAGAGCCTTAGAATGACCCCAAAATATATAAGATGGAGTTCTGCATCTCTACTTTTCCCGGTGGACTCCAGACATTTCTGCGGAAGCCGAAAAATTTGCTTAGTTATGGCCGTACATTTACAGGAGCAACAATTGGATAAATCCTCACCATACACATTGTCTTCCCGCTTTCTCCAATGGGGGCGGGAGCTATTTCGGAAAATATTGCCACTTTTCTCGTCAGGACAAGTTTTGGAATGGGTAGAGGGACACAGGCGAGAGGACGTTTAAGACCCTCGTAGACATTGGGTGAAAGTCATCCGAGCCCACCGATGTTTATGAGTTCAGCCATATTTTCCCCCCCAATAGATGAAATTCTAACTGCCTGATTCTTCACTCCCCCAATATTTTTTATTTCAGGGGAAAATAAGCTGCTGTCAGGTATCTGTCAGCAATTTACTCCCCATCGAAAACACATGAACACTCACAATCTGAAGGAAATGACCCCAACTTACGTAGCATCTAGTTACTTTAATGATCACACATGTATCAGATTCATCAGGAAAGGTGATAAATGTCTGATTACTGGGGGTCCGACCATTAGGAGAACCACGATCACGAGAAAGCGGATCTCTTGTGTAAATGGAACAGCGCTAGTGAGCATGTGCGACCACTGCTTCATTCACTGTGATGGTCGCACATGCTCTAAAAGTGGGATCGTGGAAGTCACAGCAGCCGGTCCTCCATTGATCATATATCGAGGACGGCTGATAACTTTCCATCACACTTCGGACACTTAGAATTCTCGATTTTCATTTTTTTTCTAAAGGGAACTGGTAAAAAAAAAAGGTCTATATTCTGCATTTCCTGTTTAACCACAAAACTGTGATGTTATGTCAAATGTATTAAAAAAAAAAAAAAAAAAAAATGTTTGACCGTTTCGCCATAAATCCCGTTTCGTACTTCGTTTGCCATATTTTTAAATCATGTCTTACGGTGGTCAGTCAGAGGGGCTTTCACTTTTGCAATAAAGATATTGAAAAAAAAAATGCGTTTTTAAGGCTCTTTGATTCCATTTCGAATCAAGCAGTCATGCCCATTCCACGCCGACGATGAGAGAGGAACGAGTGAATTCATTTTCATTCATAAGGGCCTGGTCATTGAGATCATGGACATTTTTTTTTATTATTTCAGACCATTTTGCCATCTTTTTTTTTTTGGGGGGGGGGATATTTTACTTTTTATCAATTTCACCTTTTCTTGCAATTGTAACACTATCTGAATGTCATTCAGTCACTCAGCGCATTTTCACTAAGAACTTTCACTGGCGCAACTAGAAAGCTTAAAAGCAAATATCTCCTTATTAAAAAAAGGGTATGTAGACTTTTGCAATTATTTTATTACACTAATGCACATTGAAAAACTGGCGCAGGTTTTCCCAAAAAAATATTTTGTAAGTTATGTTTTATTCACAGCAATCCCTATAGCAGTTTTCCAGATAGATCGTCCCTGGACTGAAATTTCTATGTCTATGTGACTACTGTAAAGAAAGCAGCAGCTCCAAGAAGATGGCCATTCTCCCGAGATGTGCAAAAAAAAATCTATTCTCCAAAAAAGGGGATTATAATATGTTTCACTGCCTGCTTTTAATTTGATTAAAAATTTTTTTTTAAAAAGTGATAGTTCCCCTTTAAAAATATCCAACCGTTTTGTGTATGCAGCTCTTGTATCTCCATGGTTACAAACTACAAATAAACTTTTTTGTACCGGTTGATTCCGCAGTCGTGTGTTTTTCTCTTCCGTTTCACCCCTTTTCCCACTGGTCTGGAGGGCAGAAAAAGTGATGGAGCAGATGGAAGGAGGGATCACATGACTGCAGGACCAGACTACAAGAAAGGATTGTTTGTAGTCTGTAACCATGGAGACACATACGTCTGTGTAAGAGCTGTAGACAAATACAAGAACATTCCCGCTAAAAGAAATTGATTGCAGAAGTCTACATATTTATGCGGTATATGTGCAGAATATCTGATATTTTCAGTAGAGTGGGGTTCCACCGATGTTGTTTTGAAAGGCAGCCCCTTTAAGTGTCCAAATCCCTTTAATAGAAGAAGGTACATTAATCCTATATTTCTTATAGATGCAGCCATTGAGGATGCTCGGATCCCTTTTAAATCTGTGCAACTCCTTTAAATGAACCTAACATGTTAAATACCCTTCCTTATCTACAGCGTGTTAGAGAGCAGATTGATATACGATTTGGAAAAGAAGATCCAGCGCCACAAACAGCACCACCCTTGTATGGTGTTTGAGTCTGGTACTGCAGCTCAGCCCTTGTCAGGGAATACAGCACCAGACTTAGCCAGTGGAGGTGCTGTTTGAAAAAAAAGTAGATCCATTTCCTAATCTAAAAAAAAAAAACACAGAAAAGGACAGTCCAACCCAAAAATTGTGAAGCTACAAGCCCAGTCTGTGACTACGGGCCCCTGCCTATTGTGTAGCACAGATCTGATTGCTTGCCCCCATTTTATTGCGAGCCACCAGTGAGATGCAGAGTGTCTGCAGACGTCTTCCAGTGTCATAAAGCTTCGACAGGTAAGTCAGCGTGGCGTAAAGAAAAAATTAAAGGGATGCTCGAAGCAAAACTTTATGAATAAGATACAGAAAATGAGCCAATATTATGTCCTGTTTCTAATTTAAAGGAACACTCCAGGCAGAAGTTACTTCCCAGTTCAGACTCGTTAGTAGAGATCTGCAAGAGAATGAACCCAAGCTCTTACTGTCATTTCTGCTCATTTACAGCCTCTAGTGGCCCCTGGGTGGTGAAGATACGGGAACTTTTCTTCTTTATAACCCCTCTTACCAGTTACTGTAATCTGCCACCAGTACAGCTCCCATTCACACCATGGGCGATGATAGCAGCAGCTTTCTTCCATTTGTTCATTATTTCTCTTACCAATCACAGCTTGTTACTTTTCTATCCGGCCCAACAAAGCCTCTGATGACCCGTTGAGGCGGTGATACAAAAACTTATCTTCATGCTATGATCTTTCTTACCAGTTGTATCATTTTACTGTTATCTGTCCCCTGTATGACTTCTGATTATTCTGGGAAGGGAAGCAGGGACTTTTCCTCCATTGATCACCCTTGTTTCCATTTGTGGCTTTTGCTCTCCTACTCTTATAGAACGAATGACTTTTGGGTGGACACAGGAACTTTTCTTTATGTTATCACTCTTCTGACCAATCTCAGCTTATTAGAATGATGTCTCCTCCCCTGCACACCCTCTAGTGAACCCAGTGGGAGGGATTCAGGAACTTTTCATCATGGTATCACTCTTCTGACCAATCTCAGCTTATTAGAATGATGTCTCCTCCCCTGCACATCCTCTAGTGAACCGTGGGGGAGGGATTAAGGAACTTCTCATCATGGTATCACTCTTCTGACCATTCACGGGTTGTTACTGTCATTTCTCCTCCCCTGCACAGCCTCTAGGGAGCCCAGTGGGAGGGATTCAGGAACTTCTCATCATGTTATCACTCCTTTCACCAATCACAGGTTTATACTATCATTTCTCCTCCTCTGCACATCCTCTAGTGAACCCAGTAGGAGGGATTCAGGAACTTCTCTTCATGGTATCACTCCTTTGACCAATCACAGGTTTATACTATCATGTCTCCTCCCCTGCACAGCCTCTAGTGAACCCAGTGGGAGGGATTCAGGAACTTCTCATCATGTTATCACTCCTTTCACCAATCACACCAATCACAGGTTTATACTATCATGTCTCCTCCCCTGCACAGCCTCTAGTGAACCCAGTGGGAGGGATTCAGGAACTTCTCATCATGTTGTCACTCCTTTCACCAATCACAGGTTTATACTATCATGTCTCCTCCCCTGCACAGCCTCTAGTGAGTCCAATTGGAGGGATTCAGGAACTTCTCTTCATGTTATCACTCTTCTGACCAATCTCATCTTATTAGAATAATGTCTCCTCCCCTACACAGCCTCTAGTGAACCCAGGGGGAGGGATTCTTGAACTTTTCGTCATGTTATCATTCTTCTGACCAATCACATTTCCTCCCTTACACAGCCTCTAGTGATAGTCTATGGGGCTGTGCACACGTACGATTTTTTTTTCTCAGACGTAGAGGTTTTGGAAAAAATCGGAGACATGACCAATTTTAATCTGAACGCAATGCAAATCTATGGATCTATGAAAAAATCGGACTGCACTCTGATGTCATGCAAGTCATGCAAGTGTTGTCCGATTTTCACATTTTTTTATTTTTCTCTCCCTCTCAACATCCTAAAAAAAACTGATGCCACTCTGATCAAAGTCTGATCAGAATAATCAGACCGTTTTTCTCGGAGGTGAAGAAATCGGTCGTGTGAACCTACCCTTTTAATAATGATTTCTGGAGTGGACTACGCCACTTAAATTTAGTTTTTGTAAATAAAAATAAATCTGATTACTGCCAGAATTAAAAGATGGCAAAATGTGACTGCAGCTTTATTTATTATTTGCATTCTTGTGTGACAATCTGGATACCGGGAAGCAGTATTAGACGACCGCAGCAGACGTGGTAGGGTTGTTATGGAGGAACTAGTCAGCCTTAGATTGCTGAAATCTTCCGTTCAAGGCTGTATCGTCAGTGAAATGAGCAGGTTATTTTTCTTATTGCTCCATTAATCTTATTGTTTTAGCTTGTGCAGATGCACAAAAGCATAAAACCCGCCCACGAGGTTCACCTGATAACCAAGCGTCACATCACCAATACTGACTTCTTCCCGGGCAGTGCGTGTGCATAAAATTTTCTACTGCATTTCAAGGGGACACATGCATCAGTATTAGTGATGAGTGAACGTGGTAGTGTGACAAGTAAACCTCATGGGCAGGGAAGTGAAAAAAAAACGTTACTTTATATATTACTTTCTTTCTTGTTTTTACCTTCTCCCTTCCTCACTCCTATCTTCTCTCACTCTATTTCCACCCCCAACTTTCTATTATTGTATCTGCAGATCATCACATCTAACAAAAAAATTTATCTGCATAAAAAGTTGAAAATCCATCTACTGTAAATATATTACATTACTGATCCTGTACTGTTCGTGAGTTATATCCTGTATTATACTCCAGAGCTGCACTCACTATTCTGCTGGTGCAGTCACTGTGTACATACATTACATTACTGATCCTGAGTTACCTACTGTATTATACCCCAGAGCTGCACTCACTATTCTGCTGGTGCAGTCACTGTGTACATACATTACATTACTGATCCTGAGTTACATCCTGTATTGTACTCCAGAGCTGCACTCACTATTCTGCTGGTGCAGTCACTGTGTACACACATTACATTACTGATCCTGAGTTACATCCTGTATTATACTCCAGAGCTGCACTCACTATTCTGCTGGTGCAGTCACTGTGTATATACATTACATTACTGATCCTGAGTTACATTCTGTATTATACCCCAGAGCTGCACTCACTATTCTGCTGGTGCAGTCACTGTGTACATACATTACATTACTGATCCTGAGTTACATCCTGCATTATACCCCAGAGCTGCACTCACTATTCTGCTGGTGCAGTTACTATGTCCATACATTACATTACTGATCCTGAGTTACATCCTGTATTATACTCCAGAGCTGCACTTACTATTCTGCTGGTGCAGTCACTGTGTACATACATTACATTACTGATCCTGAGTTACATCCTGTATTATACCCCAGAGCTGCACTCACTATTCTGCTGGTGCAGTCACTGTGTACATACATTACATTACTGATCCTGAGTTACATCCTGTATTATACCCCAGAGCTGCACTCACTATTCTGCTGGTGCAGTCACTGTGTACATACATTACATTACTGATCCTGAGTTACATCCTGTATTATACTCCAGAGCTGCACTCACTATTCTGCTGGTGCAGTCACTATGTACATACATTACATTACTGATCCTGAGTTACATCCTGTATTATACTCCAGAGCTGCACTCACTATTCTGCTGGTGCAGTCACTGTGTACATACATTACATTACTGATCCTGAGTTACATCCTGTATTATACTCCAGAGCTGCACTCACTATTCTGCTGGTGCAGTCACTATGTACATACATTACATTACTGATCCTGAGTTACATCCTGTATAATACTCCAGAGCTGCACTCACTATTCTGCTGGTGCAGTCACTGTGTACATACATTACATTACTGATCCTGAGTTACATCCTGTATTATACTCCAGTGCTGCACTCACTATTCTGCTGGTGCAGTCACTGTGTACATACATTACATTACTGATCCTGAGTTACATCCTGTATTATACTCCAGTGCTGCACTCACTATTCTGCTGGTGCAGCCACTGTGTACATACATTACATTACTGATCCTGAGTTACATCCTGTATAATACTCCAGAGCTGCAGTCACTATTCTGCTGGTGCAGTCACTGTGTACATACATTACATTACTGATCCTGAGTTACATCCTGTATTATACTCCAGTGCTGCACTCACTATTCTGCTGGTGCAGCCACTGTGTACATACATTACATTACTGATCCTGAGTTACATCCTGTATAATACTCCAGAGCTGCAGTCACTATTCTGCTGGTGCAGTCACTGTGTACATACATTACTGATCCTGAGTTACATCCTGTATTATACTCCAGTGCTGCATGCACACTTGTGCTTGTGTCAGAGCTGCTAGATCCCAGTATTTTTTGTTCTGTGTTATTACCGTATACTGATATAATGCATACAATGCTAGAGAACAAGCTTTTCAACAGTTTACCGCAACTTCAGGCAGAATTGTGAATGCAGCTTTGGAGATAACGTAGGTTGTAAGTCAGATTTACAACTTTTTATGTAGATCTTTATGTTAATATTTATTTATATATTAGAAAATTAATTAAAGGGACAATGAAATACTGAGACACTGTGTTAAGTTTGGAATAGGTTCTGCGGGGGCGGAGAAGAACACAAATGGCAACAGTGAGAGAATTTCTGCCAAGTCCGCCCCCGCGGTTCCTGCATTAGGCATAACTCTATTTTAGTTGTGTCTATTCTATTACTGTGTTGTTTGGGCGACACTTGAATGTCCTTTCTTTCATTCTAATAATGTTTTTTTGCTAACACCATTAACTTTCACAGTTTCAGAAGGCGCAGCGAAAAGTGTGGACCATGATGATGTGTTTGGTGAGTTTGGAATATAAATTATGTGACAATTATCTCTTGATATAAAATGTTCCTGGAGAGATTTCATCCAGCGGCTACATGATATCTTCTGGAGGGGGGCGGGGCGGCAGCTGAGATTGAACTATGATTCTGTTTTTAACAACATTTAATAACAATTTACAACCCTAGACCACCAGAGATGTCACAATTTACAACCCTAGACCACTAGAAATGTCACAATTTACAACCCTAGACCACCAGATATGTCACAATTTACAACCGTAGACCACCCGAGATGTCACAATTTACAACCCTAGACCACTAGAAATGTCACAATTTACAACCCTAGACCACCAGATATGTCACAATTTACAACCGTAGACCACCCGAGATGTTACAATTTACAACCCTAGACCACCCGAGATGTCACAATTTACAACCCTAGACCACCAGAGATGTCACAAATTACAACCCTAGACCAGGAGATGTCACAATTTACAACCCTAGACCAGGAGATGTCACAATTTACAACCCTAGACCACCAGAGATGTCACAATTTACAACCGTAGACCACCCCAGATGTTACAATTTACAACCCTAGACCACCCGAGATGTCACAATTTACAACCCTAGACCACCCGAGATGTTACAATTTACAACCCTAGACCACCCGAGATGTCACAAATTACAACTCTAGACCAGGAGATGTCACAATTTACAACCCTAGACCAGGAGATGTCACAATTAACAACCGTAGACCACCCGAAATGTTACAATTTACAACCGTGGACCGCCAGAGATGTCACAATTTACAACCCTAGACCACCCGAGACGTCACAATTAACAACCGTAGACCACCCGAGATGTTACAATTTACAACCGTGGACCGCCAGAGATGTTACAATTTACAACCGTGGACCGCCAGAGATGTCACAATTTACAACCGTGGACCACCCGAGACGTCACAATTAACAACCGTAGACCACCCGAGATGTTACAATTTACAACCGTAGACCACCCGAGGTGTTACAATTTACAACCCTAGACCACCCGAGATGTTACAATTTACAACCGTGGACCACCAGAGATGTTACAATTTACAACCGTGGACCGCCAGAGATGTTACAATTTACAACCGTGGACCGCCAGAGATGTCACAATTTACAACCCTAGACCACCCGAGACGTCACAATTAACAACTGTAGACCACCCGAGATGTTACAATTTACAACCGTAGACCACCCGAGATGTTACAATTTACAACCCTAGACCACCAGAGATGTTACAATTTACAACCCTAGACCACCCGAGATGTCACAATTTACAATCGTAGACCACCAGAGATGTTATAATTTACAACCCTAGACCACCAGAGACGTCACAATTAACAACCGTAGACCACCCGAGATGTTACAATTTACAACCGTAGACCACCCGAGATGTTACAATTTACAACCCTAGACCACCCGAGATGTCACAATTTACAACCCTAGACCACCAGAGACGTCACAATTAACAACCCTAGACCACCCGAGATGTTATAATTTACAACCCTAGACCACCAGAGATGTCACAATTTACAACCCTAGACCACCAGAGATGTCGCAATTTACAACCCTAGACCACCAGAGATGTGTCAGTTTACAACCGTAGACCGCTAGAGATGTCACAATTTACAACCTTAGACCACCAGGCATGTCACAGTTTACAACCCTAGACCACCCGAGATGCCACAATTTACATCCCTTTCTTTAGCATTAACTCAACTCCCTGTGTTTGGAGGAAGAGAAATGCTGCCTATGACCCAAAGATCACCATCCCCACTGTCAAGCATGGTGGTGGAAACATTATGTTTTGGGGGTGTTGCTCTGCTAAGGGCACAGGACTGCTTCACCACATCAATGGGAGAATGGATGGAGCAATGTACCATGAAATCCTAAGTGACAACCTCCTTCCCTCCGCCAGGACATTAAAAATGGGTCAGCCAAGGCAACAAAGGAGAGGTTCAAGAAGAAGCACATTAAGGTCATGGAGTGGCCTAGCCAGTCTCCAAACCTTAATCCCATAGAAAACTTATGAAGTTGAAGCTCCGAGTTTCCAAGCGACAGCCTCAAAATCTTAATGATTTAGAGATGATCTGCAAAAGAGGAGTGGAGCAAAATTCCTACTGACGTGTGCGCAAACCTCATCATTAACTACAAAAAACGTCTGACTGCTGCGCTTGCCAACAAGGGTTTTACCACCAAGTATTAAGTCTTGTTTGCCAGAGGGATCAAATACTTATTTCTCACTGCAAAATGCAAATGTATATAATTTATACAATGTGATTTTCTTTATTTTTGATATTCTATCTCTCAATGTTAAAATTAACCTACCCTTAAAATTATACACTGTTCATGTCTTTGTCAGTGGGAAAACTTACAAAATCAGTGAGGGATCAAATACTTATTTCCCCCATTGTAGATAATAGATCGATAGATAGATAGATGATAGATAATAGATAGATAATAGATAGATAGATAATAGATAGATAGATAATAGATAGATAGATAATAAATAGATAGATAATAGATAGATAGATAATAGATAGATTAAGCTGCAGAAAGGTTCAGACCATGAATCGAAACGTTGAGCCAATAAATTTCTTTAACTTTTGCGCATTATTTTTAGAGCGCTAATTCATTTGTTTCTTGTAGCTAGATATTTATGAGATAGATAGAGAGAAATTAGATAAGTATAATCATGGCCGAAAGTGTTGGCACCCATAAAATTGTTCCAAAAAATCAAGTATTTGGCACCCTCAACTTAAAATTTGGTTGCACGTCCTTTGGAATAAATAGCTGCAATCAATCCCTTCCTATAACCACCAACAAGCTTCTTCAAGATCTCAGGAGATGGACTTGTAACCTTGACATTGTTGATATTTTTCAATAATTTTGGTTCCCAAGTCCTCAGACAGTTCTCTTCTCCCCTCTCTGTTCTCCATGCTTAGTGTGGCACATACAGACACAAAGATCGAATCAACTTCTCCCCTTTTTTTATCTGGTATCATGTGTGATTTTCACATTGCCCACACCTGTTACTTGCCACAGATGAACATCACGTGCTTGAAACAAAATTGTTTACCCACAATTTTAGATTGGTGCACATAATTTTGTCCAGCCAGTTTTGGGGGGTTTGTGTGAAATTATGTCCAATTTGCCTTTTTTTCCTTATTTTTTATGTTGTCCCAATACACACAAAGGAAACCAACATGTGTATAACAAAACACGTGTAATTGCAATAATTTTCTGAGAGAAATATTTCATTTTCTGTAACAATTTCAAGGGTGTCACACTTACACTTTCGGCCATGACTGTTTATAGTAAATGGATCATTAGATAGAGAGATAGATAATAGATAGATGATAGATAGATAGATAGATAGATAGATAATATATAGATGATAGATAATAGATAGATAATAGATAGATAGATAGATAGATAGATAGATAGATAATATATAGATGATAGATAATAGATAGATAATAGATAGATAGATAATATATAGATGATAGATAATGCATAACAAATAGATAATTATCTATATATTATCTATTATCTATTACTAGCTGAAGAGCCCGGCGTTGCCTGGGCATAGTAAATATCTGTGGTTAGTTATAGCACCTCACTTCTCTTATTTTCCCATCACGCCTCTCATTTTCCCCCTCACATCTCTCATTTTCTCCCTTACACCTCTCATTTTCCCCCTCACACCTCTCATTTTCCCCTTCACACCTCTCATTTTCCCCCTCACTCCTCTCATACCCCCCTAACACTTGTCATTTCGACCTCACATCTGTCATTTTCCGATCACTCCACTATTTTCCCTCGCTCCTCTCATTTTGCACTCACACCTTTTCATTTTCACCTCACACCCCTCATTTTCACCTCAGTATATACATGTTTGTCATCTCCCTTATATATAGTATATACCTGTATGTCATCTCCTGTATATAGTATATACCTGTGTGTCATCTCCCCTGTAAATAGTATATACCTGCTGTATGTCATCTCCTCCTGTATATAATATATAGCTGTATGTCATCTCCTGTATATAGTATATATGTGTATGTCATCTCCCCTGTATATAGTATATACCTGTGTGTCATCTCCCCTGTATATTGTATATACCTGTATGTCATCTCCTCCTGTAAATAATATATAGCTGTATGTCATCTCCTCCTGTATATAGTATATACGTGTATGTCATCTCCCCTGTATATAGTATATACCTGTGTGTCATCTCCTCCTGTATATAATATATAGCTGTATATCATCTCCCCTGTATATTATTATTATTTTTTATTATTATTATACATTTTTATAGCGCCATTTATTCCATGGCGCTTTACATGTGAATACGGGGCAAATATAGACAAATACATTAAACATGAGCAGATAACAAGGCACACGAGTACATAAGGAGGGAGGACCCTGCCCGCGAGGGCTCACAGTCTGCAGGGGGTGGGTGAGGATACACTAGGAGAGGGAAGAGCTGGCTGTGCGGCTGTTCAGTAGGTTGAGGATCACTGCAGGCTGTAGGCTTGTCGGAAGAGATGAGTCTTCAGGTTCTTTTTGAAGGTTTCTATGGTAGGCGCAAGTCTGATGTGTTGGGGTAGAGAGTTCCAGAGTATGGGGGAAGCACGGGAGAAGTCTTGGATGCGGTTATGGGAAGAAGAGATGAGAGGGGAGTAGAGAAGGAGGTCTTGGGAGGATCGGAGGTCGCGTGTAGGTAGGTACCGGGAGACCATGTCACAGATGTATGGAGGAGACAGGTTGTGGATGGCTTTGTATGTCAGTGTGAGGGTTTTGAACTGGAGTCTCTGGGCGATAGGAAGCCAGTGAAGGGCTTGACACAGGGGAGAGGCTGGGGAATAGCGGGGGGACAGGTGGATTAGTCGGGCAGCAGAGTGTAGGATGGATTGGAGTGGTGCCAGAGTGCTAGAGGGGAGTCCAGAGAGTAGGAGGTTGCAGTAGTCGAGGCGGGAGATGATAAGGGCATGCACTAGCGTTTTTGCAGTGTTGCGGTCAAGGAAAGCACGGATCCGGGAAATATTTTTGAGTTTGAGACGACAGGAGGAGGCAAGGGCTTGGATATGTGGCTTGAAAGAGAGGGCACAGTCGAGGATCACCCCGAGGCACCGGGCGTGTGGGACTGGGGATAGTGAGCAGCCATTGACATTGATGGATAGGTCTGGTGGAGGGGTAGAGTGAGATGGGGGAAAGATGATGAATTCTGTTTTGTCCATGTTCAGTTGTAGAAAGCGAGCAGAAAAGAAGGCTGAAATGGCAGACAGACAGTGCGGGATTTTGGTAAGCAAGGAGGAGAGGTCAGGTCCGGAGAGGTAGATCTGCGTGTCATCAGCGTAGAGATGGTACTGCATACCGTGGGATTCTATGAGCTGTCCCAGGCCGAAAGTGTAGATGGAGAAGAGTAGGGGTCCTAGAACAGAGCCTTGAGGAACACCGACTGACAAGGGGCGAAGTGAGGAGGTGGTGTGGGGGAGGGAGACACTGAATGTTCGGTCTGTCAGATATGACGAGATCCAGGAAAGGGCCAAGTCTGTGATGCCAAGGGATGAGAGGATTTGTAGCAAAAGGGAGTGGTCAACAGTGTCAAAGGCAGAAGACAGGTCCAGGAGAAGGAGGACAGAGTAGTGTCGCTTGCTCCTGGCAGTTAGTAGGTCATTGGTGACTTTAGTTAGGGCAGTTTCAGTTGAGTGATGGGAACGGAAGCCTGATTGTAACCGATCAAAGAGGGAGCAGGAGGAGAAGTGGGAGGACAGTTCAAGATGGACGTGTTGCTCCAGCAATTTGGAGGCATAAGGGAGAAGAGATATCGGGCGATAGCTAGACACAGAGGATGGGTCGAGGGAGGGCTTTTTGAGGATGGGTGTGATCTTGGCATGCTTGAAGGATGAGGGAAAGACACCTGTTGTGAGTGAGAGGTTGAAGAGGTGTGTTAGGGTTGGGATGAAGACCGTGGAAAGGTTAGGGATGAGGTGGGATGGGAGCGGGTCAAGCGTGCAGGTGGTGAGGTGTGATCTTGACAGGAGGGTGGAGAGCTGATCTTCTGTCATGGTGGAGAAGCTGGTTTTGGAGGAGCAGGGTTGAGCAGCTAAGAGGGGCAGTGGGCGCTGTGGGCCAAAGCTTTCTCTGATCGTATCGATCTTCTGTTTAAAGAAAGAGGCGAAGTCATCAGCAGAAATGAGGGGGGAGGGAGGAGGTGCTGGGGGACGGAGTAGAGAATTGAAAGTGTTGAAAAGCTGTTTAGGGTTGTGGGACAGGGAGGATATGAGGGATGAGAAGTAAGTTTGTTTTGCGGCAGTGAGCGCAGACTTGAAGCTGGCGAGGGACTGCTTGTATGCAGTGAAGTGGTCGGCAGAGTGGGATCGCTTCCATCTCCACTCAGCAATCCTGGAAGCCCGTCTCAATTCTTTGGTCAGGCTGGTCAGCCAGGGCTGCCTGTTAATTGTACGAGTTTTACTATGCATGAGTGGGGTGGCCGAATCGAGTGTTGTTGTTATTGTGGTGTTATAAAAAGTGGCAGCAGCATCTGTGTCATGAAGGGAAGCTATGTCTGTGAGAGGGAGAAGGGACTCAGAGAGTGATTGTAAGTTGAGATGTTTGAGATTTCTGCGAGGGTGAGTGAGTTTGTGGAGTGTATAGTATATACCTGTGTGTCATCTCCTCCTGTATATAATATATAGCTGTATATCATCTCCCCTGTATATAGTATATACCTGTATGCCATCTTCTACTGTATATAGTATATACCTGTATGCAATCTCCTCCTGGCTGTCAGTTTGCCTCCAACACTTTTCCTTTCACTTTTTCCCCATTATGTAGATAGGGGCAACATTGTTGAATTGGAACGCGCGGGGTTAAAATTTCGCCTCACAACATAGCCTATGATGCTCTCGGGTCCAGACGTGTGACTGTGCAAAATTTTGTGGCTGTAGCTGCGACGGTGCAGATGCCAATCCCGGACATACACACACACACACACACATACATACACACATACATACACACATACATACACACATACACACATTCAGCTTTATATATTCGATCTACCTATCTATTATAATACCGTATTTTCTGGCGTATAAGACGACTTTTTAACCCCTGAAAATCATCTCAAAAGTCGGGGGTCGTCTTATACGCCGGGTACGGCGTGTGCAGGGAGCGGTCCTGGATGGTTCCCAGGGTCTGGAGGAGAGGAGAATGAATATGGATCCCAGGGCCTGAAGGGAGAGTCTCCTCTTCTCTCCTCCAGACCCTGGGAACCATCCGGACCGCACACGCCGTATAAGATGACTGGGCGTATAAGATGACCCCCGTCTTATACGGCGAGTATATCCCACACTCCATATTTTATATGGAAAAGTTGGGGGTCGTCTTATACGCCCAGTCATCTTATACACCATAAAATACGGTAAGTATTTGGGTAAGTACCAATCAGACAAAGGTCACCTTGCCATGGTTGATGGGCACACATGAATTGGACAATGTATGCGCTAAGAACCTTCATTTTTGTAAGTACATTTTATTTAGCAGTAATGCAGTGCAGATCTCATGCATTCAGTGTTTGCATATATTTTGGCCCTTACAGAGGCCGCTGTGCTCTTTTTTTCTTTTTTACACTGTGCTGTCATTGCGGCTTGCACCTGTTCACACTGTATGGAGGTGCTGGTCAGTGTTTTGTAGAGAGACTTTTTTCTTTTATTTGACAGATATTTCTCTTGCAGGCTTTAATGAAGCGATCCCAGAAACGGAGAGGCTGGATTCCAAGGTTCTGAAGACTCGAGCCCATCTCATAGTAAAGAGCAAGCGACATAAACCCTCCAGGGTGCGGTTAGGAGACAGCATTAGCTCCACTGACGGAGAGGACAGCATAGAGAGGAAGGTAGGCCCGGCCGGGGCTTTGGTCTTGTGTATCTCCTCACTACTTGGCCACGTTTACTTTCTTCTAGTAGGAGGTAAATTGAAGGCCACTGTCTCATAAGGTGCTATCCTTCTGTACATCTGAATGGACACCGCGCAGTTCTATATTTGGCCTGTAGAGGCCGCTCCATGAAAAATATCTGGCGGCCTGCATCTTCTCTTGGCTAAAAAATACAACAAACCGCTTGTGCCAAAAAGACAGACCTGTAATCAACTGATTGCTATGGCTGATCCGTTCTTAAAGGAATTGTCGCCAACTTTTCGATTAGAGTTTTTCCAGGAGTAGGTAGAAAAAAAATGTGATAACTAGAAAAAAGATTGCTGGAAGTTATGTCCATTTCAGTGGAAACTTCAAGTAGCCATTTTGTGTAAGGAAAGTTTGTGGCTGCGCTTCTATATACTGTATACTGTCTATGTGCAGCCATCATACACGTGTATGAGGAACATTTCACATGCTCAGGCCTTTATGGTCTGAGCTGGAGCTCTTGACATTCTCAGGCCTTTATGGTCTGAGCTGGAGCTCTTGACATTCTCAGGCCTTTATGGTCTGAGCTGGAGCTCTTGACATTCTCAGGCCTTTATGGTCTGAGCTGGAGCTCTTGACATTCTCCGGCCTTTATGGTCTGAGCTGGAGTTCTTGACATTCTCAGGCCTTTATGGTCTGAGCTGGAGCTCTTGTCATTCTCAGGCCTTTATGGTCTGAGCTGGAGCTCTTGACATTCTCAGGCCTTTATGGTCTGAGCTGGAGCTCTTGACATTCTCAGGCCTTTATGGTCTGAGCTGGAGCTCTTGACATACTCAGGCCTTTATGGTCTGAGCTGGAGCTCTTGACATTCTCAGGCCTTTATGGTCTGAGCTGGAGTTCTTGACATACTCAGGCCTTTATGGTCTGAGCTGGAGCTCTTGACATTCTCAGGCCTTTATGGTCTGAGATGTAGCTCTTGACATACTCAGGCCTTTATGGTCTGAGCTGGAGCTCTTGACATTCTCAGGCCTTTATGGTCTGAGCTGGAGCTCTTGACATTCTCAGGCCTTTATGGTCTGAGTTGGAGCTCTTGACATTCTCCGGCCTTTATGGTCTGAGCTGTAGCTCTTGACATTCTCAGGCCTTTATGGTCTGAGCTGTAGCTCTTGGGTTTTTGCAATTTTTCTAAACATTGCGCCAATGACTTTGGATGATTTTTCTTGGACGTCCACTCCTGGGAAGATTGTCTCTTGACAATTTTCCACTTGTGAATAATCTCTCTCGCTGTAGAATAGTGGACTCCATATTGCCTAGAAATGGCCATATAACCCTTCCCAGATTCGTGGGCATTTACACTCGCTTCTCTGAGATCCTTGCTGATGTTTTCCATCTCTGAAGAAATAACATGACTGCGAATGTTGACATTTCATGGCTATATATACACATGTGTGATCCGTGTATATATATATTTACATTTCATTCCTGTGGGTATCAGTCCAGAGAATTCTTGGTGTCTGATTCCGTTGTTTCGCCTCCTGTCTGTCTCGCCGTCTCTCACTGTCTAACACTCATCCCATGTCTAACGCTTCCCATCTGTCTGCTGTTTCTCTCGCAGTGCTTCTCTTTCTGGCCGTCTGTAGCTCGCAATACGTGTCGCTTGGTACAGTATTTTGGCTTCCTATATTCATTCTTATTTTAATGTCTGAAATACAGTAACTTGCAAATGTTTTATTTTTTTCATGTTCTTTTCTTTTCCTACTTTAATATATATATATATTTTTTACTACCACAAAGCTCCACAGGTAACATTCTGTCTCCTTATAGTCACCACTAGCGGGAGCTCACTATACAGATTCTTTTGAAGTGAATGATGAATCTGTCTGCAGTGAGCTCCCCCTAGTGGTAGCTGCAGAGAAATAACATTGTCATCATTTCACTTGATGACTGTGTTTAACCCTGCTGTTGTCTTCGGTCTGGGGAGACCTATTTTGAACTTTGGTATTTTTTGGGGTGTTCAAGATGCGGTTCTGAAACTTGTGGTTGATTGACTTAAATGAGGATGGGTCGATCGGCCACGGGTTTCAGAGCCACATCTTGAATATTTTAAAGAATATTGAAGTTCAAGGTCGGTCGTTTTTGACCGAAGACAACAGAAGGGTTAAAGGGAGCCTGTCAGCAGGATTGTGCACAGCAACCTACAAACAGTGTCAGGTCGGCGCCGTTCTACTGATTACAATGATACCTTGTGATGAAATCTGTCTTGTGGTTATTGCTGTGCACAATCCTGCTGACAGGTTCCCTTTAAGGTCCCTTTCACATGACAGTATTTTTTATACTTTCCAACAGTCCCCATTTCGACAGGAAAATCCATTAATCGTGATCACCAAAGAGGCAGCGGGATTTTGCAAAGTGCCTTTTTCAGATACATTGGCGATTTAAAAGGAGTCTGTCAGAGAAAAATGACTGCTCAAACCAAGCACAGACAAAATGGTTCACCCTTTTTTTTTGGCCGAGCAGTTGAGTGCACCTTCCCATCTACCACCCTCCTCTGACTCCTGGAAAGTTAAAGCTGTCAGTCAGTAGGTGGGAAGGTGCCCTGAACTGATCAGCCTTAATAAAAGGTGCACCGAGCGCCCGTACTTTGTTTGAACAGTCATTTTGCGCTGACAGGCTACCTTTATATGTTGGCGCATGTGCATTTTACATAAGTATTTGTAAGCCAAAAACAAGGGAAGGGACCGAAACAAGAGAAAAAGTTTTATGGAAAGTTTCTCAAAACTTTTTGCAGTGGTTTTCCTAATCCCTGCCCCTAGTTGTGGTCTAGTTCTCCCAAGATTGGGAATGTTGGCACGTACGGCGTTGGATTCTACAAATACTAGGAGAACATATTGCTGTGTTAGGACTGAGGGAGCAGAGGATTTGGTGACGTCAATTATATTTGCCAAATCTTTCGGAAATGTCCAGGAGGCTCTGGAAAAAATGTCAGATCTCCCAAACTTCTGGAGATACAATTCTTGGGAAGTCGTTTTTTAAGGAGGCTCCCAAATGCATATTTTAGGGGTGTAGTGGGTGCAAGGCTATAAGAAAAAAAATGTCTGCAGGAGACGCAATACCGACACTCGTTTTTTCCCTAAGCTCCCATGGATATATTCTGCATGTGCCATTTCTGAGCCTGGACTGGCTGAGTGAGCGGTGATGGTCGCTATATTGGTTGTCACCCACAAATACTAATTTTAAAGCAGTGGTATTTTTTTTTATTATTTAAATGCCTATATCTCAGGCTAAAAATCATTTTTGCCTTTGACTTTCATTCCAAATTTTTCCCCATTTGGCTTTTATAGGCTCTTTGTTTCCAAGTTTTGCCCCATTTGGCTTTTATAGGCTCTTTGTTTCCAAGTGTTGCCCCATTTGGCTTTTATAGGCTCTTTGTTTCCAAGTTTTGCCCTATTTGGCTTTTATAGGCTCTTTGTTTCCAAATTTTGCCCCATTTGGCTTTTATAGGCTCTTTGTTTCCAAATTTTGCCCCATTTGGCTTTTATAGGCTCTTTGTTTCCAAATTTTGCCCCATTTGGCTTTTATAGGCTCTTTGTTTCCAAATTTTGCCCCATTTGGCTTTTATAGGCTCTTTGTTTCCAAATTTTGCCCCATTTGGCTTTTATAGGCTCTTTGTTTCCAAATTTTGCCCCATTTGGCTTTTATAGGCTCCTTGTTTCCAAATTTTGCCCCATTTGGCTTTTATAGGCTCTTTGTTTCCAAGTTTTGCCCTATTTGGCTTTTATAGGCTCTTTGTTTCCAAGTTTTGCCCCATTTGGCTTTTATAGGCTCTTTGTTTCCAAATTTTGCCCCATTTGGCTTTTATAGGCTCTTCCTTTCCAAGTTTTGTCCTATTTGGCTTTGATAGGCTCTTCGTTTCCAAGTTTTGCCCTATTTGGCTTTTATAGGTTCTTTGTTTCCAAGTTTTGCCCTATTTGGCTTTTATAGACTTTTTGTTTCCAAGTTTCGCCCTATTTGGCTTTTATAGGCTCTTTGTTGCCAAGTTTCGCCCTATTTGGCTTTTATAGGCTCTTTGTTTCCAAATTTTGCCCCATTTGGCTTTTATAGGCTCTTTGTTTCCAAATTTTGCCCCATTTGGCTTTTATAGGCTCTTTGTTTCCAAATTTTGCCCCATTTGGCTTTTATAGGCTCTTTGTTTCCAAGTTTTGCCCTATTTGGCTTTTATAGGCTCTTTGTTTCCAAGTTTTGCCCCATTTGGCTTTTATAGGCTCTTTGTTTCCAAATTTTGCCCCATTTGGCTTTTATAGGCTCTTCCTTTCCAAGTTTTGTCCTATTTGGCTTTGATAGGCTCTTCGTTTCCAAGTTTTGCCCTATTTGGCTTTTATAGGTTCTTTGTTTCCAAGTTTTGCCCTATTTGGCTTTTATAGACTTTTTGTTTCCAAGTTTTGCCCTATTTGGCTTTTATAGGCTCTTTGTTGCCAAGTTTCGCCCTATTTGGCTTTTATAGGCTCTTTGTTTCCAAATGTTGCCCCATTTGGCTTTTATAGGCTCTTTGTTTCCAAATTTTGCCCCATTTGGCTTTTATAGGCTCTTTGTTTCCAAATTTTGCCCCATTTGGCTTTTATAGGCTCTTTGTTTCCAAATTTTGCCCCATTTGGCTTTTATAGGCTCTTCCTTTCCAAGTTTTGTCCTATTTGGCTTTGATAGGCTCTTCGTTTCCAAGTTTTGCCCTATTTGGCTTTTATAGGTTCTTTGTTTCCAAGTTTTGCCCTATTTGGCTTTTATAGACTTTTTGTTTCAAAGTTTCGCCCTATTTGGCTTTTATAGGCTCTTTGTTGCCAAGTTTCGCCCTATTTGGCTTTTATAGGCTCTTTGTTTCCAAATTTTGCCCCATTTGGCTTTTATAGGCTCTTTGTTTCCAAATTTTGCCCCATTTGGCTTTTATAGGCTCTTTTTTTCCAAGTTTCGCCCTATTTGGCTTTTATAGGCTCTTTGTTTCCAAGTTTTGCCCCATTTGGCTTTTATAGGCTCTTTGTTTCCAAGTTTTGCTCTATTTGGCTTTTATAGGCTCTTTGTTGCCAAGTTTTGCTCTATTTGGCTTTTATAGGCTCTTTGTTTCCAAGTTTTGCCCTATTTGGCTTTTATAGGCTCTTTGTTTCCAAGTTTTGCCCTATTTGGCTTTTATAGGCTCTTTGTTTCCAAGTTTTGCCCCATTTGGCTTTTATAGACTCTTTGTTTCCAAATTTTGCCCCATTTGGCTATTATAGGTTCTTTGTTTCCAAGTTTTGCCCCATTTGGCTTTTATAGGCTCTTTGTTTCCAAGTTTTGCTCTATTTGGCTTTTATAGGCTCTTTGTTTCCAAGTTTTGCTCTATTTGGCTTTTATAGGCTCTTTGTTTCCAAATTTTGCCCTATTTGGCTTTTATAGGCTCTTTGTTTCCAAGTTTTGCCCTATTTGGCTTTTATAGGCTCTTTGTTGCCAAGTTTTGCCCCATTTGGCTTTTATAGGCTCTTTGTTGCCAAGTTTTGCCCCATTTGGCTTTTATAGGCTCTTTGTTTCCAAGTTTTGCCCTATTTGGCTTTTATAGGCTCTTTGTTTCCAAGTTTTGCCCCATTTGGCTTTTTTAGGCTCTTTGTTTCCCGGTGAATGGAAATTTTGAAGTGAACTGTAGTCATAAATTGTCTTAGAGGAGCTCAGAAAAATACAGATAAAAGAGTTACAATCTCTCTTGTCAGACTATCAGAGCGAGCTCACTGACAGATTCCCTGTTAACTCATCCTGCAGCTAGGAATAGACAATGCAACACAGGAGGCAAAAATGTTAAAGAAACCCAACTGCAAAATGATTTTTTAACCCCAAATATGGAAATTAAAATAATAAATTGTCTCCAAATTCAGACCGTGGATTTGGCCAAAGTGGGCTTTTTATGGGGGGGGGGGGGGGGCATTTGTAACCTAAGACTAGATTGTATAGTAACTCATGTGTGTGACTTGTGATTCCAGAACGTGACGGTGAGCGACGACTTCAGTCCCAGCAGCACCAGTTCTGCGGACCTGAGCGGTCTTGTGGTGGAACCAAAGTTTGCCGAGAGATCTCACTCGTTAGCTCTGTCCTCAGATGAGGTAATTGCCGCGATAACCAATCAGTACTGGGATCCTCCTTGGGATCAGCGATCAAACTGATCACACATTGATCAGTGATCCAAGCGATCTCGGGGTAGGCCATCCATTAGTATTCCTGGAAAACCTACTTAATGGGGTCTTCTGCACTTTTACATAGTGAAACGTCATCTTCGGTGTCTCTATAGGGCAGTGTCCGGCTCTGGAATTTGGCAACTTTTTTTTTTCATTATTATTATTTCTATAAAAAAAATCTGATTAATTGAACTTTTTTATATATGATTGGTTGGAAAAATGAGGCAGAAATTCCTTTATTTTATTATTTTTTTCAAATGCTTTGTTGCTGCGCTTTTGTTAGCGTTTGTTTTACTGTTAAAAAAAAAACAGCGTAAAAATACTGAAAAAAATTGACCTGCTGCATTTAAAATAAATAAAAGCAACATTCTGTATATGCAGACTACAGGCTGTCCTCAGGTTACACATATTTTCCCAGTATATTCCGCCTTTATGGCAGCTTCCGGAGGTGGAGTTGCTGACACGATGAGATAAAGTGATCTCGGCACGATCTGTTACTTACGTCCATCGCTGTCCTGGGTCATTTCTGCACTTTGTGGTTTTGCTTCCTCTAATGCACTGACTAAAAATCACTTTTCTGTGTCTTTTACGATTTTTCATTTTTCTCTTTGTCTTGTATTTTCCCCCCATCTTGTATAGAGCCTGGATATGATAGATGACGAGGTGAGTCCGCCTTGATTGATTCCGCTACGTCTTAACACTTTTCTTATTACTCTGCCCTGGTTTGCTTATTTTTTTCTTTTCTTGCATTGTTTCCTTACTTTCTGTCAATCATTCATCACCCTCCACAAAGATAATTCACGTTTTTGTATCCTGCACTCCCTCCGCACTCCCTGCACTCCTCGCATTCCCTCTGCCTGTTTTTTTTTTCTGATTACATACAGCTCTGGCAAAAATTAAGAGACCGCTGCAAAATGTTCAGTTTGTCTGATTTTTCTCATTATAGTTATATTTTTGAGTAAAATGTAAATTGTTCTTTTATTCTATAAACTACTGACAATATGTCTCCGAACTTCCAAGCAATATTTGGGGTTTTTTTCTGAAAAGGAGAAAAGGTCAAAATTACACAAAAAAACCCAAAAAACTCCAGTGCTTTCAGACCTCAAATAATGCAAAGAAAACAAGTTCATAATCATTTAGAAAACAACAATACTAATGTTTTAACTCAGGAAGAGTTCAGAAATCAATATTTTGTGGAATAACCATGATTTTTAATCACAGCTTTCATGCGTCTTGCCATGCTTTCCACCAGTCTTTCACCTTCTTCTGGTACAATAATGTCAGCAGTTCTTCTTTGTTTGATGGCTTGTGACTATCCATCATCCTCCTGATTACATTCCAGAGGTTTTCAATGGGGTTCAGGTCTGGAGATTGGGCGGCCCATGACAGGGATTTGATGTGGTGGTCCTTCATCCACACCTTGATTGACCTAGCTGTGTGGCATGGCGCATTGTCCTGCTGGAAAAACCAGTCCTTAGAGTTGGGGAACATCGCCTGAGCAGAAGGAATCAACTGTTTTTCCAGGATCACCTTGTATGCGGCTTGATTCATACGTCCTTCGTAAAGAACAACCTGCCCAATTCCAGCCTTGCTGGAGCATCCCCAGATCATCACCGATCCTCCACCAAATTTCACAGTGGGTGCAAGACACGGTGGCCTGTACGCCTCTCCAGGTCTCCGTCTAACCATTAGACGACCAGGTAGATGGACAGTCACAAGCCATCAAACAAAGAAGAACTGCTTACATTTTGGTGCCAGAAGCAGTGTGAAAGACTGGTGGAAAGCATGGCAAGACGCTTGAAAGCTGGGATTAAAAATCATGGTTATTCCACAAAATATTGATTCCTGAACTCTTCCTGAGTTAAAACATTAGTATTGTTGTTTCTAAATGATTATGAAGTTGTTTTCTTTGCATTATTTGAGGTCTGGAAGCACTGTTTTTTTTTGTTATTTTGAAAATTTCTCATTTTCAGAAAATAAATATAAACTTTATTGCTTGGAAATTCGGAAGTTTATAGAATAAAAGAACAATTTACATTTTACTCAAAAATATACCTATAAAGAGAAAAATCAGACAAGCTGAACATTTTACAGTGATCTCTTAATTTTTGCCAGAGCTGTATATATGTAATGTGCTGCTGCAGTGCAGTATAGTGCAACCTCCACCAGGGGGTGCTGGTTAAGGAAAAGAGGTTACACACAAGGAGCAGCAATACTGAACTACAACACAGCTGTCACAGATAATGAAAGAGAAGTCAGACAAGCCAAGGTCATACACGGAGATAGCAGCGCGGTACACAGGGGGAGTCAGAAGAATGGTCGGGGACAAACAAGAATTCAGAGCCTACCGGGAACGTGGTAACCAAAACGTGAGACGCAAGACGAAGTCTGGATACAAGCCAGAGGTCAGAGCAAGTCATAAACGGGTGCAGGCAGTCAGAGGCAAAAAGGAAAACTAGTACAAGTGAACAGGTCAGGTGCTCAAGCCGTGCAACATGAACTATAGCTGACACTGGCCCACAGGCTGCAGAGGACTTAAATAGCTCAGCCAGCTTCAAAGTGAGGCAGAGGGGATTAACTCCCACATGACCAGTCCAGAAACAAGAGAGCTGAACATAAACTCAGAACTGGATCATGACAGTATATATATATATATATATATTGCCCAAAATACAAAGGAAATGTCATCAGTAATTTTAATCCTTTTAGAAATCATTTCATCCTCAACTTAGCTAACTGTTCACAATACAATAACAGTAATTTTGACCAGAGGTGCCCAAACTTTTACATGCCGCTCTATGTATCCTCATTCCCATCATTTACTTCTCCTCTGTCGCACGTTCTATAGTCGGATAGACCAAAAGTTCTCCCATAAACATTTCTTGCAGATTCTAGATGAAAGTCAGTCTCCAAAACATAGTCAGTGGCAAAGTCGGACCCCCCTAGAATGGAGCTCGCAGCAAGTGACCAACTGGTTAATGACTCTGAACTTGAATCACTGCGTTTCCGAATTCGCGGCCCAGAATGTCAACGGTGAGCAGCTCCTCCAGCTGGACAGCGCGAGGCTGAAGGTAAGGAACAAAGCGCATGGATGCGACGTATATATACTGTATAAACCCTGCACAACGTTTTCTAGTCTTGGAACCACAATGCACCATTCCTAAGAAGCTCTCTTGTAGAGAATACCCATTGTGCAGCGCCCCCTCAGGCCTGGAGGTGACATAACACAAGGACAGTTTTGCATGTGTTGCACTTTTAAAGGGATATTCCATTATTTTTTCTAACTGCACGTCCCACCCCTCCAGAACAAGGGTCTTCTGACCTCAGTCCTGCCAGGAGACACGACCCCTGACTGCTACATCCAGTCCTTGCTCTCCATTCCCCTCTAAGGGAGCTGTCCAAGCCAGTGTACTCAGCTGTATCCACCTCCGCCCCTTCTGTTCACGGACACGTGGGGGGAAGACAGGCACAGCTGTGTCTGGGACTCCCTTAGATGTGAAGAGAGAGAACTGTGCAGTTTGCATTGGGGGGCTGGAGATAAATGGGGGTCTCAGTTGTGAGTCTCATATGCCATAAATAAACATTTTTTGTCATAAATGTCTAAAGATCGGGATACCGATCGGGCTAAAAAAATCCTCCACCCATGCAGTCAACGGGATCACACATTGCCTCCATAGACTAGTCCACCTACGTACAGGCCGCATGGGACCCCCGAGCGCTTGTTGTGAACCCCTAATTTTGTATGTAACCATCCCATCCACTTTGATTTGCTTTAGGCCCTCGGGTTAAATGCACAAGACAGAACGATCATTAAAAAAAAAATCAAGGACATGAAAGTAACAATCGAAAAAGTCCGAAAAGCCAACGAAAAGATGGAGAAGCAGAAAGAACGGCTCCGTAAAAAGGAACAGGACCAGCAACTACCACGGGTTCGGCACGAGAACACATCGGAAGACCCCGCTCAGAGCCCCCAGGAGCCATAACTCCGGGACTGCCAGTGTGAATAGGACATTTCTATGACAAGAGTCCGATTTGTACTGTATCCAATCCTCCGGGCGCTGCTGGTTATGGGTCAGGAGGACAACTCCTAACTTCTTCGCTTTTACTTTCTGCTATCATATCAGTTGTGTTTGCCAAAAATTGGTCAACTTCAAGGTTTAAGATGAAGCCTTCATCGCTCCTCCAAAGCTTACAGCATTATCTGAGTAGACGACCGCAACTAATGGAGTCCTAGAAATATTCCACAACGTTTTGGCCGCCACCGCGAGGAATAAATCAGTATATCATAAGTGTCATGGCGTCTATGAGCACTTGCTGGATGATAGTCCTCTCACCCATACACAGTGCAGACGTAGATTTTAGCTGTTATCTGTATATCATTTTTAGGACCAAAATTCTGTACGGAGTCATTTCACAATATATCTCTTTAGCAATCGGAGCTTTGTTTTACGGATACAGAGCTCCAAACACCCTGGATAACACACTGATAAAGTATAGAATTGTGGCTGCCTGCAGTCACCACTAGAGGGAGCTCAGCGCAGACTATTTATGACCTCAGTAATAATACAGTGTGCTGTGAGCTCCCTCTAGTGGTGGCTGCTGATATTGATCTTTTAAATCTACGTAAATGCAGGAGATTTGGAGGTATATAGAGATATATATACAAAGCCCGAAATATATTGATATATTCACTCTTTAACACTCCATGATGGATGTATCTGTTATGTATCTGGTTGGGGTGTGCTGAGCCGCTATTCAGCCAACATCTCTCTCTTAACAGCAGTGATCACTCCTGTTTAACCCCTTAAATACCTCTGTCAAATGCTGTTCGACCCCAATTAGGCAACTGTTCCAGGCACACTCCCCATGACGTGATCGTAGCCATTTTTGGTGCTGCCGTGAAGCACGGCCGCAGGCTGAACTATACTGGAAAGCGTAATTTGTAATTAGGTCTACGTACAGCCATACATTGGTTTGTAGTACACAGAGCAAGAAATCAAACAATCGCGGGTTCAAGTGAAAAGGAAAAAGTCTAATAAAGCAAAAAAAGTGAAAAATTAAAAAAAAAGTTTAAAATAGAATTATATAATAAAAATATAATAATTTGAATCATTTACCTTTTTACTTCCAGTTAAAAATAAGAAAAAAAGAAAAAATATATTTGGTTTCACTGCGTCTATAAAAGTCTGATGTATGGTGGTGTTTTGCCGGACAAATGAAAAAAAAAGTTACAGATCTCAGAATATGACGACACAAAGAAAAAAAATATATATTTGAAAGTTCTTAATTTGTTTTAACTGTTAAAATATTTACCGTTGTGACGGCACAGCATTTTATCTTAATTAACCAGACGTCTATTTTCAGTAAGCCAGGAAGAATAGACTGTTATCTATATGTAGACTTTTGAATTTGTGTTTCTTTCTTCAGTTGGTGAAGAGTCTGAACTGTTCACTCTTGTAAGTTAAATTGATATTTGTAAATTGATGAATGGTTGATATTTACCGCTTATATCAGTTCCTATTTCAGACGCTTGGCCAAGTTTGGTATCACTGTGTTCGTATTGGCCTTGACAATCATCAATGAACGGCGTCAAAACCAACCCCAAAAAACTATGGTAAAACTTTTTTTTTTCCCCCGGTCTCCTCTACATTTTATCATAGTGCCATGCAAGACTAAAATTCTTCCAACAAATAAAAAAAATGTTATGTATTTATAAAAAAAAAAAAAAAAAAAAAAAAAGGAGAGCAAAAGTGCAAAAATGAAACTTAGCCGTGTACTTAAGGGGATGAAATCCGCACAGAATTTCCACATTCCGGATCCTTTTCATACCTGGGGTTCTGTCTGGGCCTTTAGACTCTGAGCAGAAACCTTTTCACATAAACCAGAACTAATGTCCATAGCCGGCTGTAGTGGTGGTGTAGCATTCTAGCAAACTGAACAAAGTGGCAGCCTCCACCATATTAAGTGACGGGCCTTCTTAAAGGGATGTTCTCATAAAGTGATGTTATATCGCTATGAAATATGAGATCATCGAGTGGGGGTCTTGCATCTGTGAATCCCGCAGAGGAGTATGATCCTCCACCAATCATAAAGTGTTGGCAGATCCTAGTGCTGTGCGATGATTTCAGGGGATGGGAGACCCCTAAGTCATTGTCTGAGTACCGTGATCCATCCTCATTTCTCAGTATCTGTGAATCGTCACGCTCGCTGTGCAGTATTCTGGAATTATCGGATATGTGTATTTATATATATATTATTTTCTTTCATGCAGTAAAACTGGAAAATACTATATATTGCACCCTGCATTTGTCAGTACCTCATTTTGTTGAAATCAAACATATTAAACTATATCTACCGAGAAAGTGTTAATATCATTGACGGCGTTTACAGCATGCAGATGTGTTTATATGCAGTGCAAATCTCCCATTAAATTGGGCACAGATGACGGATGAAGGATATAATGGGGCGTGAGCTGACGCTTTGTAATAGTTTGATACTTTATCGGTTCTGCTTAAATTTATTTATTTTTCACTTAAATGTTTCTATTTTGGGCTAAAAATAATTTTTTGCAATTGGGTTTTATTAATAAATTTGCAATGTTTGTGTTTTGCAGGCTGCAGAATGAGTTAAGTGAGAATCCGTTAGTGAGCTTCTGTTTGTAACTCTTTTAATCTTCTCTTTTTCTGAGCTCCTCTCAGCTAATTTATAACCAGATCAAAGTTCTGACAACTCCAATGTAGTCTGTCATCTTCAGTTAACACAGAAGAACAGATAAGAGTTGAAGAACATTGCTTTAGGATCAGCTTACTGACGGATTCTCTGTTAACTCATTCTGAAGAATGCCAGGAAATAAAGAGTCACATCAGGCAGTGGGGGAGATAATCACATTGCAAAACATTGCTTAAAAGGTGTTCTCTAACGATTGAAAAAGTTAAAAAAGAAAATATATATATAATTTTAATTAAATTCCTAAACCCCTTTAATTAGCAAATCACGCCAATTAGGAAGGTAGTCGCCATAGTACATTAGAATGGCCGTTATCTTGTTACATTGATGGAAACCCATCCTATAATGTCAAAAGGACAGGAGCCTGTGAGCATGTGCAGGCAGAAGCTCCGATGCCGTGACCTGGAGAGAGCCAGACAGTAAAAGTCACAGTAGCCACTATGCATTCAGAAAGGGTTAACATCATGAGGAGCCGCTTCCTACATCAGCACCCCTGGTATCTTCAGTAGTAGATCAGATAGACAGGGTGGACAGCAGTGTGAGCAGCCTCTTCTTACATCGGCACTTCTGGTATCACCAGTAATAGATCAGATAGACAGGGTGAACAGCAGTGTGAGAAGCCTCTTCCTACATCGGTACCCCTGGTATCTTCAGTAGTAGATCAGATAAACAGGTTGGACAGCAGTGTGAGCAGCCTCTTCCTACATCGGCACTTCTGGTATCTTCAGTAGTAGATCAGATAAACAGGTTCGACAGCAGTGTGAGCAGCCTCTTCCTACATCGGCACTTCTGGTATCACCAGTAATAGATCAGATAGACAGGGTGGCCAGCAGTGTGAGCAGCCTCTTCTTACTTCGGCACCCCTGGTATCTTCAGTAGTAGATCAGATAAACAGGTTGGACAGCAGTGTGAGAAGCCTCTTCCTACATGAGCACTCCTGGTATCTTCAGTAGTAGATCAGATAAACAGGTTGGACAGCAGTGTGAGCAGCCTCTTCCTACATCGGCACTTCTGGTATCACCAGTAATAGATCAGATAGACAGGGTGGCCAGCAGTGTGAGCAGCCTCTTCTTACCTCAGAACCTCAGACATCTTTAGTATTAGATCAAATAGAAAGGGTGGACAGCACTGTGACCATCTTTTTCTTATTTCTGCATCCATGATATCTCCAGTATTAAATCAGACAGACAGGGTGGACAGCAGTGTGAGCAGCCTCTTCTTAACTAAGCATCCATGGTATCTCCAGTACTAGATCAAATAAAAAAAAGTATGGACAGCAATGTGAGGATCTTATCTTACCTCAGCACTCCTGGTAGCTCTACTATTAGATCAGACAGACAGGATGGACAGCAGTGTGAGCAGCCTCTTCTTACCTCAGCAACCTGGTATATCCAGTATTAGCTTAGAGAGAAAGAATAAACAGCAGAGTGAGCAGTCACTTCTTACCTCAGCACCCCTGTTAGCTCCAGTATCAGATCAGACATACAGTGTGAGCAGCCTTTTATTATTTCTGCACCCATGATATCTCCATTATTAAATCAGACAGGGTGGACAGCAGTGTGAGCAGTCAATTTTTACATCGGCACCCCTGGTATCCCCAGTATTAGATCAGATAGACATGGTGGACAGCAGTGTGTGCAGCCTCTTCTTAACCCAGCACCCCTGGTTTCACCCCAGTATTAGATCAGATAGACATGGTGGACAGCAGTGTGAACAGCGTCTTCTCACCTCAGCACCCCTGGTATCCCCAGTTTTAGATCAGATAGACAAGGTGGACGGCAGTGTGTGCAGCCTCTTCTTACCCCAGCACCCCTGGTTTCACCCCAGTATTAGATCAGATAGACATGGTGGACAGCAGTGTGTGCAGCCTCTTCTTAACCCAGCACCCCTGGTTTCACCCCAGTATTAGATCAGATAGACATGGTGGACAGCAGTGTGAGCAGCCTCTTCTCACCTCCGCACCCTTGCTATTTTCAATATCAGATCAGATAGACAAGGTGGACGGCAGCTTGACAATGCAGGTTATCTCCAGGTCAGCGCAGTGACTCGGAAGGACAAATGGTGCAACCCAACCGCAAAATATTTTTTAGCCTAAAATACAATAAAATAAGAGAAAAAATATATAGATCCCCAAATCTGTCCATATCTTTTAAAAATTAACTCCACTTGCAAAATCTTATTCTGTAATTGAATACAAATAAAATGCCTTGTACCCTGCTTCTTTGCATTTTTCACTCCTCCCTTTTTCATGGTTTCCTATATGGTGACTACTCTCGCTATACATGTAATAGACTAAATATCTGGTGTCACCAGTAAATATTCTGCCCATTGCAAATAACCCACAACCCCCATAATATAGTTTTACAAAAGCTGAAGGGAAATGCAAGAAGTTTGTACTTTTGTAAGAAGCTCTTCCGAGTCTTTAGAAAAACAGGATGATGATGATGAGGTCACCAATCCGTTCTTGGACCACACAGCCAGGCCAAGGAATAGAACTTGCTCCTCAAATGCCCCAAAATGTATCTGCCCCAACCTTAGCTCTGAGCCAGCGGCCTCTGACCTTTACTGCTGTGTACAATCCCCCAGGTACCAAACTTTAAGTTAAGTTCCTTCCCGGCTGTGGCTGAACCGTTGTAATTGTTATTTTTTGGGGGGGAATTTTGTTGTGTTTTATGAGTTCATTCCAGATATGTTGCCTCGGTTTGTGAACACACTGACATTTGTTGATGATTGTACAAACTTGTGAATGTCTTTGATAATTGTATATTCTTATCCCTAAATGTATTTCTTTTGAAAGGAGGTGTTTATATTCATTGATAATACAATATAATATAAGACTGTGAAACACGGGCATTACAGAACATTGCAGAAAGGGGTTCTCGGAGTGTAATAAAAAAGAAAAAATGTCATTTAGAATGAATTCATAATTAACTTTATTTAGCAAATCATGATTGTTTTGTATAGGGAGATAATGACTAAAGTACATTAAGATGGCTTATACTAGAATGTTACAAGGACAGGAGCATGTGAACATGTGCAATAGGAAGCTTTGATGCGGTGACCTGGAGTACAAATCCCTGATGCCACTCAGCATTCAGCAGTGTGAGCAGCCTCTTCTTACCCCATCACCTCTGGTATCTTGAGTATTAGATCATAAATGCATGAGTGTGGACTGCCACTTCTTACCTCAGTACCTCTGGTATCCCCAGAATTTGATCAGATAGACAGGGTAAATAGCAGGACTGCAGTGTGAGCAGACTCTTCTTACCTCAGCACCTCTGGTATCCCCAGAATTTGATCAGATAGACAGGGTAAATAGCAGGACTGCAGTGTGAGCAGACTCTTCTTACCTCAGCACCTCTGGTATCCCCAGAATTTGATCAGATAGACAGGGTAGATAGCAGGACAGCAGTGTGAGCAGACTCTTCTTACCTCAGCACCTCTGGTATCCCCAGAATTTGATCAGATAGACAGGGTAGATAGCAGGACAGCAGTGTGAGCAGACTCTTTTTACCTCAGCACCTCTGGTATCCCCAGAATTTGATCAGATAAACAGGGTAGATAGCAGGACAGCAGTGTGAGCAGACTCTTCTTACCTCAGCACCTCTGGTATCCCCAGAATTTAATCAGATAGACAGGGTAGATAGCAGGACAGCAGTGTGAGCAAACTCTTCTTACTTCAGCACCTCTGGTATCCCCAGAATTTGATCAGATAGACAGGGTAAATAGCATGACAGCAGTGTGAGCAGACTCTTCTTACCTCAGCACCTCTGGTATCCCCAGAATTTGATCAGATAGACAGGGTAGATAGCAGGACAGCAGTCTGAGCAGACTCTTCTTACCTCAGCACCTCTGGTATCCACAGAATTTGATCAGATAGACAGGGTAAATAGCATGACAGCAGTGTGAGCAGACTCTTCTTACCTCAGCACCTCTGGTATCCCCAGAATTTGATCAGATAGACCGGGTAGATAGCAGGACAGCAGTCTGAGCAGACTCTTCTTACCTCAGCACCTCTGGTATCCCCAGAATTTGATCAGATAGACAGGGTAGATAGCAGGACAGCAGTGTGAGCAGACTCTTCTTTTTTCAGCACTCCTAGTATCCGTAGTATTAGATCGGATACGTTGGGTGGACAGCAGTGTCGGCAGTCTATTCGTATCTGTGCACCCCTGGTATGTCCAATATTAGATCAGATAAACATGGTGGACAGCAGTGTGAGCAGCCTCTTCTTACCTTCAAATTGCTGGTATCTCCAGAATTAGATGAGATAGACAGGGTGGACAGCAGGATAGTAGTGTGAGCTTCCTACTTCACATGCATCTGTCCTATTACCATGTTAGGGCAGGTTTCGGTCAGTGTAACAGGATCTAGTCCAGTTTACTTCCACAGTGATTTCCTACCTAACAATTTGCAATTAAAGGTATTTAGGAAATTATTCTTAATTACATGTCCTTCATTTATTTTTTGTTTTTCCCAGAGAACCTCTTTTTGAAGTGAATTCTCCTGGACTTTAACATTAATTACCTTAGGATAGGACTTCTTCTGATCCAAACCGTATTAGGAGCAGTTCCAGGCCTGTATAAACAATGACGATGACATGACATATATCAAGGTGTATCCCATAGGTTGGAACCCTACAGACCAAACGGGCTCATCATAAGCATAGTGCTTTAGTGTTGAAGTCATGGAAGAAACCCCATAGGTAATCTCCAGAATGAGATTTACGGTACTTTAGGCTTGGTATCTAGACCAGTTTATAATGGTGATTGAAACAGGAGGTTCCAGGCAAAATTGCCATATGGCGCCATGTTAATATATCTAAGGACCATCTGTCTGCATGTGCTTGGGGGTATGGAGGCCACACACCAGCTGAAAAGCTGCTACCTGAAATAGGAGCCCCCAATAATCAGATCACTAAATTATAGTGCTCTACAAACTATTTATCGGGGATTCGTTGCTAAACAAATCTCATCCATGCCTCCTCCATACACTCATAGAAACCCAATCTTTTCGGCAGCTAAGTCATAAATTGGTTGCATTAGGTCTAGATAACGTGGAGTCCAATTCTACTTGTCATGTTCAACTAGTTAGCCAATCACTGATCATAGCAAAGATCACAGTGCAAGTGGGCGGGAATAGAACCTTCTGTAGCCAATCACTGATCGTAAGGAAGTACGGGAATAGAACCCTCTGTAGCCAATCAAATCATGAGAAAGATGCCAGCAGCGGAAGAGCAATGTGCTGACCTTGAGAGGAGACAGTGACTTGTTCACTCCTGGGATGATGTTAGTGAGATAATGAGAATATCAACCACACAATATGCAAATTATATTTCACAAAAGACTTTTAACCTACAGTTATCCATGATTAGAAAAATATGGCTGTATTCTTCCAGAATCAGTGCCACACGTGTCCACAGGTTGTGTGGGGTACTGCAGCTCAGCCTCGTTCACTTCAGCTTACTGGTGAAACATCGTTTCTGGAAGAAAGCAGCCATGTTTTTCTAATCCTATACATAATCCTTTTAAACCAGAACGTGGTCATCCGTCCACCAGAACTTGGTCATCTGTCCACCAGACTGTCTAAGCCATTGCTGGTCCATCTGTAATATTTTATCTAGAAATTTTAATTTTCAAAAAGTCTAAAAATGGTGGTCGCTTTTTCTACCTTGCACATAAAACGCTGATGAAACATTCTTGAAAGCCCCCCCCCAATCCCATCACTAGCAACCGGGGACTTGAAAAACCTCCATTGCCACAACCATAAATCTGCCACTGTATTAGATACAGAATCCACGTCTTGAGACCAGTAAAAGGTCTTCTTTTTATTTTTGTTTGGATTTTTATTTTGAGGAAATATTTAACTTCACAGCTGCTTACAAGTGCTGGTGCTTCTGGGTATTGGTATATTTTATTTTGCATGACATGAACCCGTTCAAATTAGTGTTATTTTATTTGTGGCTGCTTCCGGTGCTGTTTTTATTGGTATTTTTGTGTATTGTCCGGACCCATCCTTTGATTTGCTCTAATTTTTGCTAGCCTACAATGATCAGCCGTCTGCTGTACTCTGACTACTCTTTGGCCTAGGCTACACAGGTGATAATATAATAGTGTGATGTGAAAACCAAAAAGATTCTGGTTTGAACGATTCTTTTTGTTATAAGCTGAGCACAGGATGTCCTCCATTGATCAGCTGTGATCCAATGTGAAATCTGTCAGCAAGTGCTCACTTTCCCTGCAGCACTCCCACAGGAGAACTGAAGTATTGCACACAAATTATTGTAGTTTCTGAAGGCTCCAGGTCCTCCAGAGAAAGAGATGCACCCGATAGCTGCACAACTAGTTAATTCATTGAGGTCCTACACAAGGACCCCTCTCTGTTAACTCTAAAATATGAGGCCATTATTCTCGCATTGCCAGTGTGGCTTAGGCCTTCCAATGCCATTTGTCAATGTAAGCAAACCTCTTGTCAGTGGATATAATTATTGTTAGAAAATAAATGCAATAATAAAAAAATACAGAAGAAGCTAATTTTTGTCTTTTATTGATTATGTTAATTATTTTGGCATGTTGTGCTGTTGGCGGGACGACGGCGTGATTAACAGGGTCGCCTTATGACAAGGTGCTCTGTAGGAAGATCAGCGCACACAACCATCATCATCTGATATTAGAAATAATTTTATATGAAGCTCCAAAAGAGGATTTTAGGGGCAAAAGATTATTGGATTTTGGTGAAAAAGTGCAAAACTTTCCAATGGATTTCAGATGATAATATTTATTATAAAGAAGTAGGGTATATTAGTGTCCTATCTATAATATTACTGCCTTATAAACTTTATGTATTATAACACACAAAACCTCAAAAAAGTCATGTTCACAGGACCCTTATAAAATATAATATTTGATTTACTGCCATTCCACCAATGGAAATCATCAGAGTCAAGCAGTACTATCTGTGCTTACATCATTTACCATGAGAGATGGCAAGCCTGTGCCTACATTGTTCACATGAAGAAACAGTAAGGGTACCGTCACACAGTGCAATTTTGATCGCTACGACGGCACGATTCGTGACGTTCGAGCGATATAGTTACGAGATCGCAGTGTCTGACACGCTCCTGCGATCAGGGACCCCACTGAGAATCGTACGTCGTAGCAGATCGTTTGAAACTTTCTTTCGTCGTCTAGTGTCCCGCTGTGGCGGCATGATTGCATGGTGTAACATATATCGTATACGATGTGTGCATAGTAACCAACGGCTTCTACATCGCACATACGTCATGAAATTATCGCTCCAGCGTCGTAGATTGCAAAGTGTGACAGCAGTCTACGACGCTGGAGCGATATTGTTACGACGCTGGAGCGTCACGGATCGTACCGTCGTAGCGATGAAAATTGCACTGTGTGACGGTACCCTAAGTCACTATTATCTGTAACTACCTTATTTTTAGAGACAAGAAGGCAGCAACATCTGTACCTACAGCTTGTGCACAAAAAAGGCAAGGAAGTAGTACTATCTGTGCCAACATTACTTATAGAGAGAAGGAAGAAGCATTATCTGTTCTTACATCATTTGAAGAGAGAGACAATTACATGGAAGCCGTACTATGGTATTTTTTATAGACAGGAGATAGCATTATCTATACCTACATCATTTTAAGAAAGAGACAGGAAGGCAGTACTATCTGTACCTTTATAGTTACAGGGAGGCAGCACTATCAACACCTTTTATATTTAAATAAAACTACTATTGTACCAACTTTTTTATAGCGTGGAGACAGCATTATCTATACCTACATCATTTTAAGTAAGAGACAGGAAGGCAGTACTATCTGTACCTTTATAGTTACAGGGTTTCAATACTATCGATACCTTTATATTTAAATGAAAGTACTATTGTACCAACTTTTTTATAGAGTGGAGACAGCATTATCTGTACCTACATCATTTTAGAGGCAGGAAGGCAGTACTATCTGTACCTATATTTACAGGGAAGCAGTACTATCTATAGTTTTATATCGACAGAAAGACGATACAATCTGTAGCAGCATTATATCTTGAGAGAAGGAGTACTATCTGTGCCAACATCTGCAAAGAGAGATCAAAGAGACAGCAGCTCTGTCTGTCCCTACATCAATTACAGAGAGTTTAGGGGACAATACTATCAGTGTCTAAATGATTTACAAAGAGAGACCTGGAAGTAGCACTATCAGTGCCTAAATCATTTATAAGGGCAATACTAAAATTTCTTATTACACTTCTAGCATCTAAGGCCAGGAGTACACTAATATAGTGCTCTCTATCGAGGGCCATTGAAATCTACCCCCTGCACCCCCAACCAGGGGTCTATCCTCTACACGTGCCCCCATACTCCACGACAGCACTAGCACAGCTCCGGGTAACGTTCTCTGTTCCCAGGATCACTTGCAATACAATGAGGAAATTCTGTCATGTAGAGGAAACGTTTGCCCATAAGTGAACTTGTGTTTCTTGCTCAATTTTTCTTTATTGTTTTTTATTGAATATGGTTATTGGATACCAAAATAATTGTATGAGAAATTAAATACTTCAGCTTCCCAACAAATAGTGTTTATCGACCACCAGAGGGCAGTCACATCACAGATACTTCAATGGTCGGTCTCATTCCAACACCCTCTGTATAAATCGATTGCACAAGTGAGTAGAACAAAACTTTGTGATGTTTTCAGGGAAAAAAAAAAATCTCCTTTCTCCACTTCAAGTCACTTCCATCATTGCTTGAATGCATCATTAACTCTGAAAATCTGCTAAAATCCATATTGGAGTATAATCATGAACTAAGCACTCATGCTGCTCAGTAACAATGGGGAAGTGAATACTTAGGCTTTATAAAAGAAATAAATGTTATTAAGTAATACATATTAAAAAAAAGTAAAAAATCAAAAGGTTGTTGTCGCCGAATAATGTGGGACGTTCTGAGACATCGTGCCTGCTCCAAATTAAATTGTAAAATTCAAATGAGTGCACGGAAGAGCCACGCTGATACACTGAGCATCACAGCAGATCTCTCTTTATTACATCTTCAATCACTCATATATATGGACATTTCTTGAACATTCATTGTAGCAATGTCATTGGCTCAGCTTCTCTCTAAATGTGTGCTGGCATTAGCATACATAAATCTCATTGGCTAAAGGTAATACTGTCTACACCCATCAGAAGACTCTAGGTGTGTCTCTTACTTAGCTTCATTTCTCCCACTTTCCTATGTTTTCTCTAGACAAAGATCACCTCATCTGATCATAGACTCCATCTTGCAAGGAAAGAGATGTATGTATGATGAAACAAAGATGGAGTCCAGAATAGATAAATATAAATCCTGCTCTCACAAGGTGCTGATAGATAAGTGACGCAGCGGATAATGCTATGTAATGCAAATGATAGGAATATATAGTGTTGCAGTCCACTATTGTGGTGAAGTACTGTAAAAAAAAAATATTAAGAATATAAAGTGCATAAAAGTCAAGCATAATAATAGCCTATTGAAGGCTATGTCAGGTGAGCAGAGGCACAGACATACTCAAGCCGTGTTGCAGCTTTCTTCTGTTTAACTCCAGTGTTGGATTCACAGCTACAATGCTCAGTACTGCTGTATAATGTCCTGTTTGCTGCCTCTGAGCATGTTTTACATAGAGACAGGAGAGCAGGAATCCCTTATGTCTGTGTGTGCTATGTACGAAAGACATCATCGCAGCAAGTGAGTCCTTGACCACTAGCTCAGAGAGAACTGAAAATTGGTTATAGAGGAGAAAACTGGTGAAAAAGTGCAGGATACAAGTCTTATAATGGTCAGAAATAGTGTTATTTGTCATGACGGTTTATTCTGAAAAGTCACTTGAGATTAAAGGGGTTGTCCAGGATTTTATATTGATGGCCTATTCTGAAGATAAGGGTCAACAATATCAACTAGATTGGTACCAACATTAGGCACCAAAACTGATCAGCGAAGTGCTCAGCTGAGCAGATCTGAATAGCTCTGTCAGCCATAGATTGGTCACAGCAGGGTACCCAGCAGCCACCATTATACGGCGGACGGAGCGGTGTAGTTCCGCTCTGCAGTTGATCACTTCTGGCTGCCACCAGCACCGAGAACAGCTGATCGTTGGCCGGAGGTTTCAGGTGTCGCACCAGATATTGATGACCTAAGAATAGGCCATCAATATAAAGTTCTGGATAACACCTTTGAGTAAACAGCGATATAAAATCCATATATATTGAGTTCCCCATAGTGATGGCATCAGGCAAAAAAATGTCAAATTCCACTTGTGCCAATTTTCACAATTCGTACAACCTTACAGTAGACAATTGTTAGTGGATCCCCCTATGGTTCCCTATGAGACCTCTAGGATTAAGTAATCTACGGGTGACCACCTCTGCGAATGGTTATTCATAGATATCCCCATGCCACATAAACCCAAAAGTCACAAATCAGGTGGTGCCATCGTTCTCTTCGACTAATGTGGACTTGCCCAAGTATGGTGGCATGAATCTAAACCATGAGAGGTGTTCCCTGTTTTTTTCCCTTGGAAACCATTTCGAAATTATTTTTTTAACCCAAATTTACTCAAATTATATATTTTGTTAAATTTATTTCGGTTTATATTTAGTTAAAAAAAAAAATCACAGTAGTTGCGGCATTTCGTCCTTCACAATTTTAGGAACGTTACTCCAGCTGGCAGAACAGGGCTCGATGGAATACTGTGCCCACCAGGAGCTTGCCTTCATATACGGACGCACAGGACGACCCCTGGATCACCGAGCCATTGTTCGCATACACTTTGGTGATGACGGGATTATCTGAGTGAATATTCTGTACACGGAAGACCTGATGTGGAGAACAAAAGAATGAAAAAATCAGTGAAAACACCCGGAGAGGAATGGAGGCCACATGTAGGTCACGTGTGCGATGGCCCCCGAAGAGGAAGTAGTTATCTATTGATGGGCCAGATTCTCGTATCCTGACCGTAGAGCGTAGAATGGCTCCTGCACCGCAGCTAGGGGGCAGCACTCGGCAGGGCTATTCTCAGAGCTAAATGGTTGTCACTATTATTGGGGTATCATGGCTGGATCTGCTATGATATTGGGCTCTGTGGATAACTCCATGTTGGGAGCTCCATGGTTAACTCTAGGGGGCCCTGTGGTTGGTTTTATAATGGGGGCATAGTGGCTGGCAGTGTTATTGGGCATCATATACCATTCTATTAGGCGGCTGCATGGCTAGCTTTGTTATAAGGCACCGTGCCTTGTTCTGGTATTGGGGCACTATGGGTATGGCTTTTTGGGGAGCACTGTGCTTGGTTCTATAATAGGGCACTGGGTGAGATTCAGTTTTGGGGTTCTGTACTCGGATACTGTGCTTTGTCTTCTAATGGGGTCACTGTGTCCGAGTCTGTTTGGGGGCACGACCTGTTGTGCTATGGGGCATTGTGTCTGCTTCTGTTATTAATGCACTGAGTACTGTTATCGGGGCACATTTTTATTATATACTTTTATGGGGGCATACTTTTATTGTCAATTGTTTTCTACTATGGGGTCACCTTTTTATCATGAGGGTACTGTGTACTGATATGGGGACACTTATTATTAGGAGGTTACGGTTATGGGGTTTATTTATATTTTAAGGGTACTATGTAGATTTATGGAGGCATTTATTTTGAGAGTACTATATACTTTTACACAGGCACATCATTATTTTAAGGGTACTGTGTACAGATATGGGGGCACGTATTTATTATGAGGGTATTGTTTTCTGTAATGGGGCAATTTTTAATTATGAGGATACTGGTTATGGGGCACGTTTATATTGTGAGGGTACTATACTGTTAGGGGGGCACTGTTTTATGAGCTTACGGATTACTGTTATAGGGCCACATATATGTTTTTAAAGTACTATGTACTGTTATAGGGACACATATATATTTTGAGGGTATTATATACTGTTATGGGGGCACGTATATGTTTTGAGGGTACTATATACTGTTTAGGGACAAACCCAAACACCAGTATTATGGATGCACCAGGGAGACCAAACTGAATTATAAAATAATATCTGTATTAACAAATAGTAGCAATACAGAAAAAAAATTATTTTTAAAATAAAACAGACTGTTGTGCGAATCAGGACAGTATGTATAATAAAAGTAAACCCATAAACACAATTCATATCAGTGCCACCAATGGGCATGTGCAAGTAATGCAATTCCCTGAAATTCTTGTGTCATTGTGCCAGAAAAAAGTAAAAAAAAAAATATATATATATATATATATAACAAATATAAAAAATGTGCATAAACGATGTATATAGCAATGTATATAGCAATGGGTGACGAAGGAAGTGATTTCCGAAACGCGCGTCGGGTGTGTGTGTGTGCGTTTACAGGACAGTGAGGCACCCTAAGGTAATGCTCTAATAGTATCTTCCCCTGATATATTTTTTTTTTCGTGAGTCACTTTTTCAGCACATTGCACTTTGTGATTCTGCTGCTTTGCACAGCTCTCAGGGATTTCCCTATGCACATGTGAGGATTCCTCCCTGAATCTATTTCCACACACTTTATATTACTTGCTGCAATTTTGCACGGCTTTTTTGTGTGACCTCCACCCATTGCTATATACATTGTTTATATATTGTTTTTGTATATTTTTTTATTTTTTATATTTGTTATTTATATATTTTTTAAACTTTTTTTCTGGCACAATGACACAAGAATTTCAGGGAATTGCCTATATTCCTTAAAGGGGAATCATTACCTTGCACTTGCCCATTGGTGGCACTTATATGAATTGTGCTTATGGGTTTGCTTTTATTATACATGCTGTCCTGATTCGCACAACAGTCTGTTTTATTTAAAAAAATATTTTTTTCTGTATTGCTACTATTAGTTAAAAAAGACATTATTTTATAATCCAGTTTGGTCTCCCTGGTGCATCCATAATACTGGTGCTTGGGTTTGTTTCTGGTCATGAGTGGTTTCCACTTTTCTTTCTTGTTTTAACACCTAGGGCAATCAGTACTATTAATATATATTAATTTTATTGGTTTTTTTTTTAAATCTTTTATCTACTATATAATTGTCTAAAAGGGTCACTTCCATCTGTCTGTCTGTCGGTCTGTCTGTCACGGATATTCATTGGTCGCGGCCTCTGTCTGTCATGGAAATCCAGTCGCTGATTGGTCTCCCCAGCTGCCTGTCATGGCTGCCGCGACCAATCAGCGACGGCCACAGTCCGATTAGTCCCTCCCTACTCCCCTGCAGTCAGTGCCCGGCGCCCGCTCCATACTCCTCGCAGTCAGTGCCCGCTCCATACTCCCCTCACACAGGGTTAATGCGAGCTGTAACGGACCGCGCTATACCGCGGGTAACTCACTCCGTTACCGCCGCTATTAACCCTGTGTGACCAAGTTTTTACTATTGATGCTGCCTATGCAGCCTCAATAGTAAAAAGATCTAATGTTAAAAATAATTAAAAAAAATAAAAAATTATCATATACTCACCTTCCGGCGCCTTTCCCGCTCCTCGCGACACTCCGGTGACCGCTCCATGCAAGCGGCAGGTTCCGGTGGCAAGGATGGTATGCGTCAAGGACCTTCCATGACGTCACGGTCATGTGACCGCGACGTCATCACAGGTCCTGCGCTCATCCAACCCTGGGACCGGAAGCTGTCGCCTGCACCACACACAAGCGCCAGGACTACAAGGGGCCCTCGGAAGGTGAGTATATGTTTATTTTTTATTTTAAGTCTTTTTTAACCTGTTACATACGTGACTGGGCAATATACTACGTTGCTGGGCAATATACTGCGTGGCTGGGCAATATACTATGTGGTTGGGCAATATACTACGTGGCTGGGCAATATAGTACGTGGCTGGGCAATATACTACGTTACTGGGCAATATACTACGTGGTTGGGCAATATACTACATCACTGGGCAATATACTACGTGGCTGGGCAATATAGTACGTGGCTGGGCAATATACTACGTTACTGGGCAATATACTACGTGGTTGGGCAATATACTACGTGGACATACATATTCTAGAATACCTGATGCGTTAGAATCGGGCCACCATCTAGTAGTTTTATATTGTTCCTAGGTGATTCAACTTTATCATACTGTTATGGGGGCACATATATATTTTGAGGGTACTATATGCTGTTATAGGGGTACATACAGTGGGGCAAAAAAGTATTTAGTCAGTCAGCAATAGTGTTGAGCATTCCGATACCGCAAGTATCGGGTATCGGCCGATATTTGCGGTATCGGAATTCCGATACTGAATTCCGATACTTCCCGCGTATCGGATACCGGAATCGGAAGTTCCCAGAATTCAAATTGAACGCAGCAGCCAATGAGGAATGAATGAAAGTGTGGGCACATCCTGTTTAGCATGGTGGGCATGTAAGTACTGGCAAGGCTTGGATTGGCTGCTGAAATGATGTCACTCTGCACTATAAAAAAGCGCTGCCGCCATTTTGCGCTCACTCTGCTGTGATTTCAGTTAGGGACAGGACGCTGTGTTCTAACTGAGGGCCAGTTGAGATAGCTAATTGCTTTATTTTCCTTTCCAAAGGCTAATTTAGCAAAACGCTGTGTGTTCTTCACTGTTCACCTTGCTCTTGCCTTGCAGCGCTGTTTTAACAGCGTTCTGCAAGGTCTCTGTGTGTGTGTGTGTGCAGCTCACTCTGTAGTCTGTGTGCAGCCATATACCCGGTTGTATTCAGCTCAGGGGGGGTTCACACTGCCTCACACAGTTGTTCTTTTTTGCTCTTAGTGCAGCCTGCTGCACATTTTTTCTCAAATTTCCTATTAGTGTTTTTCCACCAGTCTCCAGCTCTATTGTGGAAAAACACTACATAGGATAACCTAGAGGGGGGTTTTTGGGCCTTGCAGCGCCGTTTACGGCTGTCTGCACGGTCTCCGTGTGAGCCCAGCTCGCCCTGTAGTCTGTGTGCAGCCATAGCCGGTTGGATTCAGCTCAGGGTTCGTTACTGGCTCATACCTTGAGAAAAATTTTCCTTTTTTTCAAATAGTGCAGCCTGTTTAAAATTTGAAAAAAAAAATTCCTATTAGTGTCTTTCCACTCGTATCCAGCTAAATAGTGGAAAAACACTATATAGGATAACCTAGAGGAGGGTTTTTTGGCCTTGCAGCGCCGTTTACGGCTGTCTGCACGGTCTCCGTGTGAGCCCAGCTCGCCCTGTAGTCTGTGTGCAGCCATAGCCGGTTGGATTCAGCTCAGGGTTCGTTACTGGCTCATACCTTGAGAAAAATTTTCCTTTTTTTCAAATAGTGCAGCCTGTTTAAAATTTGAAAAAAAAAATTCCTATTAGTGTCTTTCCACTCGTATCCAGCTAAATAGTGGAAAAACACTATATAGGATAACCTAGAGGAGGGTTTTTTGGCCTTGCAGCGCCGTTTACGGCTGTCTGCACGGTCTCCGTGTGAGCCCAGCTCGCCCTGTAGTCTGTGTGCAGCCATAGCCGGTTGGATTCAGCTCAGGGTTCGTTACTGGCTCATACCTTGAGAAAAATTTTCCTTTTTTTCAAATAGTGCAGCCTGTTTAAAATTTGAAAAAAAAAATTCCTATTAGTGTCTTTCCACTCGTATCCAGCTAAATAGTGGAAAAACACTATATAGGATAACCTAGAGGAGGGTTTTTTGGCCTTGCAGCGCCGTTTACGGCTGTCTGCACGGTCTCCGTGTGAGCCCAGCTCGCCCTGTAGTCTGTGTGCAGCCATAGCCGGTTGGATTCAGCTCAGGGTGCGTTACTGCCTCATACCTTGAAAAACAATTTCCTTTTTTTCAAATAGTGCAGCCAGTTTAAAATTTGAAAAAAAAAATTCCTATTAGTGTCTTTCCACTTGTATCCAGCTAAATAGTGGAAAAACACTATATAGGATAACCTAGAGGAGGGTTTCTTGGCCTTGCAGCGCCGTTTACGGCTGTCTGCACGGTCTCCGTGTGATTTAAACTAGCTCTGTAGCCCGATCTGCACCAAAAAAAAGGTTAAGTTCACCAAACACAACTTACACTTGTGTAGGCCACATTTGAAAAATAATAAAGTTTAGTCCACAATTTACAACATTAGTGTTTCTTACACCTGTTAGGAGGAGCATTACAGGAATAAGCACACTAAGGCCTTAGTACTTTTCTGCTTATCTTTATCTGTCAACCAAGATGAAGAGGGCAGGGAGTAAGGCACGTGGGCGTGGGCGCGGAGCAGGGAGAGGAGCAGGGAGAGGACGTGGTGATTCTGTGCCTGCTGCGGGCGCCGGTGACTCGTCGTCACTCAGTTTCAGCAGGGAACAGTCCTTCATGCGCAGCTTTGTCGGAGAGCGCCGTGCACCGCTGCTGCGTGAAGACCAAATTGAAGCCGTTGTCGGGTGGATGGCAGCTAACGCCTCGGCATCGACTTCAGTTAGTGCCACATCCTCTCAGGCACAGAGCACTGGAGAGCAGCCATCTGTCTCTTCACCACCTGCCAAATTGGCCAGGCAGTCAGAGAGCCCAGGACAGGAGCCGTCTCTACTTCTGTTCTCTGAATCTCTTGGCTTGGAAACAGGGGGCCAGCCAAGCAGCATTGGAGAAATGGAAGAAGAGGCAGTGTGCAGTGATGCCCAACACCTTTTTCTCTCTGACTCTGAAGAGGCAGGTGGGCCAGTGCCTCCGGTGACCACAGCGCAGTACGCATCTGATGATGAAACTCAGGTGCCGCTTTCTCGTGCGTACTGTGCTGCTGAGACTACCCAGGAGGAGCAGTTGGTGGCAGAGGGTAGTGGAGATGATGAGGTCCTTGACCCATCGTGGCGTGAGGAACAGGAAGGTGGTGGGAGCAGCTCAGAGGAAGAGCTTCCTCTTACGGGCCAAAGAGGGAGAGGGAGGGGGAAGACTGCGGAGCCTGTAGCCTCCACTTTGGCACCCGTTAGGAGCCTGTCTCTTTCCAAAGCCAAAAAGGGCGCTCCCAAGACTTGCAGTGCCTGGTCCTTTTTTGACACAGTTGCAGATGACATTTGTTTTGTCAAATGCAAGCTGTGTCATCATAAAGTAAAAAGAGGGAAAAATGTCAGCAACCTCAATACCACAAATATGTGGAAACATGTGCGGACCAGGCACGCGGTGGAGTTACAGAAACACACTGAAGATGTAGGCCAACCAACAGCGGCAGCTACCACCTCTTCAGCTCGTGTTGCCTCTTCCTCCAGCTCACGCACAGCTGGTTTGGCTTCCTCCCAGAGACCTTGTGTAATTCCACCCACAGCACCACCTTCCCAGTCATCCTCACACTCCCAGTCTACTCTACAGCCATCGGTAGTACAGGCATGGGAGAAAAGGCGGGCATTCTCGGCCAACCACCCCCGAGCACAGGCTCTGAATGCAGGCATTGCCAAACTGTTGTCCCTGGAAATGCTCTCGTTCAGGCTGGTGGAGACTGACAGCTTCCGTGACTTGATGGCATTGGCAGTCCCACAGTACAAGGTGCCCAGCCGCTTTTACTTCAGCAGGCAGGCTGTCCCTGCCCTGCACAGGCATGTTGAGGCAAACATAAAACATGCGCTACTGAACGCCGTCAGTAGCAAGGTCCACCTCACCACCGATGCGTGGACCAGTCAGCATGGACAGGGGCGATATGTTTCCCTCACTGCCCATTGGGTTAATGTTGTTGAGCCAGGTACAGATCGTGCGAGTGGCGCAGGACGTGTCCTGCCCACTCCAAGGATTGCAGGAATCCAGTCTGTACGCATCGACTCCTCCTCTTACACCAGTTCCTCTGATTCCTCTCTGCAGGATCCGTCACAGTCCACCCCCACATGGACCCGTGAACGTTTACCTATGACCGACATGAGCACAGCCGTGGCCAAACGTCAGCAGGCCGTCTTGAAACTAGTTTCATTGGGGCATCGAAGCCACACAGCGCAGGAGCTCTGGAATGCCATAAAGCAGGAGAGCGATGTGTGGTTACTGCCAGCGAATCTCCAGCCAGGCATGGTAGTGTGTGACAATGGCCGAAATCTGGTGGCAGCTTTGGCCCTTGGCAACCTCACTCACATCCCATGTCTGGCACATGTGCTCAATTTGGTTGTGCAGAGTTTTCTGAGGGACTATCCGGATCTTGATGCCCTGCTGCACAAGGTCCGCCTAGAGTGTGCTCACTTGCGGCGTTCCAGCTTGGCCAGATCCCGCATTGCTGCTCTGCAGCGCCGATTCCGCCTTCCGGAACACCGCATCATATGTGACCTACCTACCCGGTGGAATTCCACGTTACATATGTTGGAGCGGTTGTGTGAGCAGCAGCAAGCAGTTATGGAGTACCAGCTGCATCAGGCGCAAAGAAGTCGCAGTCAGCGCCGATCAGACTTCACAACCACAGAGTGGGCCACTATGAAGGACGTCTGCCAGGTTTTGCGTCCTTTTGATTATTCCACGCGGATGGCAAGTGCAGATGATGCACTAGTCAGCATGACTGTCCCCCTTATCTGCCTGCTTCAGCAAACTTTGCAAGGGTTAAGGGATGATGTGGTGGAAGAGGTGGAGGATGAGGAGTCACCTTTTCCATCAGCTTCTGGAGAGTCAGCGCCACGTGGTTCCTCACAAAGGGGTACGCAGGGGCCAATTTGTGAGGAGGATGAGGAGGAGTCAATGGAGGAGGAAGAGCTCCGTCCAGAGGAGGGAGCGACACAATTGTCCAGTGGTCAGTGTGTACAGCGAGGGTGGGGTGATGACGAGCGGGCAGAGATCATGTCTCAAGCAGGGGACAGCGTTTCTGGGCCGGTTGGCACTCTGCAGCACATGGTGGATTTCATGCTGCAGTGCCTGAGAAACGACCGCCGCATCGACCACATTCTCAACATGCCTGATTATTGGGTGTTCACCCTCCTCGATCCTCGCTACCGGGACAACGTCCAAAACCTCATCCCTGCGTTGACCCGGGAGCGTAAATTGCGGGAGTACCACGACACACTGGTGAATTCCATCATCTTCTCCTGTCCAACTGAGAGGAGTGCTGCTAGTGCTTTACAAAGCAGCTCAGTGCGTCGAGGCAGTGGGGGAGGCTCTGCCCAAAGAGGGAGCAGAAGCAGTGCCTCTGCCCAAGGCAAGCCCAGTATGGCACAACTCTGGCACACTTTTGTGTGCCCGCCCCAAATGTCTACACCATCACCGGCGGCTCCAGTCAGCAGGAGGCAACGGTTCCGTCAGATGGTGACAGACTACATGGCTTGCCCTCTTACTGTACTCCCAGACGGCTCTTCCCCGTTCAAGTTTTGGGTCTCTAAGCTGGATACATGGCCAGAGCTAAGCCAGTATGCATTGGAGGTGCTGGCTTGCCCTGCGGCTAGTGTCTTATCGGAACGTGTCTTTAGTGCCGCAGGTGGTGTACTAACAGACCGTCGCATGCGACTATCCTCCGATAACGTTGACCGGCTTACTTTCCTGAAAATGAACCAGGCCTGGATCTCGCAGGAATTTGCCACTCCTCTGCCTGATTAAGTAATTGGGTGTCATCCAGGTCTCCTGCTGTGTTCATCTTTCTACCACCTGAACTGCTATTCCTGGGCTCCAACACCGCCAGTTGCGGCTCAGAAGTGCAGGCTGCACAGTAAAAACATACGACCCAGTGTTATTGGGTTTCAGTAACGTCAGCTGATCCCCAGCTGTGTAGCCGGCAATGTGTCCTGCGACCGCCACGCTGGCACAACAACCTAAATGTAAGGGAACCTGTCCCCCCCCCCCCCCCCCCCGTCGTTTGTTACTGAAAGAGCCATCTTGTGCAGCAGTAATGCTGCACAAGGAAAAGGTAGCTCTTTTTTTTTAGCTCTTTGCACACGCAGAACTTAACACTTATAAAATGTGTTCACTGATACCGTTATACCGTCCCGGAGCTGGGACTTTCCTTCGTAATGTGACGCAGCACAGCCGTCATTCCTACCCCCTTGGTGCCATGCGCTGCCTCCTCAGCGTTGTTTTAAGCTGTCACGGAGCCTGCGCTGTTCTGTTATCCCTTGGGCATGCCCTATTTGCGCTGCCTGTCTTCTGACATAATTTGGTGTCAGGCTGGCTGCGCCTGTGCGGCCGCGGTGCCCGAGATCCCGCCTCGCAGTGTCTTCTGATTGAGTCACACTGCGGGCCTGGGATCCATGGGCATGCGCAGTGCATATCTTCCCCTCGGGCTCTCGCTCATTTCCCTCCGCCTTCTTTAGACTGTGCGCCGTCAGCTGATCCCTAGCATGCCACGGCCGTGACACCGCACAGTCTGAAGAAGAGGGAAGGAGGGGAGTGAGAGTCGAGGTTATGCACTGTGCATGCCCATGGTTCCAAGGCCCGCAGTGGGATTACGTTAGATGAGACTGCGAGGTGGGATCTGGAGCAGCGTGGACGCACAGGCACTGACAGCCTGACACCAAATTATGTCAGAAGACAGGCAGCGCTAATTGGGCATGGCCAAGGGCTAACAGAACAGCGCAGGCTCCGTGGCAGCTTAAAACAACGCTGAGGAGGCAGCGCACGGCATCAAGGGGATAGGAATGACAGCTGTGCTGTGTCCCATTACGAAGGAAATTCGCACCTCCGGAACGGTTTAACGGTATAAAGGGACACATTTTTAGTGTTTACTTCGGTGTTTGCAAGGAGCATAATTAAAAGAGCAACCTTTTCCTTTTGCATCCTTAGTGCTGCACAACATGGCTCTTTCAGCTACAAACGTCTTGGGGGGGGGGTTAAAGGTTTCCTTTCAACTTGCTCCAATCAGGCTTCGGCCTACACTCTGTTCCTCTGCTCCTCCTGCTGTCCCTGGGCTCTAACACCGCCAGTTGGTGCCTGGAAGTGCTGTGTGCACAGTCAACAGTCGCTCCTCTGTTATTGGGGTTCAGTAACGTCAGCTGATCCCCAGCTGTGTGTGCGGCAATACCTCCAATCTGCTCCTCCTGCTGTCCCTGGGCTCTAACACCGCCAGTTGGTGCCTGGAAGTGCTGTGTGCACAGTCAACAGTCGCTCCTCTGTTATTGGGGTTCAGTAACGTCAGCTGATCCCCAGCTGTGTATCCGGCAACGTGTCATGCGACCGCCACGCTGGCACAACTAAAATGTAAGGGGACCTGTCCCCCCCCCCCCTAGGCGTTTGTTACTGAAAGAGCCACCATGTGCAGCACTAATACTGCACAAGGGAAAGGTCGCTCTTGAAATTATGCTCCTTGCAAACGCTGAACTACACACTCATGTAATGTGTCCCCTCACACCGTCCAACCGTCCCGGAGGTGGGACTTTCCTTTGTAATGTGACACAGCACAGCCGTCATTGCTACCCCCTTGGCACCGTGCGCTGCCTCCTTAGCGTTGTTTGATTCCGTCATGGACCCTGCGCTGTTATGTTATCCCTTGGCCATGCACAGTTTGCGCTGCCCGTCCTCTGACATCATTTGTTGTCGTCCTGGCTGCGCCTGTGCGTCCACGCTGCCCGAAATCACACCTCGCAGTGTCGTCTAATGTGATCCCACAGTGGGCCTGGTATCCATGGCCATGCGCAGTGCATATACTAGCCTCTCACTCCCCTTCTTCACGCTTCTTCAGACTAGGCGGCGTCAGCTGATCCCTAATAGCATGCCACGGCCGTGACGCCGCACAGTCTGAAGAAGCAGGAAGGAGGTGAGTGAGAGGCGATGATATGCACTGCGCATGCCCATGGATCCCTGGCCCGCAGTGGGACTACATTAGATGACACTGCAAGGTTGGATCTCGGGCAGCTTGGACGCACAGGCACTGCCAGCCTGACACCTACATGATGTCAGAAGACGGGCACCGCTAACTGTGCATGGCCAAGGGATAACATTACAGTGCGGGCTCCGTGACAGAACCAAACAACGTTGAGGAGGTGGTGCCCGGCACCAAGGGGGTTGGAATGACGGCTGTGCTGTGTCACATTACAAAGGAAAGTCCCACTTCCGGGATGGTTTGACGGTGTGAGGGGACACATTATATGAGTGTGTACTTCAGCGTTTGCAAGGAGCATAATTTTCGGAGCCACCATTTTCCATGTGCAGTATTACTGCTGTACAAGATGGCTCTTTCAGCAACAAATGCCTGGGGGGGGGGGTTAAAGGTTCCCTTTCAACTTGCTCCACTGCAGGCTTCGGCCTACACTCTGCTCCTCTTTGATTCCCTGGGTTTCAACACTGTCAGTTGCCACCTGGAAGTGTTGTCTACACAGAAAAAAACACTAGGTGATGTGTCAGTGGGGTTCAGCACCGCCAGCTGTTCCCCTGCTGTGTAGTCGGCAACGTGTCCAGCACAAGCCACGCTGGCACAACAGAACAAAAGCTGCCACCAGTGCAGGCTTCGGCCTACACTCTGCTCCTCTCCTCCTCCTGCTGACCCTGGGCTCAAACACCGCTAGTTTTTGCCCGGAAGTGCTAGCTGCACAGAGAAAAACACCAGCCAATGTGTTAGTGGGGTTCAGCAACGCCAGCTGTTCCCCTGCTGTGTAGCCGGCAACGTGACCTGCAAACGCCATGCAGGCACAGGAACTGAAATTAAAAGGGAACCTGGCCCCACCCCCCCAGGTGTTTCTATGTATAACAGCCACCTAGTACAGCAGTACTGCTGCATTTGTACAAGGTGGCTGACTTTTTCTCCTTGCCCACGTGGAACTCAACACGTACAAAATGTGTCTCATTGAGACCATTCCACTGTCCCTGAGGTGTGACTTTCCTTTGTAATGATACGCAGCACCCCCCTTGGTAGCGTTTCCCGTCTTTTGTCATCATGGTTAGCTGGCTGCGCCTGTGCATCCGCCCTGCTAGAAACAACGCCCCTCGTTGTCATATTTATTTTGTCAGCGAGGGTGTGGTTTATGGGCACGAGCAGTGCATATGTTCGCCTGTCTTAACTCATCTCCTTCCGCCTTCTTCAGACTGTGCGGCCTCCTGGCCGTGGTAGGCGATAAGGGATCAGCTGAGGCCGCCCAGTCTGGAGCCGGTGTAAGGACATGTGTAAGCGGCAAACCTATTTACTGCACAAGGCCACGAATCCCAGCCACGTAGTGTGATTGTTTGAAAACACACTGTGGGTCTGGGATTCATGTCCATCGCTAACCGCAACGGCCGACATGAAATGAGGTCAGAAGACAGGAAGCGCTCACAGCGCATGGCCAAGGGATCACAATAGCGCAGACTCCTGTACAGCAAATAACAACGCTCAGGAATCTGCGCCCAGTACCTAGGTGCAAATTTTGACACCTGTGCTGCGTCTCGTTAAAAAGACAAGTCACGCCTCCACAACTGTTTGACAGTATAATGGGCTAAATAGTGTACGTGTTTTAGTCAGCGTGTGCAAGGAGCAAAACAAATAGAGCAACCTTTTACTTGTGCAGCATTAATGCTGCACAAGGTGTGGCTCTTGTACCTTGCAACACCTGAGGGGGGGGTTAAAGGTAACCTTTGAAATTGGTTCAACTAGGCTTCGGCCTACACTCTGCTCCTCTACTCCTCCTGCTGACCCTGGGCTCAAACACCGCTAGTTTTTGCCCGGAAATGCTAGCTGCACAGAGAAAAACACCAGCCAATGTGTTAGTGGGGTTCAGCACCGCCAGCTGTTCCCCTGCTGTGTAGTCGGCAACGTGTCCAGCACAAGCCACGCTGGCACAACCGACCAAAAGCTGCCACCAGTGCAGGCTTCGGCCTACACTTTGCTCCTCTCCTCCTCCTGCTGACCCTGGGCTCAAACAACGCCAGTTTCTGCCCGGACATGCTAGCTGCACAGAGAAAAACACCAGCCAATGTGTTAGTGGGGTTCAGCACCGCCTGCTGTTCCCCCGCTGTGTAGCCGGCATCGTGTCCAGCACAAGCCACGCTGGCACAACCGACCAAAAGCTGCCACCAGTGCAGGCTTCGGCCTACACTTTGCTCCTCTCCTCCTCCTCCTGCTGACCCTGGGCTCTAACACCGCTAGTTTTTGCCCGGACATGCAATCTGCACAGAGAAAAACACCAGTCAATGTGTCAGTGGGGTTCAGCAACGCCAGCTGTTCCCCTGCTGTGTAGCTTGCAACGTGACCTGCAAACGCCACGCAGGCACATGAACTGAAATTGAAGGGAGCCTGCCCCCCACCCACAGGTGTTTCTATGTATATCAGCCACCTTGTACAGCAGTACTGCTGCATTTGTACGAGGTGGCTGACTTTTTCTCCTTGCCCACGTGGAACTCAACACGTACAAAATGTGTCTCATTAGAGACCATTACAATGTCCCTGAGGTGTGACTTTCCTTTGTAATGACACGCAGCACCACCCTTGTTAGCGCTGCCCGTCTTTTGACATCATTGGTTAGCTGGCTGCGCCTGTGCATCTCCCCTGCTCGAAACAACGGCCCTCGGTGTCTTATTTTTTTGGACAGCGAGGGTGTGATTGATGGGCATGTGCAGTGCATATGTTTGCCTGTGTTCACTCATCTCCTTCCGCCTTCTTCAGACTGGGTGTCCTCATGGCCGCGGCAGGCGATAAGGGATCAGATGAGGCCGCCCAGTCTGAAGCAGGTGTAAGGACATGTGTGAGCGGCAAACATATTTAGTGCACCAGGGCACGAATCCCAGCACCGCAGTGTGATTTTTTAAAAACACACTGTGGGTCTGGGATTCATGTCCATCGCTAACCGCAACGGCCGACATGAAATGAGGTCAGAAGACAGGAAGCGCTCACAGCGCATGGCCAAGGGATCACAATAGCGCAGACTCCTGTACAGCAAATAACAACGCTCAGGAATCTGCGCCCAGTACCTAGGTGCAAATTTTGACACCTGTGCTGCGTCTCGTTAAAAAGACAAGTCACGCCTCCACAACTGTTTGACAGTATAATGGGCTAAATAGTGTACGTGTTTTAGTCAGCGTGTGCAAGGAGCAAAACAAATAGAGCAACCTTTTACTTGTGCAGCATTAATGCTGCACAAGGTGTGGCTCTTGTACCTTGCAACACCTGAGGGGGGGGTTAAAGGTAACCTTTGAAATTGGTTCAACTAGGCTTCGGCCTACACTCTGCTCCTCTACTCCTCCTGCTGACCCTGGGCTCAAACACCGCTAGTTTTTGCCCGGAAATGCTAGCTGCACAGAGAAAAACACCAGCCAATGTGTTAGTGGGGTTCAGCACCGCCAGCTGTTCCCCTGCTGTGTAGTCGGCAACGTGTCCAGCACAAGCCACGCTGGCACAACCGACCAAAAGCTGCCACCAGTGCAGGCTTCGGCCTACACTTTGCTCCTCTCCTCCTCCTGCTGACCCTGGGCTCAAACAACGCCAGTTTCTGCCCGGACATGCTAGCTGCACAGAGAAAAACACCAGCCAATGTGTTAGTGGGGTTCAGCACCGCCTGCTGTTCCCCCGCTGTGTAGCCGGCATCGTGTCCAGCACAAGCCACGCTGGCACAACCGACCAAAAGCTGCCACCAGTGCAGGCTTCGGCCTACACTTTGCTCCTCTCCTCCTCCTGCTGACCCTGGGCTCAAACAACGCCAGTTTCTGCCCGGACATGCTAGCTGCACAGAGAAAAACACCAGCCAATGTGTTAGTGGGGTTCAGCAACGCCAGCTGTTCCCCTGCTGTGTAGCTTGCAACGTGACCTGCAAACGCCACGCAGGCACATGAACTGAAATTGAAGGGAGCCTGCCCCCCACCCACAGGTGTTTCTATGTATATCAGCCACCTTGTACAGCAGTACTGCTGCATTTGTACGAGGTGGCTGACTTTTTCTCCTTGCCCACGTGGAACTCAACACGTACAAAATGTGTCTCATTAGAGACCATTACAATGTCCCTGAGGTGTGACTTTCCTTTGTAATGACACGCAGCACCCCCATTGTTAGCGCTGCCCGTCTCCTGACATCATTGGTTGGCTGGCTGTGCCTGTGCGTCCCCCCTGCCCGACACAACGCCCCCCGTTGTCTCATATATTTTGACTGCGAGGGTGTGATTGATGGGCACGAGCAGTGCATATGTTCCCCTGTTTTCACTCCCCTCCTTCCGCCTTCTTCTGACTGTGCGGCCTCATGGCCGCGGCATGCGATAAGGGATCAGCTGAGGCCGCCCAGTCTGAAGCAGGTGTAAGGACATGTGTGAGCGGCGAACATATTTACTGCACAAGGCCACGAATCCCAGCACCGCAGTGTGACTTTAGGAAAAGCCACTGTGGGTCTGGGATTTATGGCCATCGTTAACCGCACCGGCCAACATGAAATGAGGTCATGAGACGGCCTGCACTAACAGGGTATTGCCAAGGGATAACACAAGAGCGCAGACTCCTGTACAGCAAATAACAACGCTCAGGAATCTGCGCCCAGTACCTAGGTGCAAATTTTGACACCTGTGCTGCGTCTCGTTAAAAAGACAAGTCACGCCTCCACAACTGTTTGACAGTATAATGGGCTAAATAGTGTACGTGTTTAATTCAGCGTGTGCAAGGAGCAAAATTAAATAGAGCAACCTTTGACTTGTGCATCATTAATGCTGTTCAAGGTGTGGCTCTTGTACCTTGCAACACCTGAGGGGGGGGGTTAAAGGTAACCTTTGAAATTGGTTCAACTAGGCTTCGGCCTACACTCTGCTCCTCTACTCCTCCTGCTGACCCTGGGCTCAAACACCGCTAGTTTTTGCCCGGAAATGCTAGCTGCACAGAGAAAAACACCAGCCAATGTGTTAGTGGGGTTCAGCACCGCCAGCTGTTCCCCTGCTGTGTAGTCGGCAACGTGTCCAGCACAAGCCACGCTGGCACAACAGAACAAAAGCTGCCACCAGTGCAGGCTTCGGCCTACACTTTGCTCCTCTCCTCCTCCTCCTGCTGACCCTGGGCTCTAACACCGCTAGTTTTTGCCCGGACATGCAATCTGCACAGAGAAAAACACCAGTCAATGTGTCAGTGGGGTTCAGCAACGCCAGCTGTTCCCCTGCTGTGTAGCTTGCAACGTGACCTGCAAACGCCACGCAGGCACATGAACTGAAATTGAAGGGAGCCTGCCCCCCACCCCCCCAGGTGTTTCTATGTATAACAGCCACCTTGTACAGCAGTACTGCTGCATTTGTACAAGGTGGCTGACTTTTTCTCCTTGCACACGTGGAACTCAACAAGTACAAAATGTGTCTCATTACAGACCATTACAATGTCCCTGAGGTGTGACTTTCCTTTTTAATGACACGCAGCACCCCCATTGTTAGCGCTGCCCGTCTCCTGACATCATTGGTTGGCTGGCTGTGCCTGTGCGTCCCCCCTGCCCGACACAACGCCCCCCGTTGTCTCATATATTTTGACTGCGAGGGTGTGATTGATGGGCACGAGCAGTGCATATGTTCCCCTGTTTTCACTCCCCTCCTTCCGCCTTCTTCTGACTGTGCGGCCTCATGGCCGCGGCATGCGATAAGGGATCAGCTGAGGCCGCCCAGTCTGAAGCAGGTGTAAGGACATGTGTGAGCGGCGAACATATTTACTGCACAAGGCCACGAATCCCAGCACCGCAGTGTGACTTTAGGAAAAGCCACTGTGGGTCTGGGATTTATGGCCATCGTTAACCGCACCGGCCAACATGAAATGAGGTCATGAGACGGCCTGCACTAACAGGGTATTGCCAAGGGATAACACAAGAGCGCAGTTTCCTGTACTGCAAATAACAACGGTAAGGAATCTGCGCACAGCACCTAGGTGTAAATTTGTACACCTGTGCTGCGTCTCCTTAAAAAGACTAGTAGTCACGCCTCCACTACTGTTTGACAGTATAATGGGCTAAATAGTGTACGTGTTTAATTCAGCGTGTGCAAGGAGCAAAATTAAATAGAGCAACCTTTGACTTGTGCATCATTAATGCTGTTCAAGGTGTGGCTCTTGTACCTTGCAACACCTGAGGGGGGGGTTAAAGGTAACCTTTGAAATTGGTTCAACTAGGCTTCGGCCTACACTCTGCTCCTCTACTCCTCCTGCTGACCCTGGGCTCAAACACCGCTAGTTTTTGCCCGGAAATGCTAGCTGCACAGAGAAAAACACCAGCCAATGTGTTAGTGGGGTTCAGCACCGCCAGCTGTTCCCCTGCTGTGTAGTCGGCAACGTGTCCAGCACAAGCCACGCTGGCACAACAGAACAAAAGCTGCCACCAGTGCAGGCTTCGGCCTACACTTTGCTCCTCTCCTCCTCCTCCTGCTGACCCTGGGCTCTAACACCGCTAGTTTTTGCCCGGACATGCAATCTGCACAGAGAAAAACACCAGTCAATGTGTCAGTGGGGTTCAGCAACGCCAGCTGTTCCCCTGCTGTGTAGCTTGCAACGTGACCTGCAAACGCCACGCAGGCACATGAACTGAAATTGAAGGGAGCCTGCCCCCCACCCCCCCCAGGTGTTTCTATGTATAACAGCCACCTTGTACAGCAGTACTGCTGCATTTGTACAAGGTGGCTGACTTTTTCTCCTTGCACACGTGGAACTCAACAAGTACAAAATGTGTCTCATTACAGACCATTACAATGTCCCTGAGGTGTGACTTTCCTTTTTAATGACACGCAGCACCCCCATTGTTAGCGCTGCCCGTCTCCTGACATCATTGGTTGGCTGGCTGTGCCTGTGCGTCCCCCCTGCCCGACACAACGCCCCCCGTTGTCTCATATATTTTGACTGCGAGGGTGTGATTGATGGGCACGAGCAGTGCATATGTTCCCCTGTTTTCACTCCCCTCCTTCCGCCTTCTTCTGACTGTGCGGCCTCATGGCCGCGGCATGCGATAAGGGATCAGCTGAGGCCGCCCAGTCTGAAGCAGGTGTAAGGACATGTGTGAGCGGCGAACATATTTACTGCACAAGGCCACGAATCCCAGCACCGCAGTGTGACTTTAGGAAAAGCCACTGTGGGTCTGGGATTTATGGCCATCGTTAACCGCACCGGCCAACATGAAATGAGGTCATGAGACGGCCTGCACTAACAGGGTATTGCCAAGGGATAACACAAGAGCGCAGTTTCCTGTACTGCAAATAACAACGGTAAGGAATCTGCGCACAGCACCTAGGTGTAAATTTGTACACCTGTGCTGCGTCTCCTTAAAAAGACTAGTAGTCACGCCTCCACTACTGTTTGACAGTATAATGGGCTAAATAGTGTACGTGTTTAATTCAGCGTGTGCAAGGAGCAAAATTAAATAGAGCAACCTTTGACTTGTGCATCATTAATGCTGTTCAAGGTGTGGCTCTTGTACCTTGCAACACCTGAGGGGGGGGGGTTAAAGGTAACCTTTGAAATTGGTTCAACTAGGCTTCGGCCTACACTTTGCTCCTCTCCTCCTCCTGCTGACCCTGGGCTCAAACAACGCCAGTTTCTGCCGGACATGCTAGCTGCACAGAGAAAAACACCAGCCAATGTGTTAGTGGGGTTCAGCACCGCCTGCTGTTCCCCCGCTGTGTAGCCGGCATCGTGTCCAGCACAAGCCACGCTGGCACAACCGACCAAAAGCTGCCACCAGTGCAGGCTTCGGCCTACACTTTGCTCCTCTCCTCCTCCTCCTGCTGACCCTGGGCTCTAACACCGCTAGTTTTTGCCCGGACATGCAATCTGCACAGAGAAAAAACACCAGTCAATGTGTCAGTGGGTTCAGCAACGCCAGCTGTTCCCCTGCTGTGTAGCTTGCAACGTGACCTGCAAACGCCACGCAGGCACATGAACTGAAATTGAAGGGAGCCTGCCCCCCACCCACAGGTGTTTCTATGTATATCAGCCACCTTGTACAGCAGTACTGCTGCATTTGTACGAGGTGGCTGACTTTTTCTCCTTGCCCACGTGGAACTCAACACGTACAAAATGTGTCTCATTAGAGACCATTACAATGTCCCTGAGGTGTGACTTTCCTTTGTAATGACACGCAGCACCACCCTTGTTAGCGCTGCCCGTCTTTTGACATCATTGGTTAGCTGGCTGCGCCTGTGCATCTCCCCTGCTCGAAACAACGGCCCTCGGTGTCTTATTTTTTTGGACAGCGAGGGTGTGATTGATGGGCATTGTGCAGTGCATATGTTTGCCTGTGTTCACTCATCTCCTTCCGCCTTCTTCAGACTGGGTGTCCTCATGGCCGCGGCAGGCGATAAGGGATCAGATGAGGCCGCCCAGTCTGAAGCAGGTGTAAGGACATGTGTGAGCGGCAAACATATTTAGGTGCACCAGGGCACGAATCCCAGCACCGCAGTGTGATTTTTTAAAAACACACTGTGGGGTCTGGGATTCATGTCCATCGCTAACCGCAACGGCCGACATGAAATGAGGTCAGAAGACAGGAAGCGCTCACAGCGCATGGCCAAGGGATCACAATAGCGCAGACTCCTGTACAGCAAATAACAACGCTCAGGAATCTGCGCCCAGTACCTAGGTGCAAATTTTGACACCTGTGCTGCGTCTCGTTAAAAAGACAAGTCACGCCTCCACAACTGTTTGACAGTATAATGGGCTAAATAGTGTACGTGTTTTAGTCAGCGTGTGCAAGGAGCAAAACAAATAGAGCAACCTTTTACTTGTGCAGCATTAATGCTGCACAAGGTGTGGCTCTTGTACCTTGCAACACCTGAGGGGGGGGTTAAAGGTAACCTTTGAAAATTGGTTCAACTAGGCTTCGGCCTACACTCTGCTCCTCTACTCCTCCTGCTGACCCTGGGCTCAAACACCGCTAGTTTTTGCCCGGAAATGCTAGCTGCACAGAGAAAAACACCAGCCAATGTGTTAGTGGGGTTCAGCACCGCCAGCTGTTCCCTGCTGTGTAGTCGGCAACGTGTCCAGCACAAGCCACGCTGGCACAACCGACCAAAAGCTGCCACCAGTGCAGGCTTCGGCCTACACTTTGCTCCTCTCCTCCTCCTGCTGACCCTGGGCTCAAACAACGCCAGTTTCTGCCCGGACATGCTAGCTGCACAGAGAAAAACACCAGCCAATGTGTTAGTGGGGTTCAGCACCGCCTGCTGTTCCCCCGCTGTGTAGCCGGCATCGTGTCCAGCACAAGCCACGCTGGCACAACCGACCAAAAAGCTGCCACCAGTGCAGGCTTCGGCCTACACTTTGCTCCTCTCCTCCTCCTGCTGACCCTGGGCTCAAACAACGCCAGTTTCTGCCCGGACATGCTAGCTGCACAGAGAAAAACACCAGCCAATGTGTTAGTGGGGTTCAGCAACGCCAGCTGTTCCCCTGCTGTGTAGCTTGCAACGTGACCTGCAAACGCCACGCAGGCACATGAACTGAAATTGAAGGGAGCCTGCCCCCCACCCACAGGTGTTTCTATGTATATCAGCCACCTTGTACAGCAGTACTGCTGCATTTGTACGAGGTGGCTGACTTTTTCTCCTTGCCCACGTGGAACTCAACACGTACAAAATGTGTCTCATTAGAGACCATTACAATGTCCCTGAGGTGTGACTTTCCTTTGTAATGACACGCAGCACCCCCATTGTTAGCGCTGCCCGTCTCCTGACATCATTGGTTGGCTGGCTGTGCCTGTGCGTCCCCCCTGCCCGACACAACGCCCCCCGTTGTCTCATATATTTTGACTGCGAGGGTGTGATTGATGGGCACGAGCAGTGCATATGTTCCCCTGTTTTCACTCCCCTCCTTCCGCCTTCTTCTGACTGTGCGGCCTCATGGCCGCGGCATGCGATAAGGGATCAGCTGAGGCCGCCCAGTCTGAAGCAGGTGTAAGGACATGTGTGAGCGGCGAACATATTTACTGCACAAGGCCACGAATCCCAGCACCGCAGTGTGACTTTAGGAAAAGCCACTGTGGGTCTGGGATTTATGGCCATCGTTAACCGCACCGGCCAACATGAAATGAGGTCATGAGACGGCCTGCACTAACAGGGTATTGCCAAGGGATAACACAAGAGCGCAGACTCCTGTACAGCAAATAACAACGCTCAGGAATCTGCGCCCAGTACCTAGGTGCAAATTTTGACACCTGTGCTGCGTCTCGTTAAAAAGACAAGTCACGCCTCCACAACTGTTTGACAGTATAATGGGCTAAATAGTGTACGTGTTTAATTCAGCGTGTGCAAGGAGCAAAATTAAATAGAGCAACCTTTGACTTGTGCATCATTAATGCTGTTCAAGGTGTGGCTCTTGTACCTTGCAACACCTGAGGGGGGGGTTAAAGGTAACCTTTGAAATTGGTTCAACTAGGCTTCGGCCTACACTCTGCTCCTCTACTCCTCCTGCTGACCCTGGGCTCAAACACCGCTAGTTTTTGCCCGGAAATGCTAGCTGCACAGAGAAAAACACCAGCCAATGTGTTAGTGGGGTTCAGCACCGCCAGCTGTTCCCCTGCTGTGTAGTCGGCAACGTGTCCAGCACAAGCCACGCTGGCACAACAGAACAAAAGCTGCCACCAGTGCAGGCTTCGGCCTACACTTTGCTCCTCTCCTCCTCCTCCTGCTGACCCTGGGCTCTAACACCGCTAGTTTTTGCCCGGACATGCAATCTGCACAGAGAAAAACACCAGTCAATGTGTCAGTGGGGTTCAGCAACGCCAGCTGTTCCCCTGCTGTGTAGCTTGCAACGTGACCTGCAAACGCCACGCAGGCACATGAACTGAAATTGAAGGGAGCCTGCCCCCCACCCCCCCAGGTGTTTCTATGTATAACAGCCACCTTGTACAGCAGTACTGCTGCATTTGTACAAGGTGGCTGACTTTTTCTCCTTGCACACGTGGAACTCAACAAGTACAAAATGTGTCTCATTACAGACCATTACAATGTCCCTGAGGTGTGACTTTCCTTTTTAATGACACGCAGCACCCCCATTGTTAGCGCTGCCCGTCTCCTGACATCATTGTTGGCTGGCTGTGCCTGTGCGTCCCCCCTGCCCGACACAACGCCCCCCGTTGTCTCATATATTTTGACTGCGAGGGTGTGATTGATGGGCACGAGCAGTGCATATGTTCCCCTGTTTTCACTCCCCTCCTTCCGCCTTCTTCTGACTGTGCGGCCTCATGGCCGCGGCATGCGATAAGGGATCAGCTGAGGCCGCCCAGTCTGAAGCAGGTGTAAGGACATGTGTGAGCGGCGAACATATTTACTGCACAAGGCCACGAATCCCAGCACCGCAGTGTGACTTTAGGAAAAGCCACTGTGGGTCTGGGATTTATGGCCATCGTTAACCGCACCGGCCAACATGAAATGAGGTCATGAGACGGCCTGCACTAACAGGGTATTGCCAAGGGATAACACAAGAGCGCAGTTTCCTGTACTGCAAATAACAACGGTAAGGAATCTGCGCACAGCACCTAGGTGTAAATTTGTACACCTGTGCTGCGTCTCCTTAAAAAGACTAGTAGTCACGCCTCCACTACTGTTTGACAGTATAATGGGCTAAATAGTGTACGTGTTTAATTCAGCGTGTGCAAGGAGCAAAATTAAATAGAGCAACCTTTGACTTGTGCATCATTAATGCTGTTCAAGGTGTGGCTCTTGTACCTTGCAACACCTGAGGGGGGGGTTAAAGGTAACCTTTGAAATTGGTTCAACTAGGCTTCGGCCTACACTCTGCTCCTCTACTCCTCCTGCTGACCCTGGGCTCAAACACCGCTAGTTTTTGCCCGGAAATGCTAGCTGCACAGAGAAAAACACCAGCCAATGTGTTAGTGGGGTTCAGCACCGCCAGCTGTTCCCCTGCTGTGTAGTCGGCAACGTGTCCAGCACAAGCCACGCTGGCACAACAGAACAAAAGCTGCCACCAGTGCAGGCTTCGGCCTACACTTTGCTCCTCTCCTCCTCCTCCTGCTGACCCTGGGCTCTAACACCGCTAGTTTTTGCCCGGACATGCAATCTGCACAGAGAAAAACACCAGTCAATGTGTCAGTGGGGTTCAGCAACGCCAGCTGTTCCCCTGCTGTGTAGCTTGCAACGTGACCTGCAAACGCCACGCAGGCACATGAACTGAAATTGAAGGGAGCCTGCCCCCCACCCCCCCAGGTGTTTCTATGTATAACAGCCACCTTGTACAGCAGTACTGCTGCATTTGTACAAGGTGGCTGACTTTTTCTCCTTGCACACGTGGAACTCAACAAGTACAAAATGTGTCTCATTACAGACCATTACAATGTCCCTGAGGTGTGACTTTCCTTTTTAATGACACGCAGCACCCCCATTGTTAGCGCTGCCCGTCTCCTGACATCATTGGTTGGCTGGCTGTGCCTGTGCGTCCCCCCTGCCCGACACAACGCCCCCCGTTGTCTCATATATTTTGACTGCGAGGGTGTGATTGATGGGCACGAGCAGTGCATATGTTCCCCTGTTTTCACTCCCCTCCTTCCGCCTTCTTCTGACTGTGCGGCCTCATGGCCGCGGCATGCGATAAGGGATCAGCTGAGGCCGCCCAGTCTGAAGCAGGTGTAAGGACATGTGTGAGCGGCGAACATATTTACTGCACAAGGCCACGAATCCCAGCACCGCAGTGTGACTTTAGGAAAAGCCACTGTGGGTCTGGGATTTATGGCCATCGTTAACCGCACCGGCCAACATGAAATGAGGTCATGAGACGGCCTGCACTAACAGGGTATTGCCAAGGGATAACACAAGAGCGCAGTTTCCTGTACTGCAAATAACAACGGTAAGGAATCTGCGCACAGCACCTAGGTGTAAATTTGTACACCTGTGCTGCGTCTCCTTAAAAGACTAGTAGTCACGCCTCCACTACTGTTTGACAGTATAATGGGCTAAATAGTGTACGTGTTTAATTCAGCGTGTGCAAGGAGCAAAATTAAATAGAGCAACCTTTGACTTGTGCATCATTAATGCTGTTCAAGGTGTGGCTCTTGTACCTTGCAACACCTGAGGGGGGGGGGTTAAAGGTAACCTTTGAAATTGGTTCAACTAGGCTTCGGCCTACACTCTGCTCCTCTACTCCTCCTGCTGACCCTGGGCTCAAACACCGCTAGTTTTTGCCCGGAAATGCTAGCTGCACAGAGAAAAACACCAGCCAATGTGTTAGTGGGGTTCAGCACCGCCAGCTGTTCCCCCGCTGTGTAGCCGGCATCGTGTCCAGCACAAGCCACGCTGGCACAACCGACCAAAAGCTGCCACCAGTGCAGGCTTCGGCCTACACTTTGCTCCTCTCCTCCTCCTCCTGCTGACCCTGGGCTCTAACACCGCTAGTTTTTGCCGGACATGCAATCTGCACAGAGAAAAACACCAGTCAATGTGTCAGTGGGGTTCAGCAACGCCAGCTGTTCCCCTGCTGTGCAGCTTGCAACGTGACCTGCAAACGCCACGCAGGCACATGAACTGAAATTGAAGGGAGCCTGGCCCCCACCCCCAGGTGTTTCTATGTATAACAGCCACCTTGTACAGCAGTACTGCTGCATTTGTACAAGGTGGCTGATGTTTTCTCCTTGCCCACGTGGAACTCAACACGTACAAAATGTGTCTCTTTGAGACCATTCCACTGTCCCTGAGGTGTGACTTTCCTTTCTAATGATACGCAGCACCCCCCTTGGTAGCGCTTCCCGTCTTCTGACATCATTGGTTGGCTACTTGCGCCTGTTCGTCCGCCCTGCCTGAATAAAATGCTCCTCGTTGTCTTAATTATTTTGACTGCGAGGGTGTGATTGATGGGCACGAGCAGTGCATATCTTCGCCTGTCTTAACTCATCTCCTTCAGCCTTCTTCAGACTGTGCAGCCTCATGGCCGCGGCATGCAAGAAGGGATCAGCAGAGGCCGCCCAGTCTGAAGCAGGTGTAAGGACGTGTGTGAGCGGCCAAAATATTTACTGCTCAAGGCCACGAATCCCAGCACCGCAGTGTGGCTTTATGAAAAGACACTGTGGGTCTGGGATTTATGGCCATCGTTAACCGCACCGGCCAACATGAAATGATGTCATAAGATGGGCAGCGCTAACAGGGCATTGCCAAGGGATAACACAAGAGCGCAGACTCCTGTACAGCAAATAACAACGCTCAGGAAGCTGCTCCAAGCACCAAGGCGTTATTTTGGGACACCTGTGCTGCGTCTCATCAAAAAACCAAGTCACGCATCCACTACAGTTTGACTGTAGAATGGGGTAAATTGTGTATGTCTTTCATTCAGCGTGTGCAAGTAGACAAATTAATAGAGCAACCTTTCACTTGTGCAGCATTAATACTGCACAAGGTGTGTCTCTTGTACTTTGTAACACCTGAGGGGGGGGTTAAAGGTTTCCTTTGAAATTGGTTCAACTAAGCTTCGGCCTACACTCTGCTCCTCTCCTCCTCCTCCTGCTTCAACACGGGGCTCTAACATCGCTAGTTTTTGCCCGCAAGTGCTAGCTGCACAGAGAAAAACACACGCCATTGTGTTAGTGGGGTTCAGCAACGCCAGCTGTTCCCCCAGTGTGTAGCCGGCAAAGTGTCCTGCAAACGCAACGCAGACACAAAGCTGCCTCCAGTGCAGGCTTCGGCCTACACTCATCTCCCCCTGCTTACCCTTTGCTCCAACACCGCTAGTTGGGGCTCTAGGAAGACAATCTTTATAGGCAAGGCAACGCATCCGGGTTCCAGCACCGCCAGCTGGTTCTCGGCAGTGTTCTTGTCACAGGTACTCCCTCGTGCCAAGCCTGGTTTCAGCACCGTCAGCTGTTTCCGGGTTGTGTCAACTTCACTGAGACGCCTATGCTTGCCCCGTCGTGGTGCGGTCGAGTTAGCCAACTCCAGGGTGCCTCCAGTTTAGGAGCTTCCTATGTGGGCTGCGTGAACTGGTAGTCAAGGCTGGTTCTGTAGTGCCAGTAGGCCCAGCTCCCCCTGTAGGACTGTTGGGGTTCGGTAACTGCGGCTGCCTCGCGGCCTAGCTGTTCTCTCCTCTCCTGTGGGCCTTGGGGTCCACCACCTGGTTCCAGCACCGTCAGCTGGTTCCGGGCCGAGCCTTTGGCTTAGGTGCCTCCTCCTGGGTATCCGAGTTCCGCCAACGCCAGGCGGTCCTTGGTAGTGCTTTTAAGCGCGGGCACCTACAGCTTAGTAACCGGGTTCCAGCACCGTCAGCTGGTCCTCGGTCGTGCCATTGGCTCTTGCACACTGGGGCAACGCATCCAGGTTCCAGCACCGCCAGCTGGTTCTCGGCAGTGTTTTTGTCACAGGTACTCCCTCGTGCCAAGCCTGGTTTCAGCACCGTCAGCTGTTTCCGGGTTGTGTCAAGCTCACTGAGACACCTATGCTTGCCTCGTCGTGGTGCGGTCGGGTTAGCCAACTCCAGGGTGCCTCCAGTTTAGGAGCTTCCTATGTGGGCTGCGTGAACTGGTAGTCAAGGCTGGTTCTGTAGTGCCAGTAGGCCCAGCTCCCCCTGTAGGACTGTTGGGGTTCGGTAACTGCGGCTGCCTCGCGGCCTAGCTGTTCTCTCCTCTCCTGTGGGCCTTGGGGTCCACCACCTGGTTCCAGCACCGTCAGCTGGTTCCGGGCCGAGCCTTTGGCTTAGGTGCCTCCTCCTGGGTATCCGAGTTCCGCCAACGCCAGGCGGTCCTTGGTAGTGCTTTTAAGCGCGGGCACCTACAGCTTAGTAACCGGGTTCCAGCACCGTCAGCTGGTCCTCGGTCGTGCCATTGGCTCTTGCACACTGGGGCAACGCATCCGGGTTCCAGCACCGCCAGCTGGTTCTCGGCAGTGTTTTTGTCACAGGTACTCCCTCGTGCCAAGCCTGGTTTCAGCACCGTCAGCTGTTTCCGGGTTGTGTCAAGCTCACTGAGACACCTATGCTTGCCTCGTCGTGGTGCGGTCGGGTTAGCCAACTCCAGGGTGCCTCCAGTTTAGGAGCTTCCTATGTGGGCTGCGTGAACTGGTAGTCAAGGCTGGTTCTGTAGTGCCAGTAGGGCCCAGCTCCCCTGTAGGACTGTTGGGGTTCGGTAACTGCGGCTGCCTCGCGGCCTAGCTGTTCTCTCCTCTCCTGTGGGCCTTGGGGTCCACCACCTGGTTCCAGCACCGTCAGCTGGTTCCGGGCCGAGCCTTTGGCTTAGGTGCCTCCTCCTGGGTATCCGAGTTCCGCCAACGCCAGGCGGTCCTTGGTAGTGCTTTTAAGCGCGGGCACCTACAGCTTAGTAACCGGGTTCCAGCACCGTCAGCTGGTCCTCGGTCGTGCCATTGGCTCTTGCACACTGGGGCAACGCATCCGGGTTCCAGCACCGCCAGCTGGTTCTCGGCAGTGTTTTTGTCACAGGTACTCCCTCGTGCCAAGCCTGGTTTCAGCACCGTCAGCTGTTTCCGGGTTGTGTCAAGCTCACTGAGACACCTATGCTTGCCTCGTCGTGGTGCGGTCGGGTTAGCCAACTCCAGGGTGCCTCCAGTTTAGGAGCTTCCTATGTGGGCTGCGTGAACTGGTAGTCAAGGCTGGTTCTGTAGTGCCAGTAGGCCCAGCTCCCCCTGTAGGACTGTTGGGGTTCGGTAACTGCGGGCTGCCTCGCGGCCTAGCTGTTCTCTCCTCTCCTGTGGGCCTTGGGGTCCACCACCTGGTTCCAGCACCGTCAGCTGGTTCCGGGCCGAGCCTTTGGCTTAGGTGCCTCCTCCTGGGTATCCGAGTTCCGCCAACGCCAGGCGGTCCTTGGTAGTGCTTTTAAGCGCGGGCACCTACAGCTTAGTAACCGGGTTCCAGCACCGTCAGCTGGTCCTCGGTCGTGCCATTGGCTCTTGCACACTGGGGCAACGCATCCGGGTTCCAGCACCGCCAGCTGGTTCTCGGCAGTGTTTTTTGTCACAGGTACTCCCTCGTGCCAAGCCTGGTTTCAGCACCGTCAGCTGTTTCCGGGTTGTGTCAAGCTCACTGAGACACCTATGCTTGCCTCGTCGTGGTGCGGTCGGGTTAGCCAACTCCAGGGTGCCTCCAGTTTAGGAGCTTCCTATGTGGGCTGCGTGAACTGGTAGTCAAGGCTGGTTCTGTAGTGCCAGTAGGCCCAGCTCCCCCTGTAGGACTGTTGGGGTTCGGTAACTGCGGCTGCCTCGCGGCCTAGCTGTTCTCTCCTCTCCTGTGGGCCTTGGGGTCCACCACCTGGTTCCAGCACCGTCAGCTGGTTCCGGGCCGAGCCTTTGGCTTAGGTGCCTCCTCCTGGGTATCCGAGTTCCGCCAACGCCAGGCGGTCCTTGGTAGTGCTTTTAAGCGCGGGCACCTACAGCTTAGTAACCGGGTTCCAGCACCGTCAGCTGGTCCTCGGTCGTGCCATTGGCTCTTGCACACTGGGGCAACGCATCCGGGTTCCAGCACCGCCAGCTGGTTCTCGGCAGTGTTTTTGTCACAGGTACTCCCTCGTGCCAAGCCTGGTTTCAGCACCGTCAGCTGTTTCCGGGTTGTGTCAAGCTCACTGAGACACCTATGCTTGCCTCGTCGTGGTGCGGTCGGGTTAGCCAACTCAGGGTGCCTCCAGTTTAGGAGCTTCCTATGTGGGCTGCGTGAACTGGTAGTCAAGGCTGGTTCTGTAGTGCCAGTAGGCCCAGCTCCCCCTGTAGGACTGTTGGGGTTCGGTAACTGCGGCTGCCTCGCGGCCTAGCTGTTCTCTCCTCTCCTGTGGACCTTCGGGTCCACCACCTGGTTCCAGCACCGTCAGCTGGTTCCGGGCCGAGCCTTTGGCTTAGGTGCCTCCTCCTGGGTATCCGAGTTCCGCCAACGCCAGGCGGTCCTTGGTAGTGCTTTTAAGCGCGGGCACCTACAGCTTAGTAACCGGGTTCCAGCACCGTCAGCTGGTCCTCGGTCGTGCCATTGGCTCTTGCACACTGGGGCAACGCATCCGGGTTCCAGCACCGCCAGCTGGTTCTCGGCAGTGTTTTTGTCACAGGTACTCCCTCGTGCCAAGCCTGGTTTCAGCACCGTCAGCTGTTTCCGGGTTGTGTCAAGCTCACTGAGACACCTATGCTTGCCTCGTCGTGGTGCGGTCGGGTTAGCCAACTCCAGGGTGCCTCCAGTTTAGGAGCTTCCTATGTGGGCTGCGTGAACTGGTAGTCAAGGCTGGTTCTGTAGTGCCAGTAGGCCCAGCTCCCCCTGTAGGACTGTTGGGGTTCGGT